>NC_143251.1:136246500-136887000 GCF_984573655.1 Nuphar pumila
TATAGGTGAGGGTTAAATAAAGGAGTAAGGAGGTTTGCATGGCTTCTCGCAACTTTGGTATAAAATATATGATTTTACTAAGATATTTGTGATTTTACGATTATTAGAAAAGACCACATAAATAACATAATTTTTGCACGCTTCGTGAGATCCGCAAAAAAAAAATGTATGAAATTCCTTTTAAGAGAGAGTTTGAGATACCCGATGAGTGGAGCGATATATTGCACGAACTTAGTGAATTTCACACATGCGAAGGGTAAAAAGTAATAAAGTTGGTTATTTTTGGTATTGATCATCAGACAAATTTTAGCAAATTATTGAGTTTTTAGGAAAATGCATTATTTTTGTCGTACAGTACAATCATTTTGTGTTATTAAAATGTCCCGATTACCCGAGCGCCCATTGCATACCCTGCATGTTTCTCATCTTTAGTGGCAGCAACCGAGAATTAAAACTGATTCATTTTTCCAATTTTTTTTTATGTTAAAAAAGCATGTAGCCAAGAAAAGTTCTAAATGCATGACCTGCTTGAGGTTGCGGCAGAACCAAGGTTGTCAGAACGAGAAACCAAAATCGAAAAAGTCTTGGGAAATAGAATCAGGAAATGAGGTTTTTCAAGTGCATGAGAAACAAGAAATGGGAACCAAACCGAAAAACAAATCGAAAACCTAATAGAAAATGTTTAACAAGAAGAAAAAACTTATCAAACATGATAAACATGTATCCCACAAAAGGAAAACACTTGGAAAACACATGAAAAATATGTAGAAAACGCATGGGCAACAAATTTCCCTTAGGGTGGAAAACATGTTTCCCTTAGGGTGGGAAACATGCTTCCCACAGTATGGGGGAACACACTTTCTACAGTATGGAAAACATTGTTCTTATAATTTTTTTTGGCTTTTTCACACGTTTCGAAAACACAGTGCTTCTTGTTTCGAAAAAGGTTTCCCAGAAAACATGTTTCCCATCTTCTATAGCGTTCAAGTCGAACGACCAATCCCAAACTAGAACAGATCCTCAATACTCTTGGCATGGTAATACCTAGCCCACTAAAACTGGCCTCAAATGGGAGACTACATCAGGCTTTTACATAAGCAATACCAGAAATGACAATAGGATGCAATTGATTTAAACACAACCAACGTCCCATCCAAACATACACTGAGTTGCACAAAATGTCCCTACTAAGTAGACTCTTAACTGTCCTACCTGACCCAGATGTGCAAAGGGACATATAATTGTTTGTTGTAATTATGCATCTACAAACTATGTGTGTGAGATCTTTGGGGCACATATCACGTATAAATGGAGCATTTCTGGTAGTTTTTTCACAAATCTGATCCACCAGATTGGGGATGGTTCATTTGCTATGAATCAACAGTTTGAATCTTTTTTTTTTTCATTGAAACAAATGAGAAAAGACATGGATGACACTCACTTTTGACACCACTTTCTGTTTTGGCCACAAAGATATAACAAACATGGACACTTCACAACTCAAAATTTGACAAAATCTAGCTAACTGATTTTTTTTTTTTTATAGTTTTACCTTTTTGTTGCTTGAAAATTAGGTGCTTTGGTCAAACCACTTGTCTAAGTTGTCACCTAAAAAATCAGGCGCTCTGTAGGGTCTCCTAAAAAGATCAGGCACCATGATTTCGACCAAATAAAGAGCAAAACTGTCGAGAAAAAATTAATAAATTGGTCACATTCGGTATATTTTCTAGTTTACAATCAAATATGGTATCGTGCTAAAAATTGATGTCATTGACGTTATTGTCTGTTAAAAAAGCACCATCTTTTAAGGCTTGAATATTAACCAAAATTTGGATAAGTGATATGGTTGTATAACTGGTGGGTTCTACCTATTCAGACAACTGGGATGTCTGTCTTTGTTAATGTTTCTGAAATCAATCTGAATTGGTCCTTCAAATAAGCAATACAAGAGTTGTTTGGCCCCTTAAAAAATCAGTCGATTTTTTGCTGCATAAGCAACTTCTGCCCTAAATCAATTTACTGATATAGTTTTAAAAAATATATTTATAAAAAGTAAAGTTATAGAAAAGATTAACCTTTGAAATGGTTCAATTGAAAAGGATCCACTTCATTTTAATTTGAACTGATTTTAACATTGTTTTTTAAACCGGTCACCTAGTGAATCGATTTTGACAACATTGCCTGCAACATCAGATGTTACATAGTGTTTAGAATTTGGAACAAGGCAAGATATTATCTTGGTTGTACATAAGTACCGATAAAGATAACCCTCCAAAGGAAACAAAACACACCTCAAAGTATATGAGAATTTGATTCCTGTAAGTATATGGTGGAGCAATGCCACCATATAGTGAGCGGTTAAGAGGAGATGATGAAGATGGTGATGACATGAGACAAATAATTGCTGCTAAAAATATTGCACTAATGACATATGAAAATCTCAATATTAATTTTGAGAAATATACATGTTTTTGTAGTGTGGCAGGTTAATAAAATTTTGTGTCAACATGCGATCACATGCATTTTGTATGAAGGCAAGCTATCAGAGGATTATTGTGACAAGTTCTACATTGTTGAATTATATCAAGCTGCATATAATACTTATTCATTCATGCTGACGTCAGATAATGTCTCGCACGTCGCTCCTTCGAACCTTATTCTTGTTTTACCAACAAAAGCGAGTCATAAACTGAGGTGCCCTAAGAAGAAGAGAAAAAAAATATAACACAAAAATGTTGTGTCATACAAGTGGAGTCGTTGTGGTGATGTCAGCCGCAACATGCAAAAGCACAAATAACAATATGTTAGAATACTGATTGTTTGCAAAATCTTTATTCATTAAGAGTTATTTAATGGATTTTTTCTTTGTATTTATATAGCTTTTTTTAATGAATTGCTCCAATATCTTATATTTTCTATGTATATATTAAGTAGTTCATGATGAATACTTATAAACCATATCGAAAACATCACAGTAGAAAGCAGTTCAAATCCTTATCCTCAGCCTCAACCCCAACCCCAAGCAAAGAAGCAATTGTGGTGTCCAAGGTACTTGTAAATGTGCTCAGTCATGTTTGTGTGTTTATATTTAATTCTAAGTAGTTGTTTCGACATGTTTATGTGTTTATATTCAATTTTAATTATTTATGAGAATAGGTTGGTCATGAAAGTTAAATTTTGTAGGAGGAAAATAAGCCGAAAGAATATAAATTTTACAAAGATACTTCGATGGCAAGTGACGTAAGTGTTAGGTTTGCACGTTCGTTTATTTGTTTTTTTGTTGTGTTTGTATATATACTCAAATGAGTCTAACATGAATATACTACATACATAGCATTTAACAAGATTCATAAAAAGTCTCAAAAAAGCCCACAATCAAGACATAGAAAAATGACATAATCTGCTAATGACCCTTTACCTTACCTTTTATGTTGTTGTGAGTATGAAAGTTGATGTTTTTGTTGTTTTACTATCGACTAACTAAAACTAACTTATAAACATTGACTGGTCACATCAAATGCTCAAAACTAAAGGGCAACAAGAGGGAGTTGTTGGATGCTTGGATGTTGACGATGTGTTTTATGTTTGATTTAGAGCTGATAAGGTATCTATTGGACAATGTTGCGTACATAGCAAAGATATATTTGGGTGCCCAAAAAGACCTTAAATTTGATTTATGTTGTAGATTTTATTTTTTGTCAACACTGGGTTCTTTAGGAAATGAACTTGAAGGTGAATGAGTTCAAGCTCTATAATTCAATTTGTAACAAAACTTGAGCACATAACAACATTTGCAACATAGTAAGTTAAGATTACTTATTTAAACATGATCTTATTGCTCTCTCATGCTCAGTAGGTTTAATGTTTTGTTTCAGGTTGAATTTTTTACAGTGTGGATGGGCAACGATTGTTACTCATAGTGGATGGTCTCACTTGTGGATGATATTTCTTAGCAAGAAAATAAGTAATTACTTTGCTTATATATTTGTTAATTTAATTAATATTTTGTACATATTGACTTAGAATATGATTGTTACATATATGACTATGATATATTTATCATTTTGTACATGCAATACTTGGGCGAAAATGAGGAATTGACCTTTACCAAAGTACGTATTTATATGTCATTGTTTGTAATATTTATGAGAGTTAAGCTATATTAGTCCTTTGCTAATAATATTTTTTTCAGAATAATGTCATAAATTATAGAAATCGTATGATCCCATTCTATAAGAAAAATGAGAAAGGTTGCTGACAAGGAGGCAAAAAACAAAAAAAAGACTACAACATAAAACAACAGATACCAAAAAGATGAAACCTGCCAAAACTGAGGCTCTGAAGACGAATGTTGTAGAGACGAAGGCTGCAAAGATGGAGGTTGCACAACTGTGAGCAATTCTGGGGACTATATGTTGATTAATATTATAACTTATTAATTGATAAAATTTAATAATGTAAATTATGAGTTTAAATTTATTCTTTAAATATTTCATGATTAACTAAGCCAAAACTTATAATTGATTAAAATTTTCATATTTAATGAGTTTAAATTTGTTAAACTTTATGAATTGTCAAACTTAAGGATGTAAATTATGAGTTTCATCATTCTTAGTAAATTATGTATGCTGAATTATAACAAAAAATGATGGATTCACGATTTTAAGGAACGCCACAAATAATTATTGCGAACAATAACAAAGAGTTACAATTTTGGAGAATTTTACAACAAATAATAAGAAAATATGTAATCTTCTTATAAAATATGTGATTTTACTCTGTTATTAGTAATATATTTGCATCGGTCCGCACAATTAGATATGTGATTTTCTTATAAAATATGCGAATTTACTAAGGTATTTACGAAGTTACGATCATAAGGAGGTTCACATAAGTTATATTTGTATGCTTCATGAAGATCATAAAAAATTCGGTGTGAACATATATTTAAGTGATGATTAAAAATAGGAGAAAAAAGATTTGCACGGTGTCCTCTGACTTTGGTATAAAATATGTAATTTTACTAAGATTTTTTTTTATTTTACGATTAACAAAGAAGACCACATATATAATATATTCTTGAGAACCAAAAAAAATATATGTGAATATTCATTTAAGTGAGGTTTTGCCTTAGCCGATAGGCGATATGATATATTGTGCAAACTTCATAAGGTTCGCTTGTGCGAAAGGTGAAAAGGTCTTAAAAACTTTCTTTTTTGTTATATTAGACACAAGCAGATTTTGAAAATTTTAGGACATTTAAAAAAATATATCATATTTGTCATACAATATCATCATTTTCGTGCACTAGCCAATGCTATTTATCATTTGAAAATTATTGGTACCATATCAATAAATAAAACAAAAGAAAATTGGCCCTTCATCATTGAGACAAGCAATTAGTAATGTGGGCTTTTTTGGGGGCTACTAAAAAAATCCATCACCAACCGCAAATTGACCGGCTTCCAATTGTTAAAACCCTTGAGGTCCTGCCTCAAAGTTCCTTAGCATTAAAATACTTCTTTGTTCCTTTCAACTACAAGGCCACACTAGGAAATTATGATGTATAGAAGTTATTTATGGCATGTGCACTAGTCAATACTATATTATATCATTTGAAAAATGTTGGTGCCATCGTTTCTTCAAAGTGGGATGGTAGGAATAGGATCAACGGGGGCTCCGCTTGTCTGGCAGGAGCAGTTAGTGTACGTCGCCTTGTGTTGGGACGTTGGAAGTTCAAACCCCAAATGGTATGGTTGCATAACTGGTAGGGTCTGCCTAACCCTAGCTTTCTCTGTCAAAAAAAAAAGTAAAAAAAAAAGTGGAATGTTAGGATTTTCAGCTCCTATCAATAGACACCAAAGCAACCGACATATTTAATGAATGAACTCATGTGATTCACGAGTGCAATCTCACAGCTATGATGCTTCGGTTTTGCAATAAAAATATAAGGGAGGATTTCAAATGTGCACATGTTTTGAGCTTTTCCAAAAGCACATTCACATTTCTAGGAGTTAAAGAAAAGTAACTAAGCTTCTTTGAATTGATACAAGTATACACTTTTCACTGTTTTTGTTAGATCAAGATTACTGTATATACATCCATGAAATAGCAATCTTTCCCCGGATGCAAACGGGTCGGATCCAGAACTAAGTAGATGGGGAAGTCAGATTCGTCGATCCAGAACAGCCAAAAATTACAAAACCTCTATCATGGATCTGATCCGTATGCATCTCTACTTATAATGGTAGCAGTTGGAAAGGCAATGCTTCAGTTTTGAGTGGGTAAAAAGTTATTGTTTTGCATAAGCTACAGTTGGATTTGGATTTGTGGCAAAACGAACTTCCCTAATGGGGGGGTTCATGTTTGATTTAACTGATTCAAAAAGATAGTTGTGCATTTGATAACTTGCAACATTAAACTTAGCGCACTCTTGCAAGCCCTGTGAAACACTTTCTCGTTTAAGAAATTGGACTACTTTTTTCTCGGGTGAGAAAATTTTTTACCGCTTTGCAAACATGCTAATTCGTTTTCTCAGAGCACAATGACCCAAAAAGTCAGGCTATTCTGTAGGTGAGAAAATATACCTGTGAAACAGTGGAAGTGTTCTTCACTCTTGGTCATGAGTAGGGATGACAGTGGACCAGGGGAAAATGAGCCCCCGCCCCGCCTCGTTTGAAACAGGGATGGAGGACATGAAATGGGGATGGAGGCAGGGATAAAGTATAAAATCAAAACCTGTGCTGGGATGGACTTACGTTTTTCTCCGTCTCAAATCCCCGTTAGTAAAACAACTAAAATACCTTTAGGGATGGCAGTGGACCGTGGAGACCCGCCTCGCCCCGTTTGCACTGGGGATGGAGGCAGGGATAGAGGTTAAAATAAAAACTGGTGCTGAGATGAAGACGGAGATGGATGGCAAAATTTTGAGATGGAGCCAGGAGACCTTGTCTCCCTCCTCCACCCGGGTCCATTGCCATCCCTAGCCATGGGGAACAAATCTCAACCACTTTTTCAGATGCAGCACTTTACTTTCCCTGCTTGCAAACAGTCACAATCCCGTGCAATCACATGGCATAAAATGATTGCCCTCCATCAGGCTTTGGGCCCCACATCCTCAAGATGGAGGGTGATCATTTTTGCAATTATATTATTTTCACTTGCAAACATGCCCTTAATTGCTATTTTGAGAAGTTATTTCTAGTAACACATATTTCCCCTTTCTTAAACATGCAGAAAAATAGCTGCAACACCACAAATCAAAAAAATATTTT
The DNA here is from genome assembly GCF_984573655.1 of Nuphar pumila. Lineage (NCBI taxonomy): Eukaryota > Viridiplantae > Streptophyta > Magnoliopsida > Nymphaeales > Nymphaeaceae > Nuphar > Nuphar pumila. The sequence goes on from NC_143251.1 coordinate 136,253,775, forward strand.
CCTTTGGCAAGAGCTAGGATTCCTTTATTTCTTTTCAAGCCAAAAGGCTTTAAAAATCATCTATTAAAGTAATAAAAAAAAGGCTTTCAACATCAACACGATGCTATCAAGGTACCAAAGATGCCACTCAATTGAGATTGCTTGATTTATGCATTTTCCCTATTGAGACAAGTGGCATATGTCAAACCATTCCAATAAAACCCTCTATACTTTATAGAACATGTCTGTATGCAATGAATTATAGATAAATATTTGGTACTAATGAAGGTACAGAACTATTGATAGGAAATAGCTTTCATTTATTTTTCTTTTTTATATATTGGAGGTTATGGTTGCCATCTACAATGTTTTTTTTTAGTAGAAAATGAGTTTAAAGTTATGTAATTGTTGCATGTAAGTTTCATTTTCAAGGTCCCCAAAAATCAATGGCTCACAATATACCAAAGTCTTAAGACAGAAAAAAGTCATATTTTATGTCAAAACAGTGCGATTCAATGTTCTATCCTAAGCAAACAAACCATGTGGAACACATCTATGTGGTTAGATTGAGTCAATACAACTTGTACCTATGATTTCTAGCTCAATAATTTCATACCTTCATTGGTAATAAACATAAACTCATGAATTATTTATATATAGCATGTGTTTTGTGTTTTATGTAATTCGGATCAACATGTTTGGTTTATGGAAATGGAAGTCATGTTATCAAGAATTGCATTTTGGATGTGGCATAAAATGAAGAAAGAGCATTCTAAACTCATATTTTAGATTTTTCTTTCGCGAAGCCAAGGGAAAACCCACCCATCACTGACAACATATTAGCAGGCCTCTAGCTGGTAAAACCCTTGAGGTCGCCCTCCCACCAGCTTCAACCTTGCGGTAGGGGTTGCCCCATTAGTTTCGAACTTATAATGTCCTGTCAACTTAGTGGCATTCACAAGCTGCTCTTACTAGATAAGCACAGCACTTGTAGAACAAAATGTTCATTTATTTTTTCTTATATTTCTTGATAGTTTCTTTTAGATAACCGAGAAGAAAATCATCAATTTGCTGGTCGATGATACCTAATATTGTTTACCAAGTCTTATTTATGGATGACCAGAGTGTAAGAGACCTTGCGGCTACGGTTACAAACGGATCGGATTCAGATCAGTTAAATACATGAGAGTCGGATCCGAATCAGGTCAGAACAATAAAAAATCACAAAACTCCAGCACTGGATCTGACCTATTTGCATCCAGTCCTTGCCCAATGAGTGGAGCCTCCATCTTTGGCCTTGGGTACTAATGGGGGGCTCCACCTGGTTGGTAGGAGCTGTCAATGCACATCTCCTTGTGGTGGGACATTGCAGGTTCAAACCCCAATGGTAGGTTGAATAATAACTGGTAGGAGTCTGCCTAACCCTAGACTGCCTTTTAAAAAAAAAATTTCTTTGTCCTTGTGGCTAAGGACATGCCACGGGTATCGAATTTGTGACACATCTTCGACTTGAGATGTGCCTAGCTAGAGTGAAGCCCTTATGGGCCTCTTTCTTGATTGGTTGTGAATTCCCATTCATCATGTGTACTCATAGCACAATTCTTCCAATCAAAGGGCACGAAATAATCATTGATTTTCATGAGCATGTTCAGGGCACGTTTGCCTACTCTAGAGAAACATTTTCCCTTCATGGGTCCAGCATTGATTTTGGGGGCTCTATTTCTACGAGGAGGACAAGGAAAAGGAGCCCCACGTTTGCATTTCCATAATGCCTCCTGCGGAAATTTATCAAATGCTGTGCATTTTAGCAGAAAGCCCCAGCTTTCTGCAACATGCAAATGGGCCCTCAGGTATTGAATTTCCATGGAATTGGTTTCCACTCCAAGCCAAAACATGCTACTGGGCAACTCAAGTCAAGTGACGCAAAAAATGAAAAAAAAAAACCATATTCCCAGAATATGGCATATTATCTATTTGGATCTTAGAAAAACTGTAGAGTCCCAAGATGACACTCCACTGGCACATCACAAAGATATGCTAAGTGGAGTGTCATATCTTTTTTAACGTCAGAAAACCTATTGTGGGTCTATCCTGTCTTTGACCAACAAGAGCCACACCTTCCCTTCATGCTCATCGTCCTGCTCAATGTTGTCAGTATTGGTATCAGCCCCGAATCGTTGGGCCATCGATTCAGCTGTATCGGTCCGAGACACCGATACTCTTGTATTGGCTTAAAAATAATAATAAAATTATTATGTGTCAATCATGACCTGACACGTGTTAAAATCATTAAAATAAATGTAAAATAATATTAAAAATATATATATTTTTTGGTATTTTTTATATTTATTCAAAATAACTGACTTGCAGCTTATCAAAATTCTGAGTATCAGCCTATACACAACGATACTGATATCATTGGTCCTGCTTTTGCAGAGAGGTATCTTCTGTTTGAAGTGTTGTTGGCATGCTGTGGAGGTATATTCTCTGGATGTTCATCTGGTTGCTCTGCCTAGGGTTTAGTGCCCAATAAAAGATGTAATTGTAACAACATGGGGGCATGCACATGACTGAGTAATGACAGCTTAGCTGGAGAGTCGAGTCTCCCAAAGATCAAGCTTCCAAGGTGTAAAGCTTCCAGTTGTAGAAAAAACTAGGGTTGGTTGGAGTTGATAGCAAACTTTGCTTAGATATTTCAAGAAAAAAACTCCTCCATCACTAGCTTCCAACATGGGGCATGCACATGACTGAGTAATGACAGCTTAGCTGGAGAGTCGAGAGTCTCCCAAAGATCAAGCTTCCAAGGTGTAAAGCTGCCAGTTGTAGAAAAAACTAGGGTTGGTTGGAGTTGATAGCAAACTTTGCTTAGATATTTCAAGAAAAAAACTCCTCCATCACCAATCCCACATTGGCTGGTCTTCTGTTAGTAAAACTCCTGAGGTCCTCCCTACCTACCGGAAAACTCCTGAGGTCCTACCTACCTGCCGGCGAGTGCACCCGGTTTAGACCTTGCGGCAAGAGCTTTATGGTAAACTTTGATAACTCTGTAGGTGGCAGCAAAGGATATAATGACTTGAATTTGTCAAGAAGCAGTGGGTTAATATATTTTTGAGAAATTTTCAAATACCCACCAAACTTTTTTTGGGTTTAAGTCATGTGCACACCAAAAGTTTGGAAGTTTTCAACTTCCCACTAAAGTGTTTTGTGTGAGTTAAGCAAATAACACCAAGTCAGTTTAGGAATGGCAGAGGACTAGAGGAAAACGGGGTCCCGCCCCGCCTTGCCCCGTTTAGACCGGGGATAGAGGACATGAAATGGGGATGGAGGTTAAAATCCAAACTCGCGCCAAGATGAAGACGGGGATGGAGGGCAGAATTTTGAGATGGGGTGGGGTGGAGACCTGTCCCCCACATCCACCCTGATTCACTGCCATCCCTAGGTCAGTTACCTCTATAATTTTTGTTAATTGTTTATTTAGAATGATCATTTTTATCCAAACACCTTTTCCAACTTAAAGACCCTAGTTATTAGGAAACATTTCCTGCCCTCATTGGCACCACCTCTCTCTCTTAATAGGTTAGACATGGTTGAGTCAAGCTTAGGGTATCCATGGGCTGGGATTGACTCAGACCCAACCCAAACAAACCCTACAGGATTAAGGTTTGGTGATAAAGGAGGTTGGAGTAGAAATTGGCTCGGACCCAATGGATCATTTAGTATATAGAGCTGGGTATGGTTTGTGAAATTTCATACCAAACCTAGGTCCGACCCGAGTTTCAATTAAGACCCAGGCTTTTTCAATATAGAAAAAATAAAAATATTATTTTATGGGGTATGAATTGGTTCTGGTTCATGTAATCCTCCTTATAGAACCTGGGGCATGGTTTTTCTTATAACAGACCAGTTCAGACCGATACTAGCACCTCAAAGTCAGATCCAGATTCGGATTCACTGAGTCCATACCTGTTCTGACACATTGACATCTCAAGCTTGATTGTCGCGGACCTGATTTTTTAAGAATAGATTTTATGAATCTAGTTCACTATATTCAAACATCTAGGATCTAATCATACGAGTCAAACTGGTATTGGATCCATTGAAAATATGTAAAATGTACCTATTTCTAGGCAGAAAAGGTAAAGTAAGCTGGATTAGATCAAATCATTTTTTTACCCGATTCTAACCAAGTTTAACCATACCCAACCATGTATACTTTTTCCCAATACAATGTGGATTTGGATATACAATATATGGGTCTGATTTAGTTCAGCTGACAAAAATTCTAAACCATTTAGCATTTCTAATACCCAACCTCTGAACCTGCTTTATATCAATTTGGGTTTGTTTGGGTCTAATTATAAATGCGATGCAAAAATTGAGTCTAATTAAAACTTGACCCATTAAATATATCAAAATCATACCAAAGACGAGTCCAAACCCAACTCAAATTGGGTATATATGTTTTTGTGCAGTTTTTAAACCTTATTTTGGTATGGACTTGATGAGACCTACCTGACCCAACCTAGTTACACCCCTCATTAATAATAGAGTTGAAAATATGATGGATATGATTCAGCTTAGGACAGATCTACGGTTGGCTGCATTTGATGAACAGTGAGAATTCTTCGGTGGTCATTTGAAAAGCTAAATATGTTTGGTGGTTATATTAGATAGAGGAAAACCTTTGATGATTATTTGAAAATTATCCTATAATTTTCTCCCCCTTTTTATGAAGTTAGACAACCTGGCTCATAAAATACATTGGGGAAGTCGGATTGGATCAGATCCGAAAAAACCAAAATTTTGCAAAATTCTGTCCCTGAGTCCGACCCGTTTGCAACATTACAGACTAAGCTTTGTTGGGGTTTTGAGGAGACCAGTTTTTTTCTTGTTTTTGTCTTTTGACTTAACACCCTAAATAATTAGAATTATTTTTAGGGCACCTTTGCAAGTCTACGAAACACCTTATAAAGATAAAATAGACCGTTTGTCTTTTAGGTGGGAAAGTTCTTCCATAGATTTGCAAACACATGTGTGGCAGAATAACTTAAAAATATCATGCAATTTTCACATGTGAAAAGTCCTTTGTGAAAGCTCTCTCCAACCCTCACTGTAAGGAAATAGTTCTCAGCTGCTTGTTGCAACCTGCAAACATATTTATAGCGACGGAAGTTAAAGATGGCAAAAATAACGGTAGCCAAATTCTAGTGAGAATTGAAAATTTTGTTTTGTTTTTTCCATTTTTATTGACAAAATATTAGAAAAATATTTTAATTAATAATTTTTAAAATGAAAATAAAAATAAAGAATTAACCGATTTTTCGTAATATTTGCAAAATATCACCAGTCAATTTTAGAGGATTTATTTTCAAAACCTAACAAGAAATCAGTAAACCCTTTTACTAGAGGATTTAAAAGTTGAACCAAAGTCAAAAACCATTTGACATCCTTCCGTTTGCTTTCCCGGGAAAATGACGACTGGACCCACAGTTTCACTCGGGAAGCTCCCGGTTTTAGCTCTCTATCAGAGAGAGAGAGAGAGAGAGAGAGAGAGAGAGAGGTCCCTATCGGAAACCGCGTTCGTTTCCCCGAGAAATCGGTTTCCCGAGTATCTTGTGCTGGCCGGGAACGCGTATAAAGGGAAATGAAGGGTCGCCCCTCGTGCACTCGGCTGTCTGCGTTGCGGGAAAAGGAATTCCATCGCATTTGCCCGAACGGAGGAAAAAAGCACGGCCCTAGGTCGATTCCTATGCCCTAATGTTCCTTCTTCCTTTGCCATTTTTTTATTTCTGTTTTTTTTAGTGGAGGAAATTGGAGATTTTGAGAACGATTTGTTTGGAGTTTGGTGGTGGTGATTAGTATGATGTAAAGAAATATTTTCTTTTTCTTTTTTATTTGTTTTTTTGTTGGGATAAACGATTTAGAGGAGTATTCACGATTCGTGAAAGCGTAGTTTTGTTATTTTCCTCCTTTTTATTATTTTATTGATTTCTTCCTTTTTCTTTGTTGTTTGGTGGTGTTGCGTCGTGGAATGGACGCGACGAGGAATTGGAATTCTTTACTGTTGTTGGAATTTATTTAAACCCTGAGTTTTTTTAATTACTTAATTTATTGTGTTGAAGGTGTGTAGTGATTTTGATGGTATGCAGTTAATTTGAGAAGGAGATTTGTTTTTATCTTTAATCAGAGTAAAATTTGATTACTATTTCTGACTGAAGTGAATTCGTGAAAACTATGGTTCGTTTTATTTGAAGTTAAAATTATTTACTGTTTCTATGAATAATAATTTCAGTCCTCAAAACCCTAGCCTTTTCCCTTGTTTCCTTGCTTTTCTCAAGGACGGTGTTCGTTGGGTTTGTTGAATTTGAAGTAGATTTGTGTTGGTGTTCTGAGAAGTTTGGTGGTGTTGGTCAAGTATGATTGGCTTGAACAAGAGGGAGAATCCTTTGGTTTAGTGCCTTTTTCGTTTTTTCTTTTTCTTCTTTTGAAGTAAAATTTTATTACTATTGACTGAGTAAAATTATTGAATACTTGAAGCTCTCTCTCTCTCTCTCTCTCTTCTGGCTTCTTGATTTGACAAGTACTGACTAGGTAGTATTGGTTTTTCTGTTATCTGTCTTCTTTTCCTCTCTGTAAAAAAAAAATCTTTCCGAAAAGTAACTGGGGTTTATTAAATCCTACTTCGTTTCATTTTAGTTTTCTTTTTCTTGAAGTTGCTGTTTGGTGATGTTGTCAGAATCTGATTTATTGCTGGGGAAAGGCAAACGGTGGAGCTCAAAGTGTAATATGACTAAGAATATGCGCTTTGTGTGATATTGCATGTCCCTCTGATAAAAAGAATTCATACACGGTTCTCACATGTCCGTTTAGGTGGAGGAAGAACCCCTTGTTGTCCATACCTCACGTTAAATACGAACCAGAAACCCTCTTGTCTTCTCTCTTATCCCCCCCTTTTGTTTTTCCCTCACCCCTCTTCTTTTTTTTTCCTTCGAATTCCTGTCACCCATCTTTTTGGTTTCAAGAGCCTAAGGCTTGTGTTAGCATCTGGTGCTGATAGGTTGCTCCTTATTTGATGTTGGACCTGCTATGCTATCTGTATTGAGTAAAGAAAATCCAGACCTAGAATACCCATTTCTCTTAAGAGCCGGAACAGATGACGATGTCGATACCGAGAGAGCCAGAGAGAGTTATGACCCACAGAGGAGGATCGGTCCTGGGGAGGAAGACGATTTTAAAGAGTGATCATTTTCCTGGTTGCCAGAACCATCGGTTGAAGCCTCAGATAGAAGGGGCTCCTAATTACAGACAGGTGAGTGTGCTCTTCCTGTGGGTTTCTATTTTCTGAAGCCATTTTGTAGTAATACCATTCGTCTAAGGTTGAAGGAGTAATTGTAAATTGTAGTTTTTCATGTGGCTAGCCATGGAGAGGGTGAAGAATGTTGAGAATCAGACTTCGTTTCAGAATTGGGCTATTTATTATCTCAATTTTTTTATTTTTTTTGTTGGATTCATTTGGGGGGGGGGTTGCGGGTTTTCTCTCTCTCTCTCTCTGTGTGTGTGTGTGTGTGTGTGTGTGTGTGTGTGTGTGTCACAGAGAGAGAGAGAGAGAGAGAGAGAGAGAGAGAGAGAGAGAGAGAGAGAGAGAGAGAGAGAGAGAGAGAGATTCCCTGTATTACCGAAGAATGAATACACAAACTATAGAACTTGGAGAGAGAGAGAGAGAGAGAGAGAGAGAGAGAGAGAGAGAGAGAGAGAGAGAGAGAGAGAGAGAGAGAGAGAGAGAGAGAGATTCCCTGTATTACCGAAGAATGAATACACAAACTATAGAACTTGGGTTTGCTCATGAAGGTGCTTATTCCTCATCAGTAAGACTGATGCCAGATGTGTTTCAATTGGTCCACACGTGGCCCTCTTGAATAAATTGCCATCAAATTTTAACTTTGACTTGTCAGTTCACTGATTTTTTTTTCCAGTTCTTAGGTTGTTCCTAAATTTGTTTATTTTGCTGAACTTTTCCAATTAAATGCAAGAAAAAATAAATCTACGGGAGTCCAAAAGATTACCAGAAAGATGAATCAAAACTCTTTAATAGAAGGCATCGGGATCTAGTGTTTGATGTTCATTTTATAAGTTGTATTTTGCAGTCTGACGTAAGAAGGAAGCATAGAGTGGACATAATATTTTTACCTATATTGAATTGATTTTGGATTTAACATCAGGTCTTATGGAAATTATTAGACTATTCTTAGTTTTGAAAATTGTGCACAAGGATGGGTTTGCTTATGTGAATGTGAGCTCCAAGATTGGCGACTCCTCAAGCATATAATAATGCTTCAAGTGATGAGTTTAGTAGAAAGAGTAGTTCAGAAGTCTTGTTTGCCACAGTTTTTTACTAATATGGAAGAAGATCAAGTTTTTGAGGGACAATGTCTCATAAGTAGATAGGTATATATTGTCCTGAGCTATGTCACATAGGTGTGGGTGCGGCACTTTAAAAGAACTTGGGTGCGGGGGTGCGGGGAGTATATATATATATATATATATATATATATATATATATATATATATATATGGACTTGATTAGGGTTAACTGAATCTACTTTTGGATAGAAATGGACCTCAGTGTGGTTGACTTCACCTAACACAAAGGAAGCTGTGTCTAAGTGTTGCACCCGCTTGGGCGCGGGTGCGGTGCCCTGTTAGAAGAGTCCATGTCACATAGATCCTGAGCATTATTTGCCACGAGGTGGAATACAGTTATGAAGCTTTGGAGTGTGCAACTGATGTTTTGCTTTATCATATACTGCTCTGGTCTGTTGGTTGAATTCACCAGTATGGTATTATAGCGTCACATTCTTGATCTGACCTGGACAGCTAGAAAAGCTGATGAAGAACAAGAGGTAGTATCCACTTATAGTCAAGCACATTATGAATACATAAATATTTTGCCCAGATGGGCCTAACCTTTGAGTCCATGTCTTTGCATATGTTAATGTTGGTGAGTAATATCACATTTGCTTTGTGACTTAAGCATGTCTTCCCAATATTGCAACCTGTTGGCTTGTCTATATTTCTTCAATTGCTTCCTTGTCTAAGTTTAGATTTTTGTTGATGTCTTACAGGCTGGCTCTTTGCATGTTCATGGTGTTGCAATACCCACTACAGATGGAATCCGAAATGTGCTTGATTATATTGGAGCCCAGAAGAATGGGAAACAAAAGCAGGTTCTTTGGATAAGTCTTCGGGAGGAGCCTGTAAGTTCTGTTGCTTGTTTAAATGTGGTTTTCTTCCTTTGTAGTTGAGGCTTTCTTTCAATGACTTTTCGTCTAGTTGTATATGACTTCCTATTTACTTTTCCTCTTTTTGATTTGAATTAATTGATAGGTTTTATACTGAATAAAATGTAATGCAGTTTTTGTTTGTGCTTTGCTGCTGAATAGGTCGTGTACATTAATGGCCGCCCATTTGTTTTGCGGGATGTGGAACAGCCTTTCTCCAATTTGGAGTATACGGTGTGTTTTTACTACTGTTAGGACTTTCCATGGCTCTTTGATATGCTACAAGTAGTGGATGTGTCGAAATAGTTTTTGGATTCAGTATTTTAAGATGTATCTTTTAATTGAAAATTCAATGAAAGTTACTAGAAGGGATCATAATGAATTAGGTGAGCTTGCCCTTGAAATATGATACTCTTGTGATCTGTTTTTTCTTCTTGATTTGTAACTGTTCATGGGAGATAAAGGTGGAGACAGCTACTGATGTGTTTCCCTAATGATACTGCATCAACGAAAGAAAATGGGTGCTTCAGGATTCTGTCAAACTCTCTCATACTATTTTGCCTAAGATAGTCACTCTGCATGTTTGGTTTATTAGCATTAGGCTGTAGATTAATTTGCTCGTTTTGGAATGTGGTTTGCTGAATTTCTCCAACTGTTTTTTTAGTAGTATAGTTTAAGTTAGAGCTGCCAAAAAGTGGTCGGCATTTGGTTTAGTTAATGAGTATGTTTATCTATTTATATGGCTTTATAATTTTCTTAAGCAAAACTGTTGTGTGACCAGTGATCACTTTGTTGTATTTGAAAATGAAGCCCCTCAAATTGTTCTGTCATATGTAAGGTCGATTGCATTTTTTTCCTTTTTTTTCATTTCTTTTGTTGATTTCGAGAATGCCAGTTTATGCACAATATTCCACTGCATTAACAACTTGATATTTAAATTATTCATGGTGTCCCTATTACTGTTGTTTGCTTGAGCATGTTTCTTGTTCTACTTCCTATTTCTTTGTTTCCAGAATATGCTGAACAATTGTCTCTTCCTTAAATTGGTTTAGCCTGAAACTTATCTGCTATTTTAAAATAGGGAATCAACAGAGCAAGGGTTGAGCAAATGGAAGCTCGACTGAAAGAAGACATAAATCTGGAAGCAGCAAGGTGTTGATAAGAGTTCTATGTAGTTGCACGCATTAAACACCTGTTTGTTTCATATATCATATTACTTTCTTTCTATAAGATGAATTGCTTATATGTAATTTAATTAGCAGATATGAAAATAAGATCCTTGTGACTGATGAACTGCCCGATGGCCAGATGGTAGACCAGTGGGAGCCAGTCACTCAAGATTCTATCAAGACTCCTTTGGAGGTTTGATTCCTGTTGTGCTCTCAATTTCTTATCGCCATGTATCCAAGACATGTTTTCAGATGTGTTGATTTGTTATGGATATTGCCTTTGCTCATTATTAGATTTATGAGGAGCTTCAAGCAGAAGGATACCTTGTTGATTACGAGCGTGTTCCTATTACAGATGAGAAGTCCCCTAAGGAACGAGATTTTGACATTTTGGTTGGTCATTTCATCCGAACTAATATTATTTTACAAATCTGTAGTTCCATCAGTTTGTTCTTATTTGATTTTGCTCCAGGGGCTGCACAAGCCTGATAAGGTTTAAGTTTTGGTTGGCGTGCATGCCTGAGTTGTTAGCAGATTTTTTATTTTTATATGACTTGGTGTTTGTCTTGGATGGCAGTCATTGTCTGTCCCATGATGACCCACATTCTAGCCTATTGAATTTTATATCTGAATTCCTTAATTGATGTCCATCATATTGTGCACACACACAGAGTCTTCATTTATATGCAAGTATATCCATTAGAATCAAGTTAAAACATATCAAGTTAAAACATCCTCTTATGATACTCCAGGTACATAGAATCTTACAAGAAGATATAACTACAGAAATAGTTTTTAACTGTCAAATGGGACGTGGAAGGACTACAACTGGGATGGTGATTGCTAATTTGGTTTATCTTAAAAGAATTGGGGCCTCAGGTACTGATTGTATTTTTTCTTATGGAATTTATTTCTTTAAGGAGTTGCAAAGTTTTTTTTGCACATTGAATATAGTTAAGTCGCTTAATTTGCAATCTATTAATTTTTTTTCTGCTGGTAGTATTGGCAACTGGAATAACAATATGTATGAAGTGATTTTGGTGTGATGTTAGGCTCATTGACTTGAAAGTTCAAACATAGAATATTGGAGATGTGTGAGAACATATAGATGGTCTAAATCATGGTTATCAAAAGCTTCTATTTGTTCAGAAGCTTGCTTCCTTGAATGACACTCCAGTCTCCAGAAGCTGGAAGCTAGGCACTTCTGAGGTTTAGATCTGACATCATGGGAAGCACAAAGATGGGAATTGCACTTTCACCTAAAGGCAACATGTTTCCAGAATTAAGTTGTTATTTGGATCTGTGGTAAATGGCGGCGTATCTTCTGTGAATGATAACAGAATGTGCTGATTTTAGTGAAACTTAAAAGTCTTTTAGGTAATTCATTTAAAGGAATACGTAGAACTGTTCAAAAGTTTCCTCATTATAAGAACATGTACATCATCACACATTTGTGTACAACTGAGATTTGTTATTTGCTGCTTGCTTAGCTATTATCATATTAGCACACAGTGTTTTTTGCTTGAATTAATCATATGATAGAGTAATTTTATCATTTTATATGTAAGCAAAAAGAAAATTCTTTAGATTTGATTGGCACTATGGTAATTTATAATTTATGTTTTTAAAGATGAATTTAGTTAATCTTGGATGTAATGATAGTATCATATAGTTTGACAGTTTTAACTTTTAAAGTTTGACTTTGAATTTCTAAATATTTGAATTGCTTCTCAAATGCTTCTTAATCATGTCATGTTGCCTGCTTCACATGAACCTGAAAAACATTCACTTTTTGTTTTCATTTCCCACATTGTTCCTCAATTCTGCTTCTTTCTCTGACAACCATGGTTGAAATGACTGTTAGATTAAAATGGAATTACATGTTATTTTGGAAAATGGAGACAGTATCACTGAATTAATGTGTTCTTGAACTTGTTATCATTGGAGACAGGAAGCAAAGATTGATCTTTCAAATTCACCTCTTGTTATTATGATTGTTGACTGAGATCAGCCTTTGCCGTTGATAATTCTATTCATGTGTTTGGAAAATAGGTGTTTCTAGGTCCAATTCAATTGGGAAAGTTCTAGATACGGTCCCTCATGTAACTGATGATATCCCCAATTTTGAGGAAGCAATGATCAGAGGTGAATATGCTGTTATACGAAGTCTAATTCGTGTTCTGGAGGTACCTTAAAGTTTTTTGACAATATTAAATTTTTTTCATCATTTTCTGTGCTATTTGATCTTACATATTTCTATTTTATTCTGACAAGCTTTCAGGGTGGAATAGAATGTAAAAGACAAATTGATAAAGTTATCGACAATTGTGCCTCTATGCAGGTACTTTTCTATTGTAGAACCTCTATTTGTATTTTACATCATTTCTTCAATAATTTGCAAAGGGGAAGAAGTTATCTTTGGTTATATATTCTTATTCTTGCTGTTAAAAATTTCTGCTTACTTGGAAGTTGATCTTGTGTCAGTTTTCTAATTCCTTTTTTCCACTGAAATCAACAGAACTTACGGGAAGCTATTTCTACTTATCGCAATAGCATTCTTCGTCAACGAGACGAGATGAAGAGGGAGGCAGCACTTTCTTTTTTTGTGGAGTACTTGGAGCGCTATTACTTCCTCATCTGCTTTGCTGTGTATATTCATACAGAGAGATCAGCACTTCATCCCAATGGATCCAGTCAGAACAATTTTGCTGACTGGATGAGGGCACGACCTGAACTCTATAGCATACTGCGCAGGTGCCATACTTGTGAAGTTCCTGTCATAATTCTTTGAGACTTGTAGCCTTTATTTGTGTAATTGTTAAGGTGTGATTGCTATACATGGAAGAATTAATTGTTTTTACGTGCCGTTGTCATGTGTGGTGATAGTAACTTCTACTTGAATGCCATTAGTTCATTTTGGTTAGTGTCTTGAAAGCATTACAAACTACACAATATATTAGGGAGGAAACTAGCATGTTGGGTAGAAAACTGTATCATGGTGTAGGTTATTCTATGATTAGTTACAGTATTTCATGGTATTTTCACAAAGAAAAATCACCACTAACGATTATGCATTATTAATATTTAAGGTCATTTGATTGGCGAGCCACCATCTCTTGTCCAACAACAACCACTGTCGACTCTCTCTCTCTCTCTCTCTCTTTCTCTTTCTCTCTCTCTCTCTCTCTTTTATACTTGGCCACCTACTTCAGTAGAAAGGCGATCCTGGTCTGTTTTTTCCAATGGTTTTTACTACAATCAGCTGCCACAGTCAGCAACCCTGAATTGTACCATCTTGAATTTGGGCTGTTTACTTTGTGGTTCTTGATTTGTTTGGGGTGGTTTGGGATAGATTTTCTGGGGTTATTTTGAATTTTTTTACTGATATTCATACACTACTACATAATTGATGGATTGCTTCAAGTTTTTGGTTTAATTGGTTGAGGCATTGAGGCTTGTCTAGAATGGTGCCCCGTCTCTTTTTCTGTCTTATTTTTCAGGGTTTGGTGTATTTGGTGTGTGTGTTTTCAGTGGATTTGTCTCTTGTGCATATGTAAAAGGAATACTTAGTATAGAATATCCATATTGGTGTTTTATAGTTCTAATCAAACATGAATCAAATGTCACTATGTTTTTACCATGCACCAGAAATGGTGGGAAGTCATGGAAAGAAATTCTCTAAGAACAAATCGTCTCATGACAACTTTCTCTAAGGGGGAAAGATACGCTGAGGAATCAAGTCTCCTTGCAGAATTTGGCAGTTCACCAGCAACTTCTCTGCATCATATACTAAGTGCAAGAAGTTTGCATGACATAAAATAATGTAGCAAGAAATAATACCCACGTATGTAAAGGGGTTGTTGATAGTGTGCAGGGAGAATAATAGCAGCCTGATAGTACTGTGCTTAATTTTGGGGGTATTTATGTTATCTCACGTATGTTGAAGGTTGGCTGTTTATTCTTCCCATCATGGGAAGTTTTGTAACTTTAAGTGTTTTATTCTGTATAAGTAGTTGGGTGCTCTAATTATTGCACAAGTCCTCGCATTTTCTTTGCCCGTCATTTTTCTCCGTTTCTTATGTTTCACCTTACCTTGTCCATGGAAGTTACAATGGCATCATTGTCATTGTATTGGTTTCAAAAAGGAAAAAGAGTTTTAGTGCACAACAAAGGTTCTTCTTCTTGCAAGGTACATAAATAAGAGAGGGCACATGGGCTTCTGTTCAATTTAGATGACAGAGTTGAAAGAGTAGAAACATTAGTTTTTCCTGTTCTGTGCAAGTCTAAACTAATCCAGCGGAAAAAGTTTCTAGGTTGGGTCCTCTACTTGTTTCCAAATTCTGTTCAACATTTTTTTCAGAGAATGCCTTTTTGGAGAAACTTCTGTGGAGAAACTAGTACTGTCCCTTGTATGTGAGTGACTACCAGTCCTCGTCTGGCCTGCACAGGCCATCACCACCATTAGGGATGTAAACGGGTCGGACTCAGGTTGGATCTAGGCTTTACAAAATCCAACCTAATTTGATCTGACCTAACTGGATTCGGATAAAACCAAATCTGGATCCGACTAGCGTAGGATCCGATATTTACACATAATGGGTCAGATTCTATTCAGATTTGGATTTTAGTCAGACTCAGACTCAGATTTGGATGCAAGACTCAATACCAAGTCTGAATCCGATTATTATTCGGATCTGGATTTGGCTACCAAATTCGGCTATCCGGATTCGGGTTCCAGTCGGATGTCAATGAAGAGATTAAGGTGAGTGAGTCGCCACCACTGGGGAGAGTTTCTGTCAAAAATCTTTGTGGCTGGGGTATAAGAGTGGGAAGAAGCTCTGCAGTTCCTGTTGTGCTTGAAGCCTAGTGTCTCCCACCTGCACATACACAAAAATATGAGTGGGTAAAACATAAAAAAATTAAAGGAAAGGAGAAAAGGTTCCGGACTGAAAACTTCTGTTACAGGAAAGAAAACAAAGAATGGTGTCAGGCATTCATTTTCCATATGCAACATCAGGACTTCATTCAGGACCCATTTGTTTTCCAGAAACAGGGTGAACAAAAAGGGGGTTTCCATCTTTTCCCCTCTTATTGCGAGCTGATGAGAGAAGGGTATGATTCAAACCTTTTACCGTTGTGTCATCAAAGGGAGCTGATGGCAAGCTACTCTGTTCTTGGAGTCTTTGGAGCCTGCATT
This sequence comes from Nuphar pumila, assembly GCF_984573655.1. Lineage (NCBI taxonomy): Eukaryota > Viridiplantae > Streptophyta > Magnoliopsida > Nymphaeales > Nymphaeaceae > Nuphar > Nuphar pumila. The sequence continues at coordinate 136,269,398 of NC_143251.1, forward strand.
TGGGGCTTGTTGCTTGAGTTATCTTGAGTCTACTAGATCCAGCCTAGTCTTAAGGTTTTTGGGTTTCGTTCCTGCCTAGGAAATTATGCCTTCAGAGAAAAAAGAGAGGAGCAGATGTGAGCAGCCAACAAAGAGGACGACCCACTGTGTTAGGGTTCACGTCCTTGATATAAGAATGCCCTTGGCAAGACAAAAGAACGGGTATGTTTATGTCACATGGGTGCGGGTACGGGTACAGGTGCGGAGCAATTTCAAAAATTTTGGACACGGGGACACGGCTATATATATATAACAATAATAAAATTGTAAATTTTAAAGCAAAAATAAAAAAGTAATTCTATTGAAGTAACAACACAAACTTACCAAAATAATTGGACAAAAATAGACTCGGTCAAAGTTATCCGAGTCCAAAATGTGGACAGACTCGGTTCCGGTGCGTTGACCGAGTCCGACACTTAGTTGACCGTGTCCGCCCCGTGTCCGAAGCCACACCCGTGTCGGGGCGTGTCGACGCGGGTGCATCGACCTTTTAGCCGAGTCTGTGTGACTTAGGGGTATGTCCTATCTAACTTGAATGACTAAATTACCCTTTACAGCTGTTAAGACATATGTAATAATATTTAATAATACATCTATATATATATAAATATAGATGTATTTACCATAATACCCGATAAGGGTATTATGGTCTTTTCACAAGTACCCAATAGGGGTACTTGTTTTATTTCTTTTATTTTGCTGTTTTTATTTTTTGTTTTTTATTTTTTAAAATGTATTTTGGGATACCGAAAAGGGGCACCACAATGGAGTCGTTGGGACCCCCAACGGTCACAATTGTGACCGTTGGGGGCTCCCAACGACTCTATTGGGAGCCCCCTTTGGTCTCCCTTCTCTTATAAATAGGGGGAACCCCCCTTGTATTATGCATGGCTCTTAGAGAGCTCCTCTTCAATAAAAGAAATATTCTTTTATGTGTGTAGCCTTATTTTAAGGCCCTTCGTATATCCCTTGGTGGATTTTCTCTCTTGTGCTTGTTTCATTTGTCCGTGTTGGACATTGTGAATGCTTTGGCATTCTTGAATTCTTCCGCATACTTCATTACATGGTATCAGAGCCATACGATCTTCTAAGGTAAAATCGTGTCTCTCTCTACTTCCTTTCTTTCTCACATCTTCATTTTGTAGCAATGGAAGTCAAGATCGATCTATCATTCAAACTCAATGGGTAAAATTACATGATGTGGGCATCCAGAATGGATAATAATCTCAAAGGCAAGAAGCTTTGGGGTTATGTAATGAGAACCGTTCCGGAACCCCAACTTAAGCTCACAAAGATGGAAGGAGATCAAGAGAAAGCACTTGAAGGCGATGCTCGTCTCAAGGCCATTGAAGATTATAATCACCAAATGGAAGATTGGGAGAGCAACCATGCAAAAATCCTAGCATGGTTTATGAATAATGTCGAACTCAAGGTATGTGCAAATATTGCAAAATTCCGCCGGGCAAATGAAGCTTGGTTTTTTATGAAGGGTATGTTTACCCAAAAGGATCTTGCAAGAGCTTATTTTTTGCAAGAAAAAGTAAGAACCACAAAACAAGGTGACATGAGCATACAAGATTATTATAGTGCTCTAAATCCTTTGTGGGATGAATTGGCTCTTTTAGAGCCTAAATGGGTGGCTATGGAGGATGTGGTACTAAGACAAAAACAAATGGAACAAGATAGATTGTTTCAATTTTTATTTGGGCTTCGTCCCGAATTTGAACATACAAACCACATTTCCTCCCTTAGAAGAGGCTATTGCCGAGATTACTCAAGAAGAGACTAGGCATAGCATGGGTAAAAGCATAGAGGAAGTTCTTGCCGTATCTAAACCCGACAATCATGTTAAAACATACAAACCACCTCATTTTGGTAAGCAAGGGAGTGGAGGAAGAAAAATGATTATATGTCATCATTGTTATGAGCCGGGACATATTAAACCCGTTTGCCCAAAGCTAAATGGGGCATTCAAGCCAAAGGTGGCTTCCGTTGAAGAATCATCCACCAAAGAAGATGACCGCAAGAACGGGGATCTCAAAGATACTTTTGGACAAATCTCCTTGGCTCTCCAACAAATTCTAAAGGTTACTTCTTCCACCTCCGGTGCCGTCATAGCCTCATCATCACCTCCCGGTACGTACTCTTGGATTTTAGATTCCGGAGCCTCTTTTCACATGACTCCTCATGAAAATGCATTAACCAATGTGCACACCAATTCAAAAATATCTTGTGTCTCTACGGCCGATGGAACTTTTCTCAAAATAAATGGTATTGGAACTCTTGATTCTAAAAATGTTCAAAATTTTCTTGTTCCAAAAGTTAGAATAGTTCCTAAATTAATTCTTAACCTCTTTTCCGTTTCTCAAATAGCCGACCATGGATGTAAAATATCTTTCTCATCCCAAGGGTGCTTTGTGCAGGATCTCCGGTCCGGGAAGTGGATTGGGCAAGGCCATAGGAAGGGAGACCTTTATTTTATGGATAACTTAATACTTCCAAATACCTCATTTTGTACTTATCTCCAAGACAAAAATATTGAAACTTGGCATAAAAGGTTTGGACATCCAAGTTACTCCAAAATGTATCTTTTTCCTTTTGGAAACAAGTTTTGTAATGAAAAAGATATCAATTGCAAAGATTGCATTTTTGGAAAAATGAAGTCTACTCCTTTTCCTATTAGAACTTTTGTGACAACAAGACCTTTTGAATTGTTGCATTCCGATGTATGGGGACCATCTCCGGTTCTATCCAAAGGTGGTTATTCGTGTTATGTTACTTTTATTGATGATTATACTAGATATGTATGAATTTATTTTCTTAACTTTAAATCGGAAGTTTTTAACTTCTTCAAAGAATTTCATGCAAAAGTTCAAAATCAATTTCAAAGTCAAATATTCATTCTTAAATCTGATTTGGGTGGAGAGTAATTGTCAAATGATTTTCAATCATATCTAAAACAACATGGCATTTATCATCAAAAATCTTGCCTAAGAACTCCTCAACAAAACGGTCTAGTGGAAAGAAAACATAGACATATTTTAGAAACCACTAGATCCTTACTCATTTCTAAAAATATTCCTAAGAGTTTTTGGGCCGAAGCCGTGTTAACCTCCACCTATTTAATCAATAGGATGCCATCTTCAAAATTGAACAATATCTCTCCTTATGAAAAACTTTTCAATATGACACCCGACTACAATCGTCTTCGTATTTTTGGGTGTAAATGCTTTGTTCTTTTACATAAAAGAGATAAATTATCACCTAAAGCAATAGAATGCGTATTTTTAGGATATGGTGAAAATCAAAAGGGCTATAAATGCTTTGACTATAAGAACAATAAATTATTTGTCTCCAAAGATGTGACCTTTTTAGAAGATGAAAATGGATTTGAAATTTTGGAAAAATCAAATGAAATTGATTATATGTTTATCAATGATCTTTTAGAAGACTCAAATGATGACCTTTTGAGTCATCCGGAATTTTTAGAAAATACTCATGATAATGGTGTATCACCAACTAATGGTGACAATCTCCAAGTATACACTCGACGTGAGGAAACACAACCTATTAGTGCTTTAGAAAAATTCTTGCGGCTTAATGAACCCCTAGAAGAAACCTCCCTTAGGCGTTCTTCTAGAGAATCAATTCCACCTAATAGGTTTGTCTCATATGAAACTCTCTCACCTAAATATAGAGCTTGTCTAATTGCCTTGCATTCTTACTATGAACCTTCCCACTATAATCAAGCAAAAAATATTCCTCATTGGGTTGAAGCAATGAAAGATGAACTAGATGCTTTAAATAAGGCTAAAACTTGGGAAATAGTTCACCTTCCTCCAAATAAAAAAGATATAGGATGTCGATGGGTCTACAAAGTCAAAACAAAAAGTGATGGTTCCCTAAAACGTTATAAAGCTAGATTTGTTGCTAAGGGATATTCACAAGAATATGACATCGATTATGAGGAGACTTTTGCCCCCGTGGCTCGCATGACAAGCGTTAAAACTCTAATAACGGTAGCATCATCTAAGAAATGGCCTATATTTCAATTAGATGTTAAAAATGCCTTTCTTAATGGTCAGTTGAATGAAGAAGTTTATATGGACCTTCCGCCGGGAATTAATGTTAACCAAGGTCAAACTCTTCGGTTATTAAAAACTTTATATGGTCTTAAACAAGCCCCTAAGGCTTGGCATGATAGATTTAGTGCTATTATGTTAAAATTGGGATTTCGTTCATGTTATACTGACACTGCTCTTTTTGTTAAACGTGCAGGTAATAGTATCATCATCCTTCTGCTTTATGTTGATGATATGATCATCACTAGCAATGATGAAAGTGATTTTCTTAATGTTAAAAATATGTTAAAACATAACTTTGATATGTCTGATCTGGGTTTTCTCAGGTACTTTCTTGGTATAGAAGTAGCATACTCTCCTCGAGGGTATATATTATCACAGATGAAGCTTGCTGCAGACTTATGTTCCAAATCTGGGATTTCAAATGACAAAAAGGTGGAGACTCCCGAGGTTATCAATGCTAAACTTCGACTGGAGGATGGAGTTCTGCTGGATGATCCTACGCCCTATAGGCAACTCATTGGCTCCCTCACTTATCTGACTATCACCAGGCCAGATATTGCTCATGCTGTGCACTCTGCAAGCCAATTTCAGCATGCTCCTACATCTGTGCATATGAGTGCTGTGCTCCGGATCATTCGATACATCAAAAATACTTTGACTAAAGGGCTATTCCTATCCTCACTCTCTTCCTTAGACTTACTGGCTTATATTGATGCTGACTGGGGAGGAAACCTAAATGATCGAATCTCAACTACTGGCTTTTGTGTTTTCCTAGGAGATTCGCTAATTGTTTGGAGGTGCAAGAAACAACAGAAAGTCTCATTGTCTTCTACTGAAGCAGAATACAGGGCTATGACAACTACTACAATGGAGCTTGTGTGGCTTCGAAGTCTTCTTCAAGATATGAGAGTCGAAATTACCGGTGCTTCGAAGCTTTGTTGCGACAACAAAAGTGCCATCTACATTGCAAGCAACCACACCTTTCATGAGAGGACTAAGCATATTGAAATGGACTGTCACTATGTACGTGATGAATATCTTCGTGGGACAGTTACACTGCCATATGTCACTTCAGAATATCAACTTGCAGATTTCTTTACCAAAGCCATGCCTGCTCCTCGCTTCTTGTTCCTTCTTGGCAAACTTTCGGTCATTTCCCCGTAAAGTTTGAGGGGGGGTGTTAAGACATATGTAATAATATGTAATAATATATATATATATATAAATATAGATGTATTTACCATAATACCGGATAGGGGTATTATGGTCTTTTCACAAGTACCCAATAGGGGTACTTGTTTTTTTTCTTTTATTTTGCTGTTTTTATTTTTTGTTTTTTATTTTTTAAAATGTATTTTGGGATACCGAAAAGGGGCCCTACAATGGAGTCGTTGGGGCCCCCAACGGTCACAATTGTGACCATTGGGGGCTCCCAACGACTCTATTGGGAGCCCCCTTTGGTCTCCCTTCTCTTATAAATAAGGGGAACCCCCCTTGTATTATGCATGGCTCTTAGAGAGCTCCTCTTCAATAAAAGAAATATTCTTTTATGTGTGTAGCCTTATTTTAAGGCCCTTCGTATATCCCTTGGTTGATTTTCTCTCTTGTGCTTGTTTCATTTGTCCGTGTTGGACATTGTGAATGCTTTGGCATTCTTGAATTCTTCCGCATACTTCATTACATACAGCATGGTTATTCTTAACACCTAGTTGTTTGAGCCACTTGAATTTTTGCAACCAACAGCTTAGATTCACTAGTGTCATCTTGTGTCTCTTGTATCATTAAACTGATCACTGTTCGAGCTTTAAAGAATCTACGAGGGTTCCAAATCGAATTACAGGTAACACTTAGGGAGTAAGTCAAACTTGATGTATTTTTTGGAATTCCTGAAGAAAGACTTTTCTTTTTACCGTGTAAAAAGAAAAAATGAGCGTCTTTGCATTACACCTAAAATCATGCAATTGTCCTAATTTGGAAAATTTTAAATGATATCATAACCACAAAGATCGTTATGTCATTTTAAGAATTCTTATATGGCAAATGAATTTGCACCAATTGATCGAATTTACTATAATAATAATTATTATTATTATATCCTTATTATTAACAATTGGCTTGGTACTTGGACTTTGGCTCCATAATTCTGCTACCTTTTTCTATTTTTTTTTTATCAATGACAGGTCATTGATTCTTACCTTTCCCATTTTGTTCTTTTTTCAAATCAAGTTTTCATTCTCCTTTTGATTGGCTCTTAAATATTGTTTAAGAAAACTGATGACAAGTAGCACTTCTATGGAACCAAAGTCCAGATGCCAGCCAATCTTACAAAATCCCAAGCGACTTAGCCTTTGCTAAGCCAAGCAGTTGAAATGTATGCTTCAAGGTCCACTTGAAGAAGTGAAGGTGGCCATGTTAGCATTTTTTCCTGAAATGTCCAGTGCACTTGACAGTAATCACCATCTCCACAATTTAGTAATTTAATCTATTTTTTTCCTGGATCTTTGTCCAAGGTGCAATGAGTGTACTCTTTTAAGTATACCTCTCCTCACCAGTATACCACTGATTCATACTTCACACATTCACATTTTTGGAAGAAGTCTCATTTCACAACTTTGCAGAAATTAATTTATTTATTTGCAAGATGAAAGCCCTCCTTTTGGAATCCTCTTCTAAATTATCTATGCTAAGGGGTTCAAATGTCTCTAAAAAGCAAGCAAAATCCTAGTCTGCAGGATAGGGGCTTGAGGTATGACTTTGTGGGTGTCTTGTCCACTAGTGGTTCGAGAAGAACCTAGTAACATGTACCAGTGGAAAATCTATCAACTTTTATTTCTTTTTCCAAACAGTGAAGGCTGGTTCTACACGAGAAAACTTCAATGAGCTTGATTAACACCAACCTTTCTAACATATCCGGATAAAATCTTCGGCAGGAAATGTGTTGTCAGTGGGTTATTTATTAAGGTAACTGATTGGTAACAGTGCATATACAATATAAAGATGATAAAAAAGTTAAATAGATGTTATTTTCTTCTAAGATATTGTTGCTATCATATCAAAAGTCCTGCTTAGTTTTCATCGTACTTTCTTCTAAGATATTGTTACTATAGTATAAAAAAATCTTGCTTAGTTTGCATCATACACAACTTGTTATTGATTATTTTCTGACAAGTGCTGTAGATATTTGATTTATGCTGTTTTAGATTGCTAAGGAGAGATCCGATGGGTGCTCTTGGCTATGCAACTTCGAAACCATCTTTGATGAAAATTACATCATCAGCTGATGAACATCCATGTGACATGGGAGTGGTTGCGGCTATGCGAAAAGGAGAAGTACTTGGAAGGCAAACTGTTCTGAAAAGTGATCATTGTCCTGGCTGTCAGAATCTCACTTTGCCTGAGAGAGTTGAAGGTGCTCCAAATTTCAGGGAAATTCCAGGATTTCCAGTTTATGGTGTTGCCAATCCAACTGTTGATGGTATCAGGGCTGTCATTCAGAGGATAGGAAGTAGAAAAGGAAATTGCCCCCTTTTGTGGCACAATATGAGAGAGGAGCCTGTTGTCTATATCAATGGTAAACCTTTTGTACTTCGTGAGGTTGAAAGGCCATACAAAAATATGCTGGAATACACGGTATGGCATCTATAATCATATTTGAGTTGATCTTGTTGCAAAGTTGTGCCAATTTTATATTTTTTTAGTTGGATTGTATTTTTGCTATCTGGAAATTTGAGATTCTTCTGGCAATTGTTTGATCCAATGTTGTCAGTATTGGTATCGGCCCTGAATCGTTGGGCCACCGATTCAGCTGTATCGGCCAATACCGATACTCAACTGAATCTTTCTTTATCGGCTCAAAAATAATAAAAAATCATTACGTGTCGATCATAACGTGACACATGTTAAAACCATTAAAATAATATTACAAAAAATCTTTTTTGGTATTTTTTTACATTTATTAAAAAATAGACTCTTCAGGCCTGCAGCATATCGAAACTCTGCCGATACGATGCATATCGGCCCATACAGGCTGATACGCACCGATACTGATAACATCGGTTTGATCCCATCTAAACAGGTGGCAGTTGCCATGATAGGTGTAAGAATGTTTTTCTTTTAAGCATTTATTTCATCAATTAGCTGTTGGATGTGGGTAATTTCTTTATCTTCCGTATCTTTTGTGTCATAATGAGTTTGTCTGCTATCAGAATTGATTAGTGCTTGCTACTCCATTAACATTTCTGGTCGTTGAATTGATATTATCAATGGTCATTGTATTTCAGGGTATAGATTGTGAGAGAGTTGAAAGGATGGAGGCTCGGTTAAAAGAAGACATTTTAAGGGAAGCAGAGTTATATGGAGGTGCTATAATGGTGATTCATGAAACAGATGATGGTCGAATATTTGATTTGTGGGAACATGTATGTTCTGAAGTTGTCCAAACCCCTCTTGAGGTTTACAAAAGTTTGGAAGCTGAGGGTCTTCCAATTAAATATGCAAGAGTTCCAATAACTGATGGGAAACCTCCCAAGAGTTCTGACTTTGATACACTGGCGAAAAACATAGCGTCTGCTTCAAAAGATACTGCATTTGTTTTCAATTGCCAGGTAGCATGCCTTTCTATTTAGTTATTCTAGTTGTCAGCCTGATTTCATTTTTGCTTATCTGCAACCGGCTTGTCACTTCTTTTTGTTATATATGATTGAAAATCATAATGTTTTTCCATTTATTTCAACAGATGGGTCAGGGAAGAACAACTACTGGCACTGTCATTGCTTGCCTTGTGAAGCTTCGGATTGAATATGAGAGACCTATTAGACTGCCACATGAAGAATTATCTCATGAAGAAGTTGATAGCGGTTCCTCTAGTTGTGAGGAAGCAGGAAATGAAAATATTGCAGGCACATTAGAGATTACGAAAACTAAGCATGGAAATAAGCTGCGATATATTTTCGGAATCAATGATATCTTATTACTACGAAAGATTACAAGATTATTTGACAATGGCATTGAATGCAGGGAAGTCTTGGATGCTGTTATTGATAGATGTTCAGCAATGCAGAATATCCGTCAAGCCGTTCTTCAATATAGAAAGGTCTTTAATCAACAAAATGTGGAACCAAGGGTAAGGAGGGTTGCACTGAATCGTGGTGCTGAATATTTAGAGCGCTACTTTCGGTTGATTGCTTTTGCAGCATATCTCGGAAGTGAAGCATTTGATGGTTTCTGTGGGCAAGGGGAATCAAGGATCACATTCAAAACTTGGGTACATAGGAGACCTGAGGTTCAAGCAATGAAATGGAGCATAAGGTTGCGGCCTGGGAGATTTTTCAATATTCCTGTAATGTTTCTCTCTGAGTTTAGTAGTGGTGTATCTCTTGCTTACAAAAATAAGATCTGCATTAGCCTATGCATTAACAAAAACTTATTGTGTGATCCTTCATATGCCAGGTGGAACTAAGGACACCTCATGAGTCTCATCATGGTGATGCAGTGATGGAAGCTATTGTCATTACTCGTAGTGGTTTTGTTTTGGGGAAGGGTTCTATACTCAAGATGTACTTTTTCCCTGGTCGGAGAACCTCAAGTCACATACAAGTTACTGGTGCTCCACATGTTTTCAAGGTTTTGCTTCTGCATCGTAGGAACCCCTGAATTAAAAACTGCCTTTTCTGTTGCTTCAAAATGCTCAGTGTACCTGTGTTGATTCTGATGCTTCCACAATGTTGATGCTGGTGTCCGCGCAGTTCCATATAGAGACATTTATGCACACACTGTATACATCACATATGGTGATGCAAACTCTTAGGCATGCACACATTTGTATGCATCACATATGGTGACACACACACACATGTACACATTTGCATGGGCTTAGTAAAAATATCAGCTAGGCGTGAGAAGATGTCAAATGCATGTTAGACGTGGTTGTTTGACATTTTGAGCAAGGATTCAAACTCGATCTGATGAAGTTGATTTAGGATCCATGTCTTGTATTGTAACTTGATCCAACAAAAATGGTTGAACTCAAGGGTTCTATATAAGAAGTGCAAGTGGATCTAGTATGTTTTGGACCTATTCACCGACCTGACAAAAAATAATGACTCATATTTGAGGAATCCAGTTACGTAAGGTTGTACATAATTCAAATATGCATTTGGATCTAATTTTAAGATCCATGTTCGAGAAGTGTTGGATGAGACCAAAGGTATGATTGAACTAATTTACTTGACTTGGTAAAGTTTCTAGACCCAATTAGTCAAACAATTGAAATCCAGAGATGGTCAGAGTTCAAACCTGATTACATGTAAGAGCATATCTTACTGAGGTAACTATCTAATATATTTCAGCTTTGGTAAAGCTTTTATCTTCATCTTCCAATTTGAGTTTAAGTTATGGTTAGTAATCTGGCATATATGCTTCCTATTTTTTCATCTTATTGTGTCATAATTGTATTCATGTGCCGTGCAGTATATGACTAGGTCTTTGGAAAAAAAGCATAATACTGTTTGCCAAGATGTCTTTTGCTGCCTGGTCCCTCTCTTTCTTCCAGGACCACAACAAGATTATCTTTGGAAAGGCTGCCTAGTCCATTTAATTTTATGTCAACTTCCCTTAGTTTTTATTGGCAGCATATATGATGTTTGATATTATCTTTCAATGTGTAATTATTATTTTTCCTTTAAAGTTTTCTTATGTATTATGCTAAACAGACAAATTGTCCTGATCTTTATTCGCTCCTTAAGATTGCTCTTGACATATGTTTTATGTGAAACTGGTTCTTTCTAACTCCAGAAAGCATGAGCACAGGATTATCTTGCTGAGAAGCTTTTGCCTTCCAGGTTGATGGGTATCCTGTATATAGCATGACAACACCTACAATTTCTGGTGCAAAAGAAATGCTGAAGCTGTTGGGTGCTAAACCCATGGATCCTCGAAGTATTGGGAAGAAAGTGGTTTTGATTGACCTGAGAGAGGAGGCTGTTGTTTACATCAATGGAACGCCTTTTGTACTGAGGGAGCTGGATCAAGCTGTTGACACACTCAAGCATGTGGGGATCACGGGTCCTCTGGTAGGGAAAATATATTAAACATATGTTTTTTTTTAATCAATACAACTTGATGTGATTTTCTGTACTTATTATCTTCACAGGTTGAGCACATGGAGGCCCGCATGAAAGAAGATATTTTTGCTGAAGTAACACAATCTGGTGGTCGAATGCTTTTGCACCGTGAAGAATTTAGTCCATCAACAGAGCATCCCCATGTGATAGGATACTGGGAAAATGTTTTACTAGATGATGTGAAGACTCCTGCTGAAGTCTATGCTGCTCTTAGAAATGAAGGCTACAACATTAATTACAGGAGAATACCTCTTTCAAGGGAAAGAGAACCCTTAGCTGCAGATGTTGATGCGATTAAGTTATGTACAGATGGGTATGTCATAGAATGATAGAATGCTTGTTGGCCTGTTATAAAAAATGTAGCAGTCTGCATCAACTTGATGGCATTTGAATTAATTCCAGGCAAACTGTAAAATCAGTTTGTGCTGTTCGACTTACTTGCATGAAAAGCAACTGGGGAAAGTTATGAGGCCTACTTGGCACACAATTCAACATGTGTCATGTTTACTTACCACCATAGATTTTATCAGTGTTCCCTATATATAGTTATCATTTTCTTAATCTGGACGTTAATCTATTTGTTCATTGAAAAAGTTGTTGAGTGATACTCAAGCAATCCTTTTTTTTCAGTTCCACAGGCTATTATCTATTTGTTTCTCATACGGGATTCGGAGGTGTAGCATATGCGATGGCTGTTACTTCTCTTAGACTTCGAGCTGATGAATTATCTCTATCAGAGAGATGTGAATCATTTGACAGCAAACATCTTTCTTTGATTCATAAGGAACAGTTGCCATCTAAGCCTTTAGATGAAGAAGAATCCTTCAGACAGGGAGATTACCGTGACATTCTGAGCCTGACTAGAGTTCTAATGTATGGACCGCAAAGTAAAGCAGAAGTAGATGCTATCATAGATAGGTATGCTTGCCTACTGGATTCTTAACAGATTCCTTAGTTGTCATGGGTTCTTTCTCCTGCATATTGTGAACCTTACCACCTTGTGAAATAATAAATCTGCATGGAATTTACATTTATAAACAAATGAGGATATTAGAAGTTTGATGCTTTGTTGCTTCTCATCATTTTTTTAATAATATCACAGTGCAATCCTGGTTTAGTAGGGGCTACTTATCCTTAGTCATTTTTTTATAATCCAAGCTCCTGCATCAGGTATCTAGTTGTATTGCTTGTGTGATTAGAAGTTTTGGAAAATTTCTCGCTTTTCCAACAGGAACAGGAATATGATTTTAGAAAACAGTATAAGGTGCAACTCCTGTTCTCATTAGATCAATATCTTAAAATGTGTCATTTAGCTCAACAAAGTGCACCTATTTATTCTGATCAAGAATCTTCAAGTACTCTTGGCTTATGACAAGTCAACTATGTCACATGGATACTCCATTTTTTACTCCCATTCCGTATCCCCTTATATACAAGTCATATCGGAAACTTCAGAAAATCACTGTATCCACATATCCTCATCCGTATCCATGTGGAGCAAGTCGATGAATAATGAAGTGTGGCGTCTGTCTCAAGGCCTAAGTTGCATTTCCTAGTGCACCAAATTCATACTCTTACAACAGAAACCAAAAGGTTCTTGTTCCTAACATGTGTTTGTCACTTGGCTAACAGATCGTCACACAGTTTCATCCAAAGCCAATCTTCAAGTTCTAACCATATGAATCCACGGATAACTGTTAGTATATTTTTGTTAGGAACCAGACAAACTTCACAAGCCAATCCAATTCCCAAGAGTGCATGTAATTTCTAGTCCCTCTAATTCCTTAATGGTAGACCATCAGAACCATAACTGCTGTCTCTTTTTAAAAAATGTCAACACAGAGCCTGCTTTTTTGGAATTTGATGAGAGAAAACTGAGGCATCCTTCTCATGGCCAGAAGGATATCAACTACACAGAGATACTGTCAAATAGATAAAAAAGTGGACGGAGGCATGATGTGGACACGGTCTCATGGCTTTTTTGTCCATGTTTTGATATTCTTGTTCTTTAAGAACTGTAGTTACAACAGTAGTGGCATGGAAGAAATTAGTGAGTTTCCAAGATGATCAAATGTTTAACCATCAGTTTGTCAATGGTTTCAAAATGCTTCCTGGTGTCAAATTTGAAAATTTCCAGCTAGAGGTGCTCCACATTCTTTATCCTCGCTGTTTATCATATGTGAAAAGTGAAGGATATACAGAACATTTAGTCTAGGTCTTTTTTCTTGAGGAGGTGCATGAAGATGAGGAAAGGCAGCCAATGGATGGAAAGTCATTTCTAGCCATTAGATAATGACATCAGCGCTGTCATGAAGTTACAATATTTTCATGGGTGATCAGTTCAGACATTTAGCATCTGTGATACATTGATGATAAGTAATAAGCAAGGAAATCATGGTACGTGTGTACGTTTATTTTTAAGAGTCAACATCATGTGAAAGGTTTCTTCTGTCAAAAAAGTAACATATATTGTAAAGTCCCATTTGATTACTTGATGGAAAGTGATGTGTGGCATTTCATCTATAAGGTCAAGGATACATAAAGATCCTTCTGAGCAATAGCACCATATAGGCTCAAGGAAAAACATTTCCTAGGAACTAAGGAAGAAGGGATTGATTGATTTATGTCAACACTAGTAGTTTCATAATACTTCTTGTCATAAGCATTACACAAAAAATGTTATTGTTACTCCAACTGAGTCCACTTAACGAGATTGACTAGAGTCTGAATATACTGGAAAGTATTTTCGTAGTTGCAACACATGTTTTCTTTTCATGTTAAGTAGTTGTAGCCGGCACATTAAACTAGTGTGGCAGTTTACCTTGGATTTCCCGCATAGATGCAGTGTCTTAGGACACCTATAAAGGAGTATTGACTTTCTATAATGCCAAGCCCAACTAACTCCACAATGGCCAACATAAGAGGAGAATTCTGAGAATCTTGGACATAGTTTTAAAAGTAGTCATTAATTACTTTCCATTTCAATTTCAACTTAGTTTTATCATTTGATGTTTTTAATTATAATGATTTAAAATTGTTGTTCAAGATAATATGCACGTGTGTGTGTGTGTGTGTGGTCGTGTCCCTGTGTCCTAATTTCTGATAGCTGTCATGTTGTACCAGGCATATCTGCAGCCCGTCCTGATCCGCGTCCATATAAACTTGACAGTTTATAAGAGATAAATTATGAAAACTTGATTCTTACTATGTTAGAACATAAGTTCTATTGCCTCTACAAAGTCTATCAGTTATTCATTGTTAGTTTATTAGAGTCCATCTGTCCAGGGTAAAATGCACAAGCAGGTCAATAGAGATGATTAAAGATAATACTTTGAGCTATTTGTAAATTTGCATAATTTATGTTGTCATTTTTTTTCTCAAAGGTGATTTGTCGTTTCTGGCCAGCTTTGTTTCAAATTATATAAAGACATATTTAAGCCAAGGAAACAAATTGGGGATCATGGGCTCACTAGTCACTCCCAATGCATAGTAGATGTCCTCTACTATCTCATCTCCAAGTTCTTATAAGAATGATAATAAGGGGTTTGTGTTGTGGTGATAAAAGCTCCTATGACTCCTGGAGGCATATAATGATCAAGGAAAAACAACCTTTCTTAGGTGTGTAATACTGATTTGACCAAAGTTACAGGAAGCTTTATGGATATGTGGGAAGTGCGCTTGTCAGAAACTTTCTTTGGAAGCACGATACTCCTTGCTTTCAAAATTTGATGGGAATATCAATTCTCTCACGCTTCTCTTGTGCTTCTCACATATTTCTTTCTTGCTTCCTTACATGCTTTTTATGCGCTTCTCTCATGCTTCTTTTCAGGTTTTCCATGTGCTTCCTTTCACGCTTCCCACCCACTTCCCATGTACTTTTTCTAAGTTGGTAACCATTATTTTTATATTTTGAGATGAATTTAATTCTTACACTTCAACATCATGAAAATTTAAGAATTAGTCATTTTTGTGTTAATTTTTATTTCCTTCCCATTCAATTAGCATCTCACTTCCCAATCGCATATCACTTCCTTTTTTATTCTTATTTTGCTTTCAAATTGATTTCTTGATTCTCGGTTCTTATAAATTATAAAATACCTCGCTTCTCGCTTTCACTTCTAGTTTCGATTCCCACTTCCGCTTCCTTGTCTAGTAACCTTGGATTTGACTCAACTTTGGAATGACTAACGTGAAAAGGTGTTCTGCTGCTGTTTTTAAAGGTGTGCGGGTGCTGGTAACCTTAGAGACGACATCTTCCACTACAAAAAAGAGTTGCAGAGATGTTCTGAAATTGATGATGAGAACAAGTCATACCTTATGGATATGGGTATCAAGGCCTTAAGGTCAGTAATAAGATTTTGGCAGAATGCAACTGCTACTATCTGTCTTCCAATGCTAATCATGTGATTTTTTTCTTTTTCTTTTTTTGCCTCTGTTTTTACTGAATTGCATCTCTGCTTTCTATGAATATCTACTTGGTGTATCTTTCACTGAATCAACAAGCCATTGTTCTCGTTATTCTCATAGTGACAAGCTTGCCTGGATTTTCAACATTCATCAAACTAAATTCTGCATTACTTGTCATGAGATGCTATCGCTAAATCATTGTGAATGCTTGTAGGCGGTACTTTTACCTGATTGCATTCAAGTCTTATCTCTTTACTACTGTGAACACTACTACTAGCGCAAGTGAATCTGGATTCACTGCATGGATGGAGGCCAGACCAGAACTGGGGCACCTGTGTGACAACCTGAGGCTGGACAAGTAGCAGGTTTTTTGGGTTTCCCAGTGCATACATAATGTTATCATGTAGAAGATGTGATGTGTGAGCATTGCGTATAGTATAGTCAGCATCTCTTCCTCTATAGCCAGCATGGTAGGAAGTGTGGACCGCGGCAGATGTACCACTATGAGGTTTTACATGTCAGATGTTTAGGTTTCTTTGTCCAGCTGGGATAACTGAGATGTGCATCGAGTGCCTTGCCAGCACATGTAAGCTTTTGTATTTGGTTTAGCAAAAGGCAGCATATTGTTTTGAAGATCAGATCCTAAATTCTGCAGCTTGATCCTACGCGGTGTTTATAGGGGATTAGAATATTGAGAATTGCTCACCCTGTGTATACCAGGTTTCAAAGTTTTTACTTTGTTTGTTTGCGACAGTACATTATATTCCTGGATCAGAATGCTGAGAGGTGTACAGTATGTGCATACAAATAATGTACAGTGAATGACATGTAGTGATATTCCAATTTGTCATACAAATAGTTTATATTCTGACTTTCTGTTTCTTGTATCTGCCTTTATATCCATCCTTTTAGACTGGTGAACTCAATATTCAATGATGCTCAAAAGTTGCCCCAAGGGGTTTGGTGCAGTGGAAGGGGCCTTGCCAGTAGACGGGTGGTCAGGGTTCCATTTCCATGAGCATCAGCCCCTTGCATTAATGAGGCCAAAGGATAAGCTCTTTCTCAGCGAAGCTTGGTGACTTCCTGGGGCAAGGGTTGTGGCATGGGTTTACACTGTCCGGATAGCAACCGTAAGTACGGCAGGCTTATCCAGCGGGATTAGGTCTCTGATTCGAAGGGTGGTTTCTTGTCCTTATGTTAAAAATAATGCTAAAAATTTGTCAGAGGTATGTTATACAGGATTGGGTGTATATATCATTATTCCTGTTTGAGACAATATGGTGGTTTCCTTAAGGATTGTCAATATGAGATTATGGTGCCTTTTTTCGTCACAAGGTGATATTCATTTGCATAATCTGTGTACCTGATCTCAATCCACTAATTCTGCCAATTCCAAAATGCCATATTTAGACCCAAGGGGTTGCCCATTTGGCCCCGAGCTTGGGGATAGAAGGCTTTCCCGTTCCAAGTTTGAGTTCCTATGTGGGCAATCGCTTCTGCAAGGTGTGTTACGACAATGAAGTCATACATGATACTTCAAGTACAAGGTTTTGATGATGAACAAGTGAATCAACTGCATTTCAGCTAAGACAATTAAGAAAGATGACAAGCATTGAAGAATTCGATGAAGAATCTTTGAAGACTAGTGTGCAAATGTTAAATTCATTAAGAGTCTTAGATTCTTGTAAGAGCCTTACTTAAAGTGCATATTTCAGTTGCATTTCACCTAAAAAGTCTTTAGAAAAACTTTTTTAAAAGAACCCTTCATGAAAATCTTTTTAGAAAACTCTTTATTTAATTTTTTGTGTTTATTAGTCGACTAATAGACTCACCAGTCGACTAATCTTTTCGCGTCAAATTTTCTAAACAAAATGTCATTTTTGTCAAATTAGTCAACCGAAGGTTTTATCAGTCGACCGGACAGAATGTCTGTTTTCTAGAAATTTAGCAGCAGTCGACTAATGATTTTATCAGTCGACCAGACAAAACATGTATTTTCAGAAAAATTTAGCAGCAGTTGACTGAAAGGTTTTTCAGTCTACTGAAGATATTATCAGTCGACTAATTTTTTGTCTAGTCGACTAAGTTTCAAAACTTCAGATTTTCAAACGGCTTGATAAACACTTAGTCGACCGACGATAACTGTCAGTATATTAATAGTTAACTATCAGTCGACTAACTATTGTTCCAGTCGACTAATTTTGTCATTTTTCCTGAAACTTTTGAAAGGCGTGTCTTTTCATTTTTCAAACATTTTGATCGTTCAAAATAGACTGTTTTGACACCCTTTCATACCCTCAACGTATGAAATTTTTCAACTGCATTCCACACTCAAAAGCAATGTAATCCAATCGATTTACATTGAATTACTCTTTGCTTTTCACTCATATTCATTCTTTCACTCACTTGATATTTTTCACTTTAGTTTTCACTCAAATTCCTTTGAGAGACAGTGAATTCGTGAGTTGAGTATTCCAACAACCTCAAAAGCCAATTGCATCTCATTTGCATTCATAAAGACTTATAGGTTTTTTGTAAGTTGTTACTTATTTCAATTTTCTGTAAAAGGAAGGACTCATTGGTTTAAAGGAATTGTTTGCTTTCAGTAGGTGTGTTACTGAAAGTGGGACCGAATTTGGTTTGTGTATGATCTTGTAGTTACACAAGGTTGATAGTGGAAATCTCAAGCGGGTTTTGCTTGGGTACTGGATGTAGGTCGGGAAAAACTGAACCAGGATAAATTATTGTGTTCTTTGTGTGATTGCTTTGTGAAATTTTAAAATCCGTCAAAATTTCGAAGACGATATTTAAAAGCACTATTCACCCCCCCTCTAGTACTCGTTGCCTCGATCCTATTGTACTTTCATTTGGTATCAGAGGAGGTTTGCTATTATTTTGATTTGACCATCATCTAGCATGACAACAACATCATCTCAGCACAAAGAAGGATGCTCCTCTGTTCGTCCTCCTCTCTTCGACGGAATAAACTATGGATACTGGAAAGTGAAAATGACAATATTCTTACAATTCATGGATCTCGAAATTTGGAGAGTTGTTTCAGAAAAGTATCAAATGCCATCAACTGATTTCAGTCAATGGACTGATGAAGAAAAGAAGATTGTTTCACTTAATGCCAAAGCTATGAATGCATTGTATTGTGTCGTTGACAAGGTAGAGTTCAATCATATATCTCAATGCTCTACAACAAATAAAATCTGACATACTCTTCTCGTGACTCACGAAGGTACGTCAAAGGTAAAGGAATTTAAAATCGCTTCTTTAGTTCATAAATTTGAATTGTTTAAAATGAAGCAAAATGAATCTATATCGGACATGGTAACAAGAATGATCGATATCAGTAACACTCTAAAATCCCTTGAAAAAGAATATTCACAAGTGGATTTAGTCAGAAAAATCCTAAGATATTTAACTCTTGAATGGAAGAGAAAAACCACAGCTATTGAGGAAGCAAATGATTTAAACACTCTCACTCTTGAAGATTTGGTTGGTAACTTAATGACATGAAGTCCAACTTTAAGACAGACAAGAAGAAGAACCCAAGAAAAAATCTCTTGCTTTTAAGGCTACTTCTGACTCTGAAAATTCAGAATAAGATGAAGATGAAGATATTGCTCTCATTACAAGGCAATTCAAAAGATTCATCAAAAAGGGAAGATTTTAAAGAAAGGTAAAGAAAGCAGATTCTTCCAATCCTAATGAAGTCAAGTGCTTTAACTGCAAAAAGGCATGATACATCAAGAAAGATTGACCTCTTCTCAAAATCAAGCCCAAGGACCAATTCAAGAAGAAAAAGACATTTCAAGCATGTTGGGATGATAGTGACTCATCTTCCAGTGAAGAATCAAATGAAGAAGTCGCCAACATGTGCTTTGTAGCACAAGAAGACTCGGTAAGTCAATTTGAGTATGATGATTTATTAGAAGCATTTAATGATTTATATGCTAAATTTAAAAGTCTAAAATCTAAAAACAAAGAGTTAAAAACTGAAAATTCAACTCTTGACTCTCAAAACAAAGTGTTACTTCAAGAGATAGAAGATCTCAAGAAGGAAAACTCTTGTCAAGCATTTGAGATAAAAGAAATTGGAATTAGAACCAATCTCTTACAAAAAGAAATAACTAGTCTAAAAGAAAAATCAAATGATCTTCTTTCTATAGTGACCAAATTCACAAATGGACAAAGAATTTAGAAAGACTTCTTGGTTCTCAAAGATGCTCAGTTAATAAAACCGGATTGGGATATAGCTTCTTTGATACTCAAAATAGACCAAACTATGTGGTGAAGAATCAAAGACAATATTCTCAACCATTTGTTCAAAGAACTAAATTTTCTAGTTATAATAAAAATACATCTAATCATGAAACTTATAATGCTTATAAGCCTAGACATGATTACTCTGGAAATGCTAAATCTTTTTATCAAAGGAAACCAAAATCCAAATGGATATGGGTTCCTAAGACTGACTCGCATGGATCCAAAGATAGAAAATGGTCAAATGTTTTGTCTTCTAATTTTGTTGTAGGTACACAAAATAAGAAGCAAATGGATATTGGACAGCGGTTGTTCCAAACATATGACTGGAAGGCCGGAGTTATTTTTCACCCTCCAAAGTAAGGATGGAGGAACCGTCACCTTTGGTGACAATAACAAGGGAAAAGTAATCGGTATTGGTAACATTGGTAATACAAATATTCCTTGATAGAAAATGTTCTTTTAGTAGATGGTTTAATGCATAATTTATTATCCATTAGTCAATTATGTGATAAAGGTTTTCTTGTTTCTTTTGAACATGATTTATGCTTAATTTCTGATTTTCAATCTAAAAAGATCATTTTTAAAGGTAAAAGAAGGAACAATGTGTATGAACTTTATCTAGATGAGTTACCCACTTTTAATGAAAAATGTCTTATTGTTTCAAATGAAATTCAATGGTTATGGCACAAGAGACTTGGACATGTTAACTTTAAAATTATTTCCAAGTTATCCAAGAATGATCTTGTTAGAGGCTTACCTAGAATACCATATAAGAAGGATCACTTATGTGATGCTTGCCAAATGGGTAAACAAATCAAGAGTTCTTTTAAAGCAAAAGATATAGTTTCAACAAAACGTCCTCTTGAACTTTTACATTTAGATCTATTTGGACCATCTAGAATTCAAAGTTTGAATGGTAGCAAGTATGCTTTTGTTATAGTAGATGATTATTCTCGATTTACATGGGTGATTTTTCTAAAAAGCAAAAATGATGCTTTTTCTGAATTTTCCAAACTTTGTAGAAGAATTACAAATGAAAAATCTACATCTATTATTAAAATTCGTAGTGATCATGGTGGTGAATTTGAAAATGAATCTTTTCTAAAGTATTGTGATTTACATGGTATATCTCACAACTTTGCTTTTCCTAGAGCGGCTCTACAAAATAGAGTTGTTGAAAGAAAGAATAAAACTTTGCAAGAATGTGCTAGAACTATGCTTCAAGATAAAAATTTACCAAAATACTTTTGGGCTGAAGCAATAAATACATTATGTTATGTTTTAAACCGTGTTCTTATTCAACCAATCTTACATAAAACATGTTTTGAATTATATTATAATCGTATACCAAAGATCTCATATTTCAAATTTTTTGTTAGTAAATGCTTCTTGTTAAATACCAAAGATAATCTTGATAAGTTTGATTCAAAATCAGATGAATTAATATTTCTTGGATATTCTTCTAGAAATAAAGCTTATCGTGTTTTTAATAAAAGAATATCTTGCATTGAAGAATCTTTACATGTTGCATTTGATGAGAATTGTGAGCAGGTTATACCTCTAAGCGAAGGAGAATAAGTAATACTTCAAGAAGAACCTTTGATAGAGAGTACTTCTCAAGAAAATGTTCATCTTTAACCTGTTTGGAAAGAAGTTCTCAATCATCAACATGAACAAGTTATTGGAGAAATAAAGAGTGGTGTCCAAACTAGAAGGCAATTGCAATATATTGCAAATATTGCTTTCATATCTAAAATAGAACCAACGAATATCAATGAGGCTTGTGATGATGAATTTTGGCTTTTGGCCATGTTTAAAGAATTTAACCAATTTACTAGAATGATGTATGAGATCTAGTTGATAGACCAAAAGATCATCCAGTAATTGGAACAAGATGGGTCTTTCGAAATAAGCTGGACAAAAATGGCGAAGTCATTCGAAATAAAGCAAGACTAGTAGCACAAGGCTATAATCAAGAAGAAGGCCTAGATTTTGATGAAACCTATGCACCAGTGGCTCGATTGGAGTCAATTCGAATGATGTCTGCTTTTGCTAGTTACATAAATTTTAAGTTATATCAAATTGATGTTAAGAGCTCATTCTTAAATGGACATATCAATGAAGAAGTTTTTGTAGAGCAACCTCCAGGCTTTGAAAATGAGAAATATTCAGAAAAAGTCTACAAATTAAAAATAGCTTTGTACGAACTTAAATAAGCACCAAGAGAGTGGTATGAAAGACTACGAAATTTTCTAGAACAATCTGGTTTTTCCATTGGTCGGGTAGACTCCACTTTATTTATTAAAAATCTTAATTCAGATATTCTTATTGTGCAAATTTATGTTGATGACATAATATTTGGTTCTACTAATGATTCTCTTTGTAAAGAATTTGCTAAAGCTATGCAAGAAGAGTTTGAAATGAGCTTGATGGGCAAATTAAACTACTTTTTTGGACTTCAAATAAAGCAAACTAAAGAAAGACTCTTCATCAACCAGGCTAAGTATACAAAAGAACTTCTCAAGAGGTTTGGGATGG
The DNA here is from genome assembly GCF_984573655.1 of Nuphar pumila. NCBI lineage: Eukaryota > Viridiplantae > Streptophyta > Magnoliopsida > Nymphaeales > Nymphaeaceae > Nuphar > Nuphar pumila. Next base: position 136,291,863 of record NC_143251.1, read on the forward strand.
ACTCATCGAAATCAAGAAGAAATCCTATAAGTACAACTACTTCTCTTGATAAAGATGAAAATAGTAAAAATGTAGATACTAAGCTCTACAGAGGTATGATTGGATCTCTATTATACTTAACTGCTAGTCGACCTGATATAATGTTTAGTGTTTGTATGTGTGCTAGATTTCAAGCTAATCCAAAGGAAGCTCATTTAACTGCAGTAAGACAAATTCTTCGTTACTTGAAAGATACTTCAGATTTTGGTTTGTTTTACCCAAAACCATCTTTCTTTAATTTAGTTTCATATAGTGATGCAGGTTTTGCAAGAAGTAAATCTGATCGCAAGAGTACTAGCGGAACTTGTCATTTCTTAGGAAATTCCTTAGTCTCTTGGTTTAGTAAAAAGCAAAATTCAGTGTCACTCTCAACAACCGAAGCAAAATATATAGCGGCTAGTTTAGCGTGTTCACAAGTACTATGGATGAAACAGACCTTAAAAGATTTTTGTTTGAATTACTCCACAACAACTATTTATTGTAATAACACTAGTGCTATAAATCTTTCGAAAGATCCTGATCAGCACTCAAGAACTAAGCATATTGAAGTTACACATCATTTCTTAAGAGATCGTGTGTTAAAAGGAGATATTTCGTTAAATTTTATATTCACTAATAAACAACATGCCGATATCTTCACTAAACCACTTAAAAATGAAGATTTTATGAGAATTAGGAGAGAACTAGGCATTTGCTCATTTTTAGATTTATAAAATGCTAATTTTTGAACAAAATCTCAAAATTGCAGCTTATTAGTCGACCGATAAACTTCTAGTCGACTGATATTTTTTTTTTAAATTTCAATTGAAGGGACCCGATACCCCTTGGTTTTTTTTAAACACTTATTTTTTTTTAAAGGGCACCGTTTCATTTTTACACCCATTTGTTTTCCCCTTTTCTTAAACAAAACCCTCTCTCTCTCTCTCTCTCTCTCTCTCTCTCTCTCTCTCTCTCTCTCTCTCTCTCTCTCTCTCTCTCTCTCTCTCTCTCTGTCTCTTCCGAAAATCCCTCGGAGTGTCGGTCGCACCCCTCCTCGCCGGAATCCTCTTGCTGTGACAGGGTGCCTCTTCAGCCAACGCCGCTTGTGGAAGCCTCCTCTCACCTGCCATCAACCACTGCATCATCTTCTATTTCTGTAGCAGACGGACTCCTCCTCGCCTCTTCCCTCTTGCCTAAAATTCGTGGAAACTCGACATCCCTTTTGGTGGGTTGTTACTGTCGATTGTTTTGACCACTATCAACGACCTTGATCATAGAAGGCACAGTGTCTGCATCACATAAAGTGTTTTTGTTGCATTGGTTCTCCGCCACGATGTCGGACAACATCTTCCTTCCGCCGGACGTCATTTTTAAAGCATTTGGAAGTCGACATCAACTATGATTCTTCTTTGACAGGTGAATCTGTTTCGTTCCTTATCAACCATGCCTCGTCAGAAGACTGCATCTGCACAAGGTTCTCCTCCAACTACACCACAAGTACGTCATGGATTTTCTCTCAGACTACTCAGAAATTCTCTTTTATATGATATTTTTGGATCGATTTCTGCACTCCCTATTTTACCATGCCGAAATGTCCTGTTTCACCTATTTTCTTGTTACAAAATTAGAGAATTATTCTCAGGCATTTCCCACCTTTTTGACGTCGGTGCAGACCCCCTTCATTATCCTTTTCTGATCCACTTGTTTTACACAAATTTACAAATTGATCATGAAACTGGATTTCTTTCCTCTCTTGTTCGCGATGTTGAAATTGAGTTTGATTCTAAACTGCTTGGACAAATCCTAGATATTCCACCTTCAGAAACTCTTTTCAATACTATTGAACTTAATGATGAAAGAATTTTTGAACAAATTCTTCTTCCCGGTGCACCTCATTGTCCTCTTTTCAAAAATATCAATCTTCAAACTCGTGCACGCATTGCTGGATGAATTTCTTCCCACAATGTTCTACCTAAAACTGGGTCTTTTGATTACTATTCCACAGATCTCTCTACAACTCTTTATGTCTTATTTGAAAACATTTCTGTAAATTGGGCCAACGTGTATTTTACTAATTTGTGGAAACAAAAACCTTTTCTTCTGTATGGATGTCTTCTTACTCGTATTTTCAGATATTTTAAAGTACCCTTAACCAATGAAAAATATATTGAACAAAAGGAGTTCTTTGATTAAACTATTTTTAAACGTATGAAAATCAAATATCTGCCTTCTTTAAACTTTGATCAAACTGAACCATTAATCTCTGAACCCTCACCATCTTCTGTGACACCTTCATCTCAAGCAAAACGAAAGAAATTCTCTACTAGTCAAGACAATGATGAAATTTTGCAGCGAATGGAAGCTTTGGAGCTACATCAACACACTTTTCGTGAAGATGTGACTCAACAACTTTCTTCAATTCAGAAAGATATTGCTGAACTCAAAGAAATCATCAAGCAACACTTCTCTTGATCTTTGATTAATGTCCTTACTAAACTTTGATACTTTATGAGTTGTAATATTTTGAACTTGAATTTGCATTTTGCTTATGCTATGTCTGCCCTTACTCTTTTTTATTATGACAAAGGGAGAGAAATAGATAGAACTTGCATGAGACATTAAGAGAAAAAGATAGAACTTGTATTGTATGAGAAATTAAGAGAAATAGATAGAACTTGCATGAGACATTAAGAGAAAAAGATAGAACTTGCATGAGAAATTATGAGAAAAAGATAGAACTTGCATGATAAATTAAGAAAAAAAGATAGAAATTGCATATTGCATCATGACATGAAAATTACATCATGTGAAAGCATTGAAAATTGCATTTATGAAAAAGTTTTAAAAATGCATGAAGTAATAATGGAAATGCAAACCAATCAATATGTGATATATGTGCTTTGAATATACTAACTTTTAATGTTTTGCAGCATATTGATAGTGGGAGTAAAATCTCTATCTATGCATCTAAATGTTTCATCTTTGATTAGTTTGTCATCATAAAAAAAGGGGAGATTGTTACGATAATGAAGCCATACATGATACTTCAAGTACAAGGTTTTGATGATGAACAAGTGAATCAACTGCATTTCAGCTAAGGCAATGAAGAAAGATGACAAGCATTGAAGAATTCGATGAAGAATCTTTGAAGACTAGTATGCAAATGTTAAATTCATTAAAAGTCTTAGATTTTTGTAAGAGCCTTACTTATAGTGCATATTTCGGTTGCATTTCACCTAAAAAGTCTTTAGAAAAACTTTTTTAAAAGAACCTTTCATGAAAATCTTTTTAGAAAACTCTTTATTTAATTTTTCGTGTTTATTAGTCGACCAATAAACTCACCAGTCGACTAATCCTTTCACGCCAAATTTTCTAAACAAAATGTCATTTTTGTCAAATTAGTCGACCGGACAGAATGTCTGTTTTCTGAAAATTTAGCAGCAGTCGACTAATGATTTTATCAGTCGACCGGACAGAACATGTATTTTTAGAAAAATTTAGCAACAGTCGACTGAAAGGTTTTTCAGTCTACTAATGATATTATCAGTCGACTAATTTTTCCTCTAGTGGACTAAGTTTCAAAACTTCAGATTTTCAAATGGGTTGATAAACACATTAGTCGACCGATGATAAATGTTAGTCTACTAATAGTTAACTATCAGTCGACTAACTATTGTTTCAGTCGACTAATTTTGTCGTTTTTCCTGAAACTTTTAAAAGGTGTGTCTTTTCATTTTTCAAATGTTTTGATCGTTCAAAATGGACTGTTTTGACACCCTTTCATACCCTCAACGTATGAAATCTTTCAACTATAAATATGAGTGCATTTCACACTCAAAAGAAATGCAATCCAATCGATTTATATTGAATTACTCTTTACTTTTCACTCATATTCATTCTCTCACTCACTTGATATTTTTCACTTCAGTTTTTCACTCAAATTCCTTTGAGAGACAGTGAATTCGTGAGTTGAGTATTCCAACAACCTCAAAAGCCAATTGCATCTCATTTGCATTCATAAGAAGGGCTTATAGGTTGTTTTGTAAGTTGTTACTTATTTCAATTTTCTGTAAAAAGAAAGACTCTTTGGTTTAAAGGAGTTGTTTGCTTTCAATAGGTGTGTTACTGAAAGTGAGATCAGATTTGGTCTGTGTATGATCTTGTAGTTACACAAGGTTGATAGTGGAAATCTCAAGCGGGTTTTACTTGGGGACTGGATGTAGGTCGGGAACCAGGATAAATTATTGTGTTCTTTGTGTGATTGCTTTGTGAATTTTCAAAATCCGTTAAAATTTTGAAGACGATATTTAAAAGCACTATTCACCCTCCCCCCCCTCTAGTGCTCGTTGCCTCGATCCTACTGCACTTTCAAGGTGAAATATAGTGGCTCTTCATGGGGGTCGATGGGAGTGCACTGTGGTTTTATGCCGTTGAAACGGGGACAGTGGGTATGGCAGGTTAAACCAGCATGACCAGGTCTCTGATTCTGGAGGCGATCCCCCACTCCCATGGGGTAAAAAATGTCACATTTATGCATAACAGCCCTCTTGATGGCTGTAATTTTCAGGTATTACCTTTCTTGCAACATTTCTGATGGAAGAAGAATTCCTTAGATAAGAGGCCCTTCGACCTTTGTTGTTAACCTCTAAATCATGTCCATTGGTCGAGGCCCGAGAGATGGATTGATACAGAAAAAATGGTAGAATGCATATTTTACTTTCATTTTTCTTCTCCTAAGTTAAAAAAAGGAATAACAATAATGAATTTGAAAACAGTAGAATCCAAAGTAACCACGCTTTACATATTCTTTAAAAAATATCCAAAAATTGATTTTCATCTCTTCTGTGAGCTGATCTTGGAGAATTTGTTTATTTTTATTTTAGGGTGGAAAACCCACCTCCGGAGCGTGTTGGTTTGTCCTGAAGGCATAAAACATGGAAGAGGGGGAAAGCTTCGCTCGAGGCCAAGCGGGCAACCCCTAGGGTTTGTTTTTCTCTTTTTGTTTATTAAAGATCTTCAATAGTGAAAGTAAACCCTCTTAATATTTTAATTGCAGTCATGAGTCTGGTCTGAAATTAGTAAACTGTTTGCAAAAACCAATTTCGTCCAACCTATCCAAGTTCGTGTCAGTCTTTTCACATATAAAGAAGTGCAATCAAATTGAGTCACTTTTTACTGATCCAGTTCTATTGTATGTCCTCTTTTTAAAGATCCAGTTCGATTTTATGTTACCGGTCTAGAAACGCCTCATACTTATTTTCTTGGAAAATGCTGATATGCTACCACCAAGAATGAACCCCTTTTAGCATTCATCTAACACCATTGTGATTCTTGGGAAAGACAGAAAAACACCAACATTGCATGCACAAGGGCCATGCACCCCTTATTCAGTTTGATATGAGCTCGTGTGCAGATCCCGAACAAGGGCTGCTCAGTTCAGCATGACAGGATTGTGAAGATAAAAATGTACCTCCTTTCTAAGATATGCATTAGCATAGATACCATGCCTGTTTCTGCAGTTTGATCTATCAATTCTCTGAAACCAAGCTTAAATGCCCAAGAGAATCATTGTGACAGTAAAAAAGCCAGTTAAATTCCTTGCAATTGTATTACGAGACTTTATTACAAAGCTTTATACAAGCAGGAATCACCATCATCTACACCAAAGTCCATTTTTTAGTAGAAGTTCTACCTATTCTCTCTCAATATTTACCCATTTGTTATAAGAAAAATTCAGCCTCGGTTTATTGAGCTTTACTAACAGGAAAGGACGTCTCTTGATCATTCCCTTCATTCTGCAAGACTGTTGATGAGTTGGAAACAGAGTTCTCATCTGTAGCAGCTAGCGACTCGTTATCATCCTGGTTATGGAAAAAGGATGCAAAAGACAAAGGGTTGTAAGTCGAACTCTCTCTTCGAAGCCCTTGTATCGTCCTCATTGCTGCCAACGTACTTCGGTAGATTTTGTCAGCGCCCTCCTGAAGAGACACTGCAGTCTCAACGGAGCTTGAGCTGCCTCTCTGCTCGGCCTGTGTATGTGGTTCAACAACTTCTGCTGTCAGGGGGAAAAGAAGTTCAAGATTGGCTTCACATTCATGGACAAGCCTGGTAAGAGGTTCTGTTGTGAAGAAAGGTTGATGAAGGGCGCGTTGTATGAAAGGCAGGCGCAATAGTGCCCCAGTTCTCTTGTCATATTTTTTCAAAATCTTTACAAGACCTGCAAATAAGAATTCCTTTAGGCACCACTGCAAGGTGAATTTCATAGTTCAAGAAAGGTAGGGAAGAGGCAAACAGTACCTATAAAGTTAAGAGAGCTATAGTTTTCCAAAAGCACCATTTCCCCATGGATGGTAACATAGTCCTTGCGGATGTCTATCATCTCCTCACTAAACTCCCCTTCAGATGTGAAATCACCACTACCTTGGGTTTTCTCTTTCACTCTTTCAATCCTTTCCTTGAGTTCCTGCAGAATGTGTGAGGAACAAACTGAAACTAAAATGAATTATGTGACCTTTTTTTAGTATCAAATAAGTTACACAGAATACAAAGTCCCTATAAAGCAATAAAGAGATGGGAATTTCTTATGGACGAAGCTCATTATCGTTACAAACATAATTACAAATATATTCATAATAAGTAGTCATACTAATCTTATTAATAATTAATAATCAAGATCATTAAAAGCAAAATAAAGCTTAAAAATATGATGTCAGAAACATCTATTGTGGATTAGAACCATATACTTTGTTAAGATATAATAATGTAAGATCAACATCACTGCCAGCTCAGCTGTCTAAAAGGAAAAATAGTTGCAAATGAACAATCCCAATATATGGGTTTGAGGAAATAATACAACTAACTACACCTATCTCATAGACTATGTCACACGGTCACTTCACTTAGCATGTGTATCACCTGTCGATATGACATGACACTTGGATACTTCATGGACACGACACGACACTTCATGGGCATAGCCAAATGAGTTTTACACAGTCAACATTGTGTAATTAACTTTATCTAGTTTTTTTATGATCTTTTTTACTTATTTCATATCCATTTGAGTTCTTTTAAAATCTGTCATCAATTATATTACATTTCAATTTCAACCAGTAACCTGTATTGTTGAAGGTAATTTCTCGGCAAGGGTATTTCTCGAAGAGATTTTCAAAAGTTGATAAATCTCGGATCTCGGGAGTTTAAAAAATTGAAAAAAATATAAATAACAACAAAAAAGCTAATAAAATAATGTTTTGCATTATTTTTATTCCAAAAATATAAAGAAACATGTTTTAAAGGTTTTAAAATATAAAATAAACAAAAAAATAGGAAATGCAAACTTAAAATGAATAAACAAAGAGTTTTCCCAAAAATATTGCGATAATATCAAGATATTTTATCTTATGGCAATATTTTGAAAATATTGTGAGATATTACCTTTAACATCGGCTACCTTAAAATATCGGTATTTCTCGCGATATTTTCAAAATATCGCCAATATCGGTGACAGTGATTTCAACATAGTTTCATTATTTGTTGTTTTATGCACACTTGCAAACATACATACATCTATGTGTGCGTACAGATGTATCCCTGTGTCCTAAGCTTTTTAAAATTGTTGTATTGTACAAAGTGTATCCGCATCACTTCCCACTCCCACATCCGTATCCATGTGACATAGCTCATAGTGACTAAACTATGACCTACAAGGATAGTATAATTTGTCCAGATAACCAGTGGATATGGAAATTGGCTTCTGAGAACCATCAATCACTAGAATTAGCAAACCAGAAAGGCAGAAACTAAAAGAAATAAGCTTCAAGAGACAATATGAAAGTTTGTCACTTTCGCAAGCAAGAATTACATAAGATTCAGTAAGGCAGCATGGAATGATTAAACAAGATCTAGCTTTATTAGATGCTCATCAGACATGAGGATGGTGTGGCTCAAAAGATAAGGAAAAGCTTCAATCATGTTCTTGTGCATCAGCAATGAAGTGCATGATATACTGAATGTAGAATGAATGGATGACAGGGATGCTATAATCAAATGAATAGTCCCAATTATCGAAATTTGAGTAAAGATGGTGAAAATATCATAGGAAAATATATAAGAAGAATACGAGCAGCAAGGAGAACATCTCCCACGTAACAAATTTTTTTTCTCATGATTGAGAAGGGATAATTTGTTACAGACGTGCGTGCATGCACACATGCGCCTGTAATTGTTATCACAAATGATCTTGAGAGTTCTTCTCAAGGCTAGGAGTCTCAAGCACAATTAGAATAATCCGATACACTGGTTCCAAGAAATCCAAATATAATTCATGTAACTACTAAGAAATCGAGATCAATCAAGCTGAGGGATAGCCCACGGTAGGTTGAGCATTCGGGGAATATCATTTTGTTTCCCTACCCACCGTTTCACAGAGGGGTCAAATTCATGTTAAGTTTGATCATACCATCATGAAAGCTAACCAATTTCAGCATGATATGAAGAATTGGAATCACGAACAATAATGAAATCCACCACAAATTCGGCATGATTTGAAGAATTAGAATCGCTAACAATCACGAAATCTACCACAAATTCAGTATGATCTGAAGAATTAGAATCGCGAAACCTGTTCTACTTCCCACAGACATTCTGTTACCCATACTTGCAGATTACAGACATGCATTGATTCAAAAAACAAATATGCATGTCATTCCGCAATGAAAATACTGGCACTGAAACAGAGCATGTAAATAAATTTTGCAATTCGAATGCCGAACATGGATGCACCAGTTTATCCCAAACACAGAGACGAGTCCGGATATCGTAATAGGAAGCGAGACGCCCATAACCTTACTCATCCTTATTTCCACGAAACGGGTGCATCCGATTCAGCAACAATCTTCAAATGCATGTAAATCCAAAAATGTCCAAAAACAGAGAAAAAAATAATCCACCAAAAGAGAATAAAAACTTACCTGCAATCGGATGATGAACTCCTCCTCCTTATCGACGTAGAAATCGTTGAGCTTCTCCAATTCCCGATCGAGAAGTCCGACGAACCACTCATCCCCACAGGCGCTCTGCGCCTTCCCGTCCCCTCCCTCATCCCGATATACTCCGTCAGAATCGTGCCCGGGCTCGACGTCACCGCCTTCCCGTGCGATCCGGTGTTTGCTGGAGAAGGATTCGCAGTCTCCAGGGCTCTCCCAGCCGCAGAAATCGGCGGGGGGCGGAGGGCCAGCGGCGGAGATCTGCTTGAGGAGCTTCTTCAGGGGCTTGTAGGAGAGGAACTTGTCCCGCCAATCCGGCAGGGTCTGCTCCAGGTGCGTCCCGAACTCCTTCCCGAACTTCATCGTCCCCAACCGGCCTGAGAGGGAACCATGGGGATTGCAGAAACCCTAACCCTAACGCTAGCTATCAAAGTTTTAGATATCATGAAGACGATGGAGATTGCGAAGTCAGTGCGTGCCCACCACCTTCCCCATTCTCTCTCTTTTTGAAACAAGTGGCGAATTTCCGCTTTTTCAGATTCTTCATTAAAAAAAAGGCGATGGTATCTTTTGGGCGGACTTGAACCAGAACACGACCCGATCCGATTCATTGGCTGACATGCAGTTCGGGTATGGGTCTAGAGCAATTGTTGTCAGTATCGTTATAGGCCCTGTATCGTTAGGCCAACGATTCAGGTGAATCCGATACCGATACTCAAGTGAATCGTTCTGAATCTGTAAAAAAATAATTAAAAAATATTCCATATCGTATGTGTTAAATCCATTAAAATAATATTAAAAGTTAATTTTAAGTATTTTTTACATTTATTAAAAAAACCGATTCATGGGAAGCACTGATACTGACAACATTGGTCTAGGGTTCCTGACTTGAACATGTGAATGTGATGCAGTAGGGGTAGGGAAAGGGGTCAGATAAGGTCCATATCATAGTAGATTCAAGTACGAGTCCTAGTATCATGCAACAGATCTGAATCTAGATCCAGATATATGCTAGATTGGATAAAGCAGAGTTGGTCCACACCTGAATTTCGCACGACATACTAGATCTCACAAAAAAAGGGTTAAAAGTAGGGGTGTCAACGGGTCGGGTTTGGTTGGAACTCAGGTAGAACCAAACTCGAACGTGATTTGAGATGATGGTATTCGGTCAGGACCTGGGTCTAATCGGACGAGAAACCTTCCCTGGATCCTATAAGGACTCTATGAACCAGACCCAGAGCATACCCAGTAAAATAATATTTTTTTTATCTTTTCTACATTGAAAATTTGTGGATCTTAGCCAGAACCCGGGTCGGGCCCAGGTCTGATATGAAATTTCACAAACCAAACCCAGCTTTATATATTAATCGGACCTTCAAGTCCAACCCAAATTCTAATTGGACCTTCTTGTTTATCACCAACTGACATTATAGGGTATGGTACCGGGTCAAACCCAACCCAAAGAAGATTTACAAATGGTTTGGATTTAATATGGATCTGATGCAGGCCCAGCAGCAAAATGCTGATCTGAGTTCAACATATTAAAAATATATCACAAACATTTTCAACAATAATATTAAGAGAGAAAATTTGGTACATTATAGGTTGATTTTTTAAACATTTAGAAAAATCAACTTAACATGAAAAAAAATATGATGCAAGGTCAGTGTCTACTTAAAACAAACATGATGTCTGATCTGCAAAACAATAATGTACTCGTGAAAACCAACGGGTGCAGCCAACATTTTTCTTTTTTATATAATATTTATATATTGTTGTTATTTTAAGATTTAAAAGATACGAGAGTGAATCCTATCAAACGCAATCTCACCCAGCGTTTACAAACCCCACCTCTCTCTCTCTGTGGGTCCCATAGTGAGGGTGCATTCTCACCCAGCTTTTGACAGGATCCCCTCTCTTATTTGACTTATAGATTGTAGAGAAAATTCATTTTGTAAAATCTTCATTGCTTAGACATGAGCATGGAGGAAATCAAACTCTGCTACTCTTGAGAGGTATGGAATGCTTTTATAACCTTCTTTACCCATGTATCTAAAGAACACAATTTCTTGCTTGTTCAAAAATTACAATTGCATTAAAAAGATGAGAGGCATATAATTTATTATATAAATAATTTCAAGAATATATGTGATGAGCTTGCCGTCATAGGCAAGTCAATTGACGATGATATCAAGGTGTTTTGGTTATTGAATGGGCTTGAAGCTGGTTATGAATCATTTGTTATAACCATGCTAAAGTCATCAACCCTGTCATATGAACAAGTTGTCGGGTTATTGCAAAGTCATCAAACCAGATGTGATTTTTATGAAAGAGTGAACAACCACTGAGCATTTTTTAGCTAAAGAACTGAAAATAAAAAAATATCATTTTTCCAATAAAAACAACAATTTTCTTCAGAAGGTCATGAGTTCACTCAAACAAGTCAAACTATAAATCGTGAAAATAATTCTGCTCCAAAGAAGTCATTCAATGGTCGAGCAAGAAATCAAGTTCAATCAAAAAATAAAGAAAAGGGTGTGACCTATCAAATTTGCTTCAGGCCAAATCATAGCACTATCAATTGTTGGCATAGATTCAATCAAGCATTTCAGACAGAAGATGTCTCTCAAGCTCTCACAACATTAAAACTCTCTGATGGTCAAGATAATGCATGATTTCCAGATATATGAGTGACTGCCCATGTCACTTCAGATATAGGTAAACTTGACAATCTTAATAAGTATTATGGTATGATAAAAATCATGATTGATGATGGATCTAAATTTGTTATTACTCACACTGGAATGACAAACTTAAAGGTTGGAAGCAAAGAATTAATACTAGAGAGTTCTTGTTGTTCCTGAGATTAAGAAAAAACTAATTTCTATTAACCAATTAACGTTTGACATGCCTTATTCCTTTGAGTTCTCGTCTAACGATTTTTTGGTGAAGGATCAAGCCGACAACAAGGTGGTGGTGAATGACAATAGAATAGGTGGTTTGTATGGAGTCATGTCGGAGAATAAGGAAGTCTATTATTCTACACGATTCTGATATATTAGCAAGGATGTCTGGCATGCGAGACTTGGCCATCCTAATATGCAACTAGTTGATTTTCTAGTTAAAAACAATTTTATTGAGGTAACCACAGAATAAATTCCCTTCAGTATGCCCGAGTTGTTGAATGGGCAAAATATGTAGGTTAACGTTCCTTCATGCTGATGAACAGTATTCTCAATTGTTTGATAAAGTTTATTATGATTTGTGGGGGCCGTCACCCATATCTTATTTTCAACAATTCAAGTTTTATGCTATATTTGTTGATGAATATTCAAGATTCACATGGTTTTATCCGTTAAAAGCCAAATCTAAGCTCATAAAAAAATTGTTGAATTTTACAATTTGGTGATTACTCAGTTTGAGAAACAAATCAAAGTTTTTCAAACTAATGAAGGAGGTGAATTTCATAGCCACATGTTGAAGAAATTTTTGAAAGAGGCATTAAACATATTAAAGCCTACCCAAAAATGCTAGAGCAAAATAGTATGGCATAGCGTAAGCATCGCTCTATTACTGAACTAGGATTAACTATGATTTTTCATAGTAATATTCCAACACATTTTTAGGTGAAAGCTTTCTCCACAACTCTGTGGCTGATTAATAGTCTTTTATCTCCAAACCTTCATATAAAGCCGCCATTTGAATTGCTAACAAAGAAACAATCAAATTTTTCATGCCTTAGATTGTTTGGTTGCTGATGTTTTCTATATATTAGAGACTACAACAAAAATAAGTTTGAACCACGATCTCTACTATGTGTATTTTTTTGATACTCCAAATTTTATAAGGGGTACAAATGTCTTTATCCTCGTATTAACCATGTTTTTATATCTAGACATATTGTGTTTGATGAACATGTTTTTTCATATAGAGCTCCTGGTAAACTGTTTTATTTTATATTTGATAATGAAGAATTAGTAAATTTTATTGATTCAAATAATTGGCATCAAGCTAATAATTTTATGGAGAAGGGTTGCATTAATGATGACCATCAAACTAGTGCTCTTCGTGATAATACTTCTAGGTTTCCTACTGAGAGTCAAAATGAGTCTCAAGAGAACCGTGAAAATTTGATTTCTCTTGAGCCTGAAGAACTCAACTTGTAAATTTTGATGTTGCTGGAACAGATGTTGAGAACATTCATCATATGGTCACACGATGGAAAGAATGAATAATCAAACCAAATCCTAAATGTTTAGCTCTAACTGTACCACTGAAACCAAAAATAGTTAGTGAGACATTTTAGAGTTCAGAGTGGCGTTAAGCTATGAAAGAAGAGTTGCTTGCATTATAACATAATGATGCGTGAGTTCTAGTTCCTCGTATGCCTAATATGAATGTAATCAAGAGCAGATGGGTGTTTAAGACAACGATTAAAAGTGATGGGAGTGTAGAGCACCTTAAAGCTCACTTGGTGGCTAAAAGATTCAGTCAAATACCTGAAGTTAATTTTTTCAAGACCTTCTCTCAAGTCATAAAACCTCTATCAATTAGAATTGTTCTAATAGTTGCTCTTTCCTATAATTGGTATATAGGGCAGTTAGATGTTAAGAATACATTTTTACATGGGTTCTTAACTCAAGATGTCTATATTGATTAACCTCTTGAGTACAAAGATAAAAATAAACTTGATTTTGTGTATAAATTAAATTGAGCCTTATATGGCTTGAAACAAGCTCCACGAGCTTGGTATGATAGGTTTGGTACATTTTTGTTCTTTATGGGATTTTATTCCAGTGTTGCTAACTCATCTTTGTTTATTTATCAAAGTCATCATAGGATAATACTTTATGTTGACAATCTTATTCTCACAAGAAACAATCTCATTATGATAAATGAGTTTGTTACCAAGGTTAGCAATGAGTTTGTTATGAAAGATTTGGGCTATCTCCACTACTTTTTGGGAATCGAGGTTCATTGTTTTGCTCAAGGCCTATTCTTGAATGAAAAATGGTATGTTATTGGATCGTGCTCAGATGCTTGGTGTCAAGCCTGTCTTCACTCCTATGGCATCTAGTCTTCGTCCTCCTAAAGAAAGTGAAAAATTATTTTATGACTGTACTCTGTATAAAAGTTTGGTCGGAGGGTTACAATATTTGACATTTATTAGATCAGACATCTCATACCATATAAATTATGTTAGTCAATTCATGCAAATTTCCACTGAGTTTCACTTTCAAATGGTGAAAAGAATTTTGCGGTATATTCATGGCACTATTGAGTATGAAACCCGATTATTGGCTAACACTATAATTCAATTATATGCTTTTTCTGATGAGGATTGGGTAGGTTGTTCTCTTACCAGAAGATCCACCACAGGCTTTTGTACCTTCTTTGGCACCAATTGCATATCTTGGAGTGCTAAGAAACAACACACAGTGGCTCATTGTAAGATCCACTGCATTTCTAAAGAAATTTTATATGAAGTATGCTTCAGTGTTGAAAATTTTGTGTTCTAGGCGAGAATTGCTCATAAATTTGGCGTATATTGTTTTCTGAGGTTCTGAATCGCGTAAATTCGCTTTATGAGGCGATTCAGGGCTAACCACGATGAATTTAGCCTTGATATTTCTAGAGTTTATTTATATTATACTTAATTAGTTTCACTGCGGATTCAGAGCTTAATTGGGAAAAATATCTCGTTATTGCATGAAATTGGCAAAAAAAATGGGTATATCGGTAAATACGAGTCACGACGAGAGCGAATTTTGTCAGAATTGAAAACCTAAAAAAAAAAACTTAGGTTCTAACTCATAAATGGTAAGGTTTGAAATGAAATTATTTAAACCATTGAAACCTAGCTTTTAAAAGAAAAATTTATCAAGGTTTTATGAAATATTCAAATTGGATTTTTGTAAAGTTAGAGGAGGCTTTTCAAAAATCTCCAAAGGCTTGATTTGGAATTTGGAAAAGGTTGTTAGCATGGGGCCCACGTGACCATGAGCTCAGCCCATGCTACTTTTCAAAAAAAAAACTATAATACATTTAAAAAAATGATATTTAATAGGCATTTTTGAAAAGGTTGAAAATTTTCAAAATGGGGGATGATTTTTGGAATTTAGAGAAGTGGGTGGCATAGCCCTCATAGGCTGGACGCCCCTTAGGGGTGTAGCTCCATCCATGTCAAAAAAAAAAATAATAAATAAAAATATAAATTTTGAATTTTAAAAGGTTTGATCTTTGGTCAAAAAGGTGGTCAAGGGGGGAGGGGGGGGACATACTCTCCCTAATTTAGGGAGAGTGGTTGGGGGCCCGCTCAAGGGTTATAGGCCCTTGAGCTAGGCCCATTAAAAGGGGTCAAACCCCTTGGACCTAGCCCCTATAGGGCTATGGAGGGAGTGAGGGCGTGTGGGAGGAGAGCCCTCTGTCTCCTCCCCTTTCATCTCAGCCCTCCATCACTTGGAGGGGATTATTTAAGGGAGTGAGGAAAGAGAAATTCATTTCTCTCTTCCTCCTCCTCCACCGTCTCCCTCCATTCTTCTTTTTCTCTTTTCTCTCAAGTGTGAGAGTGAAGAGGGTGTAGAGAGAGAGAGAGGCCTTGTGCAAGGCTTGTGTGAGCTGTAGGGAGTGAGTGTGGAGTTGCAAGAGGCTGGTAAGGGCGGTGTGTACGTGGTAGAAGCCGGAACCCCAACTCCTTCCTCATTTTGGAACCCCAAGGTGAAGGATTTCTGCACTCTCCCATTTTATTTTGGAAAATACATGTTGTATGATGTGCATGATTCCAATTAGTTTGTTTGCATGGGTTATGCTGTCCCATGACAAAAAATGTATCACCTAAGCACGAACACACAGACACCGGACGTTCTACACAATGGAGTTGTCCTTAGGCGTTTTCGGAGTTCTGGAACTCCGGAGTTCGCTCTGCTAAAAATACCGTATCTCATTGGATATTGATCCAAATGAGGCGATCTTGGACTTTTCGGAAAGGGGAAAGAACGTTCTCCAACTTTTATGTTTACGGTTTTTGCTGGTTCAGTCTAAAAACCTCTATAAAATCCTCATTTTAGCAGATGTCTAGGGATTTTTGTGAGTGTCCAGAAAGTCCCGAACATTGTCCGGTAATCCGGTGCTACCTATCAGACCGATCATTGGAATTTTTCATTCTAAGACTTTTTTATAAGGTAAGACAATTATCTACGACTTAGGTGTTTATTATTTCTTCTAATTCGTATTGTAAACACTTCAAAAAGTTCCGTTTTAGCAGACTGATGGGTTTCCGTCAGTAGTCCCAGAAGTCCCGGACACTGTCTGGTAACCCTGTGCCACTTTCCAGACCGCTGGCCAGATCTGGGTGATCTTGGTCTCTGTGCGAAGCTGAGAAATGGATCTATGAGTTTCGTGTTAAGAACCTTCGCTAATTCGGTGCGTACAGACCCTGAATCGAGTCATCTTTTAGGTAATTTCTGAGCAACGTATATAACTATATATATATATAATGGTAATGGACTCGTTGTGTCCCACTGCGACCTCTGCAATGTCGTGTATGGCAAAGTGGTCTGACCCACCTCGAGGTTCAAACCCACCCGTAGGGTCTTCCCCAAGAACGTGGTGAAGGGGCGGCACATGGGACGCCCCACGGTTTTGGGTAACTGGGTGCACATTGCACCCGGGGCGCCCTCATGTTGGAGCGCGCCCCAGCAACTAGTAGGTTGCAGGCTCACTGCGGGCAAATCCCAGGCCCAGGGAGGTCTCCTCTTAGATCCGGCAGGGGTCCGGTCCGACGTGGGCCAGATCAGCTGGTCGCTGACCAGTCGGGCCTTCAAACGCGTCTTAGCCGCATCCCATGGTGCAGGCTGCTTGTGGCCTGTTGCGGGCTGCTGCCTCAGTAGCCTGGGGTCTGACATATGGGTCAGACCAAGGTGGGGCCAGGTCTGGTTCAGCAGACCAGACCGCCCAAAAGACCCCAGTTGGAGCCCCACGGTGGCGTCGGGTGCTAAGTGCGCCCGCAAGACTTAGCCAACCACTAAGTGGTTATGCGTCCTGCTGCACCCACCCGGTAGCCTCGTTGTAGAGCTTAGTAAAGCTCATATTGGTAGTTGTAGTAGCCCTATGAGTCTGGTATGAATGCCCAAATCACCTACTTATACGATTTCCACCTCGCCGCCAATTCAAAAGGCACGAAAATACACGTATGAAGGCAAACTGATGGAAAACCACAAATGGAATCCTTGCGGCACGTGTATGTTGTCCAAACACTCCGTATAGTACACTTGGCACCAACAGTGCAAGGTACGAAACTGCCTATAGGACCTGGTGGGCTACAGTTAGCTTTTTTGGCATTTTGGCACATGTTATGTCGTTTTACCCTTGCACGTCACGTTGGTGGTCCAGAATGACCACCATAGCCTTCGCTGCTACATCGTGGTGAGTATTGAAGGGGTATAGTGAGGCGAGCGGTACGCTGCCCACGTAGCTTTACATGATCCCCAAGTATTGGGTTTTTCGACATTTCAGCAGAACATTATCATTTTGGCCTTTTTGAGTTCCGCTAGTGCGATAACACATCACAGACGTGTTGTTGTAATCCCCGTATGCATGGGGTTACATTGAGAATCATTTTTTGACACTCATAAGTGTTGACGCTTCGATTTTCCCTAAGCGAATGACTCGCTACGCATTTTGAGCTGACGTATGACATCGGAAATATGTATACTTGGAAAATTCATATTTAAGGCTTTGGACACTTGCTGCCGGATAATCATGATGGAATATGGATTTTTGCCCTGTATCGCTCGGAGAGGCAAAAATGTGCCTTTTCATAAATATATGTGGTATCACTGCTTTCAATTGTGCGAAAAGCTTGATAATGTGAGGTTTATGCATGTGGCACATCATGACACGTATGTCACTAGTTTTGATTCATTAAGTACTTCTTGTTTTGGCTCACACTCATATATTGATGGATATATGATACCAGACGCGTGCTTTACACTCAACGAGACATACACTTGGAAAGAACTGAAAGCACAATAGGGTATGACACTTTCGACCTGTTAAGGTTTGGGACTCGGTTGGAGTCTTTGGGCAGTGGCCCGGGTTCGTGAGAGTGTGCTCACACAGTGTGTCACCCTAGGCATAAAATGAAAATGGCAAAATATCGTCTTCGCAGGCGATGTGCTCATGGTGGCCGTGAGAGGCTGAGCACGTAGATGGGCAGACCAAGTCCTCGTTTGCGTACCCCGCGGGGACCACGAGGCACAACTACCTCGAGAGGAGGTATGACTTGAAGAATGAGCCTAAATAAGATAAACCTGTCGCGCCCCATTCACAATTTGGTCACCCAAGGAAAGGGTGAATGGTACAACCCTGAGTGACATGTCATTACTACGACCCGTTCTTTTGAGGAGTTGATGCACCCTCTGACCTCCAGTCACTCGGAGTTAGGGAGGTCAAGGTTACTCTCTTCAGGGACCTCTGCTACTGCAGTAGTATAGATTGCAATTCTTTGCCCCTGCGAAAGGTTTCTCCTAGTTGTGTGCTGCACGTAGGTGGTTTTCTTGGTCTGTAGCATCCTCGGTTACCACACTAGAAATTAAATAACAGACGTCAGGTGCATGTCTCACAGAACTCGAGGGTTTTCCTTCGCGTACCCGAAGGAGGTAAAAAGAAGAATATAAAGACTAACCAAATAGACTGACGTACAATAGTTGGTTACTTGCTTACTTTAGCACTGCTTGTACTTCTATTTAATTATTGTACTTTGTTGGTTAGTTTCTGCTCTGTTTCAGTTGTTGCACTGTTACTTACTTTGTAGTTTTACAGTCTTTTAGCACGAGCACTTACCTGACACTTGCACATATATCTGTCACTTTACCTGTTTCATGATATGTGCCTTTTCCTTGATAAAATGGATATACAATGTGTTGTTCTTCACCAACTCGCAAGAGTTCTGACCCCGTTTTATGGGGATACAGGTGATGAGTAGGCACAGTAGCGGTGTGACGGCGTACGGTTAGAGACTTGAGACCCACACTTAGCTCCAGATCTTGGTCCTTGTCTTGTTTTGGAGTTTTAGGAGAGTTTTCCTCTCATTTTGGGAGAGACTGGTTGTATGGGTGTTTTCAGTCTCATTTTGTAAAACTCTGATATTATATGTAATTGGAATGGACATGTGGTTTGTATCTTTTATTGTGGCCCGCTTAGACTTGCAGCCTTTGATTACTCCTTTGCACTTTCGCTATTTATTTTAAACTCTTACATCAAAAAAAAAATTTGCTCAAAAACCAAAGGTTTTTACAAGGTCGGGGTTTCGGGCGTCACACTCATTCCAGCACTGAAGCTGAATACAAGGCAATGACGTTGACTGCAGCAGAACTTACATGGTTATCGTTTATCTTTCGGGACATTAAGATATATTTATCTGAACCACCTATTTTATTTTGTGATAATCTTTCAACTCTTCAAGTGATTATTAAACCAACATTTTATTCTCGCATGAAGCATATTGATATTGACTTTCACTTTGTTTATGAAAAGATAGTTCATGAGAGTCTTATCACTAAGTTTCTTTGTTCACAACAGGCAGCTGATATCTTAACTTGGCTCTTTCTCGGGTTGCCTTTGATCGATTTCGTAGCAAACTCGGGTTGTGGATTCACCCCAACTCGAGTTTGAGGGAGAATGACACTGATAATAATAAAGATAAGGAGGTTCATGATAAGAGGCATAACCAACTGACACATGAAGAGGCATAACCAACTTGTGTATGTGAAGAGTCCTCATCAAGACGGTCGTGATCAAGATAACCGAATACATGATAAGGAGGTGCATGATGAGGTGACTAATTGAATACATGATAAGGAGGTTAATGATGAGGTGGTTCACGATAAGGAGGTTCATGAAGAGGTGAGGTGGCTGACCGAATACATGATCATCCGAGGCTAAGGCAAATGAAGGTCATTGATAAGATTGATAACCAAATGAAGGTTATCGATAATGCTCAGCTAAGGGTAAGAGGAGTTCACATGAATCATAAAGAGAGAGAGAGAGTATGGATATATTTGAAATATTTAATTGTAAAAACTATATAAAGACTCTCAATAATGTAACCTACTTAAGTCGTTGAGTTGAGTAGAATATTTGTGTTGTGGATGTAGGTGATCCTAACACGGAACCGCGCAATATCATATGTAGTAAGTTGCTCTTTCAATTAGTTCTTTTTGTTTTTAGAATTATCACCCTACTGATACATGTAAGAAGCAAAATTTTCTAAAATGATTTAAGAAAACAAAAAATAACAAAATAAATAAAAGAAAAACTAAAAAATAAATTGGAGATAATCTCAAATTTGGACTGCCTGGACTTCTACCCCTCTCATCTTTTTGTAGATAAGAAATTACCTCACATGGACACGTCAAAATGGTGTCGTGTCATCACACCAGACACACACAGGCACAAGATGTGATGCAGTTATGGCTGCGACATGAGGGTAACACGGTTAACCGAATCGGACTTCGTCAACCGCATGTCAGAGATTCCAAGGTCAAATTTGACCTTTTATAATTTAAAAAAAAAGTAAAATAAGAAAAAGGGATTATGACCCCTTTTGTCTCTCTTCCTCCCTCCCTGTTGTTCACTAACGTTGGGTTGCGACATCCTGATGATAGAGGTGGTGGTAGGTGGTGCCAGCCTTGAGCCCATAGGGGTGTCAATGGGTCAGGTTTGGTTCGGACCTAGGTGGTACCAAAATTGGACCTGGTTTTTGGGTATGGTATCGGGTTTTGACCTGAGTCTAATCCGATTCACTGTAAGAAAAACCATACCCATACCCGATAAGAACAACATGAATCAGACCTGGACCATACCTAGTAAAACCATATTTTGTTATCATTTTTACATTAAAAATTTGCAGGTCTTAATCGGAACTCGGGTCGAGTCCAGGTCTAGTATAAAATTTCACAAACTATACCCTGGTCCATGTATTAATAGGTATTCGGGTCCTGACTCGGTTCTTATTATTTATCACCATACCCAGACCCTATAAGGTTTGGTTCTGGTCAGGTCCGGTAAACCAGGCCCGTTGACACCCTTACACTACTGGGCGAGGCATCTCTCTCTCTCTCTCATCCATTCTGGGTTGAGTGGTTCCTCCAAATCTCTCAGAGCCGTCTCTCTTTCTTCTCTGATTCTGTCTCTGTGATGATCGAAAAGGGGGAGGAGGAGGGTTGGATCCTTCAATCGATCTCTAGATTCTATCTAGGTTTTGATTGATTTTTTTTAGGGTTTTGCCTATCTAGTTGAAAATCTAAATGGGGTATTCTGAATTTGTGAGATGCTTCATATTATAGGACATGGGTTTTTTTAGGGTTCTAATTTAGGTGAATGGTGATGACATGATGGGGCTTTCCAAATATCTAGCGAATTTGTGACTGTAAATTTCTATTGCTTTATTCATTAATCATTATTGCTTTATTTTATTTTTTTGTCTTCTTAAGTTTAATTGCTTTATTGCTTGCTTATAAATAAGTTATTTTAAAGTCTGAACTTTGAATCTTGTTAGTTGATGCTTGTTAAAATTAATGCATGATTAGATAGAAATTTAGAATTTTTTGCAATATATATATATATATATATATATATATATATATTGCAAAAAATTCTAGTCAGATCCCATTTTCATTAGGTCCCAGCAAAAAACGTGGCTGCAAGTAATTTTGTTTTATCTAAACCAATAGATGTGTTTATCAGTCTACTTAGCAAATAACGTGCATTCAATTAGGTATTTCTCATGCGCATATGTGTTTTTTTTAGAGGGGTGAAAAATCAACGGCTCATATTGTGCTAAAATTTGATGATAAAAGATTATAATTCGTTTTAGTAAATTGATTCAATCTAAAACATGTTTTATGGTAAATAAACAATTGTGAACACATATACTGGTTCAGATTACAAAAAAAACCTATAACCATGGTCTTTAAGGGCATTATGTGAGGCCTACTCTTTGCTGGGTGTTGAGGCTTACGCCTCCCACCCAACAAAGAGGCTTTGCCTTTTGCAGGGGGGGGGGAACTCACCACGCCTCTTTTGTTTTTAGTTTTAATGTGGTAAGCACAAAAAAGGTGCCTACCTTTATCCATATTTACCTACCTAAGGCGTCGCTGCTAAAGGTGTTATTAGGCGAAAGCATTGGGTTGTTAGTGAGGCCATCACAGTTATGGAGCAACTGTTATGTAAAGTCAGTCATAAAAAAAAAAAAGAATTGTGTCGCCATTTTATAATAGTCTTATAAATCACCATTTTACTTGATCCACTCTCAAGGATACCACCATTGTAGTTAATATTCATCCTTTTTCACCACCTCTAGGGTTGGGAAATCAGACGAACTGCTCATGGTTCGTTTGGCATGTGTTCAGCTTGTAAACAGCTCGTTCAAACTCGTGAAATAGGTTCGACAAGTCGAACATGAAGATGTTCTATTTGGTTCGACTCATGTAGGCGTGTTAACTAGTAATAAATATATTTTACATATCTTTTATATCATAGGGTAAAAATCGTTGAAGTGTTTGGCTTGTAAACAATAGAGTTCAAATCCTATTGATTATAGCATTGCATTAATGTTATATTTTGTAAATGAATCAGTTTGAGCTTGGCTCAGTAGGTTAAAAGTTTGAATCCTATTATTTTTAATTAGAAAAAAAAAACATGTTTTTTTGGTTAACGAGTCCGCTTAAGCTCATCTAATTTAACTCGGGCTCATCAGGAGCTCTAGCACTGGTCAACTCGTCATAAGAATGAGCTGAGCTTGAACACCCTCTGTTTGGTTAATTGGACTAATTAATCCTCAAGCCAATGCAAATTGATGTTGCACCTACAGAATTCACCCGTATGCATCCAAGGGCCCCCCTCATTGCATTGACCATGAATATTTCTACAGACTATGGATGACCTAATTGTATGTAAATTAAGACCCCCATTAGGATGACCAGGTGGTATCCTATGTGGTAAGCGGGGTCCTATGTCAAGCTGAAGGCCCAGGATCGAATCTCTCTGACACATGGGGAGGCTGTTGTTCTTCTGATAGGGGTCTGCCTAACCCCAGCTTGCCTTTCAGGAAGAAAAAAAAAAGCTAATCAGACTCATATTTTGGTAATGGCTTTACCTTCATCTGATTCTGAATTAGGGATGGCAGTGGACCGGGGGAAAGTGGGGCCCCGCCTCGCCCCGTTTGGACCGGGGATGGAGGCGGGGACGAAGGTTAAAATCCATTCCCATTCGGGGATGGAGGCGGGGATGGACGTACCCTTTTCCCGTCCCCACCATGATCCCCGCCCCGCCGTGCCTCATCCCCATTTGAACCGGGGATGGAGGACATGAAACGGGGATGAAGGCGGGGATGGAGGTTCTAATCTTGAGGCGGACCTTGTCCCCTGCCCCGCCCCGCCCCGCCCCACTGCCATCCCTATTCTGAATCAGATTAGACTGTATGGTCCTCCCTATCCTTTATCTTGCTACAGATCAAAGTTTTTTTCTTTTAGATCCATAATTTTGTTTCTTCAAATGGGAAACAGTCATGGGCCACTAGAATATGAGAGCTGGAAATATGTGATAGAGTTTTATTTATTTATTTATTTATTGTGAATTTGACTCTGCAGATGCATTCAGCATGGTCTATTTGCTAGGAATTGACCGTTGGATATCGTTTTTTGACAAAAAAAAAAGAAAATATGATTTTTGGAAGTTTGAATATTTACAAATTTTGAGCCATCGATTTTCAAGCCTTAAAATTCCCACGTATGCATCACAATCGGATGACTCAGGAGTCGGTCCCTTTAAAACCAAGCATGTAGATCACATTTGCACCGTCAGATTTAAGAAAAAAAAACATAAAAAAAATTATGAAAATCAAGGTTTACACTGTAGTTCTCATATTCTAGTGGCCCAAACAGACATGGTGATTTGAATTGTCATGTAATAGTAACAGAATTCTTGAAAATTCCTTGTTACCAATCCAAGCAAACCCCAATTGAGTTCTCAGTGTTATAAGTTAAAGGTCACCTACATGGAACGAACATGATTCGAAACCCATAAGGGATGTCCCTTGCCACAAGGTAGAAGCTGTGTACTCACTCAAGAACAGGGAAGGCCTCGTAGGTTTCACCAACCGAAGGCTTGCCAATATGCAGTAGGGGACGAAGAGTTTTTCCTTGGTCTGACCAAAAAATAAAATAAAAGAAAAAAGTTGATTAGTGGGGCCCATAAAAGGCCAATAGAGAGGTTTATTACCGTAAAAGAACTTACTGCAATCCCAATTTTCACAAGCCATGTTCAAAAAGCCCCTGGGTTTCTTGTTTCTATCGATGGTTTTGCTAAAAAAACCTTACATAAAAAAACCTAGCACCACCCATATCTCCACCCCAGCCATCTCTCTCTCTCCTAAGAAAACCTCCCATTTTGATCTTTACAAAGGCTCATAGCCTAAGAATAGCTCAGGTCTCATGCTCAGTCTTATGCCGAGCTCAGTCACAACCAACTTGTTCATCATGGCTAGCTCAAAGAAGGCTATGAACCCCCCTAGGTGAAGTCTTTCCCTGCTATGATAGCAACTTGGAATTGATCATGTCTGTGTGTGCGCGCGCGCGAGAGAGAGAGAGAGAGAGAGAACATTTTAAAGATTTTTCTGGCCCTCGTGATAGGCAACTCAATGGTTAAACTGGGGGAAAGAAAACGTAGGATAAGAGGTTCACAAGATATTTTCCCTTAAAGTGTTTCCCACTTTATGACTTTGCGTGTGAGACCATTTATTAAGATGACGACCAATAAGACAATGTCATCACCTTCACCACCAATTAGATTGGGCAATTATGGGGATAAGTATTAAACACCATCCGTCAACATCCCTCCGTTATATGTCTAGAAATATTGCTTTCATGGTTATCCAGATATGTCAGTTCCAAATCACTCAGTATCTTTCATATCCTTCTCAACATGGAAAATGACCCAGCCTTTCAGTTTAACCAAAGCAGGGACATGTTGGTCATTTTTGCAAAAAAAAAGAGCCCCTACTCCTTGTTGGGGAACCGCCTCTTTGAATTTATACACCTTCCCTGTGTGGTTTTCATCTTTCTGTGTGCTCCCACACGGCCCCATCATTATTAAAAGGACAGGAAGCCCCTGGATCAAAGCACAGAAAAACAATCATTCTGCTGGTTTTTGCTCACAAAGTTTTTGGGGCACAATGGGTTCTTTGATGGCAGGTTGGGATTCGCCATTTCTGGATCCTAAAAGAGGTAAGAGCCTACCAAAATTGAACCAGCACCATATTCAATGCTTGGTGGAGCTGCTCATGTCAGATATGATTGATGGTCATCAACAAGGATGGTGGTTTGTGTGTCAGTTCAGCATATATGACCACCATATGATGTTGAGCACCAATCATCTTTGTGTCCCATGTCAAAAATTATATGGTGTCCAATCTTTGCACGTTTCCTCACTTCTTATTTGTGTTTACTATTCACACTTGTTATCTTGCACCAGTTAGTCTGGAAAGAAACAAGTCCTTCACCAAAGAGGAGATAGAGAATTACAGGAAGATGCAGAGAAGAGCAGAACATGATGTATACTGTAAAGAGGTAACAAAGATCTTTGCTACATCCCCCTCAACCCATCTTCTTTGGAATTATGACATAATCAGATTTTTTGACCTTTCTGGAGGAAAACGACATCGAGGAACATGAAACCAAAATTGAGCAAACTGATTCAGTAAAAGATGAGGAGAATGTGAAGAAAGATGACTGGTAAGTTGCTGGAAAGAACTCTCTTTTTTTTCATTATAATTTTCAGTCTAATGAGTCCTGAGAATTGAATTACAAACAGGTGGACCGCAAGCAGCTGGGCATACCTGAATGAACCTCCAGAAGAGGACACCAAAGACAGATCTTTCAAATACGTGGCGCAGTTTCATGTGGCAGAAATGGCAACTGAAAAGGGTTTGAGTGCCAATTGATTCTTAGATGGGATGGAATTGGATGTAAATATGTATATAAGGGTGTGTATGTGAGAGGCTATGTTTATTGTTAAGTAAGACGAAGATGGAAACAGGTTTTATTACAGACATCACTTGTAAGGAATTACATGTTTTGTTTCATAGAACAATAAATTACACATATAGAAAAGTATGATACCATGTCTTTCATTTTCACCAACAAAGTTCCTAATTAGATTCTGAATACATGTTCTATTTCATAAAACAATAAATTACAAATATCAAATTGTGATACCATGTCCTTCATTTTCACCAACAAAGCTCCGAATTAGATTCTTAGATGATGGCATGCCTGCAACCACATCCTCCTCGATCCCACATTCGTTAGTTCCTCTTTTAATCTTGAAGTATCCATCCTGAAAGAACCAAGCAACATGATTAGGTGAAGAACTGAGAAAAAGGAGAAAATAGAAGGAATATGGAATATTCATTAGATAAAGACGGTTTAGAAACTTACATCCCCCCAGCTCCTGTTCCACTGATTTGCAAGAAGCTGCATAAAGTAACCCGAAATCAAATAAGCTAAGCTCTCATAAGAGTAACAAAAAAAGGGCAAAGAAAAGTAAGATTTATCAGAATTTGTGGAAACAGACCCAGTAGTGTTCTCCTTCATCTGTGGTTCCCCATCCGATTAGCTTGACTGCATGGCCACCCAATAGATCACCAGTGATGTGTTTGTAAACGCCTGATTTGTAGTAAGCAAAGTCCTACAACCCACAACGTCGTGGTGTTTAAGCCAATCATGTTATCAGTATAAATTACTCAATTTGTGACTTGAAGCTTGGTTGACTCAGGCGACACCGAAGTTTCACAACCAACCAAACACATTGGGCATGAGAGTTGCACAATGGCTCACTTAGCCAATCCCAAGTTTAGCTAAGAATTTCATTTTTCATGGTTGTTGAATCTTAGAACCATTGCATCAAAACTAGCTTTTCTAGCCACCTATAAGTACTGAGAATGGTACCAACGGGGGCTCCGCTTGTCTGGTAGGAGCAGCTAGTGCACGTCGCCTGGTGTTGGGACGTTGCCAGTTCAAATCCCAATGTTATCGTTGTATAACTGGTAGGGGTCTGTCTAACCCCAGCTTGCCTTTCAAAACAAAAAAAGTCCTGAGAATGCGGGCCTGGAACAAAATGTTCCTTGTTGTTGTCTGGAAATTTAGTTGTGATTTTAATTGCAATTACATAAAAAAGAAAGATCAATCGACCTTTCTTTGAGAGCGGATTTGAGAGGGAGATAGGGATTCACTGAATCCCTTACCTCTCTGTTTGGGAGATGGGCGTGGAGATAGCCTCACCCATCTCCACACTTCAACTACAACGTCAAAGGATGCAGTTGACAACTCTAGTCCAATTACCAATTACCAATTTTTATCTCCACTCCCATCACTATGGTTGGCAAACCTGGCTAGTCAACCCAGATCGGACCCCAACTGGGTCACCGATTCATTACCACTAATCCACATTTCTAGTGTTTTTTGTCATGCATTTTGTGGTTTTTAATGTGTGATGCTCATAAAAGGATATTCATAACAGAGAATCATGTTTTTAAATCATAAATTTTAACAATTATGTATAGTTTAATACTTATATAGCTTAGTCATTCATGTCGTGTTAAATTTAGTGATTATACATTATGATGTTAGACTTTTTTCATATCTTAACACTAGAAAATGCATAGTCCTAACTCGTCCGAGTTACCAAGTCGATCCACTGACTCGCAAGTCAAGGGTCAGGCAATCCGAATCTGAGTCACTAGTTTGCCAAATATGCCCATCACCACTCTCCTTTCTGCTCCAATACCTGCTCCCAAACAGAGCCCAAAGTAGATATGTCCTTTTACCTCATAAACAGAGAATGAAACCTCCACTGGACCATTTTTGTAAACCTCTGCCATAATGCTGTTGGGGCTTGAATGGACTCTGTAAGCATTCACACTGAAGTGTTTGGACTGGCCCCAGATCTGGTTCCTCACTTTGCACTTTTTCTCACACTGGGGAGTTGGATATGCAGGCTCACAGCCGGGGTGTTTGCATCCAACATCGTCAAAATAAGGGTCACACTGCCAGATAAAAATTGTTAATGCGAGAGAACTCATTAGACATCCTAGACACAGATAAAGGCAACGAGAATGTACATTTGGCATAAGCATTATGAGGTTATGAGAAGATAAATTCAAAGTTGTGAAACATTCTGTGAATCTCGTTAGCCTAACCATCGTCAAAATTCCAAAGGTTTACAAGAATAACTCAAGATAGGATGGTAGTAGGCGCAAGTATTTATTTCAGACACTTTTAAGTCATATAAGATCTGCACCCTTTGATGTTTGGACATTTTTAATTGATTATCCTTGCAATTTCTCATCCTAAAGAACCTCATGAGCAATTGCAAGGAGCTTATGGAGTAACAGTAATTCATGGTTTGAAAATCCACATACTTGATCCAGAACCGAGAAGTCAATTTGATCCTGCATGAACTATGTTCTGACGATAATCACCAAATTCGATCTAGCAATAACTTAGGCAAGGGTTTTTCTTGAGAGTGATGCCAAGGTACAGCTAACTGCTAGCCGCTGAGGACTCCATTATGAAAGCCTTTTGGGGGTGGTGAGCCCACTATATATGTTTAGTTATCCAGCTTACCCAACCATGTCTTTAAAGTGTTGTTTTCTTGAAAAAAAACTCAAGGATTTTTAATCATGATAATAATTTAATGTAGAAACTCAAAGAATCTGAACTTCTCAAAAAATGTCATGGCAATGACATGATATTTCCGTTGTGTTTTCTCAAATATCACAATGCCTTTCCCCTGTTTTGTTTTTGTGAACAAAACCTCTAAAAGCAATGTCTTCACAATATTGGGAGATTTGACCAATATGGTTCTGAACATGGATTGGCATCAACTAGTCTCAAGCTATTCAGTAGTACGTCTTGAGTCTCTCTGTATCAATAATCTCACTCCTATTCTAGATTAAACGATCTCAACTAGCACCATGTCAAATTCAGATCTACCTCGTGATTCAAAAACTGAATCCAGAGAAGTGAAACAACTAAAGAGACACAAAAGTTGAGTAGGACTACCTGTATCTTTCACAGTTGGAAATCCAATTTAAAATGTTATTGTGGACTAATTTTAAACTTGAAACAACTAGAGAACTCCATTCAGGTCCACCATAAGCATCAGACTTGAAGTCAAACGCCATTCAATAATTGTGCAAATGTGAAGAGCTCATATTTGATTTGAAAGACAGGGTTGAGTTTTCATTTACAAAAGAATGCAAGTTGAGTCTAAAATAGATTGAGGTCTCAATCCAGCCAGAGCCCTAGAGAACTTGAGGTCAAATCCAAATATGTTAAAATTTGCTCTTATTTAAAACTTTTACCTCTTCTGTGACAACACCATTCCGGACAAAGTATCTCCATGCACTCATAGGGTAGCCTCCATCACATCCATCTCCACACATGAACCCACAGCATGAGAGGAGATCATTCACAGATAGGGAGATGTTCTGCAGAGGATAATTTAAACTAGTCAGAAAAGGAAGGAAATCTTCATCATATCAAAGAAGGTGGTCTATCACACACTCTTTGAAGGCTATGTATCCCAACTGAACACATGGATAGTTGAATCAGGAACTTCAACATGCCAGTGCCTTAATGGTTTGCCAATAGACTCAGTTCATGTCTATGTCCATTAGCACTCCATGACTCATCCTCTCAAAGTCCCAACTAGCCAAAAGGCCCAAATCCCTTAAATCTTGTTTCTCAATGGAGCATCAATACAACTGTATATAGAAAACACTACCACATCAAAATGGACACAGAAGCGATCTGACAGAGATTCCACTGCTCCAAATGCCCAACAGGAACCACAATGGCCCTGTTAAAAAGAAAAGAGGAACAAAAAGAAGAATCGGGAATGCTTAAGCTATGGGTTAGCAGAGAATAAATTGAAAGAAACCAGTAGTTTGGGAATTACCTGATCTGTATTGCCGATATGATATCCAAACAAGCAGTTCACAGATTTAGAGAAAGGAGAAGAAAGGTCAGCTCCAATGAAGATTCAGTTTGAAAGCCAAAAATGCCATTGCTCAAGTAATTTACCAAGTATTCTTCTGATTGTGATACATTGTGGCCAGGCAGTTCGTGCATCAAAATGCTGTGGCAACTTTAAGCTTCTGTCATGAATTTTAACAGGCATGGACTCTAGTGCATTTTTAGGTGTTGGTTTCACTCCGAGGATGTGTTTGAATTGCCCAATCTTTAATTCATAGCACAGAATTAACTATTAGCTGTAGGCATACTACCATGAATCACTCGGGCCAATAAAAGAAAGAATATAAACTTGAAGCTCACTGTATAATTTGAGAAGCGGGGATTTATGGCGGCCACCCATCCAGCCTTTGGATTTGAATTTATTTGATGTACTATAGATTCCTATACATCAAAAGGGAAAAAGAAAAGATACTCCATGTTTAATAACCAACCATTCCAACGAAGTAACTATTGACAAGTCAGTAATCTAAACAAAAAAAATCCCCATTAAACAAGACCAACCTGAAGAACCTTGACATTGTTACCAATTGGCTGTATTGGTTTCACAGCAAATACCTAACATGAAAAAAAATGAGTTACGGTATTCCCTAACAAATATAGTTGTTAAACACGAAATAAAAAATGCATTGATCTTCTTTTAAATCTAAAAACTAACAAGCATAGCTTCAATATGTCTGGCCTTTTTGCAAATATCACTATAATATCTTGATTTTTTATTATTGATGTTAAGTTATTTACTCTCATAAAATGGCAGTTGAATCCAGAAAACATGCCAAACAGAGAGGGGGGGAGGGAGGGACAGCCCGGAATCTCAAACCAAAAAAATATCTGCATCTTAAAAGTTCTCAAATGCCATATTAAACTTATGAAAGTATTAATGAAACTCATAAAACAGTGACTGAAAAACAGGAACTTTCCAACACCACCA
The DNA here is from genome assembly GCF_984573655.1 of Nuphar pumila. Taxonomy (NCBI): domain Eukaryota; kingdom Viridiplantae; phylum Streptophyta; class Magnoliopsida; order Nymphaeales; family Nymphaeaceae; genus Nuphar; species Nuphar pumila. The sequence goes on from NC_143251.1 coordinate 136,322,894, forward strand.
AACCCGAAAAAAGAAGCACAAATTTGACGATCAACAAATTTATCAGAAAGGCATCATTAATTAAAAGGGTAGTTCTCTAGAGTCTAAACAGCCAGGGAGTGAATGAGTGCATCTTACCTCCTAAAAACTAGAAAAACCAACCAAAATTTTAATCCAGAATCACAAACTAAAAAGTCGAAATTTAAAGAATCACTCGCTGTACAACATCAAAGCCACAAAATTAATCGCGAAAACCATAAAACCGGTAGAGAGAGAGAGTGGGGAACTACGTAGCCTAGGGGGACAGCGAGGAAGTCGCTAATTAAAAATCGCACAAAAAATCACAAATTGAGGAGAAAAAAACAAGCTTGAGAACAAACTTTAACGATTTCTCTGGCTGTAACACATGAAACCCCATGAAAAACGATATCACGAAACGGATCTTCCAAACTTTTCTGAAATCCCATATAAAATAAACGATATCACATAAAACGGATCTTCCAAAAAAGTATCAAAAAAAGAAAAGTCCCTAAAAACGATGTCACAAAAACGGGATCTTCCGAACGGTACCAAAAACGATCCTTCCCCGCTACGGCAACCACTCTAGAAGCAGAATCTCCGACGCTCAAATTGGCAAAAACAAAAGAAAGAAACAAAGAAAACCGACATTTCAGAACTCTTGCAATAAAATCAGAGAAACAGCATCTCCCAAACAGCACCAACCGAAAAAAAAGTGATACCTCGCCAATCGCGGAAATCGAAACTAAAAGCAAGAACCCAAACGCGACCAGTGACCTCCCCATCCCGATCCCTCACCTCCCTCCCCCTAAATTTCTTGCCCTTCTTCCCCTTCTCCCTTCCCTCTCTCTACGGCATAAATCTAGAGAGAGAGAGAGAGAGACGATGGTCGCCCACTCAATGGAGTCGGGATTGGTCGCGGGCGCTTAAATAGCCCCAGAATATCAGGATCTCATGACATGAGAATCGCGAACACGTTCCCGAAATCGACGTGATATTCACGAATTTCGTTCCGCTTTCAGACGTTGTACGCCGTTTGGGGCGTTGGTCCTTTTCCAGAAAATAGAGCGCTTCGGTTGGTTCCTTTACGAGGCCTTCTGAGCAATCACCAAAAAGGATCCTACTGTCCGGCATCATATGTCAGATGGCTACATCCCAACCGTCCAACTGATAACTTCCATGGCTACAGTCTGTCCACATGCCGATGGAAATGCGGACTGTTACTAGCCGTCGGTTGGACGGCTAGGATTGAGTGCAGAATGTGATTCCATCACGTCAGATGATGGAGATACGTTGCCACCAACCAGTCAGTGGTGAGTTGCGTGCCGGCTTGAATCTCGAGAGGACCGTTTTTCTAACAAATCATTTTATGCCAACATGGACCGCTCAGTGGCCAATCATTGCGGTGGGCTTCACGGGCTTGGTCTCGTTCGAGCCTTGGTTGGGTCTAGTTGGTGGTGTGTTGCTGACCAGGGATGTCATCTAGGGGTGTCAACGGGTCGGTTTTACCGGGACCAAATCTTATAGGGTCCGGGTACGGTGACAAATAAGAAGACTCGATTAAGACCTCGGTCCGGATTTGAAGGTCCAATTAATACATGAACCTGGGTATGGTTTGTGAAATTTTATACCAAACCTGGGCCCGATCCGAGTTTCGATTAAGACCTATCATTTTTCAATGTAAAAATGATAAAAAATATTATTTTATTGGATTTGGTCCGGGTCTGGTTCATAATTCTAATTTGGATATAAACTTATCCATAACGGGTAGTGATCCAATCAAACTATAAATGGATTCAAAGTATACTTTGAGTTTTGTGTCAATAATTCTAATGTTGGATCTCAATATTCAGATCCAATGTTGAGTTACCTGACCCAACTCAAAAATGCCCACAAACTTATAAGTTTGATCCATTCATATATGATAATCAACTTAAATCCAAATCATCAAAAATGTATTAGTTAAGGACTTATATTGATATCATGCAAGCAGTAGTCCATTATACATGTCTATGAATCCTGCATTGATAATTTATCCAATTTTGGTCCTGGTCGCACCGATTCAATTGGTTTCAAACAAGTCTATCAAGTCCAATTTATTTGACTGGAACAAATTTCGTTCAAGTACTAGGCCCTCACTTTTTTATGGGTCTCATAGGCAAATCTGATTTAATTATATCCAAGACAATTCTACTGGTCCAATATCTTTTAACTTAATCCAATCCAGTTCAATTTCATCTCTAAGACTATTGAGCTTGATCACTAGCACCTGAATCCAGATAAATTCAAGTGAATCTATTTAAACATTTAGGTCTGAATCAGTCGACCCAAATTGCATAAAGACGACCCAAAAGCTTGACTTACTCTAGATACATTTGATCCATAACCATGGGTATGATCCATTGTTATTATCTAACCTATATTGAGTCAACAGATCCAGTCTAAGAAAGCTCGCTCCAATTTTAACCTAGTAAACTTGATAGATTTGATATCTTCTGAAGATCTTGTCTCGCCCACATTTGATGTGTCTATCAAGCAACCAACGAAGAGTGAAGCATCATATGAATCATACATAGTCCAAACGAGGGTTATAGTCGTTATGGGTTCATTTAGATACACAAGGTTCTATGATGTCCATCTAATACCATTTTAGTTAAATTGAACCGAAAATGAATAGAGGCTTTGTGCATACATGGCCCACTTTGAATATGTTTTGATTTGAACCCAAACACCATATATATGACTAGATCTCATAGGAGGATGCACGACCCATAGAAGTTCGATAAAATCTTCTTAATCCAAACCAAGAAAAATGCTTGCTTTAATGCAGTTAATGCCCAATCAAATCCAAATGTGATTATGGACCTAGACCATCAAGTCACTAGATTCACTCAATTTTCACTAGATCCGATATGGTTTGTGATGCAGAGCAGGACCAGATCGGGCCTGTACCGCGTGACCCAGACACGGTCAGGGAACCCGACCCACAAGGGATGGACGATCAAACCCAGGAGCTGGATTCGATCGCAAGTAAGGTGACCCGATGCAAGGATGTGACCCTGCGCACCTACTCGAGACGAGGGAAGGCCCGGATCGTACCAGATTCATCTGCAGAGTGAAGACATCTCGGGTCCAGACCCGGGTCCACTTACATCCTTAAATACCCTATTCTAGGGCTGTGTGCGACAGACGTGATTGAAATTTTAGCAGCCTTCTTTGATATTGCTTTTCTGCAGTTTTCCCTTTTGATTTCTTCATTTCGTTTATTGTTACTTTTCTTCCAACTGTTTCATTTTATTGTCGATTGAAGTTTCATTGAAATAAAAACCAACACCATCATTTTCGGTAATCTTTCTTCTTATTTTTGCACATCGCATGACCGTGAGGGTCGTGTCCTCATCTGTCGAAGCCAAGAACGTGAAAGTCGACCGTGAGGGTCATGCCCTCATATGCCGAAGCCAAGAACGTAAAAGTTGAATCGCTCGCTGCATCAAAGTGGTATCAGAGCTGAAGCCCTACTCTCCTTGGTCGGTGACATGACATAGGAAGCAAGGGACGATCTTGCGAGCGGAAAGGAACGAGACGGGCCGGGAATGAGCAACGATGATCACATGATACGTATGTTTGACATGATGACCAAGATTCAAGAAAATATGTTGCACATAAACAAAGAAGTGGCAGGGATATCAAAACGGCTGGATGAAATCGACGACAAGATTTTGAACCTAGAATCGTCGGTAGCAACGCATGAGGCGGCCATAATTCCTGAAAAAAATAATTTGGGCATCGCTCTCGACTCAAACTCCACAACCGTCAATGGCGAGAGATCTGATCCATCACCGGAGGCCTTCAGTTACATGGCTTTGGTGGTGGTCGATGCCCTTCAAGCGCTAGGAAGGCAAACTGGACCAGATGCTGTGAATGAGCCACCAACCAGTGAGAAACCCCAGTGGGTGCCCACTGTCTCCATCGCATCGGGCCAGCGCAAGGATGCAGGTCGAGTTCCTCCTCCAGCACTGATGATCGTCACCGTGAACGGTCAGCAACCTCCTCCCCTCCCAGGGTCTTCCCAGCTCACCGGGGGTGGCCGCCCATTGCTAGGAATGACCGACGATGGGCCCATCGCCGACCAAGCTTTACAACCGACGCACACCTAGTGGGGGGCCCAAATTTTTGGGAAACCACCAGCGGGCTCCCAGCAGGTGGGGCAGGTCTCGCAGGCCAAAGATGGCCGGCAAGAGCAGCTCCCAGCGATGGGCGGATTCCCCCTCGTCGCCCATGTAGGGGGAGGCGGTGGTGAGGGCCTGCCCCTTTTCGAGCCTGCTCAGGAGGGGTTCCCCACCATGGGTCAGCAGGTTGGGGAACCTGCCCCTCTTTGAGCCAACCCAGGTCCAATAGGATCCAGATCGATCTAAAGAGATTTTAGGGCCAGATTTGGGCCCCAAGGACCAGTCCTTGGGACCGGATCCAGGGTTTGAGACCCATTACTCAGCCAACCCAGTTGGAATTGATTTGGGGTCACTCCTGAATCTGGTCCAACAAAGTGTTTTTGGTCCAAATGCGCGATCTGAAACCAACCCAGACGTAAATCAAACTCGGACGGAACCTCTGCTTTATTTTAGGCTGGGTCAAAACCAGACCCATAATCATATGGATCGTGGATCGAGTTTAAACCAAGCCTTTTACCCCCACAACTCGATCCCAGATCCAACCTATCCAAATCTGGGTCCAACGATTACTTTAGGGTCAAACCCGATCCAAATCCAATCGGGTTCAAATTCAACTTACAATCAAAACCAAATCCAAAACCCCTACCCAAACCCAAATCCAACTCAAATCTGAATCCATTATTATACCCAAATCCAGACCCCTCTTCCAACCCAAAATCCAATCCAAATACCTTATCCAAATCCAACCCCAAACTATTATCCAAACCCAAATCCTTACCCAAACCAAATCTATTATCCAAATCCAAACCCTAACTCTATTACACGCCCAGTCCCTCCACCTTTGTTGGGACCACCTCCTCCCCCAGGTCCTCAGCGGTGATTTCAGCCAGTTCCTCCTTCTGCTCGGAACCGACTAAGACCGCCTCCAGCAGCACCAATACAGGTACAACGTGAGCAGGCGCGCCCAGAGCGCCAGCCACAGGGTGATAGAGATCGACGCCACCAACAGCACGTTGATCGGGACAACGATAACAAGGGTTTTCTTGACTTGGAAGATGACACCTTCTAGCATGAGCACCCTTCAAAGAGTGTAAATCGTCGTCAGCACAAGGCACAAGAGCACTCCACCACTTATGGAGTGAAGTTGGACCTTCTGAAGTTCATGGGCAAATTTGACGCAACACAGTTTTTTGATTGGGCATACACAATACAGTTATTTTTCGACTATCACTTCATGGCAAAGCGTCGAGGCGTCTCCTTGGCGTCCACACGATTGAGGGGCCTAGCGCAAACATGGTGGGTTGAGCTACAAAGGTCAAGGGAATGGCAGGTGCAAGAGCGTATGCATACATGGAAAGAGATGCAGAGGTTGATGTAGTCCAAGATCGTGTCGTCAGACCATGCTGAGAGAGCCTACAAGGAGTACCTGACCCTGCGTCAAGGCACCAGTACTGTGGTAGAGTACACTGCTGAGTTCCATCGTCTATCCCTACGAGTGCAAATCGAAGAGACCACCCGCCAATAGGTCATGAGGTATATTTCTGGTCTTCGTCCTGCTATTTCTGGTTATTTCAGTTGTGTCACAATTGAGTCATTGGATCAGGACATCAGTTATGTCATGAATGTGGAGGAAAAGTTGAAAAGGAGGCAGGGCTATAGAGCCTCCAAGGGTGAACCATCCAGTCGACCCAAGTCGAGTTTCCCAACCAGAGGAGCGAGCTCCCTTAGGAAGGAAGACTCCAAGTCCACCCCAAGAGTAGACCCTAGCAAGCCAGACCAGTTTGGACCCGCATACCATACCAGGTCCAAGGCCAAGCCTAGTGAGTCTACCATCCGTTGTTTTAGGTGTCAGGAGTTAGGACATGTTGCATCCAAGTGCTCCATCGTGAGCAAGAACGCCCATTTCGTTGAGGGTATTGTTGAGTCAGCGTCTGATAGTGAGGGTGAGTCGTTGGTTGAAGGCGACGACGAGAGGGAAGTCGTAGAGTTCGACGACAATGTCAAAAATTTATTGTCTATCCATCATGTTTTGACCGCACCCTGAGAGTCGACCCCTGCAAAATGGTTGCAGAATAACATTTTTAGAACTCGCTGCAACTGTGAGAGGCATGCATATGATGTTATAATTGATACTGGGGCGTGTGAGAATATGGTGTCCGAGAGTGTTGTGTCCACCTTGAACCTAAAAATAGAGAAATTGTCCCAACCATACAAGATGGCATGGTTCAAAAGAGGAAACAAGGTTCCTATGACCCAGCATTGTTTAGTTCGGTTCTCCATGGGGGAGCATTACCACGATGAGGTGTGGTGTGATGTAGCCGCTATGAGTGTGTGTCACATTCTTTTGGGACGTCCCTGGCAGTTTGATCGCAAGACCATTCACGATGGCCGTAGGAATACATACTCATTTATTTTTAAGGGTCATAAAATAGTCCTTCTCCCTATCAAGGAGACCGATTTTCTCACTGTGGATAAGCCTGAGCGAGTTTCTCAGCTCGCGAGCCTATCTTATCGGTCTTTCTTAAGCCATTGTCGGGAGGATGGTTATTGTTATGCCCTGGTGGCTAAGCCATCGATGAGTACGTCGTTGCTCGTTCCCGCGGACATCGTGCCCCTTGTTGAGGAGTTTCGCAACATTATGCCAGACGACCTTCCTGATGGTCTACCTTTGATGAGGGTGGTGCAGCACACCATTGTTTTTGTCCCAGGATTGAGTCTCCCTAACCTCCCCGCGTATCGCATGAACCCATCTGAGCATGCCGAGTTGTTGAGGCAGGTTCAGGAGTTACTGTAAAAGGGGTTTATTCGTGAGAGTGTGAGCCCTTCTATAGTACCCGTCCTGCTCACCTCTAAGAAAGATAGGTCCATGCGCATGTGTGTTGATAGTCGATCAATCAATCGCATCACTGTCAAATACCGTTTTTCCATTCCTCATTTAGATGATATGTTTGATATGTTGGCTAGTGCCTCTATTTTTTCCAAAATTGATTTAAAAAGTGGGTACCACCAAATTCGTATTCGAGAGGGGGATGAATATAAAGCGGCATTCAAGACATGTGATGGGTTATATGAGTGATTAGTCATGCCATTTGGGTTATCAAATGCCATGAGTACTTTCATGAACATGATGGCCCTAGTATTGCATCCTTGTATAGGGAAGTTTGTTGTTGTCTATTTTGATGGCAATTTGATTTATGGCTCATCTTTGTCTGATCATTTGAGTCATTTGCGTCAGGTCTTAGAGATTTTAAGAAGAGAAAAGTTGTATGTTAATGCCAAAAAGTGTGAGTTTATGACGTCAAGTGTTGTATTTTGGGGTTTTATTGTGTCGTCTGATGGAGTTAGGGTGGATCCCACCAAAGTTCGTGTGATTGTGGAATGGTTTATACCAAAGACTATAGGAGAGATCCGTAGTTTCCACGGGTTAGCCACTTTCTACCATCGTTTTATGAGAAACGTTAGCACCCTCATGGACCCTATCATGGAGTGCCTAAAGGGGACTAGTTTCCACTGGACGTCTACCGCGGAAAAGGCCTTCACGCTCATCAAAGAGAAAATGACTAGTGCCCCCGTCTTAGCCCTTCCTGATTTTAGCGCAGTCTTTGAGGTTGAGTGTGATGCCTCTAAAGTGGGAATTGGTGCAGTCTTGAGTCAGAACCGCAGACCCATTGCTTTCCTTAGTGCAAAATCGACTCACGCCAGGTGCCATTACTCCACTTATGATGTCGAGTTCTATGTCGTTGTACAAGCCCTTCGCTATTGGAGGTATTATCTCATTTATATGGAGTTCGTCTTGTACATGGATCATGAGGCGTTGAAGTATTTGAATAGTCAAAAGAAGTTGAGTGCTAGATATGCCAAGTGGGTCAGCTTATTGCAAGAGTACACCTTCACTATTCGCCATCAATCAGGTACTCTGAATAAGGTAACTGACGCACTTAGTAGGAAGAATAGTCTTTTGATGACTATGTCCGTGCAGGTCATTGGGTTCGAGCAGTGCAAGGAGTTGTACCCGACGAACCTTGATTTTCAGCAGGTCTAGGAAGGGTGTCTCTCCTCTGCTAGCACAACCGACCCACGTTTCAGTTTACATAATGGTTACCTCTTTCGAGGTAATAAGCTATGTGTGCCTGCATTCTTTCTTAGACTTCAATTGATTTCTAAGTTACATGAAGGGAGACTAGTTGGGCATTTTGGACATGATAAGATGTTCGCACTATTAAATGAATGATACTTTTGGCTCAAAATGTGCAAAGATGTTGTCAAGTTTGTCCAAAGTTGTCGAGTATGTCTAGTGTCCAAGGGTCGACGTCAGAATAGTGGTTTGTATACTCTGTTGCCCATCCTGAGTTGTCTTGGGAACACGTTTCCATGGATTTTATTGTGGGTCTTCCCAAAACCTCACATCATTTTGATTCCATCTTAGTTGTGGTTGATCAGTTTTTCAAAACGACTATCTTTGTCTCGTGTAAGCGAACCACTGATGCCTCGTTAGTAGCCTCATACTACTTCAAGGACGTGGCCTGCTTTCATGGATTACCTCACATGATCACCTTAGATCGTGACACTCGCTTCATGAGCCATTTTTGGAAATCCTTATGAGCTTTATTGAAAACCAAGCTCCAATTCAGCAATGCCTACCACCCATAAACCGATGGCCAAACCGAAGTCATAAACCGTACATTAGGAAACCTACTGAGGAGTCTAGTCGGTGAAAATGTAAAAACTTGGGACCTAGTCTTGCCGCAAGCCGAGTTCGCCTACAATAGTTCCATCAACTGGTCCACGAGCAAGTCTCCTTTTCAAGTGGTTTATGGGTGGTCACCAACCCATGTAGTAAATCTAGCACCTGTGTCTAGTCTGCCAGACCCAGCCCCAAACGTGTTTGATGTCGTTGCGTACATGCGTGATATACATAGATAAGTCTACGTCAAACTTGTTGAGAGTTACGAAGCTTACAAAGCTTTTGTGGACCAGGGTCGTCGAAATGTCCAGTTTCAAGTTGGTCAGTTAGTATGGGTTTACCTGCATCCTGAGCATTTCTCAGTGGGTACTTATGGTATATTGAGTCCTAAGAAATATGGCCCTTTCAAGATCCTCCGGCGATTAGGCCCGAATGCCTACCTCCTTGAACTGCCTGAAGATTGGCACGTTTCGCCTATCTTCAATGTGTCTGATCTATATGCTTACTGTGGAGACAACAAGTCGTCAGAGCTGACTTATTCCCAACCAGGGGAGAATAATGCAGAACAAGACCAGATCAGGCTTGTACCGCATGACCTAGGCACTACCAGGGAACGCGACCCACAGGAGATGAACGATCAGACCCAGAAGTTGGATCCGATCGCAGGTAAGGTGACCCGATAAAGGGATGTGACCATGCACACCTACTCCAGACGAGGGAAGGCCCAGATCATCCTAGATCCATCTGCAGAGTGAAGATGTCTCGGGTCCAGAATCGGACCTGAGACCCGGGTCCACTTACATCCTTAAATACCCTATTCTAGGGTTGCATGCAGCAGACGTGATTGAAATTTCAGCATCCTTCTTTGATATTGCTTTTCTACAATTTTCCCTTTTGATTTCTTCATTTCGTTCATTGTTACTTTTTTTTCGACTATTTCATTTTATTGTCGATTGAAGTTTCATTAAAATAAAAACCAACATCGTCATTTTCGGTGATCTTTCTTATTTCTACACATTGCACGACTGTGAGGGTCGTGCCCTCATCTGCCGAAGCCAAGAACGTGAAATTCGACCGTGAGGGTAGTGCCCTCATCTGCCGAAGCCAAGAACGTGAAAGTCGAATCGCTCGCTGCATCAGTTTGATCCACTTCATAGATAAAACATGTCCAATTGTTTTTTGTTATTCATTTATTCCTCTTTTGTTTGGAAGCAAATCTGGTGATGATAAACATGAGCCTTTTGCTCATGCTAAAATCCCAACCGACAATTGTAGTTTTCGGATGAATGTCATATGGCACTTAACGTTTTCGTTAAGTGCTAAGTTTCAGTCAAAGTTTTAAATAAAAAAGGTTATTAAAAAAAATATGTACAAAACCCCCAAAAGATGCCTACCTTTCGGGGTTCAACTGATCTCTCTCTCGTTTCTCGTTCTTAAACTCTCTCTCTCTGGTATAGAGGTGGAAACGTGCAGGCTCCATTCTGGAGAGTGTCTCTTGTCTCCCTCTTCGTCTCTCGTTCTATATTCCTCCCTCTCTGTTTCTCGTTTCGTGTTTGCTCTCCCTCCCTCCCTCTCTGCAGCCAACTCACCACCCGTGCCACTGTCGGAGATCCCACCGCCGACACGCCAGAGAAAGCCCCTGCTTACATCGTATCCACGACCCTCTCCCACCCGTATTATAAAGGTATGCTCTTTCCTTGATCTGCCACTCTCTTTCCCTTGACCCAGCCAGCTCCTTTCCCCCCTTTTTTGCACTCTCCTTCTGAGTGCATCTGAAAGCGGAAGCTCTCTGTGGAGCAGCTGATGCTTGAACAAAAGGTTTACACTTGTTATAACACTGAGTGCCCCCATCATGACCATCGAATCGGCTGTCTGAACAAGAATTCAAGAAGCAATCATATATCTAACTGCCTTTACTCGGGAAATTTCCCTCAAGGGATTATAATGCATAGAATGCATATCAATGAAGACAACTCAATTTTTGGCTTGCATTTTCCTGAAAGCAAGCAGCATCAAAACCTCCCTGTGACAGTAAGTAGGAATGCTTATGTGCCGAGCAAAATTGTCAACATGCAGGCTGCTCCCCCTCGGCTACTGCCACCACCTCCACCATCATCGCAGAATATGGTTAATCCCAATCCCATGCCTATGTCAGATCTGGGTATTCCGGTGGATGGGCAAAAATCTATCAACGATCTCTTTGCCTTGTATGACCAGCAAAGCAAGAGTGTGGAGCCAGTAAGCCTGGTTCCTGTTGATATGAATGTTGCTTCACATAATCATGCTATTCTGATTGGTCAACATGAAGGCAATGCCTTTGGAGGCCTCAACACCACACATGACAATGACTTTGATGGGCACAATTCTGGGATGAATCTCCTTCTCCAAGATGATATCCAGTTAGATTAGTGCAAGATGTTTGACCAGGCCTTTGGCCATGCTCCTCATGACATGAATTAATATTTTTGAGTTAATATAGATTTGTGGCTTGAATGGTGTGGTGAATAGTTGTCTTGAATTGTTTCTTGGCTATTTTGTCACTGTTATTGTTGGTTTTGTTCATGAAATTTATGGTGTACTGAGGAGTTTAAACGTGATAAGCTAAAGAGTAACCAGGAACACAAACACAAAACTCAAAGTTTTATAGTGGTTCGGTCTTAATGTAGACCTACGTCCACTGTAAACAGGTTATCAACCTGTGCCTCTCTTCATTCTCCATTCTTGATCTTGAGTACATGTTTTATACATGTTATGTGTGTCTACCTTGCTAAGTATAAGATCCTTGTTTTGTGGATCTGGTCCCTTAACATAAGGAATGATATAGGCAACTTTCCTATTGTTATGAATATTTAAAACAGAAGAAGATTTGGACTGAATCAATTCTGGTTGAACGTGATCTTCTTGAGCCTTATTATGTGTGCTATCATCCCCCCTCAAGCGAAGCTGGCCAAAATGAACGTGAAGCTTGGATTGAAGAGCAACAAAGCGATCATGGGAAAGAGGTTTGGTCAAGAGATTTGCAACTTGATCAGCAGTCGGAAGATGTTTGACCATAAATTCTCGCCTGGCAAGTTTGTCGTGAAGCAAATGTATGTCAATCTCCACATGTTTAGAGCGTTTATGCATAACAGGATTGGCAGCCATGAGTGTTGCCCCAAGATTGTCATACCAGAAGAGAGGAGTACCGAGTGTGTGGATGCCAAGATCACGAAGAAGATACGTGATCCAGGTGAGCTGCGCAGTGTCGTCGGCCAATGCCCGATATTCTGCCTCCGTGCTCGATCGGGCCACCATAGATTGTTTGCGAGAACTCCGAGAAATAAGATTGCAACCAAGAAAAATGGTATAAGCTCTCGTAGACTTACGATCATCAGGAGAACCAGCCCAGTCAGTATCGATGAAAACCTGAACATAAAGGGAGGATGATCGAAAAAAATGTAAATCATAGTCCAAAGTACCTTTTAGATAGCGTAGGATGTGTTTAACAGCAGTCCAATGGTCAATCGTTGGGCAATGCATGTATTGGCAAACCCGATTAACTGCAAAGGCCAAGTCTGGGCGAGTTAATGTAAGATATTAAAGAGCTCTGACAATGCTCCTATAAAGAGTGAGATTTTCCAGGTTATTCCCAGAATTGACTCATAACACTGTAGATGTACTCATGGGTGTGGAACAAGGTTTGCACATGCTCATGGATGCCCTAAGACGCAGACCAATAGTATATTTTCGTTGAGATAAAAAAATGCCATTGTTGGAGTGGGTAACTTCAACGCCCAAAAAGTAATGAAGTTCGCCAAGATCTTTAAGAGAGAACTCTTTCCTAAGGTGTTGAATAAGTTGTTGAACATGGCGAGCAGAACTGCCAGTCACCAAAATGTCATCCACATATATAAGAACATACAGTTTGAGAGGACCTTGAGTAAGCACAAACAAGGATGTATCAATATGAGACGTCTGAAAACCCAGATGTCTGAGAAAGGTGCTTAGGCAAGAATACTACGCTCTAGGGGCCTGTTTTAGGTCGTAGAGAGCTTTATGAAGGCAACATACATAATTGGGATGAGATATATCTGTGAACTCAGGAGGTTGAGTCATGTTGACAGTTCCAGATAAATGCCCGTAAAGAAACACATTGTTGACATCAAGTTGATGAACAATTCAGTACAACACGGTTGCAAGGGAGCGAACTGTGCGAATAGTAACAGGTTTAACAACCAAATTGAAGGTTTCAAAGTAGTCGATTCCTTCAACTTGAGTGTAACCTCGGGCAACTAGACGAGCTTTAAAGCGCTTAAGAGTTCTACATGTCTTCCTTTTAATCTTATAGATCCATTTGCAGCTGACCACATTGTAGGTGGGTTCCGGTAGAACAAGAGTCCACGTGTTATTGCGAACAAGAGCATCATATTCAGCCTGCATAGCAACCTGCCATCAGAGATCCGATGAGGCTTGACGATAAGAAGTGGGTTCAACGTCCATAAGGGAGGTAGCAAGATAGGCTTTCAGAATAGGATAATGATGTACTTGAAAGGTTTTTGGTTTAAGGCCTTGATATGATGAGTGCAGAGAAAAATTCCCCAAGTCACTAGTAATATGGTGGGTGGCCCCAGTGTTCGGGTACCATTCAATTTCTTTGGAAGAAGATGTGCTAGCAGAATAAGCTTGAGGAGCTGATGCACTGGTCTGTGTATAACTAGATAGTTGCCTACATTGCTTTGCAACATGCCCAACTTTATCACATACTTGGCAAACAGGTTGTTGTCCAGAGTTGTATTTTTTCGAGTTATGCTGATTGCTATAATTCTTATAACCTCCTTTTTTATATTGATTTTGATGACCTTCAACATGAATTTTTTTTATCTTTGCTCTGATATTTCTGATTGTTATCATTCTTCTTTTGAGAAAAAATTGCAGTTGGTAAGAGCATCTCTTCAGATTTATCTTTATCAGACAAATGAGACTCTTGAAAAAGCAACATTCCATAAAGATCACTGAGATTCACTAGTTCAACAAAAGTACTTATTGAAGTCTTGAAGGCATGATATTCAGACGGTAATCCATGCAAAATGTGCATGACCAAATCATCATCATCAACTGGTTTAGCAACCACAGCTAGTTGATGAGCAATAAGCTTGGCAGACCATACATATTCATCAATTGACCTGTCCCCTTTTTTTAATTATTATAGTTGAGATTTCAACTGAAGAATACGAGATCTGGAATGAGTTGTATAGGCAGATTTGAGGCTCTGCCAAACATTGTAGGAGGTCCTCAAACCTATTACTTGGCTGTGAACAGATTCTGTTAAGGATGATAAGATCCAACTCAATAAGAGTTTGTCATGTTTATGCTAGATAATATATGCGGGGTTGAGCTTCGTTTCCTTTTCATCAGTTATGAACTTTGGTGGACAGGGCTTTGATCCATCCACATACCCAAGAAGATCATAGGGATGAAGAATAAGGAGAAATTGAGACTCCCATAATAAATAATTATCCGTGCTTAATTTAATCAAGAGGAAATGTTGTAATGTATTTGGGAACTAAAATAACGAAGATGCACTTGAAGAATGCACACCTGATTCCAACGATTGAGTCTCTAAATCAACTGGTGAGGAAGTAGCCATGACGACAGATTTTTGACCTGGCTCTGATACCATAAACGCGATAAGCTAGAAAGCAACCATGAACACAAACACAAAACTCAAAGTTTTATAGTGGTTCGGTCTTAATGTAGACTTACGTCCACTGTAAATAGGTTATCAACCTGTGCCTCTCTTCATTCTCCATTCTTGATCTTGAGTACATGTTTTATACACGTTATGTGTGTCTACCTTGCTAAGTATAGGATCCTTGTTTTATGGATTTGGTCTCTTAACATTAGGAATGATATAGACAACTTTCCTATTGTTATGAATATTTAAAACAAAAGGAAATTTGGACTGAATCAATTCTGGTTGAACGTGATCTTCTTGAGCCTTATCATGTGTGCTATTAGAGGGTTGTGATTTGGTTTGTGACGGAAAAGGGAGAATTGATTCAGCTTGACCCATTGAAGTTTGATGGGACCCATATAGGAAGAAGGGGTTGCCCCCTGGTACCATGGGTTTGGCCCATCTTTGGAGAGACAACTGGGTTCCTCAAATATGGATCAGACTTCATGAAAAAGCATAAAGCAAGGTGATATTGATATGGTGGTCCTTTACTTTCACTACCATCATCATCATCATCATCTTTCTTATTTGAGAATGACCATCACCACCATCATCGTTTCAATCTCTTCTTCTATTCTGGTTTTGCATGCTGGCTATTTTGGTGCATGTCTCTAACTTTAAAGTAACAATATGGAGGATAACCTTTTTGCTTTTAGACTAAAATTTTAAAACTCGCTTCTCATTTGATACTTTTTCATGTTTCTTTTGGGTTTTGTCCTTGAAGGAAGCATTCTCTTTTGCAGCAAAGTTTGAGTTTTGAATTTTATTTTGCTGAAACTGACATGGTTGTGTTGAGTTGCTTGGATTTGGTTTTTGGTGGTACGAATTGTCTATCATTTCTTTAAGTTTCTGATTCTGCTTCATCATGCAAGTTGATCCGTTGCAGCCTTTTGCAAAGATACAAGCCAACAATCTTTCTGTTTTTATCGGGACTCATTTGATTCTTTTCTTATGGTCTAACTACACACACTTTTCTGGTAATGGAAAGTGTGTTTGATCATCTCTCTCTCTTCTTCTTTTCTGGAAGAAAATTGGTTTATGATTCAAGTTTCTTTCCAGATGTCCGATATTCATAATATTTTACTGGATCAAGGTTTGTGTCACTTTACTAGACCCAAACATCTGATCTAATACCGATAAGATCCAATCTAGACCTTAACATTATATTTAATAGATCTTACAATTAAACTCAATCTATAAAAAAAATTGGATCAAACCACACTAGATCTAGATATTAACATAAACAAAATATTAATGCATATAATAAAAACATATGCAAACATAATATTTCTGGATCAAAAAATATCAGTGTAGAGATATAAACCAAATTATAATTGGGTCCAAAAAGTTTTACTGGATCCAACCAAGGTCTGTAAGAAGCTACCTGAACAGCTTGACCCAATATAGATCCAAACCTGTCTGAGTTATTCCGCTAACTAGAACCATTTTTCTGCAAAATCAGAAACATTTTTAGATAACAACAAATAAGAATATTAAAATAAACTTTGAAACTTTCTAAGTTAAAATAGAAAACTCAGGTGCTTTATAATAATTTTATAAAAAATTGAGACTATTCTGGAAAAAATAAACACTGCAACCTTGTCTCGGATAATATCCAGGAACAACCAGTTTTTGGAATTACCTAGAATTAGAGGCCTCTGTTTAGTAAAATAGAGGGTCAAACACAAAATAAATTAAAGGATGAAGGGCAGATCCAAAAATTTGCTCAAAAAAAAAAACTTTAAGGAAAAGTGAGCCCACTAGGGTTTCTTTTTTACGAAAGAGAAAAAAGAAAGGCAGCAAACCCTTTTCAAAAAAACCTTTTTTTTACACACTCGTAAAAGAGAGCCCCATTAGGGTTTTCCCCTTTTTTAGGGAAGGAGAAACATAATAAGGAATGGGGGGCGATGGTCGTAGCCCTCGCTGCTTCTATTGTCATAAATTTTGACAACCGCCCGACCGACGTAACCACCCCACGAAAGGGGTTCTCAACCATCTCTTGGTGGTCAGCCAACCGGAGCCCCACTACGGTCTCCCCCCCCCCCGGCGACACCTCGCTTGTCTCCGACAGGGCACCGAGCACCATCACCGCCCTTTGCTTCCTCTTCCAACAACACCTCCGACGGCAAGGGCCCGACAAAGGAGCGTCCTCTTGTTGCCTCTCACTGCAACACAAGTTTCTCCTCCACCCCTCTCACTCAAGCGCCACCACTTCTGGCTACTCCACCACCCGAAGGAGGTTCTTCTCCACCCCTAGCACTGTTGAAAGTCCCGGTGCACCTTGTCGGACTCCCTCCTCTGTGTCGACGTCGATCGCTGGCTGCAGTTCCCACTTGACTTCCTCCCTCACCTTTCTCCTCTTAGCCATCTTAATTTCATCTTTCCCTCTCTCAGTTGTACGAGTAGGCCCAAGGGAGCAAATCTTGAATATGATTTGGTGTTGAAGCCGACCATTGCAACAATGGCACCTCCTGTCGATGTCGTAAAGGTCTGGGTACAAGAATTCTCTTTCTCTCTCAAAAAATAGTAATGAGAGAGAGCAGATTCAATTATTAGAATCCTCAAGGTGTCGAGAGATGAGTTGTCGAAGATGGTGGTGAGGTAGGAGGTGAAGGCGTCGACGGCAATCGACATTTCGACAACGAACTCGGTGAAGCAGAAAGGCGGAGAGGAGTGCGTAGAGGCCGACGATGGCCGATCGGGCCTTGTGGGCGACAGTGGAGCCCACGATGATGAAGACACTTGCACCCACTACGGTCCTCCCATGCCCAACCCCACGAGGTCGTGCCACCGGAGCTTTCTCTGCTTGTCAGACCCAAACCGTACCTAAATGATGCTCATCCCCTCTAGCATCATTGACGCTGCCCCGGCTTGCCAGAAAAAACTCGTTAGCGTCTCCAGCAGGGTGGAACCGTACGCCCCGAGGCTTGAGAAGGAGCCATCACTCGTCTGTGCTCTCTGTGATCTCATTGGATCCTTATCACAAACTATCGCTCCTTGATGATAGCTTCAGCGCCCTGACGTTGCCTGTAGCAGAGGAGGCGCTGACCCGCGGGAGGTGTCAGCACGACGTTGCAGGAGCCCTCGAGCGGCGAAATCGTCATAGCTTTTTCCTATGACTAGGGTAGGGAATTCCAGTATGATCATCAGATTGACGATCATCTTACTCGAAGAAAATCTGGTCGGCTTCGACGAGGACTCCTCTTCCGAGATCGGGTTGAACCAGCAACACGTTGGGGCTCCTTTCATAGTGAGTCCAATAAAGCCTTTTTGTTTTGCACATCGTCGAATCTATGCTTTTGATAGCTTCGATTTGAGTGAAGGTCGAGTCCACTAAAATGCTCGCATACTCGTAACAAGGCTTTGATACCACTGAAAGAATTAAGATTGAGTTGTGCATCAAGAAGTCTTGAGAAGAGTAGTGAGAAATGGTTAATGGTCAGGAGGGATCCTCGATAGGAATATCGAGACCTCTTCAATTGTATTCTGCAGAAGCAAGGGCTGGAGAATTTAACCTTCCTTAGATAAGCCATTATCCAGTACTGTTTTATTAGATTCTTATGCTGAAAATTCAATGTGTATCTTAATGGCCCACTAGTCAATCATAAGATTTCAAGTGAGACCCATTTAGCCACACTAGGAGAGGGTCTTGGATACGATATGCGCAGGTCCTCAACCACACTAGGAGAGGGTCTTTGAGGGGGGGGGGGGGGGGGGTAGCGCAGTCGTTGCGCTCACCGAGAGGGAGGGAAACGAGCAGCGACCAAAGAGTTTCTCGTCGGTGATCGGTGAGGTTCCCCTTAATTGTGCCTCCATATGAGACCTAACAGAGAACGAGAAGAGAAAGGGAGTGGCAGTCAGAGTCGTGTTTACCACTCGCGGTCGGCAGGCGTACATTGCCTATCGATGATCGTCGGGCTCCCTTTTTTGGCAGACAAATCAGAGGGAGACCAACGATTTTCCCCCACTTGTGGTCGAGAGAAGCAGAGGGACACCGAACCGCCGATCGCCTCAGGTCTGTGCTCGCTCTCTCTACGCCAGACCGCCGACCGTTTTTCACAGCTAGTCGAACTTCCTGTGTTGTGGGTCAGATCAACAACCGACGGATCTAAATCATCGCGAAAGGATCTGACACCTGCAAGGTTGATCCGTGCCTACCTCGGTCGCCCGTAACCTGCAGATCTGACTTTCTGTCGGTCGATCCGTGCCTGTTCCGGTCAGATTTGCAGTTCCAATGGTCGATTCGAGCCTATACCGACCGGATCTGACCCACTGACCGACAGATCCGCACTTACTCCGACCAGACCTGCCCTCTATCCGACAGATCCAAGCCTACGCCATCCGGATATGTCTTCTGTCCGGCAAATCCGAGATGTTCCTCTGCTGACCTTCTTTTTAAAAAAAAAGAGATTATAACAACAGACCTTCTTTCTCTTTTCACTGCAAGTTCCCCAGCCGTGAGTCGGTGGGCATAGTCGTAAGTCATATGGAGATTTATTGGATATCCAAAAGATGTCAACATCACATGAGCAAATAAGGATCTGTATGCCAACCTTGCATTGAAATGGAAACACCATTTTCATTTATTGTCAAAATGTGGTGTTGGTGCTGCTGCTGCTAACTCCAATACCAATGCAATGTTTTGGAGTCGAGATCGGGTGCAATCACATGGCACGAAATTTGTAATTGATTGGCCTCCATCAAGCCTTGGGCTCACAACTGACGGGCCTTGTCTCAAGATGGCAGGTGTTTAGTGCACAAATATTTGTGCAATCATATTGCACCTGATCTTTTCACAATGTTTTGGCCACACCACAGATGAAACAGATGAGATCTGCCTTTTTACAGGTAAATGGATGTGGGTTAAATTGGGATATTTATGGGATCCAAGCACCAGTAAGCTTTGAGTAGGGATGGCAGTGGATCGGAGGAAAGCGGGGCCCCGCCCCGCCCCACCTTGCCCCGTTTGGATCGGGGATGAAGGGTATGAAACGGGGATGGAGGCGGGGACGAAGGTTAAAATCCATCCCGATTCGGGAAGGGAGGTGGGGATGGACTTACACTTTTCCCCGCCTAGCCTCGCCTCGCTTCATCCCCAGTCCTTCTAAAGGATGGTAATAGACTATGGGGAAACGGGCCCCGCCCCGCCTCATCCCCGTTTGAACCGGGGATGAAGGCGGGGGTGGAGGTTAAAATCCATCCCCGGGGATGGTGGTTCTAATTTTGAGACGGCCCGCCCCGCCCCGCCCCGCCCCGCCCCGCCCCGGTCCATTGCCATCCCTAGCTTTGAGTGCCGTTCGTTTTCATGATCAACGGCATCCAAGGACTGTCCTTAAACCTGAACCCCTCTGGCATGACACGTGTATGATACTTCTTTGTGTTTTGGGAGGCAGAGAACTTCCCTTTGTAGAATCCATCGGCAATGGGAGAACCGACTGACGGTCACGGGCTCGAGCATGTATCTCAAGCGATATCTGGTCCAGATTCGTATGGCTCCGTGGTCCTCGGAGGGACGTTCGATCGCCTCCACGACGGTCATCGTCATCTTCTTAAGGTCCTCTCCCTTCTTCTTCTTCTTCTTCCTTCTTTTTTTGATCTGTTTGGTGCTCTTTCTTCAATTTGTTCTTTGTTTGTTTTTCGATTCAATGGGAAAGGAGAGGGGGAGGGGGAAATCAGAGTGTTTTGGAAGTGGAATTTGATCTATCTCTGAATTGGAATTGCGGGTTTTCAGGCCTCTGCGGATCTGGCTAGAGAACGGATCGTCGTCGGCGTGTGCGATGGGCCAATGTTGGTGAAGAAAGAGGTTGATTTTCTTTGATAATCTTCGTTTTTTTTTTCTGAATGTATCTGTTTTTTGCACAAAAGTTTTAATTGATTTTAGCTGTTGGATGTAATTGCATGTATGTTGGTATGTTTTTGCAGTTTGCGGAGTTGATCCAACCGATCGAGGTGCGGATAAGTGCCGTTCATGACTACATCAAGGTCGATTTGCTAGAAATATGATGAGTTTAATTTATTTTAGTTTTACTCTGCTTGGGTTTTTTGGTTGTTTAGATTTGTTTGGATGCGTGAAGGAAACGGTGATTGATGCTGGGTTTCGTGAGTAACTTGCGGAACTTAGCATCTGGGATGCAGGAAATGGTTTAGAGCCGTAGTTTTTCGATGCATGTTGCTTTCCTTGATTGCTAGGCTCTTCAGGCTTCTAAATTTGGAAATGATCGTCACTTGAATTAGTAAAGGAACATAAAAACTAAGCATCTTGACATCGATTAGTTTAATTTGGAATCTGCATAGGAAGATAACCAAATCTCAGGGCACACACGCACACACACACACACACACACACACACACACACACACATATATATATATATATATCCAACCTTGCCATCTATTCAATTAAGTCATTGAAGTTGATATTGGACTGGCATCTGATCAGTTATATGCAAATTGGTGCATGTAAGGCTCTGTTTGGGAGCAGGAGATGGGAGTAGAGATGGAATTTAATGAGGGTTTAATTAATACCAGCTACCCACACAGGTGTTTGTGAACCCTGTTTTGGTAGATGAGAATGGTGTTGAGGGTGGAGAGGGGGATGGAGATGGGTCATTTTCAACTACATCATCACATGGATGTAGTTGACAACTCCAGGCTCATCTTCCATTTTCTTCTCACTCCCATCACCTCTTTCATCTCCTCTCCAACACTGGCTCCCAAACGGAGCCTAAGTGCAAGTGATCCAGGCGAATCATCATTAGATTTTGAAAGTTGGCCGATATGAACATGTGGATGGATTTGAGGCCACTTAGTAGCGGATGGTGTGTGTGGTATGGGAAGGTCATTGGAAGGTGATTGCCGAAAACATATAATTATATTGGTACATTAAAAAATTGATACAAAGCTATAAAAATAATATTCTACTGTATGATCTTCACAACGATACCTAAAAATTAAAACATATGGTACATATTTAATCTACTATTATTATGTTATAGTTTTTTTATAATTCATGAATCATGATATTTGAAAGACTTAGGTTTCCTTATAATGATGGCATTGTCATTTTTATATGTTTTGTTGATACAAATGATTTTGATACATTAATGAATTAGAAAAGCTATAAGAGATGATATGTGTTTTGAACATTTAGGATGAGTTTCTTAAATATGCGGTACTCCTATTTGAGGTTTATTAAATGAGTTTTGCACCAATATCAGGGATTGGTATGTTTGATACATGGTGTGCAGGCATTAGTGCAATAAGAAGAGTATTTTTATCAACAAAATAAAAAAACTTCAAAAAAGAAAATGTAATATTTTTTAACATGAAAAAGACATTTACAAAATCCATCAAGTTTATTTTCATATTGAGAGAAGCAAGCTTGCCATGTTTTGAAAGCGAGTTTCTCATAAAGTTTGTGATGCATAAAAAAGTGTGAGGCTATGCTTTCGAAGAAAGCTTTTGATAACTATGGTAGACTATCTCTTACTCTTAAGATGGATCTAGAGAAAGGTCGAACCATGTGGAGCTTTCTGGCCTAGATGTTCCAAGAGTGGGGATTCAAGTTTGTCTTGGTTTGATGTTGTAATGGGGATTCAAGCAATCTGAGCTAAATATGTCTTCTGGAGTATGTGCTGACTATTTGTTCTGTTTTAAGAAAAGTCCAGATGAGGTCGGGAATTTCTAATCTTCATAGAATTAAAGATTTTAAGGGGTGGCACTTGGTGACTTGGGCACATACGACCAACTCCTACGAGTGCCTCAGGCATTAAGATTGTTTGAAACAAACATTAGAGAGGCCTACACATTGGGAAATAAAGAGAATAAAAGATGGAGAATCCACAGGAATCTCGCATCCAAAATTGAATTGTTATATCTGGTTTTTAATAAAGTTACAAAGGCTAACACTCTAATGTCTCTCCTGCCTCAAAGGAGCAGGGAACCAATCTTTCTCTTTAATCCCAAATGCCCCTAAAAAGTAAAACTACTTCATAATGGTATGAGTTACTAAAGCACGAGGGTGCGTAATGGCTGAGCATCATCAGTCAATTAATTATGTAATTATAGATGAACTCACACCTTTGGAGAACAGGTTGTTGCAACAAATTTTGTGGCAATTCCAGGTAACCTAGCATAACTTTCATGATATTGAGATCTGGTGTGGATATAACCTAATTCTTGGTGGATTCTATTGCGCAGCAGGTTAATTCATTTTGTAGAAGCTCATGGGATTGTTGTGTAATGAAACAGATCAAAACCAAAATACGTTACTTATGGACTTGCAAGAAGACACTTCAATCAAGTATAACACTTGATTAAATAAGCCACAACACCCACACAAGGGTCAAATATCTTTGTTATTGAATGGAAATCCTCTCTTGAGAGAGATACTAGAATACAAGGCCTTGAGGCCTATTTATAATGAATGGGACCACAAGGGAGCAGCCCAAAGTGGTTGTTTTGCTATTTATGACCGTTGGGAGCAGCTCCAATAGCTACTTTGGAGCTGCCCCAAAAACACAAAAAATGAAAAATAAAAAATACAAAAAAAGCAAAAGAAAAATAAAAAGGTTGAGCCCCTAATGGGATGACGCCTATTACAGTGAATAGACCCCCCCTCAAACGCATGGTGGAACAACCAAAAGTTTGCCAAGTAGGAAGTGAAATATGGGTGACAGGAGCCCTTTAGTGAAGAAGTCTGATAGTTGATATTTAGACGGAATGTAGGGCAATGTGATGGTCTTCCTCAGGAATTCTTCACGAACGTAGTGGCAATCCATTTCAATATGTTTTGTCCTCTCATGAAATGTATGATTGCTTTTAATGTATACAACGCTCTTGTTGTCACAACATAATCTTGAAGGTTCTGTAATATGAGTTCTCAAGTCTTCTAGAAGTTGTCTTAACCACACCAACTCAAACGTAGTTGTTACCATGGTACGATACTCAACTTTAGTGGAGGAGAAAGACACCTTCTGCTGCTTTTTGCATCGCCATGAAATTAAAGAATCACCTAAAAAAACACAAGAACCAGTGGTTGAGCGTCTATCATTTACATCCCCTCCCCAGTCAAAATCAGAGTATGCAATGACTTCTAATGAGGAAGATGATAATAGAAATAATCCATAATTAATAGAATTTTTAATATATCTAATAATTCTCATTACAATACTCATATGTACTGTAGTAGGAGCATGTTGAAACCTATGTCACATGGGTGCGGGTGCGACACGGGTGCGGCGCAATTTCAAAAATTTTGGACACGGGGACTCGGCTATATATATATATTAAAAAAAAAAAAAAAAATATATATATATATATATATATAAGACTCGGTCAAAGTTGTGCCCATTAGGGGACAGGTGATGAGTTGTGAAGGCATTCTGTACACTTTCTTCATACAGGAATAATTCACTTTTGGGCACTTTCTTCATACACTGTAATAATTCACTTTCTTCATACAGGAAAAAACCACAAAAACTTGAGTTGTGCCCATTCTGTACTTAAAACTTGAAAGTGTACAGGTTTTTTAGTTGTGATGGGTTTTTTTCCTTACAGCTGTAGCCCAGAAAATTTCAAAAAAAAAAAAATTCCAAAAAATCGACCAAAATGACCCTGGGTGCGTTGACCACACCCAGGGTCGGGTTGACTGAGTCTGAGCCGCACCCGTGTCCGCACCCGTGTCGGTGCGTGTCTGAAATGAAATGGGGATCTTCGAAACACGAGCTTTGATTAACAAGAGCAAGTGTCAAGAATGACACTAAAGCATAACCCTTAAAAAGGGTATAACTGGAAACAAAATAAAAATAAAAATGTATTCTTTATTGATATGAAAAACCAATTGCTTAATAAGCATTGGAGTGAAATACAAGAGGGGCTGCACCCCTTTATATACACAGCTGAAAGAGGACTCAATAGAGCTGTTGGGCACAGTCCAACAGCTCTATTTAGAGCTGTTGGACTGTGTCAGTCCAACAACTCTATTAAGAGCTGTTGGACTGTGTCAGTCCAACAGCTCTATTGCTAGTCAAGTCTGGACAGGACTTGACTAGCAACAGTCATTCTAGTTCAAGCTGAACTAGATGACATAAAGACAAAAAATAAAAATAAAGGAAAAAAAAATACAGAAAAGAAAGAAATTAAAAATGTATTTATATATATATATATAATAATATAATATTATTATATATACATATATGTACAGTTTTACATTTTAACAGTGTCGACGCGGGTGCGGCGACCTTGGAGCCGAGTCCGTGTGACATAGGCTGAAACTGACTAACAGAATGAATCACATGAGAAATATCAGGATGAGTAATTGAGAGATAAGACAAAGCGCCAATCATTTGTCTGTATGAAGTTGGATCCTTTAGAGGTTCTCCATCATCTTTCTTCATTTTTGCATTTATGATCTCTGGAGTATCAATTTGTTTCTCATCCGAGAGTCCTGATTGTTCTATGATTTTTGCTGCATACTTAGTCTGTGACAAAAAATAATCACAAGGTGAGTAAGCCACTTCTATTCTAAGAAAGTAACGTAAAAAACCAAGATCTGTCATTTCAAAGTTGTCTTTAAGGATATTTTTGATCTAATTTACTTATTGCTTGTCATCTCCTATGATGATTATGTCATCTATGTAGAGTAGTAATATCACAATTCCTACATTGGAAGAGTTAACAAACAATGCAGTGTCAGTATAACAAAATTTAAAATGAAGTTGTGTCATCACACTACTCAATTTATCATACCAAGCTTTGGGGGCTTGTTTCAAACCATACAAGGCTTTGCATAGCCGAATGATTTTCCCATGTGTTAAACTTAAACCTTGTGGACGATTCATGTACACCTCCTCATCCAAATTACCGTTTAAAAAAGCACTTTTTACATCCATTTGAAAGATTGGTCATTTTTTAATTGATGCTATAGAAATTAGGGTTCTAACAATGGTCATTTGGGCGACGACAACAAATGTCTCGTTATAATATATCCCATATTCTTGACTGTATCGCTTAGCTACTAGCTTAACTTTATATCTTTCTAATGTTCAATCCCATTTAGTTTTAACCTTGTAGAGCCATCTACATCCTATAGTTTTCCTACCTTTAGGTAATGTTTGAATTTATCAAGTTTTTGCCTTTTCTAATGCTTCTAATTCATCGTTCATTGCCTTAATCCACTCTTGATGATTTTTGGCTTCGTAGTAGGATGTTGGTGTAAAGAGCCTAACATGCAATCAAGTTTCCAACTAACTTGATACTTCAAACATTCATAAGCATATGCTAACACAAAGTAACATTCAAGTATTCACACCACACACCACCACACACGTGAGCAAAGTGCTTCAAATGTACCCTTTTATTAATGAATATAAGGGAGTAAAAACCCTTTTCATAAGTGAAATTTACGATGGGCTGAAGCCCTTATTTATAGAGGAAGCCAATAAAGAGGTAGTTGTTGGCCGTTGGGTACAGTCCCAACGTCTCTAATTCTTTAGCAGACTGTACAACTGCACAGCCTGTCATTAGCAGACTGTGCAACTGCGCACAGTCTGTCATTAGCAGATTAACGTCTCTAATGCTTTAGCAGACTGAGTCTGTCATTAACTGACAGAAAATACAAAGTAAAAAGAAATAAAAGAAATAAAAAAAAAGAAAAAGGATTACAAATATATACATATGTACTATTTTCTAACACTCTTCCTCAAACTTATGGTGAAATCATCGAAAGTTTGTCAAGTAAAAAGTTGAATCTTGGTGAGCATAGTGCCTTGGTGAATGAATCCACAAGTTGATATTCTGATGTTACATAAGGAAGATCAATAGTCTTCTTTAAATATTCTTCACGAACAAAATAACAATCCATCTCTATATGCTTAGTTCTTTCATGGAATGTATGATTTTGAGCAATGTATATGGAGCTCTTGTTATCACAGCATAATCTTGTAGGATTTTGAAGGTGAATTCCCATATCTGAAATTAGTTGTTTGAGCCACACGATTTTCATGGTAGTAGTTGCCATTGCTCTATATTCCGCTTTTATAGATGATAGTGACACCTTTTGTTGTTTCTTGCATCTCCATGAAATCAATGATTTACCTAGAAACACACAAAAATCAGTTGTTGAGCGTCTATTATTTGGATCTCCTCCCCAATCAGCATCAGAGTATGCAATAAGATCTAAGGAGGAAGAAGATAGAAAAACTCCATTATTTATTGTATTTCTGACATATTTAATAATTCTCATGACTCCACTCATATGAGATGATGTTGGAGCATGTTGAAATTGGCTGGCTATATGTACAACATAAGTTATGTCAAGTCTTGTAATACTTAGATACATAAGGGATCCCACGAGCTGTCTGAAGTGAGTTGGGTTGTCCAAGGGAACTCCATCAACGACTCGTATTTTCATTCCAAGAGTCTCTAGGGTGTCAACAACTTTATCATCTGATAGTTCTAACCTGTCAATAATATCTGAAGCAAACTTTGTTTGTGACAATATGTATCCTCTGTTAGAGTAGGATACTTCTATACCAAAAAAGTATGTTAGAAACCCAAGATCTGTCATTTCAAAGAAATTTTTCAAAAACTATTTTACTTTCTTGATTCCTTCTTTGTCACTACCTGTAATCAACATATCATCAACATACAAAAGTAAAATTATAATCTCTACAGGAGAATTCTTGGTAAATAAAGCTCTATCAGTATAGCATGGTTTAAAACCATATCTTGTAATAATATTGTTAAAAGTATCAAACCAAGCTTGAGGTGCTTGTTTGAGGCCATACAATGCCTTTTTTAATTTAAGCACTTTTCCTGAAGGAATTATCAATTCTGGTGGAACATCCACGAATACTTCATCATTAAGATTTTCATTCAAAAAAGCGTTTTTAACATCCATTTGAAATATATTCCAATTTTTAATAGCTGAAATAGCTATAAGCATTCGAACTGTGGTCATCCTGGCAACAGGAGCAAAAGTTTCTTCGTAATCAACTCCGTATTCTTGAGAATATCCTTTGGCAACTAGCCTGGCTTTATGTATTTTCAAAGATCCATCACTTTTTGTTTTTACCTTAAAAACCCATCTACAACCTATGGTCTTTTTTCCGATGGGTAAATTTAGAATTTTCCAAATATTAGCTTCTTTAAGAGCATCTAATTCTATATGCATAGCTTTTATCAACTCGGGTAAATTTTTGGCTTCATTGTAACATGAGCGTTCAAAGTAAAAATGAATAGCTATAAGACAAGCTCTATGTTTAGGGGAGAATGAGTCATAAGATACAAATTTATTTGGAATCCTTGATGTTCGTTCAGATCTACGAATAGTCGTTTGTTCTGATGGTATTTCTAATACTTCATGATTACTTTGATTTTCATGTTCATTGGTTGCATTTTGATTACTTTGATTTTCATGTTCATTGGTTGCATTTTGATTCCTTCTAGTGTATACTATTGGTTCAACTGTTGTTATATTCTCAATAGGAGGTTCTACACAAATATTTTCATCATTAGACAACAATTTAAACAAGAATGAGTAATCATAATTCACGTCTTGCAACATGTTTCCTTCGAATCCACTTTCATTTTCAACAAAATTAACATTCCTTGAGACAAGAAGTTTATCATTTTTTTTATCATAACATTTAAATCATTTTTGTGTTTCAGAATAACCAATGAACACACAAGGAATAGCCTTAGAGGACAATTTATCTCCTTTGTCATTTAAAACATAATATTTGCAACCAAAGATTCTCAGTCTTTGATAGTCAGGTTCATATTTAAATAATTTTTCAAAGGGAATTTCATTGGACAATGTTTTTGAAGGCATCCTATTTATAAGATATACTGAAGTTAACGCAACTTCGACCCAAAGATTTTTTGAAATATTTTTAGCAATAAGGAGAGTCCTTGTAGTTTCCATAATGTGACCATGTTTTCTCTCTGAAATTCTGTTTTGTTATGGAGTTCTAGGACACGATCTTTGATGTAAAATTCCTTCATTTCCTAAAATTTTTTTAAATTTATTTTGAAAAATATTCTCCTCCAGAGTCAGTTCGAAGGATTTTGAGTTTTCTTTCAAATTGATTTTTAATCATGTTATAAAATGTTTTGAAGATTGTGAATACATCGGATTTAAATTTAAGAAAATAAATCCAACAATATCTACTGAAATAATCGATAAACACAACATAGTAGGAGAATCCTCCTTTAGATGCTACGGGTGCAGGACCCCACACATTTGAATAAACTAATTCAAAAGGCATTAAAGAGAAATGTTCTTTGACCAAGTAAACATTCTTTACATTCAATTATTTTTTTACAAATATTCTTGGTATCAGGTATAAGATTTAATTTCTTTATATTTGGATGCCCAAGTCTATGATGCCAAGTTCGTATATCATTTGTTTGGGCAATGTTACAAAATGATTCTTTTGGAATACAAAGAAAATCCATATAATAGAGATCTCCCTGCCTAGAACCTTCCCCAATCAATTTCTCGGACTGGCGATCCTGCACCCAACATTTATTTGATGAGAAACAGAATCCATGATCCGAGATTTGCGAAACTGAAAGTAGGTTAAGATGAAGTTTAGGTATAAATCTTATTTTTGGAATATAAAATTTGCTATGTTTTGACAAATCATTTTTAAAAGTTTCAATACCTTCTGTTTCTAAGGTAGTACCATCAACAGTGAAAACAAATGATGTTTTTGAATTAGATTGACATTCGGATAATATAGACTTATGTGGAGTCATATGAAAAAAAACTCCCGAATCAAGAAGCCAAGTGCACATACCAGGAGAGGAAGATGATGCAATGGTCGCACCTGAGGTAGATCCTTTAAGCAATGGTTGTAATGCCTCCGTCAGTTGAGATAAGGATTTGGTGAGGTCCTTGAGATTCAAAGTCTCCTCATCTTGTTTTGATGGTACAATGGCAACACGTTTTTCTTGAGGTCTATATTTGTATTTAGGATATTGTGGCCTAATGTGACCTGGCTCATTACAATTATGGCAAATGATTTTTGATTCTCCTCTATTCTTATTAAAGTGAGGCGGTTTATATGGTTTAATGTAATGTCCTGGTTTTGATGCAGCAAGAGCGCAATCCTCTTCTTGACCATTGCTAGAGGTAGCAAGAACACTAACATTTTTACTCATGTTTAACCAAGTTTCTTCTCCAATAAGTTTAGTGAGGATCTCATGAATAGGAGGAGGTGATGAAGATGATAGCAAGGAGGCCCTTGTTTGTTCAAATTCGGGTCTCAAACCATAGAGGAAGGCAAAGAGTCTATCTTCTTCAACTTGAATTCTTCGCATTTCTATACACTTACCTTCCCATTTGGGTTCAAATTGGGCAAGTTGGGTTCAAATGGAAGATAATTTCATAAAATAATCTCTTACATTTTTATCTCCTTGTTTGATATTTCTAACCTTTTCTTGGGGATAATATTTGTGAGCCATATCTTTTTCGGTAAACATACCTTTAAGATATTCCTACGCTTCATTTGCCTTTTTGTGGCATAATAGATTTGAGACAATTTTTGTCTCCACTCCACTTAGCATCCATGAAAGAATTTTTGAGTTTCTCATTTATCCAATTTTTTATAGTATTCTTTCATTAATTTGTTTCTTTCTTCGAGACTAGTCTCAACCCCATTTTCACCTAATGAAATTTTGGGAGTGAGTTCAAAAATAGTACCTCTTACGAATCCCCACAAACCTTGACCTTTGATGAATGCCTCCAAGTGTCCCGCTCAAATACTGTGGTTGCTTCCTTCAAGTTTGAATGGTGGAATAAAGTTGGAATTGCTTGTATTATGTAGAAAAGATTCACCTATGGTGAATTAGAGAAGAAGAAAGAATCACCACCACGAAGTAGAGTAAACACGCTTTACGAGGTAGCCTACCAATGTACCGTTGATCATACACCAAGCTCTGATACCATGTAAAGGGCCTAACATGCAATCAAGTTTCCAACTAACTTGATACTTTAGACATTCATAAGCGTATGCTAGCACAAAGTAGCATTCAAGTATTCACACCACACACGTGAGCAAAGTGCTTCAAATGCACCATTTTATTAATGAATACAAGAGAGTAAAAACCCTTTTCATAAGTGAAATTTACAATGGGCTGAAGCCCTTATTTACAAAGGAAGTCAATAGAGAGGTAGTCGTTGGGCTGTACCCAACGACTCTAATTAGAGCCGTTGGGTACAGTCCCAACGTCTCTAATTCTTTAGCAGATTATGCAGTTGCACAGTCTGTCATTAGCAGACTAACGTATCTAAAAAGACAGACTGTGCAACTGCACAATTTGTCATTAACTGACAGAAAATACAAAGTAAAAAGAAACAAAAAATAAAGAAGTAAAAAAAAAAGAAAAAAAAAGATTACAAATATATACGTATATATTATTTTCTAACAATTGGTTCTATATATGAATGTATGGCCATAAGACATGATCTATACCTTGGTTCAAAAGAATCATAGGATACAAATCTACTAGAAGCTTTTGAAATTCTTATGGATCTTCTAATACTAGAAGAATTCATATCTTGATTTTGTGAATATCTTTTCAAAGCACGTGGTGGATGATCTTCTATACGTCGAGTATAGGTTTGTATATTATTATGAAATATGTCTACATTACTAAGACCTTCATCTATATTTTCATTTTCATTATGAGTGTTTTCATTTTCACTCTCATGCACATCGTGAATATTTTCACATGTTTCATGTTCATTGACAAGATAAAAAAGGAATGAATAATCACAACTCTCTTGGATTTTTTCTTTGCTAAAATCATTTTTATTTTCAAGGAACGTAACATTTTGTGAAACATACAATTTGTTTCTTTCAATGTCATAACATCTATATCCCTTTTGATTTTCGGCATAGCCTAAGAAGACAAAAGGGATAGCTTTTGGGGATAGTTTGTCATTTTTATTAGTAAGGACAAAACATTTACATCAAAAGACTCTTAACCTATTATAATCGGGCGATGTTTTAAGTAATTTTTCAATAAGAGAGACATTTTCAATGTTTTTGGAAGGCATTCTGTTTATCAGATAAACTGCCATAAGGGCAGCTTCGGTCCAAAAACTTTTAGAAACATTTCTTGAAACAAGAAGTATTCTAGTTGTCTCAATGATATGTCTATGTTCCTTTCTGCTAGTCTATTTTGTTGAGGAGTGTATGAATAAGATTTTTGATGAATAATCCCATGTAGGCTAAGGTAATTTTTGAACTCTTTTTGACACAAATTCTCCTCCGAAATCAGTTCTAAAAATTTGAATATTGGTTTTAAATTGAGTTTTTGTATAGTGATGAAATTTTTTAAAACAATCAAACACTTCTAATTTTTGTTTAAGAAAAAATATCCAAGAGTGTCTACTATAGTCATCAACAAATATAATATAATAAGATATACCTCCTTTGGATACAACTAAAGCCGGTCCCCATACGTCCGAATGTACTAACTCAAATGGATTTTTAGATATAAAATGTCTTGTCTCAAATGGTAAGGATTTCATTTTACCAAGAATGCAATTTTCACAAACAATCTTTTCCTTTATAACTTGTAAGAAATTGAAACAATTGTAATTTGGACACGCTAGGATGTCCTGGTCTTTTGTACCAATTTTGTATGTCTTTCTTTTCCACAAAATTACAAAAAATATGTTTTGATAGCTCAAGATTGTTCATTACATAGAGATCTCTTTTATGCCCTCGCCCAATCGGCTTTCCGGACTGGAGATCCTGTATTAAACAATCGTTAAATGAAAACAAGACTTTGCATCTATGATCCGTAATTTGAGAAACGGATAAAAGATTTAAATTCAATTTTGGTACCACTCAAATATTTGATATGTGAAAAATTGGTTATTTTTTAAATACTCCAAAACTTCTGATTTTCAAAGATGTTCCTTCGGTGGCTGAAATATAAGAATCATTTGAGTTAGTACGACATTTAGATAATATGGACTCATTTGGAGTCATGTAAAAAGAGGCACCAGAGTAAAGTATCCAAGAAGTCTTACCATGGTCTCCACTTGTGGATACAGCCGCTCCCGAGAAGGAAGAAGTTTGACCTTTGAGTATTGGTTGTAGTGCCTCAATTAGTTGAGCCAAAGATGGCGAGCCGATACATTGAGAGTCGTCTACATCATGGCTTTCAGCCGAAGCAACTCTCTTATCATCTCTATGATCTTCTTTCTTTCGGGACAGAAAGGTTTGATGTGTCCCAATTCATAGCAATGATAGCATATGATTTTGCCACCCTTTTTATATTCATGATCCTTTCTTTTGTTGCTTCTTTTATAGTTAGTGTTTCTTTCATTCTCATTTTTTCACAAAATGTGGAAGTTTGTAACTTCTAGTATGATTATCAGGCTTTGACATAGCAAGCACGAATTTTTCTTTTGAACCGGATGGTTTTTTCAATCTATTTTTCTTAATAGTTAACTCTTCAAGAGTTTCGACTATGGATGATACACCTCCTATACGAAGAAGAGCCGATTTTGTCCCTTCGAATTCGGGTCTAAGCCCATTAACAATTTGGTAGAAATGTTCGGTGGGAGCAGCTCCAACAACTACTTTGGAGCTGCCCCAAAAACACAAAAACGAAAAATAAAAAAATACAAAAAAGTAAAAGAAAAATAAAAAGGTTGTCAGCCCCTAATGGGCTGATGCCTATTATAGTGAAAAGACCAAAATACCCTTGATGGGTATTTTGGTTTACAATGTGTGTGTATATATATATAAGTATACATCTTAACATGTCGAAGAAACAACAATAAATGAAAACTTATAAAGAAATAAGTGGGAAATGCATTTGGTGCAGTCAAGTTACTTGGCATCATCTGAGAGGTAAACTGGGGGAATAGGCCTTCACTCAGATCCTTGTATTTTGTACCACTAGTCCTTAGGCACACTCATGTATGACAAAAGAGGTCCCTTTTCAGAAAAAAAAATTTAGAAATAGACCTTCAAAAAGAAGGTTGTATTTTAGTTAATAGTAACTGTTTAGTTATACACTGTCGGCCCCAAGCCCGGATAAAGGAGGAGGGTTGCGGTAGGCCTGTGACAGCCAACATAAAAACTTAGTCATACCCTATGAATATGAACCATTATGAGAATTTCGTTGGGGCGTTCCCTACTGAGCGACGCGCTGTACTCTATAGGCCCGGAGGCAGTGATAAATGGGCAAGGGTTGCTAGGTCGTCGCCCGAAAGCGATGCGTCACACCGGCGCCCGGGTGTGGTATCAAATAGGCAAGGGTTCCCTCACTTTGTTGGACGTGTGAGGGTAAAGAAGTTAGTCCAAGACCATAAAATTAGGTTAGCCTCTTGGAACATAGGGTCTTTAACTGGTAAGTTGGTAGAGTTAGTAGATGTTATGTGTAGGAGAAAGATTGATATTTTATGTCTACAAGAGACCAAATGGGTAGGTGAGAAAGCAAAAGTGCTAGAACCTTGGGAATATAAGATTTGGTATACATGAATAAATAGGAATAGGAATGGAGTAGGGATTGTTATGAGTCGTGAGTTTATAGATAATGTAGTTGAGGTCCGTAGGAAGGGTGATAGGATTTTACTTATTAAATTAGTATTAGGTACGGATATTATTAATATTATTAGTGTTTATGCACCTCAAGTAGGTTTAGATGATTCCATTAAGCGTCAATTTTGGGAAGATTTAGATGGAGTAGTACAGGGATATCTTATGGAGAAAGGCTTTTCATCGGCGGTGACCTTAATGGGCATGTAGGCATTAGTAGGGATGAATTTGAGAGTATCCATGGAGGCTATGGTATAGGAGAAAGAAACGAAAGTGGAGAAAAGATTTTAGATTTTGGTTTGTCCTATGATATGATCTTAGCAAACACTTGGTTTAGGAAGAGGGAGTCTCACCTAGTAACATTTAAAAGTGGGGTGAATACGAGTCAGATAGATTTTTTCCTACTTAGAAAGAGAGATAGGGGTTGTTGCATCGATTGTAAGGTTATACCGGGAGAAAGTGTAGCTACACAACATAGAGTCTTAATTTTAGATCTTAGAATTAGACAATGCCGCAAAATGGATAGACATAGGATAGATCCTAGAATTAAGTGGTGGGCACTGAAAGGAGCTAAACAAGGAATGTTTGTAGAGCAGGTAGTTAAGGAAGCTGATTGGTGTCTCGAGGAGGATTCAGAATCAATGTGTAATAAGATAGCGGGTGGCATGAGAAAGGTGGCTAAGGAGGTATTGGGTGAGTCTAAAGGTGGTGCACCGTTAGGTAAGGATACATCGTGGTGGAACGAGGATGTCAAATTAGCTATTAAGGTTAAAAGAGAGTGTTATAGAAATCTAAGTAAGAGTCGTGATAATGAGAATTTGGAGAAGTATATGATAGCAAAGAAGGAAGCTAAACAAGTAGTTTGGAACGCGAGGGATAAGGTATATAAGGAGGTTTATGACAAGTTGGATACCAAAAAGGGCGAGAAGGATATTTATAGGCTTGCAAAGATGAGAGATAGGAAATCGAGGGATCTGGGTATGGTTAGATGTATCAAAGATGAAACGCAAAGGGTTTTAGTCAAAGATGAAGAGATTAAAGAGAGATGGAAAGATTATTTTAATAAGCTATTTAATGAAAGTCATGCTCAGGATCTTGGAGACTTCTCTATTCCTTTTCATGAGATTAATCATGACTTTATGCGCAAGATTCAAAAGAAAGAAATTGCAGAGGCTTTGAAGAAAATGAAATCAAGAAGGGCAGTTGGCCCAGATGGTATACCTATCGAGGCTTGGAAATGCTTGGGAGAAAAAGGTTTAGAATGGTTGACAAATCTTTTTAACAAGATTTGGCGGACAAATAAGATGCGTAATGAGTGGAGGAAGAGTACTTTGGTGCCTCTATATAAGAATAAGGGTGATATACAAGATTGCTCAAACTATCGTGGTATAAAACTCATGAGTCATACTATGAAACTTTGGGAGAGGGTGATTGAGTCTAGGTTGAGGAAGGTCATGATATCGGAGAATCAATTTGGTTTTATGCCTGGAAGATCAACTATGGAAGCTATACATCTTCTTAGACAACTTATTGAGAGAAATAAAGAGAGGAATAAAGATTTGCATATGGTTTTTATTGATTTGGAGAAGGCATACGATAGAGTACCTAGGGACGTTCTCTGGTGGACAATGATGAAGAAAGGTGTTTCTCTCAAGTACATTAGAATAATTAAAGATATGTATGAAGGAGTAGTAATCAATGTCCGCACTTGTGGAGGGGTGATAACCAATTTTCCTATAACGGTTGGGTTACATCAAGGATCTGCTTTAAGCCCTTTTCTATTTGCTATAGTGATGGATGAGCTTACAAGATCAATTCAAGAAAATGTGCCGTGGTGTATGTTGTTTGCTGATGATATTGTTTTGATTGATGAGTCTAGAGCTGGGGTTAATGCTAAGTTAGAATTATGGAGACAGACATTGGAAGCAAGAGGTTTTAAGTTGAATAAGAGTAAGACAGAATACATGGAATGTCGGTTTAGTAAGCAACGAAGTAGTGATGGGAGTGTAGTGAAGCTTGGTGAGCAAGAAATACCGGTGGATGATTGTTTCAAATATTTGGGATCTATCATTCAAAAGTATGGAGAAATTGATGAAGATGTAAATCATAGGATAAAGGTTGGGTGGATGAAATGGAAAAGTGCAACTGGAGTGTTGTGCGATCGTAGAATGCCATTGCGGTTAAAGGGAAAGTTTTATAGGACGACTATTAAGCCTGCTTTACTATATGGTACGGAATGTTGGGCTGTCAAGAGACATCATATTCAAAAAATGAGTGTAGCTGAGATGCGTATGCTGAGATGGATGTGTGGAAATACAATAAAAGATAAGATTCGGAACGAGGAGATACGTAAGAAGGTAGGCATTGCACCCATTGAAAATAAGATGAGAGAGAATCGTTTACGGTGGTTTGGACATATTTGGCGAAGGCCTAATGATGCTCCAGTTAGAAGGATGGAGAAATGGGGAAATATATTAGTTAAAAGAGGTCAGGGTAGGCCTAGGAAGACATGGATGGAGGTGATAGGAAAGGATATAAATGCTTTGAACCTCACCGAAGACATGGCATTGGATAGAAATGATTGGAGAAGGATTCATGTGGAAGACCCATAATGATTTTCTTTTTTGGTTCATATCGCTGACCCCAATTATTTTGGGATGAAGGCGTAGTTGTTGTTGTTGTTGTTGTAGTCTTTGAGCAGGGCAAAAATTACAAAAGAAAGGCCATAATTGTCTGAGAAATGTACTTTATGCAGCATAATGCTGGAATCAGTACTATATATCACAAATGTTGTCTCCAAATTATGCTTTTGTTAGTCTAACCTTGCCGTGGCTCCATTTGACTTGAAATGTTGATGAAATCAAGACTGGTCAAACCTTGACTTTCTACATGCATGTGTGTGAGTGGTTAATGTATTTGGATGTTTTAAAGTAACCATTAACTAGGCTCCATGTGACTGCTGCCATTTATCATTGACCATTAGCTAACCAGCATTTGATCATTAGGCATTCATATTGACACCTGACTAGTTGTTATTAGATTGATGGTTACCTAGACATTGACTGTTGGAATATGACTATCAACCTGTCACTTTAAAAAGCATGGACACATCTCCAAGTGAAATCCAAGTTTTGAATATTTTACTATTTTTTTATCAATTTCAACTACATACGTGGGTTTCGTATTGCCAAGTTCACGTAAATGGAGCGACAATTGTATACTCAAATTTATTTTGGAGTCACCTCTTAGAAGGAAAACAAGAAATGGAAAATGATGTTCATAATCTTATTCTTGAACCAACAAATGGTACATCCAAATAAGTATCTTCACAATCCAGTCCAGTGTATTCTTTTACTTTCCTTTGGCTTATATGAAGGTTACAAAATCAAGTAAAAGAAATGGCAAGTATATGTTAATTTGATAAAATTAATATATGCATCAGTGTTTTCTACTATATATATATAATGTTATGGGGGTTGTGCTGCATTTGTATCACATTTATGACCTAGATCCACTTTTACTAATTGAAGCCATTGGATACAGTCTGCTTCTTGACCAAATATGCTTCTGATTTAACCATATGAGCCCACTTAATATCAAAGTATGGTGTTGTAATTCCTTGAGTAATTGTGTTAAAGGTTTTAATATGAGAAATTGAGATTAACTTAGACATAGTTAAATATATGTTAGTTGATTGAAATGGATAACTTTTTATCAAATTTGTCATGGAATTGAATTCACAAAATGGTTGTTCGACAATGGTTTATATAAATGTAAAGTCAATAGTTAAAAATAAATGGATAACAGTCATATTCAAACAGTCAACTAAGAGCTACTTAACCAATGGCCAATTGGCTAGTTAAGGGTCAACAATGAATGTCTAACAATCAAATAATGACTAGTTGATGGTCCACAATGAATGACTCAATGGTCACGTAATGTCTACATAATGACTACTTAATGATTGCTTTAAAACAAATACATGTATTACACTTTCAAGTACATACACATGCATTGCCCCAAGGGAGTTGGCGTTGTGGGGTGGGGCCTTGGCTGCTAGACGAGTCAAGGTTCAATCCCCATGGGCGTTGCCCCTCTGCGCAAGCCAACGCGTAGCATAGGCCCCCGGGGGCAGGGGTCCTAGCTTCGGAGTTTGATGCTGCCAGCACGACGACTGTAGGTATGGCAGGCTGAGCCAGCACAACCAGGTCTTCGTGCCGGGTGCGGTTTCTTCAGGTTATAAATCCAAAAAAAAAATGCATACACATGCATGCAAAAAGTCAATGTCAAAACAAAGTTTGATCAAACTTTTGATTTAGTCAATAAATAAATTTAATGAAACCATCCAAGTTTATGCTAAAAAGCATAAACTTTTGAGACAGAAATTGCAACAGTACACTATCTTTATAAATTCTCTTTCTTTCGGTCAATTTTCATCACAACACAGCAAAGTTTGCCTGCACACGACTTTATTAGAGAAAATCAGATAAGATCATAATGCAGTTCATTGCTAAAGCTCAGAGGTGACTAATGCTTACAGTTTGGCTGATATTTTAGCCAGCAAGCAACTACACTATTTTCACTAACTAGGCATCCTTTATTTGTGTATCCACAAATGAATTCAAAATGATATTTGGGTTAGAACCGTAGCTATGGAGTAATCTGTGGTTGTCAGGTGGGTTGGAACTAGCTGGATGGGTGTGGATATGATGTACAGACAGTAGTTGTTATAACCCTTTTACCTTTTGCTATTTCTTGCTTATATATAAATGTTGTACTTTTGAATCTTTTGAGCTCTAATTCACCTTTGTTCTCTCTTCCCCATTTAACAAAATGCCTCCCTTTGATTGCTGGAAAAGTGGTATGGAATATGGATTGTCTCTACATGATAAGCTAATTTGTGAATATTATGTAGTCCCTGTTGTAAATGCATGATTAGGAGACCTTTAACAATCCAGTTTTTTTTTCCTCTTTTCCAATAGATGGGATTTTATTGTTGAATATTTTACAGAGAACCAATTTTTAACGCATGAATAGCTAAGGACCATCCATATGCATAGGATGTTAGGTTTAAGCCTCAAGGTGAATGAGTATATGTAAATTATATAGGATAAAGGAAAATGTTTAGCAAAATACAAATACTGAATAAAGACAGCTTTTTTTTACTGAAGCATAATCAGGAGGTTTTATTCCATATGAACATAAAACATGCCCTTTTTAGAGGTCTTTGTTTCATGAGCTTTTTCTCACTATTTAAAAAGTTCCATCATTGTAAAGCATGCCAGTGTTTTCTTTACTTTAAAGTTTCTTCCACTTTAGAACTCATGCTTTCTTGTTGGATGCAAAAGCAGTCCATTAAACCAGTACTGCAAGTGCAAGTGGAACCCATTGTCGACCCTTATGGA
The DNA here is from genome assembly GCF_984573655.1 of Nuphar pumila. Lineage (NCBI taxonomy): Eukaryota > Viridiplantae > Streptophyta > Magnoliopsida > Nymphaeales > Nymphaeaceae > Nuphar > Nuphar pumila. Next base: position 136,362,433 of record NC_143251.1, read on the forward strand.
CCATCAATTGTTGACAATAATTTGGATGCAATCATTGTGAGGTATGTGTTAAATGTATTCATTTGTCCTCTTTATATATATATATATTAGTATACATATGAGTATATTATATTATAGATTGTATTTTAGGGAATTCTTGTAAAAATTTTTATCTCTTTTTATTGTTTTTTTTTATATTTTATGTAATAAGTAATCCCTTTAGGGGCATTTTTGTTCTATGCAATATAGCTGTTGGGCTGATCCAACGGCTAGATTATCTAGCCGTTGGGACTAGAACGGCTAGTTGGGCCTTTTATCATCTCCCTTTTGCTGTGTATATATATGGGATCTCTCCCATACATTATGCGTGTTTTTCTTAAGCATTAGACACTAATAAAATTTATATTTTTACATTGTGCTCTTGTGTGTGCCCTTTGTGGCCTATGTGCTATTGCCCTTAGTGGCTCTTGTATCTTTGTGACACCTTGTATTTGCCTTTTAAAGGCATTTTTTATTCTTTTGTGCTCTTTGATTCCATTACAGTATGTTCTCCTAGTGTCTTACTGTCTTGCATTTTTTATGTTTTCTTTAGATAGAAAGAGGAAGACTGCTTGTTTGTAGGTTTGAATAAGTTCCTTTATATCCATTCCAGTTTCAAATTGCAAGAACTAACCGCTTGTTTGTAAGCTTGAATAAGTTCCTTTATATCCATTCCAGTTTTAAATTACAAGAACTATCTTTTAAATTCCATGATTTGTATTTAAGTGTTTTAATTTATTGGTTTCAAATATGTGGGTATTTTGAATTTAGATGTGATTGGAATCAAAGTTGAAAATAGAGGCAAGTCATTTGAGCCCTTCTAGTTCTAGTTTAAGGCCTAGAAAGATTCTGATAACGTAAACAATAGGCCATAATGTAGAGGAAAAAGTAAATGGACACATGGTTAATCACCTTATGTTGCTGAACTGCTAATGATGATGAAACACAAGTCTAGGATTTGATTTATATTAGACACTGACACATGCACGCACACTCATTTCAGACACACATGGCAGACATATCAACTAACTAATTGTTACCTAGCTCTCTCTCTCTCTCTCTCTCTCTCTCTCTCTATATATATATATATATATATATATATATATATATATCAGCAACATAAAACAAGTTACAGAATATACCAGATCAAAATTTTGTTCCATTACCAACTTAGATTCATTCAAACACAAGTGATGAGCCCTGATGTCTCACCAAAATATCTTGAGTATTTTCACATAACAAAGAAAAAAAGCAATTTTTTTTTCTATAGATCCAAATTGTCATGAGCTCTTTATGCTTTGTGCATGTATGATTTGGAGAATAAGTTGATTATTTATTGTTCTTGTCGTTTGGTCCTCTCCTCTGTCTTCAAGAGCTCGTAACTTTTCTTACTGTGACTGTATCACACAGAAGCTGCAGAAACAGTCTCACAATTAGCAAAGCAATTGTAGAACATCCAATACCCATGTGGTTCATGACCTTCATAAGTTACAGCTCAAATTTATTTATCTTTACTTGTAGATGATTTTTTCAGACCATAATGACAAATATCAGGATGTTATTTTAAATACTGCAATATTCAATTGGCCATTTTAAACAGTTAAAGTATCATGATGTTTTGTTCTAGATGGAAACAATGTTTCTCATGATATTTATGTTTTTATCAGATATAACTTGTGAAGAACAATAGATTTGCATTTTTTTAGTTTTTTTTTATTCTTTCCAGTTGTATTTTCCTTAAATTCGTTTCAAAAGTTCGTCACTATCATTCACACTCCCACATGCTGTCAATTTACATTCATGAAACAACTGCTTAGATCTTGCCATCCATTTCTTGCAGTTTTCTTTCTGTTAGCACTTTCACGTCTTAATGAAGAGTTTAGATTAGGCAGACTATAATTCCCATGCTTTTCAAGATGATTTATTTGGTTGACTGTGTTGTCTTCATGTGGTTATCCAGCAAGGAGACTTTATCAGGTGGCTTATCAGTTAACAAGAGAAGGGTTGAGAGGGGTCTACCACTGCTAAAGGTGTCAGCATTCTAAACTTTTGTCTCCAAATTTTTGCTGTTAAGAAAAGCCGAAGCTGCATTTGCTGAATCATGTACAGATCCATTTGGCTTTGTTCAAAAGCATTTATGCCTGATCTCCCTCATACATTAGTAAAAGTGCAGTCTTGACATTATTCTAGACTCTGAATAGTGTTGAAGCTCACAGCTTCATGGCATTTGTTTCAGGTGGAGGTGGTTGATCTTTTATGCAATGAAGCAGGTGGAGAAAAGCTAAGTTCTACAGCACGAAGAAGACTGGAGGCTGAAAAAGCTAAGGTTCAAGAGGTTGAAACTTGTGTGCGAGCAAAAAGTGAACATACATGTGATAATGTCAATGGATCGGCTTGTGTCCAATATCCAACCCAATCCGATTCCTTTTAGTCGAATTTGGTAGGCCAAAACCATATTTCATTATAATCGGATGCGGTAATGGTTTTTATTTCTTGCTACCGAATTTGATAGATATCTGAGTATGATTACATGTAAAAAATTTGGATTTGGTATGTGAGCTTTTACCATCTGAATCCGTTTAGCCAACATCAATTTGCTATTGGCCATATCCAACCTTAATCTGAATAGTTAACATCCCTACATACATGGCCGATCTCAACCTCTTGACTGTCAAAAAACAAAATGTGTACATTATTGTAAACATATCTGTACTATAGTCATTTTTACCATTATCAGGAGTATTTTAATCTTTTGGCAAGTACGGCAGGCAGAGCCCCAGTGGTAAGCCTGCGGAGTTTTATGTTGCCAGGACAGTGACTGTAAAAGTATGGCAGGTCTCTGATCACGTGAGCGGTTTCTCTGCGTAAATATAAAAAAAACGGCATGATAACAAAATAAAAATAACAAGGGTAGTGTTGAAGAGTTAATTACTGAATCTTTTATCAACCCAACCTTGATAAAGTCTATTATCTGCTGCCTATCAAACGTGGCAGTGTAAAACAACACAAGTTACTCCCTTCCTGCCCCCTAGTTTCCATTTGGCTTTGGCCTTTCAGCAAAGAATGTGCACCCTGGGCATTGAACTCTCAACCTCTTTCAACTTGAAAGCCTTAGGCAACCCATTTAGCCAGGTGTGTGGAGTCCTTGTGGGTTAAATGTGGCTTATTTTTTTCTGATATTTTTTAATTAAAAACAATATGATGAATTAGATATTAAAATATAGGCCCTTGTGCACAAGGTATCGTCATTCTCAACACTCTTCTCGTGGCACATTCTGTTGTATTTCAAAATCGTTAAAATATAGCATTGTTGAATTTACATAAACTTTGGTATTAAGACAGTAATCTTAGTAGCGATGGTCATAGATGCACCATGAATCACTTTGATAAGTAGAAGCGCGCAATTGTCTTAATATGAGTGTTGCATAATGACAATGCCTTAACTAGCAACAGATGATATGGCAATTCATCAAACACATTCTGTCTGCAAATTTCTGTCAACATTTACCTTCAGCAGCATGATCAAATCAATGCCCATATGTAATATTGGTATTTATCATGGTCTTATGTCTTAATGTGAGTGCTACATAATGACAATGCCTTAACTAGCAACAGATGATATGGCAATTCATCAAACACATTCTGTCTGCAAATTTCTGTCAACATTTACCTTCAGCAGCATGATCAAATCAATGTGGGTCATATGTAATATTGGTGTTTATCATGGTCTTACGTCCATAAATATTGTACGAGTTGCAGAGTAATGTACAAAAAGCTACCTAACTTATTGGCTATTTTATCTGGGTTATTAGTTTGTTTGGCTAAACTAAGGCTAACTGAATGATTTTTAAGATCAAACGTGTCTTAGAAACATAAATTATAAACAAAAGCAGTTAAACGTAATTATCCTAACTTGGGTGACTTTTTGTAAATAGCTGATAAGTCAGCTGGCTTTCTGTAAATTATTCTAAAATGAAAGGCAGCTACATAATAGAAACATGCTTACCACCACTGGGTGTTGCCTGCATGGCCAGCGGGGTGGTTGTGAAGGTGTTGAGTTGAAGACCCCGGATCAAACCCTGCTGGTGCACCAGTGTGTCCGTAGCTTTCAGAGGTGGGCCACGTAAGGCAGGGTGGTCGTGGGACCCCACCTGGGATTTTCTCTCGCAGGGGTTCCTAGTCATAAAAAAATGTTTCATAAAAACATGCTTTTACTCTAAAAAAACATAGGAACATGAGTATTGCACCAATATCAGGGATTGGTATGTTTGATACATGGTGTTTAGCCATGTACCGTGTATTAGTGCAATAATAAGAGTATTTTTATCAACAAAATAAAAAAAAAACTTCAAAAAAAAATGCAATCCTTTTTAACATACAAAAGACATTTACAAAATCCATCAAGTTTATTTTCATATTGAGAGAAGCAGGCTTGCCATGTTTTTGAAAGCGAGTTTCTCATAAAGTTTGTGATGCATTAAAAAGTGTGAGGCTATGCTTTCAAAGAAAGCTTCTGGTAACTATGGTAGACTATCTGTTACTCTTAAGATGGATCTAGAGAAAGGTCGAACCATATGGAGCTTTCTGGCCTAGATGTTCCAAGAGTGGGGATTCAAGTCTGTCTTGGTTTGATGTTGTAATGGGGATTCAAGTAAACTGAGCTAAATATGTCTTCTGGAGTATGTGCTGACTATTTGTTCTGTTTTAAGAAAAGTTCAGATGAGGTCGGGAATTTCTAATCTTCATAGAATTAGAGATTTTAAGGGGTGGCACTTGGTGACTTGGGCACATACAACCAACTCCTACGAGTGCCTCAGGCATTAAGATTGTTTGAAACAAACATTAGAGAGGCCTACACATTGGGAAATAATGAGAATAAAAGAGGTCCCTTTCAGAAAAAAAAAGTTTAGAAATAGACTTTCAAAAAGATGCCTGTATTTTAGGTAATAGTCTTTGAGCAGGGCATAAATTACAAAAGAAAGGCCATAATTGTCTGAGAAACGTACTTTATGCAGCATAATGCTGGAATCAGTATTACACATCACAAATGTTGTCTCCAAATTATGCTTTTGTTAGTCTAACCTTGCCGTGGCTCCATTTGACTTGAAATGTTGATGAAATCAAGACTGATCAAACCTTGACTTTCTACATGCATGTGTGTGAGTGGTTAATGTATTTGAATTGGATGTTTTGAAGTTACCATTAACTAGGATCCATGTGACTGCTGCCATTTATCATTGACCATTAGCTAACGAGCATTTGATCATTAGGCATTCATATTGACACCTGACTAGTTGTTATTAGATTGATGGTTACCTAGACATTGACTGTTGGAATATGAGTATCAACCTGTCACTTTAAAAAGCATGGACACATCTCCACGTGAAATCCAAGTTTTGAATATTTTACTATTTTTTTATCAATTTCAACAACATATATGGGTTTCGTATTGCCAAGTTCACGTAAATGGAGAGACAATTGTATACTCAAATTTTATTTTGGAGTCACCTCTTTGAAGGAAAATGGAAAATGATGTTCATATAATCTTATTCTTGAACCAACAAATTAATGGTACATCCAAATAAGTATCTTCACAATCCAGTTCAGTGTATTCCTTTTACTTTCGGTCTTTAATCAACAAAATTTGGAACCAAGGGTAAGGAGGGTTGCACTGAAACGTGGTGCTGAATATTTAGAGCGCTACTTTCGGTTGATTTCTTTTGCCAGCATATCTCGGAAGTGAAGCATTTGATGGTTTCTGTGGGAAAGGGGAATCAAGGATCACATTCAAAACTTGGGTACATAGGAGACCTGAGGTTCAAGAAATGAAATGGAGCATAAGGTTGCGCGGCCTGGGAGATTTTTCAATATTCCTGTAATGTTTCTCTCTGAGTTTAGTAGTGGTGTATCTCTTGCTTACAAAAATATGATCTGCATTAGCCTATGCATCAACGAAAACTTATTGTGTGATCCTTCATATATATGCCAGGTGGAACTAAGGACACCTCATGAGTCTCATCATGGTGATGCAGTGATGGAAGCTATTGTCAATACTCGTTAGTGGTTCTGTTTTGGGGAAATGTTCTATACTCAAGATGTATTTTTTCCCTGGTCGGAGAACCTCAAGTCACATGCAAGTTACTGGTGCTCCACATGTTTACAAGGTTTTGCTTCTGCATAGTAGGGACCCTTCAATTAGAAACTGTCTTTTCTGTTACTTCAAAATGCTCAGTGTACCTGTGTTGATTCTGATGATTCCACAATGTTGGTGCTGGTGTCCGCACGGTTCCATATAGAGACATTTATGCACACACTGTATACGTCACATATGGTGATGCAAACTCTTAGGCATGCACACATTGTATGCATCACATATGGTGACACACACACACACACATGTACACATTTGCATGGGCTTAGTAAAAATATCAGCTAGGCGTGAGAAGATGTCAAATGTATGTTAGACATGGTTGTTCGGCATTTTGAGCAAGGATTCAAACTAGATCTGATGAAGTTGATTTAGGATCCATGTCTTGTATTGTAACTTGATCCAAAAAAAATGGTTGAACTCAAAGGTTCTATATAAGAAGTGCAAGTGGATCTAATATGTTCTGGACCTATTCACCGACCTGACAAAAAATAATGACTCAGATTTGAGGAATCCAGTTACGTAAGGTTGTACATAATCCAAATATGCATTTGGATCTAATTTTAAGATCCATGTTCCAGAAGTGTTGGATGAGACCAAAGGTATGATTGAACTAATTTACTTGACTTGGTAAAGTTTCTAGACCCAATTAGTGGAACAATTGAAATCCAGAGATGGTCAGAGTTCCAACCTGATTACCTGTAAGTGCATATCTTACTAAGGTAAATATCTAATATATTTCAGCTTTGGTAAAGCTTTTATCTTCATATCAGAGTTTACGTTATGGTTAGTAATCTGGCATATATGCTTCCTATTTTTTTCATCTTATTGTGTCATAATTGTATTCATGTGCCATGCAGTATATGACTAGGTCTTGGGAAAAAAAGCATATATAATACTGTTTGCCAAGATGTCTTTTGCTGCCTGGTTCCTCTCTTTCATCCAGGACCACAACAAGATTATCTTTGGAAAGGCTGCCTAGTCCATTTAATTTTATGTCAACGTCCCTTAGTTTTTATTGGCAGCATATATGATGTTTGATATTATCTTTCAATGTGTAATTATTCTTTTTCCTTTAAAGTTTCCCTATGTATTATGCTAAACAGACAATTTGTCCTGATCTTTATTCGCTCCTTAAGATTGCTCTTGACATATGTTTTATGTGAAACTGGTTCTTTCTAATTCCAGAAAGCATGAGCACAGGATGATTTTGCTGAGAAGCTTTTGCCTTCCAGGTTGATGGGTATCCCGTATATAGCATGACAACACCTACAATTTCTGGTGCAAAATAAATGCCGAAGCTGTTGGGTGCTAAACCCATGGATCCTCGAAGTATTGGGAAGAAAGTGGTTTTGATTGACCTGAGAGTGGAGGCTTTTGTTGTAACGCCCCAAAATTTTGAACTTGTAAACCGTTAAAAAAGACTAGAAAATCTTTCATTTTTCAGAGTTTTTATTTTTAAGGAATCAGCGGAAATAAATTTTTTGAAAAGAAAGAGCAAGTCGACAACTTTGGATCCATTAGTGTCAAAACCAATCATCATCAGTAGAAGCAATTTAACAAGATAATTAGTGAACCATATGTATTAAAGCTGAACTTCTAGTTTGTATAAAATTAGGGTTTTCCTTTAGACAAAAGCTCAAAACGAAAAAAGGTAATTAGGACGTAGGGATGGCAATGGACGGGGGTGGGGGACAGGGTCTCCACCCCTGCCCCGTCTCAAGATTAGAACCTCCATCCTCGCACGGGGATGGATTTTAACCTCCACCCCCGTCTTTATCCTCGTTTCATGTCCTCCATCCCCGATTCAATATGAGATCGAATTTGCGAGAATTCAATAATGATTATGAACTAAATCTGGAGATTATCAACCCCTGATTATTGAGATGAAAATTTTTGATCTAAGGAAATTTATGATTTGAATTGCAGGTGGTTCTATTGCTTTCGTGGCATGGTTCAGGATTATCCCTTATCCTGAATGGGTAAAAAAAAAAGAAGCTGATTAAGAGATGACAAAAATTGATGGTGAAAAACTCTCTCAATCCTGTATGTCCACAGGATGTTATGGGTGAAAATATATAATGTTTCAGGGTTGCCCCTTATCCTGAATGGGGTAGAAAAGGAAATTGGCGACATTTAATAATGAAGAATTTTATTTGGATTTTTCCTGCATATAGAAATTTTGAAGTAAAAATGAACTTCTATAAAAGATGCCCCAATGTAGAAGAGAAGAAGGTCGAAGATAAGAAATCATTGTTTACTGAAGAAGACTTTTTGAAGAATACAAGGATAGAATGAATATTTTAGGTATAAAATTTCTTCAAATGTAAGGCATTAATAGGATCCGACAACTCCACTCCATCTGCGTTTATCAAACGATACAAATTACGGAGTAATGCTTCCTTAACCACGTAGGGGCCTTCCCAATTCAGTGACCATTTGCCACGCGGACAGTGCTTGAAATGAGCCATTGATCTAAGGACCAAATCATTAACTCAAAATCTTCTTTCGATGACAGACTTAGCACACTGTCAAGCTATTCTTTGATGATAAGATTAAGCATGTTTAGCAGTCTTGAGTCTTCTTTCATCCAGTAGATCAAGCTGTACCAATCTCTATTGCTGATATTCATCAAGTGACAATTCTATAAGTGAAGAAAATTTGAGAGCAGGTTTTTGAATATGGAGAGGCAGAACCACCTCAGTCCCGTAAACAAACTCTGAAGGAGTGATATTGGTTGGAGTCTGAATGGTAGTTTGGTACGCCTAAAGTGCATCATGAATTTTTTCATGTCAATCACGACCTGTTTTCACAGTTCTTTCCAAAATACGAATCAAAATTTTGTTGGTAGCTTCTACATGACCATTCCCTTGAGGATAGTAAGGGGCTGAAAAATGATGGTAAATTCTGAATTTTGAATAGAAGATTTTCATCATCTCATTCTTAAAATGACTGTCATTATCGAAAACAATGTCATGTGGTATGCCGAAACAACAAAAAATATTTTTGTGAATGAAAGAAACCACATGGCGGCCTTCTACTGTATGCAGCGTGACAACTTCGACCCATTTGGTAAAATATTCTGTGACTGCAAGAAAATATTTATGGCCGTTGGATGCAGAAGGAGTAATTAGACCCACTACATCGAAAGCCCACATAGAGAATGACCAAGGAGATACCACTGATTGTAAATATGCAGTTGGCGCATGAATGGAAGGTGCGTGCATGTGGCATTTGATGCACTTCTTCACAAATCGATAACAGTCCTGCTGCATGGTTTTCTAATAATACCCTACCCGAATGATCTGTTTGACAAGAGTTCGATAACCAACATGGCCACCACAAATACCTTCATATGCTTCTTGAATCATTTTTATGGATTCATCATTGTTTAAGCATCTGGCGTACTCAGTATTGAATCCACGATGATAGAGAACATCAGCGAGAATGAAATATCGGGCGGACATGCGCTGGATCTCTTGTCTCAACCTTTTTGGCATCTCTGATGGAAAATCACCAGTTTCAATAAAATTCTTGATGTCTTAATACCAATATTTCTTCATTTGCTCGGCTTGGTTTATCTGAATGACTGAAATGAAGGCAGGTTGATCAAGTCTGTTGACCTTAAAAGAACAACATGATTCACCTCTTTTGAAAGACATGATGGAGCCCAGTCTGACCAAGCCGTCAACTATTTGGTTGTATTCCCTTTTGATATGATTGAGTTGAAATTCCTCAAAGCTATCGCTGAGGGTTGAAGCAATTTTTTAATAGAAAATTAATTTCTTATCTTTTACTTGCCACTTAGCCTTGACCTGACTGACGACGAATAATGAGTCACCAAAAGCATGCACTCTTCTGATATTGAAACTTTGCAAAATTTTTAGGCCTTATATTAGGGCTTCATACTCGGCCATGTTGTGAGTACATTGAGAGCTGAGCTTAAGAGAATAAGGGATTATTTTCTTCTCAGGCGTGACCAGCAAGATTCCAATCCCTATGCCAGCCATGTTTTTAGAGTCATCGAAAAATAAATTCTAAACTGGAGATTGTTGGACATTGTAGATGCGCTCATCAGGAAAATCATCTTCTGCTTTAATTTTTTCGGTCAGGGGAAAATCTGTCAGTTGGTCAGCTATGGCTTTGCCTTTGATCAACTTCTGAGAAACATACTCTAAGTCTTATTGTATCAGAAGAACTTGTCACTTAGCAATTCGCTCATTGAGAAATGGTTGTTCAAGAATGTACTTGAGAGGATTAAGTTTAGATAGAAGCTTGACTTCAGATGCCAACAGGTAATGTTTTAATTTCTGACACATCCATACCAGAGCTAGACATGTTTTCTTCATCTGAGAGTATTTTTTTTCATAATCGATGAAGGTTTTGCTCACATAATAGATGACGTGCTCTATCATGCTGCCTTCTTTATATTATGTCAGGAATCCACCACAGGTATTTTGATTGACAAAAATGTATAATAGAAGCGACTTTCTCAATTCTGGTGGCTTCAGAACTGGTAGATTAAGAAGATATTTCTTGATGCGCTCAAATGACTGCTGACATTCTGAACTCTATTCAAATTTTACTCATTTTCTAAGCAAATGATTGAAAGGTTCACATCTTATTGCCAAATTAGAGATGAACTGACAGATGGATTGGATGTGCCCTTGGAGGCTTCACAATTCTTTGAGATTAGTTGGGGGCGACATATCGATGATGGCTTTTGCTTTAGCAGGATCCACCTCTATTCCCTTCTTGCTGATTATGAAGCCAAGTAGTTTACCTGACTCTACTCCAAAGACACATTTCTTAGGGTTGAGCCTTAATTTATAGAGAATAAGTCTTTCAAAGACTTAACCAAGAGCATCAAGATGATCTTCTTCTTCTTTAGATTTAACCAGAATGTCATCCACATAGGTATCCATGTTTTTATGTATTTGATCATGAAAAATAACGTTCATTGCTCTCTAATAGGTTGCCTCAGCATTCTTGAGTCCAAATGACATGACTATATAGCAGAAGGTTCCCCACGGTGTGGTGAAGGAAGTTTTTGACTGATCACGAGCAACCAACTTAATTTGATTATAGCCTGAATATCTATCCATAAATGAAAACATGGCATGGGCTACCGTGCTATCGATCAAAAGATCAATATTGGGAAGGGGATAATCATCTTTTGGAGTAGCCTTATTAAGGTCTCTGAAATCAATGCAGATTCGAACTTTGCCATTCTTTTTAGGAACTGCTATAATGTTTGCTAACCAGTCTGGATAATCAATGATACAGATGAAGCCTGCCTTTAGTAAATCTTCAAGTCCTTCCTTGACTTGCTGCTCAACTCGAGGATCCAATTTCCTTAGCTTTTGCTTGATTGGTCTGGACTCCGGTTTCAACTTGAGGCAGTTCTCAACCAACTTGGGATCCAATCCTGGCATATCCTCGTAAGTCCAGGCGAATACTTCTTGATGTTGCTTAAGAAAATGGATGAGTCTTTATTTCTCATCTGCATTTAGGTCTGAGCCAATTTTGAGGATTTTTGGATCATCTTCTGAACCAATGTTGATATCTTTTGTTGGATCCTGAACCAAAGATGATGGTTCATCCTGCTTTTGAATATGAGCAAATTTTGGCAATTCTTGAATAGTTGAATCAAACTCTGTTGGTTCTTCAATATGCTCTGTCGCCTTGCTAACCTCTTCTCTTGCCTTTATCTTATGAATTCTTGTTGGCTTGGAGTTATTTTGAGAAAATTTAGGATTGATAATGAGCCTTTTTATTGATTTAGGAGTCATGATTTGACAGTCCTGAAAATGCAAAGAAAAGTTTTAAGGAAAACCATAAACCTCAAAATAGCCTTTTATACGAAAGCAAAAAATAATGGCATAGACAAAATATAAACAAGAATGATAGGCACCGAGACATGAAGAGAAGATCAATTTTTTTCATTGATTGAGTAAAGCTGAGAACAACAACTGAGTATTTACAAAAATTGACAAAGGACATCAAAGACTGGGATTGTGTTGTCCCTACAAGATGACTAAAAACAGGAAAGGAAATAAAGAAGGAAAACTATGGCATCATCCTTCTTATTTTGTTTATTTGACAAATACAGTTCCTTTGTTGGATGTTCGACCGGTGAACCCCAATCCTGTGTTTGTCGAGTGGGGATGATTGGTTCTATTCTGCCATCTTCATTCTTGCCCATTCCTTGGAAAGGGTGATAACCATGATTTAACAAAAGATCAAACCCTTTCTTAGCTTTTGGGAATTGAGAAAATAGAGGATGATCTTTGAAACAGTGGTAGTCAACATGTCCTCCCAGCTTGAAAAACTACGGTCCTTGCCACTGGACCGTTGTTGCAACGTCTTCTGTAGGCTGCACCTCTTTTAGTTTGAGCATCTCTAGGCTCTCGCTGAGATTTATTTCCTCACTTTCTCTGATGTTGGGAATATCCGTTGTGAATGTTGGACGCAGGATCATTAGCTATGGTAGTCTTTCCTCAGGATCTTTGCCCACGATGGTGGTGATCACTCCTCCCTTTGACCATTTAATACACTGATGGAGGGTTGAGGGAACAACATTAGCATTATGAATCCATGTACGTCCCAACAGGAGATTGTATGTTGGTGATACATTGACGATATGGAACAAAACCGTGTGCACTGAATAATTGATGAAAATTTCCAAGAAAATCTTCCCTTTTGCTGTCTGCCCATGGTTATCAAAACCGTAAATGGTGATCAGATCTGGCAAGTATTCATCTTCTTTTAATCCCAATGCCTTTGAGGTTACTTCTGAGTAAATGTTGAAGCTGCTGCCTCCATCAACAAGCACATGCAGAACGGTCATGCCTCTGGTCCTCACCACGATATATAATGCATTATTATGAAAAATATAAGGTTTTGGAAAGTCCTCATCCGAGAAAGTGATAGGCGCATTGGTCATCGTCTGATTCATAATTTGTGCCATATCTTCTGGAGTGGTGCCTGGCTTTACTTTATTTTTTCTCAGCAAATCATTTAGCATCTCCTGATGCTTCGGGGAATCATGAGTCAACTCAAAGATTGAAACATTGGAAAGTGTCGTGACTGGCTTAGCTCACTTTTTCACTGCTTTAGAAGTCTCTGCTTTCTCTACATGGATCTGTTTTTTGATGAATTTCTTGAGGAAAGCAGGGATCTGCTTTTTGGCTTTGACTGATGAATTCATCCGATTCAGAATCTAGATAATGTCCATTTTCTTGGGGGTAAGTTGGGTTTGGTGGAGAACCATGACCCGGTGTTGGAGACTGATATCCTCATTGGAGTATGGGCATATATGATTTTGTGGCAAGAAGGGACATTCTGTAATGGTTGCCGCTGAATGATAGGGGAATGGTGTTGACAATATTTTTAGTTTATTTTCTTCTTTATCCTCCACAAGGAGATTTTTGTCAATGCAATCTTGCACTAAATGCTTGAAGACAAAGCAATACTCTGTGTCGTGTCGCATTGCCCCATGAAACTTGGAAAATTGTTCTTTGAATTTCCCCATGATCACGAAAGGATCTGCGATTTTTTAGAGTTTGACCATTCCCTGAGCTAACATATATTCCAGGACTTTTCTAGGGATTGGTCTAAAGGCGTTAATGTGAGGTCCCTACTCCAATTGATATACTTGGGTTTTTTCTGAAGATTTTCTTTCTGCTGGGGGCCAGATGGAAGAGGCTTATCATTGTTTTTGAAGAATTTTCCTTTCTGTCCTTTGTTTTGATTTGCCTTCAAGCCATTGCCATTATTGTTTTTATTGCCCTTACCGTTACTGCCATGACTGTTGCCAGAGGTATCAATTGAGAAGGTGAAATGTGTCTTCTTCTTTTGATCCTGATTGTTCTTAATGAGAGTAATACCTTCATAAACCCTATTTTCCATTCTCATTTTGAGCCATTCGGCCAGCTCTGTCAGCTCGATGAATGATTTTGATGGAGAGGTGGAGATGAGACTCCTCAAAGGCTGAGAGAAATTATTGAGAATGATCTGAAGCGCGTGCTCCTCGAAAATGGGAGTCCTCATCTTGTTACAGGTGCTCCTCCACTTATGAATGAATTCTTGAGCCTTTTCACTTTCTTTCTGCTTCAGATTGCAGAGATGATTGAGAGTAGGTAGTGTTTCAGTATTGAACAAGAAACGTTCAATAAATAAATTGACCACTTTATCAAATTCTCGTAATTCGATGGGGTTGATGTGCTCAGCATACCACTTTGCTATTGTACCTTCTAAATTGTGTGGGAAGAAAATGAATAGGGCCCTGTTGTCCCTCTTGAATCGACTGCATTCTGCGAAGAACATAGCTAGATGAACCTTGGGGTTGCCGATTCCATTGAATTTGATAATTTTTTTGGGGAAGATCCTCCAAATTGCTATCCCATTCCAAGCCATCGTAAAAATCTTTGCTTGTGTAGACTTTCTTGCCTTTGTCTCGAGCTTGTAGATCTCTGACCATGCAAGTCATTTCTTTGAGCTGTATTTGAACGAGATCTTCCATTGGGATTTGAAATTTGGGTTTATTCACCGATTCAGGTTCTTCATCAATTTTTTTGGACCGATACATGGGATTTTGGAAAAAAATGCCGGTTGTTCTTCCTCTGAATCTGCCGAATCCGTGTCTTCGGGAGTGTTGTCATGCTGAACTTTCTTCTTATCAATCCTGACACGTTTCTTTACAGGTTTTTTTTTTATTCTTGGAAGACACTTTCCTTGGATCTGACCCTGCTTGTTCTGATATCATCTTTGCCATCATTTTCTAGAACAGATTGTACATGGCTGGATCAATATCATCTTTCACTTCTTGGCCACGTCCCCTGGATGATCTGGGGGAGTTTATCTCTTCTGCACTACTATCACTGTGCTGCGACAAAACAATTTTCTTTCCAGTCCTTGTTTAAACCATGTCACAACGCCAATGTTTCCTGCAGAATAAAGGGATGGTTAGCCCATGAAAGGCGTTCAGAAAGATTATCCCATTACTAGGGATTGGGTCATCACAAGAATTATGACCATTGCATTATTATTTTCATAATAACTAAAAATGTGCCTTGTTACCTAGGCGAGGTCATCAACTATACTAAAGACATTTGAAGAAGAATGGAGAAGTACAAAGATTGATTTGATATTTGGAAATACTACCTCATTACCAGGGATGAAGTTGTTATAAGAGTTGTGACTATTGCGTTGTTACCAAGGAGTAAACAACTGAAATAAATTTTGTTTATTCAATCGACATTGTCAACTTTTAAAAAGACAATGAGAGAATTTTAAAAGCAAAGTAATTTCATTGATGCCAAATCAAAGACAAAGAGAGGGTGGACAGATAGTTTGCCACCACTCTTGATAATCAGAAGATACATTGGGTCCAGGGAATATAGAAAGAGTAACAAAGAAATCCCAAGTGTATTTGGCCGCATGGTATGCTTTAGACCACTGGTCTGACTGCAAATCAAATTCTGATATAATACCTGTCGAAAAATGAGTGTTGACATGAGTTTGTCGCTGTGAAAACTGTTTGATGCACCTTTTTGACTGGTAATCGACACAGAAGAATATACCAAGTAGTCTGTAGCGCTTGCCTTACACGTAGGTGTAGCGAGAAACTGATTCTTGTCTGTTGAAATAATCCCAAACAATCTCATCTTGATGTAGCTTCTTGATCAAGGCTCGATATTGAGAAGTAGACTGTGGTGTTTTACCATTGAATCTGAATGAATTAGCTTTTAATGACACATGTCGCAGGAACCACGACTGCAGGGCATAAATGCATCATTCTACCAAGATAGTTTCACCAAGGGCGAAATGAGTCAAACCACTATAGAGAAAGGCTAGGGCGGCCATGGAAATGGAAAGACGGTGGGTCTGCTGACTCTCCCATCTTTGCAAGAGTTGGACAACTCGGATATCAACAAAGTTCTGACTATCTTGAAAGAAAGCTAGTCCCACTGTGCACAGAACCATGGCACGCTGGATCCTTTCTTTGGCTGCTCGGGACAGGGTATCAACCTTCTTGTATGCCTCATACTTGTGATAGAGTTCGAACAGATCGATGAACTAACTCCCATATGCTTTGATAAGTGGCCAAGATCTACTTCCGGTCGCTCTGGCTAAGGCATCTCGAATATCCAATCCTTTGACGTTGATTAAAAATTATTGTTCGATGGGATCATTAGGCTGACCAGCTAGTTCTGGTAATCCCATGATGTCATTGAACTCATCCATCAACATAGTCATCTCTCTCCATAGAAACCAAAATGTGCAAGTACGAGGATTTCATCTTTCTACCATAGCTTGAATCAAATTTTTGTTGTCGGTCTGCTTGCCCACTGCTGATGCCAGCTCCAGTCTGCAGTCATTCAGGTGGTCCAGAAACATACGAGAGAAGGTGGCAAACCAAGAATAATACCACCGAGGAAAGAAGGGACAAGTGTGAATGACACGGTGATTTGAAAATCCTTGCCTTATCTCATATGAGATATGGTCTTTGAGAAAGATGGTATCAAGTGAACTGGACGTCATTTGAACGATACTGAAGAAGGTAAAAAGTAGAAAGAGTTAAAAAAAATGTAGGACTTTATTGAAGTAAAAATAGAAGGTAGATGTTGAGGAAATTGAGATCCAGAGGGAAGAAAAAGAAGAGACACCTGGAGTGTTTGAAAGGAGATCTTAGAAAAGATTTCCAGGGTTTTTTTATTCTGAAGAAATATAAGGGATATCAAAAGAAGAAAAATATACTCCTGGATTTTCAAAAATAGAGGAGAATTTTGGAAGGAATATCCAGGGTTTTGAAAATATAAGAAAATACCATAAATAAACGAGGGTTACAAGAGAACATCCACATTAAAAAACAAAGCTATACAAGAAATGATGTGCAAAACAACACTCCCTAGAAGCTAACTCTAATATGAAAATTTTGAAAGAGCTTGTAGGACCTTAATCCTAACTCTAAGGTTTAGATCATCTGAATCCAATCAAGATATGTCGATATACCCAAGCTGAAGCTCGAAGTACGTGGCATAAGAAATATCTTCGGTTCTAGGGTAATGGTTTTCCAACATCCTTGAGCGTCTGCCGATATACTTTGGACTATGGCCTTTAGTACGTGGTAGGGGGGAGGGGAGGTATTAGCCCAAATAAGTGGCCCAGTTGTGAGGCTTTTTCCTGAACTATGGTTTAGTGAGAAAGCCCAGCAACGTGAAGACCGAGACAATATAGGTGAGGAATGTTTTTGAAATATGGTCAACATGCAAGAAATCAGATGTCTCTAATGCAAAGTCCTAAAGAGATAGAATTTTGAAAATCATAAAGAAGCACAAACTCACATACATTGTTTGCATTCAATCCTTAGATTTGAAGAGAGTTGTATTTCAGACTTAAGTCTAAGTGAGCATGAATAAATCTCCTCAATTTGGTCCTACCAAACCATACTTAAGCCTATATGCATCATGTCAGCTGGGTTAGAGTCTAGGCTCCTAAGTTTTGCATGAAAATGAAGCTGACATTTGTGAATAATGACTTAGACAAAATTTAAACAAAGCAAATGCATAAATTTAATCGAACGAAGACGAGTCTCATCCCGGTCGTCAAACCTATGATCGTTGCAAAAAAAATTATTTCTTCCTTTTTAGGGAAAAGAGAAAAACTCTCGCAAGGTCTCACTTGACCTTTTGAAAATAGATTTTGAAATAACTCACCCCTGTTTTAGAAAAATTATGGCGAAATGGGAAGACAAGATTCACTCATCGGTACGAGGTTCAACCATTCCTGGTGCATTTACCAGGGGTAATCGAACCAAGGATTGAATTTATGTCTTTGCTTTGCCTAGATTTATTTAAGAAATTATTCTAAGTCCTAAATGCACATAGAATCAGGCTTGTTCTATGATTTTGAACTTGAAAATATGTATGCTTTTGGAAATGCTTCAAAGATTTGGATTTTTCCAAGTGATTTTTGAAACGGATTTGAAAATATTCTTTAAGGAATGACTTTGAAGTTCAGAAATTGATTTTTCCTTGAGAAATTGGAATTTGAAATGAACTTAAATTAAAATTTTGAGATTAAAGATTTTGAAATTGAATTCAAAGTTAAGAAATTTGAAATCTGAATTGATGGAAAATCAAATTTGGAGTCAATTTTTGAATTTAGAATTGAATTCAGAATCAAACTTGGAATTTTGAAATTGTTTTAGAATTGAAATTGAAAATTAAAATTAGATTTGAAGTTGGAAATTAAAATTGAACTTTGAATTTAAAATTGAAGAATTGAAATCTGAAATTGAAAATGTAATTAAATTTGAAAATTAAGTTGGGAATTGAAATTGAAATTGAAATTGAAATTGAAATTGAAATTGAAATTGAAATTGAAATTGGAATTTAGAATTGGAAATTCAAAATGAAAATTTGAATTTTAATTTAAAATAAAATTGAGAATTGAAATGAAATTAAGAATTGAAATTTGAAAAATAGAAAATTTGAAATTGATATTTGAATTTGAAAATGAAATTCGAATTTTAGAATTTGAAATCTGAATGAAATAGAAAATTGAATTTGAAATTGAAAATGGAATTCAAAATTTAGAATTAGAAATTTGAAAGAAAATAAAAAATTGAAATTGAAATTTGAAATTGAGAATTTGAAATTTGGAAGAAATAGGAAATTGAAATTGATATTTGAGATTGAAATGAAATTCAAAGTTTAAATTTGAAATTTGAAAATGGGAAAATAAAAATTGATATCTTAAAATTGAAATAAAAGCAACATTTGAAATTTTGGAAATTGAAATTAGGACTTGGAATTCAAAGTTGAAATTGGAAATTCGAAAATGGAAAGTTGAAATTGATTTTAAAATGGAATCAAAATTTGAAATTGGAATAAGAAATTAAAGTTAAAGATTTGGAATTTGAAATAAAAAGCTGAATTAAAATTAGAATTTTGAAAATAGAAAAGGAGAATAAAAATAAAAATTAAAAATAGAAGTTTGGAATAGAATTTAAAATTGACTAAAATTGGAAATCAAATTAAAAAATAACTTAGATTTTGAAAATGGAAATAGAAAAATGTCTTTTTTGAATTTAGAAATGAAAAGTGTTTTCGAAAATCATTTCAAAAATCACTTGAAAATTTAAAAATAACTTGAAATAATAAAAAATGATGCAATTCTATCTTAAATGATTAATGCATTAAAAAATTTTGTTTGAAATTAAATTTTATTCTTAAATAGAATTAAAACAAGATTAAATTTTAATATATTCATGACTATGGTCACAAATATATTCTACTTTAATCTTTATTTAAATTCTAATAAAGAATGAAATAAATTTTTATGCCTTTATAGAATTAAAATAAAATTAAACTTTCATATATTTATGACTATGACCACGAATATACTTCAATTTAATGTTTATTTTTAGATTCTAATAAAGAGAGAATTTCAGAGATGATGCCTTGAAATTGACCATGTTCCCATTTTCGTTGAACAAGGCCAAGTATTGGCTAAAATCCTTAGATTACATAGAGATAGAGTCTTGGGATTAAATGCAGAATGAGTTCCTTAAGAAGTATTTCCCAATAGGTCATATTAATCAGTTTAGGCGAGCCATCACAAGCTTCACAGAGCTCAAAGTGAGCAATTTCATGAGAGCGAGGAGAAAATGAAGGATCTCCTTAGGAGGTGTCCCCCACCACCAGGTGTCGAAATGGCAATTGGTTCAATGCTTTTATGATGGTCTATCTGAACGGAAACATCAGATGATCGACTCTTCATGTGTGGGTACTTTCATGTTAAAGAGCGAGGATGAGGCATAGCATCTGTTTGATACCTTGAGTAAGAATTCGTTACATCATGCCTCTACCTCACGTGCCGAGAGAGCCTCACCAGGGATTGTGAAAAAGGGTGGTGCTCTTGAGGTTGGTACATTGGCTAAGTTATAGAGCAAAGTGGACTTGCTGACTTAGAAGCAAGATGAGCTTCTTGTTGACCCATCACCTACTCATATGGTGTGCGCTCTGTGTGCTAGCCTGACACATGTTATTACTGAGTGTCTTTTGGCATCTCAATATCCTAAATTTATCAAAGAACAAGTTCAGTCTGCTCAGAGGTTCGCCAAACCTGTGAATAAGCTATTTTCTCCTACTTATAATCCGGGATAACAAAACCATCCTAATTTCTCGTTGAAGAATCCACAAGCTTCGGTCTATGTCCCTCCAACACAACAGGTTAGGCTTAATGCTTTTACTCAGATCTATCAGAGGGCAAGCTATCCCCAGCCTTCTCCTATATTTCCTACAGTAACACCTCAAGAGACCACCCGGCAGTCTTCTTTTGAGGAGAGACTTCTTCAAGCATCTCAAGAGGTAAAAACCTCCAACCAAACTGTTTTTAAGAAGTGCAACCAAGCGCTAAACTCCCACATGCAGTCCATAGCCAAATTAGAGATATAGATGTGGCAGTTAGCAGAGGCATTGATTAGAAGAAATGATGGTAGTTTACCCAGCCAACCTGTAGTAAACTCCAAGGGCAGAGATCCCATGTCTTCTAGCCTATGGTAGTTATGACCCTTAGGAGCGGACAATAGTACATATCAGTCCCGAGAGAGACGACAGATGACCTAGGCAAGACCATGCCTTCTACTTCTGTTCAGTCGCCTACCCTTGATAAAGACAAGGATAGAAGTGAGTCTCCTTAGAAGGAAGAGGCCTCAATTTATGTCCCCAAACCACCATATCCTAAAGCCCTAGAGTTTCCAGGAGGCATTAGCAAACAAGGGGTTAAGATGCAAGAGATGCTCAAAATTTTTAAGCAAGTGCAGATCAATCTTTCCCTGCTTGATGCTATTCAGCAAGTGCTTGCATACACCAAGTTTCTGAAGAAACTTTGCACGCAAAAGCGAAATTAAGATGCAAAGTTTTTACCAAGGTCCTTTTGATGGAGCAGGCGAGTTTTTTGTTTCAACACCAAACTCCACCTAAACTCAAGGACCCTAGTGCTCCTATTATCTCATGCATCATAGAAAATATCCAGATTGAGCAAACATTGCTAGATCTTGGGGTAAGTGTGAATATCTTGCCAGGGTATTTCTATGATTTGTTTGGCTTAGGAAAGATGAAGTTGACTCCTATGACCCTATAGCTAGCAGATCATTCTATCAAGGTTCTAAGAGGAATCCTTGAGGACGTGCTAGTCAAGATAGATGAATTCTATTTTTCAGTCGACTTCATTATCTTAGATATGGAGGGTGTAGATAGCCAATGCCAGACTCTGATAATTTTGGGCTGACCATTCTTGGCAACGGCCAATACATGTATCCATTGTGGTACCAGAGCGATGGATATCTCATTTGGCAACAAGAAAGTAAGATTGAATATCTTTAATGCTATCATGGGACCCGCTGAAGATGAAGCTTTCTTCTATGTGGATATTGTTCAGAATTTGATAGAAGAAGACTCTAGATTGTTGTTGATTAGAGATCCACTAAAGGCTTATTGTATGTTAGGAGATAGCTTGGATAAGGATTTTGTAGATGTATCATTGATTGTGTCTATTACCTTTCCTTGGAGAGGAGGATTTGAGCCTCTTCCCGCTTTAGCTAAGACACCAGTCAAGTCTTTGATTGAGTGTCCTTAAAGCTTGAGTTGAAGCCTTTACCGGTTTCACTTAAATATGCATATCTTAGAGAAAACCACATGTTACCTGTGATTATCTCTGCAAACCTCACAGAGGATCAAGAGACTAGATTGATTGAGGTCCTGTAAGAGCACAAGGCAACGATTGGTTGGGCAGTGGTAGATCTCAGAGAGATAGATCCCTACTTTTGCATACACAAGATCTACTGTGAAGAAGGATTTAAGCATGTGCAAGACATGCAAAGAAGACTGAATCCCAACATGAAGGAAGTGGTCAAGAAAGAGGTAGTTAAGTGGCTAGATGCATGAATAATTTACCTCATCTCAGATAGTCAATGGGTGAGTCAAGTTCAGGTGGTCCTTAAGAAGTCTAGACTCACAATGGTTAAGAATGAGAGGGGGGAGAGTATTCCTATGAGGACCACGTTAGGGTGTTGAGTCTGCATAGACTATAGGAAGTTGAACACAACAACGTGGAAGGACCACTTTATGTTTCCATTCATTGACCAAATCCATGAGAAACTCGTTGGGCAGAGCTACTTTTATTTTCTGGATGGATATTTGGGATACAATCAAGTAACAGTGCACCTTGATGACCAAGAGAGGATGACATTCACATGTCCCTATGACACTTTTGCTTTCAGGCGTATGCCGTTCGGGCTTTGCAATGCCCTGACTACATTTCAGTTGTGCATGATGGCAATCTTCTCTGATATGGTGTATGATGTTATTGAGATCTTTATGAACAATTTTTCAGTGTGTGGCTCTTCTTTTGATGATTGTCTTCATAAATTAACTTGGGTGCTCAAACGTTGTATGGAGACAAACCTTATTCTTAGTTGGAAAAGAGTCACTTTATGATCCAAGAGGAGATTGTGCTTGGGCATATTATGTCCAAGAGAAGGATTGAGGTTGACCGAGTCAAGGTGGAGTCAATCTCACGATTGACCCCACCTACTACTGTCAAGCAAGTGAGTTCTTTCTTAAGGCATGCGAGCTTTTATCGACAGTTCATTAAAGATTTTAGCAAAATTTTTAGATCGTTGTGTGCTTTATTAGCCAAAGAGCAGCCTTTTAATTTTGATAAGGAGTGTAGGAAGGCATTTGAGACACTAAAAGATGCATTGACCACTGCACCGATTTTGAGGTCTTCGGATTGGACGCTCCTATTTGAGATCATGTGTGATGTGTTTGATTACTCCATAAGAGCCATTTTAGGGCAAAGGATTGATAAAAAGCCCTATGTGATTTATTACGTGAGCATGACTCTTTCTTATGCTCAAATGAATTATACTACGACAAAGAAAGAGTTGCTCGCCGTAGTGTTCACATTGAATAAGTTTAGGTCCTATTTACTTGGCAACAAGGCGGTTGTCTATTCTGATCATGTAGCATTGTAATACCCGCTGAGTAAGAAAGACACCAAACCTAGGCTCATTCGGTGGGTCTTGCTACTATAGGAGTTTGATCTCTAGATTAGAGACAAGAGGGGCAACAAGAATGTAGTAGCTGACCATCTTTCCAGGCTGATTATGGATTTTACAATGAATCAAAGATCAATCATCGATTCTTTTTCAGGTGAGTTTTGTCAACACTGTGTTCATTGCCGACAGTCAGGGAACATGTCCAAGAGGGACATAATACCCTTGCTCCCCATACTTGTAGAGGAGATTTTTGATGTTTGGGGCATTGATTTTATGTGCTTGTTCCTGCCATCATTTGAAAATGTGTATATTGTTGTGGCAGTTGATTATGTTTTCAAGTGGGTCGAGACCGTGGAAACTAAAACCAATGATCATAAAGTAGTGCTTAAGTTTATTAAACACAATATCTTTAGTCAGTTTGGTGTACCCCGAGCGATGATTAATGATGGTGGCAAGCACTTCAAGAATGTGAAGGTTACCTCTCTTCTGAAGATACTCTGTACACCACAAGTTTGTCACCCTTTATCATCCTCTGACCAGTGGACATGTAGAGGTTTCAAATAAGGAGATTAAGAGGATTCTTGAGAAGACAGTTCGGCCAGACATGAAGGATTGGTCTCAGTGCCTTGATAATGCATTGTGGGCCTACAGAACTGCCTTTAAGACCCCTATTGGCATGTTGCCTTATCGTTAGTCTTTGAGAAAGCATACCACCTCCTTATCGAGTTGGAATATAGAGCCTACTGGGCAATCAAAAAGTTTAATTTGATATGACTCAAGCTGGCAAAGAGCGACGATTGCAGTTGAGTGAGCTCGAAGAACTTAGAAATGATTCATACGAGAGTGCAAAGATTTATAAAGCTTTAACCAAGGCATTTCATGATAAATACATTGTGAGAAAAGTGTTCGAGCCTGGGTAGAAAGTGTGGCTCTTCAATTCTCGTCTTCAGCTCTTTCCAAGGAAGCTCCGATCGTGGTGGGATGGACTGTAACTAATATAAAATTTTATTTTTGTAAGTTTAAGGCCTATAACGATGACAAAGGAGTATCAATGATGCAGGAGTGTCGCAGTTATAGGTCTTAAACCCGTCATTGCCTATAATGGCGAATATGAGAACCGTTATAGGCTATCATGGCGACATTCTTGTGTTGTCATTATAGGTCTTAAACATGTCATGGCCTATAACATCGACTATGAGGTTGCCGTTATAGCGTATAATGACGACTTCATGTTTGCTATTATAGGCTATAACATAATTTAATTCTCATTGTCATAGTCATCGTTATAGGGTCATCACCGTTATAGGCCAAGTCATCGTTATTGGCATGTATTCTTTAACGACAGTCTATAATTGTCGTTGTTATTACTCAACAGAGGCCAAAACTAGATGACCACTTTTTATCGTCATTATAAGTCTAATTGTCGCCGTTATTACTCAACAGGGGCCAAAACTAGATGATCACTTTTATCGCCATTATAGGTCTATAACGGTGACAAAGAGAGCAATAGCGACACCTTTCATCGCGGCTTTTGACCCTCATCTTTGTAGTGAAGTGCAATTTGCAAACCCATGATTTCGAAGAATGAAAGAGACTTGCAACATCTCAAGCAAAAGGATTCATGAGTCCACTGTTGATTCATGGTCAACTTAATCAAGTGACGCACTTCTATTCTTCACTGCCTTTATCTCATCCACCGCAAGTAATCTTATCTGCATATCTATCTGTATCCTTTAGTGATAGTTGAATTTGCATCTCCAGCTTTGGTGGGGATTGCTATATAAATTCCCTATCAATCTCTGTGGAGACCGACTTCCCTTGATATAGTGGTTCACTTTCTGGTTATGTCCAAGTGAGATTGTATCAGAGTTTTAAAATGGCAATTTATCTACCTTGAAATTGTTGGGAGATTTTCAAAAAAATTAGTTTTGTCGGTACTTGTTTATTTAAACAAAAAGGTGGATATGAAATAACCATATCCGATCCATTTAACAGACACCAAACGGTTGATATTATACCTCGTGGACCAAAATTTCTTGTTTCTGAAGGTGAATACATCAAGCTTGATCAGCCATTAACAAGTAATCCCAATGGAGGTCATTTTGATTATGGTGATGCAGAAATATTACTTCAAGATGTATTATGTATCCATGGCACAAGGCCTTTTTTTATAGTAGTTTCATTTTAGTCTTTTATAAATAAGGGTGTCAACGGGTCGGGTTTGGTTCGGACCCAGGTAGAACCAGACCTGGCCTCAGTTTTTGGATATGGTATCGGGTTCGGACCCAGGTCAAATCAGACCCATCATAAGAGAAACCATACCCGGACCCGATAAGAACTATATGAACCATACCAGGTAAAACCATATTTTTTTATCATTTTTACATTGAAAAATTGTGGGTCTTAATCGGAACTCGGGTCGGCTCGAGTCTGGTATAAAAATTCACAAACTATACCCGGGTCCATGTATTAATCAGACCTTCGGGTCCGGACCCTGGTTTTAATCAGGTCTTCTTATTTATCATCATACCCGGACCCTGTAGGGCTTGGTTTGGGTTGGGTCCGGGTAAAGCCGACCCGTTGACACCCCTACTTATAAAGGGTCAAATATTGATACAATAGGTATCATGATTTGAAAAGCTCACACCCGCCTGGGTTGCCTGAATAACAGCAGGATTGGAGAGAAGACACTGACCTCTTCGTCCCAGGTTCAATTTCCACTGGGTGTATGGGTTCCTTCAACTGATGGACTCCATAAGAGCTTGGTTGTCTGTGACCCACCTCTGGTTTACCTCACTGGAGGGTAGGCCTATTATGTGACCCTGTTCTCGGCGAGGGTTCCTCATAAAAAAAAAGGACTTCATAAGCTCTTTTTGACTCACATTCAAAAGGTCCAGTGGTGCAAGTGCATCTTTAAATCTTTTGAGACAATTATAAATCATAAGAAACAATTTCAATTGATGAATACAAAAATATCAAGTAAATAATCTTCTGCTTCCTATTTTTAGCAATCCTTATGTTGGAAGCAAGATGATGTTTGATTAGCACAATTACAAAGTTTAAAAATAAAACAAAATTTACAACAACAACAACTACGCCTTCATCCCAAAACAATTGGGGTCAGCGATATGAACCAAAAAAAGAAATTCATTTTGGGTCTTCCACATGAATCCTTTTCCTCCAATCATTTCTATCCAACGCCATGTCCTCGGTGAGGTTCAAAGCATTAAAAATAAAACAAAATTTAAAACATGAAAAATAAAAGAATCATTTTTCTAGAGAATTGCCGATAAAAATGTCTACATTTCTACTAGATCATGATGCGCTTTATTTAAAAAATAAAATTAAGATATTTGAAAATATCATGTTTTTTTTTGTGTGTGTGTGTGGGGGGGGGGGGGGGGGGCTTTTGGAAACATACAATTTTTTTATTGCAAAATTGAATAAATCTAGCGATATTTGAGCTTTGGTGGCTAGTAAACCTCATCACATGAGTTCTTTTTTTATTCCTTGCAAGTAGGCCATGTCAGAAGGAGTTCTTGTCCACTCTTTTGTTCCAAGATTCTGTGTAAAGTTGTTTCTTTATGGGTGATATGTTTGTGTAGCTGATTGGGTCATCACCTCCCCAACTTGAGGGGCCAAATATTCTTCAGATAAGGAGCTTTATTCCAGTCATTATTAAACAATCTAAAACATACAAAAATAGCATGTGCATGCGTGCGTACACACACACACACACACAGAGAGAGAGAGAGAGAGAGTTTTCTTACATGAAGCATTGATACTAATAAAATTTGAAAATAAATCGAGGAAAAAGTGATTTGATTGTAAACGCATAACCAAATTACAGGTGACATAATGCTACAGCTTAGAACTTTTTGACTAAATCATATACATTTCCCCTGAAAGCAGTATACTATATAGTTCTGCTGACTGTTATTTATGGTGAGGTTACTTAATGTGCAGCAAAGCCATATTCCCATGACAAAGTAATTTCGTTTATTGAAGCAAATATAATTTCATTTCATTTCAAAAACTTTAACATGAAACGGTACAAGTAAAAAAATGTTTTTTTTTTAGTTTGGCCAAAGAAAGCCCCCCCCCCCCCCCCCCCCTTTTTTTTTAATAATTCAAGGAAAAAAACTCATCACCGAACTGCATAATGGCTAGCATCCGGTTAGTACAAACTTTGAGGCATCCCTACCCACAGGGGAGTACACCCAGTTTCAACCTTGTGGAACGGAATGCCACCTATGGGTTTCAAACTAGTAATGTAGCATCAACTTGGTGATATTCAAAAGTTGCCCCTACCAGCAGTAGAACCAAATCTCACTTTAGATCCAAGTGACATCTGATGAAGTTAAGTTGAATCCAGATCTGAAGTGTATATACGAGGTAACACCGGATCCAGTAAAAAAAAAAAAACAAGCTTTTCACAAGTAAAATGTACAAATGGATTGGGTTTGAGCTGAATCCACACACAGGTCCAACATAAAACAATAATCCCTATTTGATCTGAATCCAAAAATAATCTGAGTAACGAAATCTGAGCCCTATTTGTGTACACAAGGATCTGTATCTTGAAAAAAATTGTTGGATTCAGATGAGATGTCTAACCAAACCATACCTGATTACACCTTTGCTTCTAATGGTTTATGTGCTCTTTTTTTTTTAGAGAGGCGGGGTGCGGAGGATAATCCAAAATAAAAAAACCCATCACCGACTACACATTGGCTGGCTTCTGGTTGGTAAAATCTTTGAGGTCCCCTTGCCCAGAGTACACAGCTTCAACCTTACGGCGAAAGACACTATTCATGGGTTTCGAACTTGTAACGTCCTGTCAACTTGGTGGCATACATAAGTGGCCCCTACCGGCTGAGCAGAGCCCTTTTGGGCTGGATTATGTGTTGTTATTTTCAAAGGATACTAAATAAAAGATGCTTCCAACAAGGGCACACACACGGGGGATCCTTTATAGTGATCCTATCTATGATTCCACCTTTTCTTCCTTGCAACTTGCCCTCATCTATCATTAGATCATGTTTCTACATTCGTTCAAAGGTTCTCATGAAGACTATATATTCTCAATCATATCTCCTTCCGAATGGGGCTAGCTATCTGGGCCAATTAGGACCCCAATAAGAGCCCGATAGGCCCGACCCATGTCTTGGCCTGAACCTGGCTTGACTCAATCATACTGGAGCTCGGGTTGTACCCTTGGCTAACGGGTGGGGCCTGTCATGCTTTGTGTAAATTACACAAGGGCTCGACCCGATTATCTAATAGGGCCTGCCCTCAGCCTAGCCTGACCCAATTACTTGAGCTCAGGCGGAACCCTTTAGGCCTGATCCAGCTAACGGATGGGGCTTGTCAGGCTCTGTGTAAATTACATAAGGTCTTGACCTGATTAGAGCCCGATTATCTATTGGGGTCGGCCTTGAGCCCGACCTGGTATGATCCGGTACCTGATAGCTCGGCCCAATGGCCACCCCTTCTAAAAGAGAGAGAGGTGCACTGTTTTTTGTATAGGCAAGTTGGGGTTAGGCAGACCCCTACCAAATAACTCTTAAGCCAATGTATCATAGGGATTCGAACCTGGGCCTCAGCTTGGCACAAGACCCCGCTTACCACATGGGATACCACCTCGGTGGTGTGTGTGTGAGAGAGAGAGAGAGAGAGAGAGAGCCGAAAGAGGATCAACATTATCACTCATGAAGATCAACAAAATGTTGAACCCATGAACCCAACAAGATAGAAAACAAAACTAAAATATAGAAAAACAAAAGCAAAAAGGAAAAGAAAAAGAAACTACAGCCAGCTAGCAACAAACAACAAAGCCAAGCTCAACCAGGATCCTCTGGATAAGAAGGAACCACCGATGAGTGTGTGTGTGTGTGAGAGAGAGAGAGGTGCACTTGGATCATTAGTTCGCGGTTTGCGGTTCCCAAAGTACACGTGTTGGACCTTCAATTTCTTGACCAAAATGAAAAGATTTTCATATGACAAGATTTTCGTATGACTTGGTGATTGGCTGTAAGAGAGGCTAAGGAGACATGTGATCAGCTCGTAAAGAGCTAATTCCAAGAGCTCTTGGAATAGGGTTAGCAAACCGGATGCAAACAATGGGTGTCAATAGGTCCAGTTTGTATATGCTAGAACCTGAATTCTTAAGTATGTGTGTGAAAAGTGCTGACCCGGAATAATACTCTGGTCGACCCGAACCCAACCCAAGCAATATGCTGGCTGGGTTTGGGTTATGATTTTTCCGAGTACCCAACCCAACCTGGTTTTTTTGTCCGGTACCCAACCTGATTCGAGTATCTTATTATTTTTTTTAATAACAATAAATTTCTAAAATTATGTATTTTCGAGTTTGAGATTCTATTTTCATGACCAGACAAAACCTTAACTCAAACCCGATTATTAGTTATATAGATGGATCCGAATCAACCCTACCACAAATCCATTGACAGCCCACAAGAACGATCGAGCAAAGTTAAAACATCCTCTGTTCAGCTTATTTAGCAGCCATAGCGCCAGCAGATAGATGCAGACTGGCGCACATAGTGCGGTGCAGGGGACAAGGATGGTGATGCACGAGCCATGTCAGATCATGAAGAAAGTCAAAGCCAAAAAAAAGGTGGGACCTTATCCCTATTCTCGTATAGTCATGTCCATTGATAGAGAATTGAGATATGACAAAAACTGAACGTTGCAGCCAATTTCTGCATCTCATTGAGAATGCTGTCTCCCTCTTTATATATATATATATATATATATATATATATATATATATAAAATATATATATACTCCTACATACTAGATATCATGATTGTATGTGCATCTTTTCAATTAAATCTTGTAAAGGTACTCAAACATAGTTTATTTGATAGGAATCATGTTTTGGATATATTTTTTTAACATAGAACTACAAGTTTTTTAAGTTATAAAATTTTAATATATTGTGAGTTGATTATTTTTTAAAGGTCTTAAAAAAACATACATCATGATCAAAAACTTGTTTTATAATAAATAATGCTTATAGATCTTATCTCTAGGTCTGATCAAGTAAAAGGTTTAAGAAATTTGACAATCTAAAGCTTTTATTAGATGAGAGTAGGTAATTTTTGATAAAGCATTGTTACTAATATATATATACACACACGTGTGTAAAAATAATAGCTGCTTATCATTTTTTATCCTATCGTCAGCCTATCATAAGCTTACAGGTATTTTTGAATTGTTTTCAGAAATCTGATTATGCAGCTGTGTTTAAGATGGAGGATTTATATATTAAGAAAAACACTTGGATCATAATTTTTTAATAAAAATATGATTTTTAAGCCTTAAATATTTATAAAAATCTTATACTATTGATTTTTTTAAACCTTATAAAAACCCACCTGCATGTGGAAACTGGATGACCCAAGAGTCGATTCCTGTAAAATCAAGCATTTAGAACACATATGCAAGGTGAGATTAAAGAAAACATGAAAAAATCTCTTCCAAAAGTCGATAGTTTGATAAAAGGTTATAAAAGTGGTAAAAG
Organism: Nuphar pumila; assembly: GCF_984573655.1. NCBI lineage: Eukaryota > Viridiplantae > Streptophyta > Magnoliopsida > Nymphaeales > Nymphaeaceae > Nuphar > Nuphar pumila. Next base: position 136,393,220 of record NC_143251.1, read on the forward strand.
GCTATCATCTAATATATATATATATATATATATATTATTCTTTTAAAATATAAGAACAGCAAAACCACAAAAAAGGGGAGTAAACCCATGTACACTCGTTGACCTCAGGGAGGACTCTATCTTACAACAGGGAAAGAGAAGGCCGGTATCAATGTTGTCAGTATCGCTGCATATCAGCAGAATTTCAATACACTTCAGGGCTTCGGTTAATTTTTAGTAAATTTAAGAAAACACTAAAAATATTTTTATATTATTTTTAAATTATTTTAATTGTTTTAATGCATGTTACATAATGATGGACACGTAATAATTTATTATTATTTTTAAACCGATAAGTATGAATATACAGCTGAATTGGCAGCCCAACGATTCAGAGCCCATACCGATACTGACAACTTTGGCCGGGACATTCTGCTCATGCAGAATGCATGAGGGACCTTCCGTACATTGCGCTGCTTGCTTTCACGTGCACTCCCCTTCTTTTTCCTACGCGTGCAATCTCTCTCTCTCTCTCTCTTTCTCTCTCATATGTGAAGAATATATAGTGTTGTGGCAGTGTTAAATGACAATGTCCAGTTTCTATTTGAACGGATAAGGCAACACAATTTACACTGTAGTGAAAAACGAATGATGGAACATTTTTTTATCGTACAACATCATGTGTAGGGATGGCAGTGGACCGGGGGAAAGCGGGGCCCCGCCCCGTTTGGACCGGGGATGAAGGGTATGAAACGGGGATGGAGGCGGAGACGAAGGTTAAAATCCATCCCTGTCAGGGGGTGGAGGCGGGGATGAACATGCACTTTTCCCCGCCCCGTCCCCGCCACGATCCCTGCCTCATCCCCGCCCCGACCACTTTTCCCCGCAATATCTCTGCCCCGCCCCGCCTCATCCCCGTTTGAACCGGGGATGGAGGACATGAAACGAGGATGAAGGCGGGGATGGAGGATAAAATCCATTCCCGGCCGGGGATGGAGGCTGGGTGGAGGATAAAATCTTGAGGCAGGGCGGTGGTGGAGACCTTGTCCCCCGCCCCGCCCCACTGCCATCCCTAATCATGTGAGTTACACTCCAGCTAGGGATGGCAGTGGATGGGGGACGGAGACGGGGGACAAGGTCTCCACCCCCACCCCGTTTCAAAATTAGAACCTCCATCCCCGGGATGGATTTTAACCTCCACCCCTGCCTCCATCCCCGTTTCATGTCCTCCATCCCCGGTCCAAACGGGGGTGGGGCTTGAAGGATTGGGGATGGGGCAAGACGGGGATTGAGACGGGGGCGGGGGAAAGTTTAAGTCCATCCCCGTCTCCATCCCCACACGAAGATAGATTTTAACCTTCATCCCCGTTTCATGCCCTTCATCCCCGGTCCAAATGGGGTGAGGCGGGGCGGAGCTCCGTTGTCCTCGGGTCCACTGCCATCCCTAACTCCAGCCCATTGATCTACTTAAATTGATTAATATTGAATATATCTTGAAAACATCCCCCCCAAAAAGCAACATTTTAGCAGGTGCACAGCTTAAATAAGGTTGATCAATATTTTGATGTACCGAAAGTATGTGTCCGGCGTAACCATGGCGGGGTCAGCCGCATGGCCAGTGAGGTGGTTGTGAGGGTGTTGAGATGAATGCATCAGATCAAACGCCGCTAATGCGCAGGTGTCTCCGTATCTTTTAGAGAGGAGCTATCTAAGGCAAGGTGGTCGCGGAGCCCCGCCTGAGGTTTTCCTTGTATCCGTCAGGGTTCCTCATCATCAAAAGAAAGAAAGAACCTATATGGCTGACATATACAATTTAACTTGTGCGGATGAAGCATCCACACAATGCAACCATTTTCATCCTCGGTGTGTGAGAGAGAAAATTTATTGTGGAATTTATTTAACACTATTTTTTTGTATTAATATTAGCAGGGTTCAACTTATTGAAATGACTAAAATATCTTTTTTACTTGAAAATTATGTAATTATATATTTTCAATAATATCATTACTTTTAATAATGTTTTAGTCATGTTGTTGAATATTACTAACTTTTAAATAAAAAGTTTAGCGTTACATAATATATAACAATACAACAAGATAGAGAGATTGATTGATTGCTTTACTATTTCAAAACAACTTGTTATCTATTTGCATTGCAAGGACTTAAGATGGTGTAGATGTCGGTGAGGTCACTTTGACCGACTGGCATGATTAATGTTGATCGTTATATTTCAGAATAAGATGAGCTCATATTAATATGCATATCCGATGCATGGGCGAGTTAGATTTAATTTTGCTCCTTTTTTCTAATCGCCATCTTTTTTTTTATGACAAGGAACCCTCTTTGAAGCAAGGAAAACCCTAAGTGTGCCCCCCACAACCAACCTAGTTGAAATGATTAAAGTCGGTTAACGGCCATCTTATGAAAATCATAAAAGCAACCTAAAAAATCATATTTGTGTTTTAATGGAAAAAAAACAAATGAATCGGTTAAATCATCAACCAAAATAGTGTACTATTTGAAACCTTGATTGAACGTTTTGAGAGAAAGTCCCTATAAGTCACATTGGACTTTGTCAAGGGGTTCATTACAAATAGAATTTGACAGAAAAGAAAGCTTGGAAGCCTTTGCCATAGCACAACTTGAACCATTTTTTTTTATTGTTTTCAAGACTACTAATTAAGTTATTTCTATGCAAATAACCAATGACTTCAGCACAAAATTCAACATTTAGAGGCTGCTCAAATGTAAATTGGCTAACAAATATGAGGTTTCTTTTGATTTCTGATACTACTAAGATATCATCAAAAACAAGTTTATCTCTTTCATGCTCAATGAAAGTAGATTCAACATGTGTAATATCAAGTTTATTTTCAATACATACCATTGCTTTTTCAAACACATTATACTGAACAACGTTTTGAAGCATACTTGGATCCACGATTATATGGGATGTAGCCCTCATGTCTGGAAACCATCCATGATCTTGATTGTTTGATACTGGCATGGCCACGGGTGCTTGAGGAATGTCAAAGGCTTGGTATATCTGCTTAAAGAAAATCTTGCACACCACACTCTTTTCTTTTGACTGTGGGTTATATTGTTGCTCATTTCCTTGACTATTATCACTACAAGAAAATTGCTAATTAGCAACGGATAGTAGCGACGGCATTTTTCCGTCGCCAATTAACGACGGCTTAGCGATCATCACTAATCTGTCGCTACGTTTCGTGATATTCGCAAATGTAGCGATGGAAAATGGTCCGTCGCTAAGCCGTCGCTAAGTAGCGACGGCTTAGCGACGGACCATTTTTGTCGCAACAACATGCTGCGGTTAGCGACGGATGGGGCGACGGTATTTTTCCGTCGCTACTTAGCGACGCCGTGAGCGACAAACATATTCCGTCGCTAAGGAGTTGTATATATTTGCGTCGGCTTAGCGACGAAATAATTCCGTCGCAAATTTTCGCGTAAATCTGATCAGAACCCTTTTCCCTCTTTTCCTGTTTCCTCTCTCCCGCTCTCCCTACGCAGCCCGACGCCTTCCACCGCCGCCCCGCGTTCCGCCCGAGTCGTCGCCCTGCCGACCGACCGTCGCCTCGCCGGAGACAGGTTCGCCCGCCCTACGCGTTTCAAGAAGGGGATAAACCCCCTGCCTTTCCGACATGGGGGGTCGACCCCCTGCAGGAAAGGCAGGGGGGTTGACCCCCTGCCGTGCTTTCCGGCATGGGGGGTTGACCCCCTGCCGAAAAGGCATGGGGGGTCGACCCCCTGCCGGAAAGGCAGGGGGTTTAACCCCCTGCCGTGCTTTCCGGCATGGGGGGTTGACCCCCTGCCGTGCCGGAAAGGCAGGGGGTTTAAACCCCTCTGCCTTTCCGGCAGGGGGTCGACCCCCCGTGCCTTTACGGCAGGGGGTTTAACCCCCTTCCCTGCCGGAAACGCAGGGGGTTTAACCCCCTGCGTTTCCGGCAGGGGGGGTCGACCCCCTGCCGGAAACGCAGGTGGGTTAACCCCTGCGTTTTCAGCAGGTCGACCCCGGCAGGGGGGGTTGACCCCCTGCCGTGCCGGAAAGGCAGGGGGTCGACCCCCCATGCCTTTACGGCAGGGGGTTTAACCCCCTGCCTTTACGGCACGGCAGGGGGTTTAACCCCCTGCGTTTCCGGCAGGGGGGGTCGACCCCCTGCCTGAAACGCAGGTGGTTTAACCCCTGTGTTTCCAGCAGGGGTTAAACCCCCTGCCATAAAGGCAGGGGGTTTAACCCTCTTCCGTGCCGGAAATGCAGGGGTTTAACCCTTGCGTTTCCGGCATGGGGGGTCGACCCCCTGCCTTTCCGGCAGGGGGTTAACCCCATGCCGGAACAGGCAGGGGGTTAACCCCATGACAGAACAGGCAGGGGGTTAACCCCTTGCATTTTCGGCAGGGGGTCGACCCCCCTGCCTTTCCGGCAGGTCGACCCCGGCAGGGGGTCGACTCACTGGCGGAAAGGCTGGGGGTCAGTTAACCCCCTATGTTCCGTAAGGGGGTCGACCCTCTACCGGAACAGCAGGGGAGTCGACCCCTTGCCGGAACAGCTTCCTTTTTTTTGTGGCGAGTTTTTTTTAAAACTGCATTTTTTTGTGCAGATTTTTCAACGGAACCAACTCGTGCTCAGCCACCTGTGGTAAGTAAATGACAAAAACAATGCAAATCGGGTAAATACCCGTGGTGAGTAAGTGATGCAAGCGTATCACATGTTATTTAATTTATTAGATGTAACATTTTATTGTTCACACACTCACTTAGTTGTTGATATTTAAGGTTGCTTTGTTGGAGTTCGGAGATCATGCTGAGCATGATTTTAATGTAGGAATATGGAAGTGTTCTTATTTTTGGAGTACGGAGTTCATGCTAAGCATGGTAGTAGTTAGTGAGATATTGAAGTGTGTTTGCTGCAGGTACATGTTTGCCATTTGTTTGATATGAATGATTATGATGTATTGCAATGTTTGATGTAATTGTATACATGCTTGCATGTAGTTACTTTCAATTTAATTTTGACTTCCATGTGAAATTTTATAATAAAAGCATGCTTCAAATGATTGTATCGTGTCATTAATAGTTTGCACATGAAAATATTAAGTTATCAATGCATGCATCAAAATTCTTGTTATTGTTTGACATAGTATATTGCATGATAAATTTGATATTTTCTTCATCGTAGCATTCTGATTGTTTTTTTTTTTTAATTTGTTAGGATACTATTCGTAACATCATACGACAGAATGACTGCAAACCGTGAATGGATGTACCGTAGGATAGTGGACAATAAGTTATCGCATGAATATATGGATGGTGTTGACAGTTTTATTGAATTTGCAACGGCAAGTGTCAGTACAGTAGATCCCACAGGTCGGATTAGGTGTCCCTGCAAGATTTGTAAGAATAATCGATTTGTAGAACCTCATGGCGTTAGACATCACCTATACAGGAAGGGTTTTGTGAGTGATTATCAGAACTGGACGTTTCATGGAGAAGAATTTAGAAACGATTTTGATGCACGGGTGAATGTGGTGCACGATAATCCATATACGAATTTGATATTTGATGCCGCAGGAACTGAACTGGGTTCTGCTATGAATTCTAGTGATGTAAGAACTGCAATAGATGAAGAATCACCAAACGATGCAGCTAGTAGATTTTATGATTTACTTAGAGATGCTGATGAGCCACTTTGGAACGGTTGTGAGAGTCACACTATCTTGTCTGCAGTTCTTCAACTAATGAATTTAAAGTCCGAGTATAATTTGAGTCAATCATGTTTTGACCGTTTGTGCATGATTGTGAAGAGTATGTTGCCTAAAGATGAGAAATTGCCACAAAATTTCTATCGTGCGAAAGTTATGGTCAACGCTCTAGGTATGGGTTACAAAAAGATTGATGTTTGTCCAAATCACTACATGTTGTATTTCAAGGAGCAGGAAAACGACATATCATTCCCGTCATGTGAGCATCCTCGGTTCAAGCCAAAGACAAGAAGCAATGGTAGCACGAGATCAAAGGAAGTTTCATACAAGTCGCTCCGCTACTTTCCTATCACTCCTAGATTGCAGCGATTGTATATGTCTTCAAGGACAACTAAACACATGAGATGACATGCAAATAAAGTTCGACACGATGAAAACAAGATCACGCATCCTGTTGACGCTGAAGCTTGGAAGCACTTTGATCGTACTCATCAGAACTTTGCAATGGAAGTGCGAAATGTTAGACTCGGTCTATGTACAGATGGATTTAATCCATTTGGGGGTAGATCAACTCCATACTCATGCTGACCAGTATTTGTACCTCCATACAACCTTCCACCAAGCTTGTGTATGAAACGTCCAAATCTTTTTTTGTCTCTGTTGATCCTTGGTCCGACCTCACCTGACCAAAATCTTGATGTATATCTAAGGCCATTGATTGATGAATTAAAAGTATTGTGGGATGACGGTGTTACCACGTATGATGCCCACAAAAAACAAAATTTCAACATGAAGGCCGATGTTCTATGGACAATCAGTGACTTCTCTGCATATGGTATGTTATCTGGTTGGAGCACACATGGGAGGTTGGCTTGTCCGTACTGCATGGAGGATTCCAAAGCTTTTAGATTGAGGCATGGAAGGAAGCCTTGCTGGTTTGAGTGCCATCGTCGATTTCTACCCAGCGATCATCCGTTCCGACGTCAAAAGAATGCATTTAAAGCAGGCACAACTGAAACAGAAGGTCCATCCTCAAGATTGTCCGGCATAGAGATTCTAAGAAGATTGCGATACTTTCCAGATGTATTAACAGATGCCCGCAGTCCTACACCCTTCCGTGGATTTGGGAAGGATCACAATTGGACGAAAAAATTTATTTTTTGGGAACTACCGTATTGGCTGACCCTATTGATACGACATAATTTGGATGTGATGCATGTAGAGAAAAATGTGTATGATAATGTGTTCAATACAGTAATGAATATTAAAGGAAAAACGAAGGATAATCCGAAGGCCCGTATGGATTTAAAATTAATATGTAAAAGACCAGAATTGGAACTCAAAGAGTATAATGGCAAAGTACTGAAACCAAAGGCGAAGTACGTGCTCGGACCTGATCAAATAAAACATGTATGTCAATGGTTGAGACAACTGAGATTTTCAGATGGATATGTCTCTAACATTGCTCGGGCTGTGAAGATTGACGATGGACAGTTATATGGGTTGAAGAGCCATGATTGTCATATCTTTATGCAACGATTGATACCCCTAGCATTCCATGATATGTTAGACAAACCTATATGGGGGGTATTGTCTGAGTTGAGCGGATTTTTCAGAACATTGTGCGCATCGGAGGTCGTTGTATCAGATATAAAGAATCTCGAGGACTCTGTCATCACCACTGTTTGTCTGTTAGAAAAGATATTTCTGCCAACATTTTTCGATGTTATGGAACATTTGATCATACATCTGTCATATGAACTAAGGGTTGGTGGCCCTGTGCAATATCGATGGATGTACCCATTTGAAAGGTATATGTTTTTTTATATTTGTCTCTTTAATGACAAATATTTAAAATTTGAAATGTATATTCTTGTCAGATGCATGTTCGACCTAAAAAAAAAGGTTCGTAATAAAGCAAGAGTAGAAGGCTCTATTTGTGAGGCGTACACTTTAAAAGAGATTTCAAATTTCTCATCTATGTACTTCGAACCTCATATTCCAACATGTTACACATGCCCGCCCCGTAACGATGATGGAGAACAAGTAACTGTAGCTGACAAGCTGTCGATATTTCAATCACTTGGGCATGCATTTGGTAGTTGCCGATCAAGGCTATTGACAGATCGAGAGCAAGATGCAACACACATCTATATTCTTTTTAATTGCTCAGCGATCGACCCATACATCGAGTAAGTATATGTATATGCAACTCAATTATAAATCCTTTTATGTTCTATATGTGGATACATGGCTCGGTAATATAAGTATTTGTGGTTTGCAGACGATTTGATCTAGAGTTGCAAAGCGAAGTTTCACATCTCACTGATGCAAAAGTACAAAAAGAACGTGAAACTAAGTTTGTGGAGTGGTTGAAACAGTTGGTAAAGAAGCTAACATAAATTTTGTACTTATAAACAACACTAAGTTACTTAATTGATCGTGATCACAATAATTGTTTATGTCTGTGCGTAGGTTCGCCATGGTGATGTTAAAGATTAAGGAATATGTGATTTAGAAAATGGTCCGACCAAAGTTGTGCAATGCTACAACGGGTATATCGTAAATGGTTATCGATTCCATACAAAAGACTACGGTATAAACAAATCAACGATAAATAGTGGCGTGTGTGTCAAGGGTAGCAGCTACGGTGAAAATGAACATGATTACTACGGTGTTATAGAGGAAATAATGGAGTTGACTTACTTAGGCATGAATAACAGGGTTACGATATTCAAGTGTCATTGGTTTGATCCAACTGCAACAAGACTCGACAAAGCTTCAGGCATTGTGGAGGTGAATCATAAATCCAGGTTTGGAACATATGAACCATTCATATTAGCCTCGCAAGCTCAACAAGTTTATTATACTTCATATCCGAGTATAAAAAAGTCAGATAGAAATGAATGGTGGGCAGTTTGCAAGGTGAAATCCAAACTATACCTCGAGTATGATCAGTTACAGGAAGATGAATTAGCTGAAGACAGTGGTTACTATCAATCAGATGATGTCTATGACTTCGCTTATGGTCACGATGTTGCGCATGATATGCATGTCATATCTCCATTGGCCGATGAAACATTCATAGAGGAATGTGATCCAAATGATGTACCAAGTGGATGGGCAAACAATGAAGAAGAAGAAGAAGAAGAAAGTCAAACTAGTGACGAGAAAGAATTCTCAAGCTAGTGAGCAAAATCTTATACTACAAACCTCTATTTAAATGCATTGTAATACTTGATGTGAGTTGTATTGCAATACTTGGTGTGAATGATTAAAAATTTTATTTGAATGTATTGTAATACTTGATACGAATGATTTGAATGCATTGTAATACTTGATGTGAATGATTTCAATTATCTGAATGTATTATAATTTATGCAACGAATGATTTGAATTAGTGCAATACTTGATGTGAATGATTTGAATTATTTGAATGCATTGCAATGCTTGATGTGAATGACTTGAATGCATTGTAATACTTGATGTGAATTATTTGAATGTATTGTATGACATATGTTATTTGTTAGAATATGGTTCGTGGAGGTTATAATGGTCGCTCATCCAGTAGTAGCCAGGCTCAGCCTTCATCTTCACGGGCTCCTGTGATAGGTATATCATATAACTAATTGGATGCTTGATTAGTTCAAATGCGCATTCTGAGAATTTCTAATGTATTTTTTTACAGATGATGTTGCGTCTGTACACGACACACCTACACCAGTTGATCACACAAGTCAATAGCCAACACAGGAAACAGGGTCTTCTCAGGCTGGCACAAGAAGACTCATTCGAATAGTGTATATCGATAACCGACCGTAAGTATTTTGTTTTCAATTATTGCATATCTTTTAAATATTTTATATTGATATTTACTGTGTAACAATTCATGTGCAGCACGAGGTTTGAGCCACAAGAAGTAGTACGGGAGATTAGGAATTCACTTCTTCAACATCTACCAGGACCAGTTGCTCAATGGAAAGAGTACCCAAAAGAGGTGTTAGACAGATTGTGGTCCTCATTCATGGTATATAGTTGTTCCTCATAGTTAATGTGTTTCATAGTTAATTTATTTAAGCAATGTCTACTAACTTTCTGAAAATATTTGTAGGCTTCGAATCGCTTCACAACTACGGTGGAAGAAAATGATGCAAGGAAGGTGTGGCAGAAGGTGGCTGCCAATCGATTTGCAGACATGCTGCACACTATAAAGACTGCAGCAAAAAAAGCATCTGGCGTAGTAGATGATCCATTACTGTGGAAGGGCCATGGTCTTATTACTATCAGGAGAGATTACTGGGATGAAATGTGCGATAAGTGGGCGGGAGATGCATTTAGAAATCGCTCTGCGAAGACTGCACAAAATCGATCGAAGATGCCCGAAGCCCATCTACACACAGGTGGATCTAAGACATTTGGGAGCCACTTAAAGAAAATGGTAACTCATCAATATATAATATTAATTTTATAAGTATTGTTGCAAACTTGTGTACTAAATCTTTTGTCATTTAACTTCGTAGGAAGCAGAAAAAGGAGGCAGTGTACCATATAAAGATGTGTTTGTAGAAACACATAAACGGAAGACCACGGGAGTCTTCGTATCAGAGAAGGCGAGAACGACAACGGTATGTATTAATTCTATTAATAATCATTGCAATATATATGCAAGTTATCATAATGTTATCATTAATTATTAATGAATACTTTAAACATTATTTTGTAGGAGGCATATGAGCAACAGATGGTAGAGCGATATGGTGATGACGCTACTCAGCATCCATCATTTGATCCTACAGCATGGGTGACTGCAGCAGGTGAACCCAAAAAAGGTCGCGTGTTCGGGTTTGGGAGTAATATGAACACTTCACGAGTTATTGGTTCTTCCAGTTACGGCTCACCGACTTCTTGCGCCGACATAAGCTCCAAGCAGTCGACTATTCTTTCCGGTGATGATGTACGCGAGATCATTAATGAATCACTGAATAACTACTTCCAATACACCGTCGCCCCCTTTCTCCGAAATGAGATCAAGGCCGTTGTTCAGGATAGGGGATCTTCGATTCCAGGTCCCTCTCAGATATAATCACATATTCAGTTTTTTGTCTGCCTTAGAACACATATGAGCATAATCGAATCACATATATAACTTTTTGTCTGCCTAAGAACACATATGAGCATGTTATAATCACATATAGAGTTTTTTTATTGCATTAGAGCACATATGAGCATACTATAATCACATATAAAGTTTTTTTGCCTGCCTAAGAACACATATGAGCATGATAGAATCACATATAAAGTTTTTTTTACTGCATTAGAACACATATGAGCATGCTAGAATCACATATATAGTTTTTTGACTGCCTAAGAACACATATGAGCATATTATAATCACATATTCAGTTTTTTTACTGTCTTAGCACACATATGAGAATGCTATAATAACATATAGAGTTTTTTTACTGCCTTAGAACACATATGAACATGCTATATATCATTTATGATAGAATCACATATAAAATTTTTTGGTTTGCCTGCCTTAGAGCACATATGAGCATGCTATATTCACATATTCAATTTTTTTACTGCCTTAGCACACATACGAGCATGATCGAATCACATATATAGTTTTTTGCCTGCCTTAAAGCACATCTGAGCATGGTAGAATCACATATAGAGTTTTTCTAGATGCCTTAGAACACATATGAACATGCTATAATCACATATTCAATTTTTTGACTGCCTTAGCACACATATGAGCATGATAGAATCACATATATATATATAACTTTTTGTCTGCCTTAGAGCACATATGAGCATGATAGAATCACATATAAAGTTTTTTTTACTGCATTAGAACACATATGAGCATGCTATAATCACATATTCAGTTTTTTGACTGCCTAAGAACACATATGAGCATGTTATAATGACATATTCAGTTTTTTGACTGCCTTAGAGCACATATGAGCATGCTATAATAACATATAGAGTTTTTTTATTGCATTAGAGTACATATGAGCATACTATAATCACATATAAAGTTTTTTTGCCTGCCTAAGAACACATATGAGCATGATAGAATCACATATAAAGTTTTTTTGACTGCATTAGAACACATATGAGCATGCTATAATCACATATTCAGTTTTTTGACTGCCTAAGAACACATATGAGCATATTATAATCACATATTCAGTTTTTTGACTGCCTTAGCACACATATGAGCATGCTATAATAACATATATAGTTTTTTTACTGCCTTAGAACACATATGAACATGCTATATATCATTTATGATAGAATCACATATAAATTTTTTTGTTTTGCCTGCCTTAGAGCACATATGAGCATGCTATATTCACATATTCAATTTTTTTACTGCCTTAGCACACATACGAGCATGATCGAATCACATATATAGTTTTTTGCCTGCCTTAAAGCACATCTGAGCATGGTAGAATCACATATAGAGTTTTTCTAGATGCCTTAGAACACATATGAACATGCTATAATCACATATTCAATTTTTTGACTGCCTTAGCACACATATGAGCATGATAGAATCATATATATATATATATATATATATATATATATATATATATATATATATATATATATATATATATATATATATATATATATATATATATATATATAACTTTTTGTCTGCCTTAGAGCACATATGAGCATGATAGAATCACATATAGAGTTTTTTTATTGCCTTAGATCACACATGAGCACATGATAGAATCACATATAGTGTGTAATTTATTTTATTATATTTTGTTTATCAATACTGACTGTTCTTTTCTTGTGTAGGCTGCTAGCGATAATCAGCGTAGTGGAGCTGAAGGGACAGATAATGACAATGAACAAGAAGACGCACAAAATCTTGGCGATGATTAGAGGACTGTGTTGAAGAAGTTCTATTTTTTTTATGTTTCCTAATTGTAATTGTTGAATTGTAAATAATTAAACTTCTTAATTTTAAGGTGGAACGATTAATTGTTATAGATTCTTGTTATATAAAATTTTTTGTGTGGTTTGTTTTTTATTTACAAGAAATATAAATTGTACAGGAAATAGAAATTGCTTGGTATTTAATTTTCAAATAATTTTTTTTAAATTTTTTTTCGTGTTTGCGACGGATTAGCGACGGAACCATCCGTCGCTATTCATATTAATCTAGCGACGGCATAGCGACGGAAGTAAATCCGTCGCCAATCCGTGGTCGCCGTTTAGTACCGACGGATTGGCGACGGAATATAGCGCTCGTTATTCCGTCGCAATTAGCGACAGACCTGGCGACGAAATAATTCCGTCGCCAGTTAGCATCGAAATATTCACGACGTAAGCATACTGTCGCCTCGTTGTCGCTAATCCGTCGCTAACCATGTTAGCGACGGAATGTGGTCGTCGCTAATCTACTGCTTTGTTGTAGTGTATTAGCAAATGTGTGATTTTGATTGGGTCCTTGATACATTTAATGTGAGAATTGTTGGCAGACTTGAGTGAATCCATGACCATCAGAAGAGAAGTTTTGACATCCTCTGAAATTTCTTCCTTGCCTTTGAACAAAAGGCCATGTTCTAGTTGATAGAGCTATCATTTTCTGAAATTTGTAGCGATTTTTCAGGTATCATGGCTATGAAAGAGTAGCACAAGTTGCTTTTAAGTAAGAATAAGGGGTTTGAGCATGATAATAACAAATAATTCATAATCTTACCCTAGGCCATTTAGTAGGGAGAAGACTTGGGTTTGGTCACTAACAGGTTTACCAATAGCCGCTAGCTCATCACATATGCTTTTGAATGAACTAATGTATTCATCCATGGTTTGATTTTTCTTGCGGTGGACTTGAAGTTTCTACAACAATGAACATTTACACTCTTGTGAATCAAGATTGAAAGCTTTTTTGAGTGTGTTCTGTTGGATAGATTTTCGGATCACACAGTTTCACAATCATAATCATGATATAAAACATGAAATAAATCATAATATGCAGCAAAATACAAATCATGATTTTTAGCAGATCGAAACATAAACAGGAAGCAAACATGTCGGGTTCCACCATATACCAAAATCCAGACATATGCATAGAACATAATATAAACAACAGAAGCATGTTAATACAGTATAAACGGCTAAGGCGTACTAAAGTACTCCCCTTAGAGAAGATTCGTCCCCACATACAGTGCAAACAGGGTCTGACGTCCTTCCCTCAGGATACAATAGCCTCGACGATCTGGATCGGTACACGCCGATGATAGATCACCCTTCAAAAACAACCTCAGGAACTACTACTGCAGACCTCACAGTTTTAGCAAAGCAAGAGAGAGAGAGATGATAGAGTGTACATCCACCCTCTTGGAACCTCTCTAACCACGTTTATATAGACGTGGAAGATATTTGTTTGAAAAGACATGACTCTTGAAGAGTTGCCCATTTTGAATAGACATGACCCTTGCAAAGAGTTACCAGTTTTGAACAAGTGTAACTCTTCAAAGGGTCACCAGTTCTGAACGAGTGTGACTCTGCCAAGGGTCACCAGTTCCAAAAGGCATGACTCTTTTTCTTTATATAATCCAAGGAAAAACAGAAATCCGAGGCAAAAAGATACATTGGTCTTGATTGGATATGGCCCTAAAGGGCCAATTACCCGAGCCCTAACCCGAACCCGGCTCGGCACGACACTACACGGCACGGCACGGCGGGCAGGGGCGTACGCGCGCGTGTGTGTGTGGTAGTCATCCCACCCTCTTGTTCTCAGGAACAAGTGTAAGAGTTTACATGTGGATTATAAATCCCACAACAAACTCAAACACGATCAATGTGGGACTATTCCACGTCATCAAAACCACTTTTTCCAAAAAGGGAAAACACCCCACGTTTCTTCTTGGATTTTTCTCTCCCCTCCCCTCCCTTCTTGCACCTACCTCAATCAAGTGGGTTTTATGTATCCTTTGTCTTTAAAGGGTACAGAATGTCCTCACTATGGCACAAATAAAAGTATAGCTCCAAATATAAACAAACAATGAAGGATCTCCACTTAGGGCGTGTGAGAAAAAAGAGAATCAGCCAAGAGGAGAGAGTACTCACATAAGAAAAATGTGAAAAGGGATCCTTCACCTCTCTTTTATAGGTTTTCCTAAACCTAATCTCACCTCTAAACTCATCTCAACCCTTGATTTCACTCTAAACCCTCTAATCTAATGCCACATCATAATAGCTAGTTTAAATAATTAAAAAAATAATCAATTTAGGAGGGAGTGTCACTTGACACCACCTTAACAAAAGTCATACCCAAATGAGGTATCTTCCTCAAAACCATGTAGAGGGGTTGGGTTCTATCCCAACCTCCTCAGAAGGTGGAATACACCGCAAATAAACCCTAATTTATTTAAATATTAATTAATATATTATATTATCTAAGGAGTTATGCCACTTGGCATCCACCAAAACAACCAAACTATGAGAATGACTCTATCTCAAAATCGTGTAGAGGGAGAGAGTGTCCTATCTCAACCCAACACAATCTCTTAATTAGGTATTAATTTAGATTAGGTTACTTATTGACTAAGTATTTTAATTTAAGAAACTACCTAGGGGGTCTAGCTACCAAGTCTTTTGGTTAACCTCATTGTCACATATTGACCAATTAATTCTATATATTACATCACATGATTGAGATGAGAGGACATCTCACCCTAGTGTATTAAATATTAATTTAATTAACTAATTGCCACCTATGCAATTGGATCTAAGTGGGGCCCACATAGAGGGACGTCCCACCTTATTAACTCCAAACCCCCATAAAAGCTCATATAAACTACCAAATTAAATTCAAATTTAACCTAAATTCAAATTTAATTAAACTCACATTGAAAT
Source organism: Nuphar pumila (assembly GCF_984573655.1). Classification (NCBI taxonomy): domain Eukaryota; kingdom Viridiplantae; phylum Streptophyta; class Magnoliopsida; order Nymphaeales; family Nymphaeaceae; genus Nuphar; species Nuphar pumila. The sequence continues at coordinate 136,408,816 of NC_143251.1, forward strand.
CCAATCCAAATCTAAATTGGGATTCAGATTTCCTCCCAAATCCAACTTCAAATTCGAATCAAATTTTGTACGTGAACTAAATTCAAGTCATAAATTCACATAAAAATTATCTTTATTGATTTAAATAAATCATCGAAAATTCATGGATTTTACAAAATAGATGAAAGTTTATTTTTTTATTAATAGTCCAAAATTTCAGGTGCATTTAAAAAAAAATCAAAACTTAGGTGTGCCTTTTATTAAAGATAAATCTTTAAGTGCGTTTTTGAAAATTTTCCAAATGAAAAAGACTATAAACATTGGGGCAACTTTCAGTTCTCAAGAAAAATTAAGAATTGGCAAGGATCGTCACACACACCCAAAACCAAAGAAAAGACATCTAGATACCATAGTTAGCAAGTATGGGAAATATTGCATTTCTTCAATAACATCAACAAAAGGTCAACAAATACTACAAAATATTTAGTGAATAAAAATAAGAAAAATTAAATAGCATTTGGTACGTTTGAACATGCTTGAGCAATGTTGTTTTCCTTTTTTTTTAATAAGGGTTTTCTATTAGATTTGAGCATTTGAGTGATTGGACCCTACAAACTGCCATCCAAACTGAGATTTTCGAGAGGTTTTTCATCTTTTTTAGAAAATCGATCATATGGACATGTTCTACATGCTTGATTTTTTAGGAATTAACTCTTGTATTATCCGATTAACACATTCGAGCAGGTTTGTATAAGGCATGAAAATGAACAGCCCAGAATTTCAATAAATACTCAAACCTCAAAAGTTCATGTTTTTCATCAAAAACATGATCCAAGTGTCAATTCCTATCAAATGTACCAAGTCAAACACATCCGCAAGGTCATTTGCAAAAAAAATAAAGGTCCTAAAATACCCGGTTTATACCCAAGTTTCATTTGTTGTAGTTTGCATATTCTCATTTCACATGTTGTTGAGATGGGAACATAACCCGTTATTTTCAAAATAACATTGTTTTTTATAATAACAATAATCCTGTTTGGTATCTTGTCATAACGTGAAATCACAGGCATTTGTGCCACTTGGATCTACTGTATACACGCCCCGATCTCCTATCCCAACGTAGTACGATGGTTGCTGTGTTTTTATTGTCATCCAAGAAACAGGCAGCTTAAAACACCCCAAGAAGGAGGATCAGGTGCAATATGATTGTACACTTTTAGTGTGCTGCTGCACCTCATCACCCTCCATCTTTAAGATACCAGCTGTAGGGCGCGACAGCAGACGGTGGATGATCAGGTGCAGCAGCACACTTGAAGTGTGCAATCACATTGCACCTGATCTCATGTCCCCCAAGAAGCCTCTTTGAGATATATAAGAGAGAAGTTTGAAGCCACAAAATTCTAATGAAAAACTAATCAAAGACAGGGCCAATGAGATCCATCTACACAGCCTGTACAATCTAATTTATTTTTTTGACAATTTCTTTCTCTTATTCTTACCTCTATAAAACACCACTTTAATCATGTCACCCTTCATGAATCGAGTTCTCTCTATCATGGGTATCTCCAAAACACCACTTTAACCATTAGACCACTCTTTTATGTATTCATCCACCCCCTCTCTCTCTCTCTCTGCTTTTTGGGGTACACTGGTACAGCAATTTTCTGATATCAAGGGATTCTGATTCCCCTTCTTCGCCTTCCTTTTCCTTGGGTACAATTCCTTCTTCATCTTCTGTGGTTTGAGAAAAATCAGACAGCTCAATCTTTATTCTCTCTCCTTCTCTCTCTGAAAAGGGGAATCCTTCCCTTCTTATAAATACCCATCAATAAACACGCCTTTCTCTCATACATTGACACCCACCATCAGTTTCTGTGATCCCTTTGTGTCCCTCTTGAAATTCTGTGGTTATCCTCAAAGAATGGCCTCTCGTTCAGCTACCTCTTCCTGGACAATAAAGCAGAACAAGGCCTTTGAGAGGGCTCTGGCAGTGTATGATAAGGAGACTCCTGACCGTTGGAAGAATGTGGCTGCCATGGTTGGAGGCAAGACTGCAGAGGAAGTGAAATGCCACTATGAACTGCTGATGGAGGACTTGAGGTCTATTGAATCAGGCCAAGTGCCCTTCCCTAACTACAAGTCTTCCAATGGTGCCAGTAAGGGGAAGGGCTCTGGTTTAACAGATGAAGATTACAGGTCATTGTTCTGCACTCTTTTTTTTTTTAAGTCTTCTTTGTAGCCTGTTTTTAGACCTATGTCACACTGATAAGGCTGGCGAAACCGTCATTTTTATGAAGTTTTCAATATGCCCAGTGTATGAGGGGACACGCCATTTTTATGAAGTTTTCAATATGAGCAATATATACCGATACAACCATTTTTATGAAGATTTTAATATGACTAGTATATACTGATACAACCATTTTTATGAAGATTTCAATATGACTAGTATACGAGGGAACGCGCCATTTTTATGAAATTTTTAATATTAGTATATAAAGGGACACGATACGGGGGTCAAAATGAAGTATCCATGTGACAGTTTAGACTTCATCCAGATAAATTGTGTATTTTTCTTTTCTTGCTCATGATATTGCCTTTCTAAGGGATACCCAATTTCTTGTTTCTTGTTTTACTGCAGGCTGTTGATGCATTTGAAGTTGCAGCGTCAATGAGGAGTTGACGCTAGAGGAAGATGGTTAGGCTATCTGCTTATGCCCTTCTTCCTGGTTGCCTAGGTGTTACTTATTATAGTGTGTGGTTGATTACAGAAGGCTCTTCTTGTATGGGTGTTATATATCAAGGTTTAAAGTGGATGAAAGTATATAAGGATATCGTGGATGTCTAGTAAATGTAACGGCATCCATTAGTATATGTAATCTATGGGTTCCTACCAATCTACAGGCTTCCTATATAAACCTCTCTCTCTCTCTCTCATATATATATATATATATATATGGTATACGTGTCACTTGACTGCAATTTAGTTCACATGGACGAGCAAAGCAATGACTGATGGTTTTCTTTATGAGGTCACCTTTTATGGACCCTTTCACGTTTAAAGGGACCATCTCAATTCTCCCCTCTTCAGCTCTTTTGTTTTCTTTTTTGTTTGTTTCAGTGTGTTAGTTTTGTCTCATCTATCTGGGGCTACACGCTTCATTGTAGCAATCCCTGTAAACTGCAGCCTTGCATAGGCAAGACACTATATGTAATGCAAGATTATCAATCTTCAGACTTTTCCTTGCAAATACGTAACTCTCTCTCTCTCTCTCTCTCTCTCTCTCTATATATATATATATATATATATATATATATATATATATATATTAATTGATGATGCGACATTAGTCCTGGGCTCGCTGGTAACTGCTACACATGCATCAGACCTGGAACATTAAAATGGACTATGTGACATGCATTTTTTTTATGTTATCAGGCTTTCTTGCCATAAGAAGGCTTATATCGGTTCATGGGCGTAGAAGATGGAATAAGTGACCTGGAGTTGCTTTATTACGGTTGGATGGAGCACGTAAGGCTGGGTGGTCGTCTCCTTGACCCGGAGTTTTACTTCTCCGGAAGGCGAGCCCATTAAGTGATCCAGTTCTCGGTGAGGGTGGCATATAAGTTGCAAACAGTGATGCCGTTGCCGTTGTTTCCCTTTGCTTTACTTGCACTCGCCTTCTTGTTAGAGTTATTGACAGCCAAGACAGACCAAGTTGCAAACGGATGTACTTATTTGATAATGTTATTGAGAGAGAGAGAGAGAGAGAGAGAGATGATCATGATGATTTGTGCTCCTGGGGTATCGTTAACGGTACTTTCGTCTTTAGAGCTTTATTTTGAACAACAGGAATGCTTTTCAAATAGTCCAATGTCCATGAATGGGACACTTGGTTTGATTGAAACAGTATCAAAGGGATCGATCTTGGTTTGCAAGATTCCCTTTAATAAGAGAGAGAGAGAGAGAGAGAGAGAGAGAGAGAGAGAGAGAGAGAGATTACCAAAATAAGCATCATACAATGGGCCAGAGTAGAACTTATTTTGGGTGTTTATTTTACCTTCTAATCCTAGTCCTATATTCTGATCTCTTCTTGAATTTGGTTCATGGTCAATATAGACAAGCCAGATACTTGAAAGTTGAAACCTACTATGGGCAAGCTATATTCTTTGGCCCCACTTTTTCTTTTCATGATTTGTATGTTGGCATCAGAACGGTCAGAAAGGTAGAGAGAGCCCTTTGAAGCTTCTGTTATTTCTCTAAGACTTGTTTTTGCCTTCATTTTTTCCACTGCGCCGTCTAAGGGTCTTTCTTGATTGTGCTCAGATCTTCTGCTCCCAAACCTTTCACCATGGATAGGGTAGCAACCTTATCAACCTTTCGGTCTAGTAGAAGATTCTTTTCACGTCAAAGTATCTTGGTTTACTTTTTATGCAAAAGGAGACTCTTATTCTAGATAGTATAAAGGGACCTCTTTGAAGTATAAAAGCATGAAATCTTTCAACAATATTGCATTTGAAGAAGATACTGAGTGCAAAACTAACTTAGATTGGAAGAGATAAATAAATTATGATATGACTTGGCTTGCACATGAATCTGGTGTGACATTCCTTTTGGTACAAACAACAGAACCAGGAAGCTTGCAGCCCTCTTGGAAGTATGGTGTTCAAAAGCAAACTAGTACTTTAGTTTTATGTAAATCTTTAACCATTTTTTTTTTCTAATGTGGGTTTCCCCTTCATGTCTCTCATATAATACATAAACTATGCTATGTCCTCATTACCTGGCAGTCAATGTACCATTAGTTTTTTTTTTAAGGTTCATTTTCAACTGCAAATCTTAATTTGTTGATGCAACATGTGAGCTCCCCTCTTGATGGCTGCACAAATCTTCAATTTCAATCGACTTCAAGACAGTACCAATGAGCATGTCATGTACCCTGATCAAAAGCTCAACCTGCTCATATTAGCAGATTAATCACTCTTAGTTTAAGACAGAAATTAACTGTCTCAAAAGATCTTCCAAAATATTTAAAACGCATTTTTAAAAAGCACCTGACCACCAATTGCACGAAACTCAAGTAAGTCTCTCTTTTGTAAGGAGCATATCTCCATGAAACTCTGGTTAGTCTACAAGAAGAGTTGCTCATGAGAAAGTTACATAACAAACTCTTAGCTGCACTGTAACTTTTATTTTGTAGAAGAAAAAATTAATGCTTATTACCTCACAGCTACTGCTAAAACTGATTCTCAGTTCATCAAGAACACCAGTTATAAACATTTTCTCGTTTCTCATGGAACCATTCACATTTTTGTCTTCAATAGATTTGACACTCAAAGAACCATTGTCTGTAGACATTTCTGACAAAGAAGCGATAGAAGCAGAAGCCTGTATTATGAAGTGGTTAGTCCTTAATCTTCCTGAGGTATGTATAAAGAGCCTCATGTTGGGGAATGGCAAAATAAACAGTAAATAGTTTAGAACCGCACTGCCAAATAGTGATGCTATTACAAACCAGAGAGACAAAAGCTTAAGGCATGTTTTATTGAGACGTGTTCAGATTTGGATCATGGATATTGGGTCCCTATAGTGCTGGGTACATTGTATTTATCTTCAATTTCCCATTGTGGCTGACACCAATTATTTTGGTTCTCAATAGGAGTTAGATGTTTCTTTTCTTTTTTAAGGAGAACCAACTCTTGGCTTTATTTCTCTTAGAAGAAAAACTATTGGCTTTATTGAGATATTCTTCCATTCTAATCCGCAATTTTATTATTTTTTTTCAAAGGGCAAGCTTCTACTAAACCCCATTATTTTGGTTTCATTGAAATCAGATGAAGGGTTTTAATTTTAAAAGGAGAATTGTAACAGTAACAGTAGTTTTTGTTATGCAGTTTTTCATTTTTATTCTGCAAACATGAAGTTATAATTGCCTCAGAATTTACTACAGTAGTGAATCTCAATGATCGACACAGAAAGTGCTATCAGTATGAAAAGTTGCTTCCAAGTTGATCTCCTATGCAGAACAAAAATAAAAATCGGCCAAGATTTTTCTTAGAGGCTCATAACATGGAACTATAGATGCCATTCACAGGGCAAGCTGCAGCAGGGCAATTGTTGGTGGGTATGCTCCAAGGAATCTTATCTGCTCCTAAGAATGAAAGGACCGGGACACGAGTACATTTTGGTAGCTTTTTCAATTAAAGCCTGCTTGTCCTCTGAGAAAAATTGTAGGTCTTAACATCTAGCACAAAAAAAAAACATGAAACACAGAAAATATTTTAGCAGAAAATGATTACCCGTTGCAGAGTTGCAAGGTATCCATCAAGTTTCATTTATCACTTCATAAGTTTCGTTTTCCTGTGGTTAATTTTGCTTCCAAGAAACAAAAAACTTGGGTTATAATAAGATAGAAGCGAAAGAGCTTTTGGTGCTTTCTTCAAAGAAGGCTGCCATCTCAAGTAAAAGAAAGAAAGTGACAAAGGAATGAATAGTGGACATTGATCAAGGAGTATGAATTAGAGAAGTACGTTTTTGGGACCTCCCCCTTTTGTAATATGCAAGGTTACATTTTTGGCATTTCATTCAATAATATCAACATGCTACTGGGATTTAATATTTTGGTTGAGTTGCATAGCGTTTATTATGTGGTATTTATTTAGCCTTTTGGTTTAATACCACAATAGTCTTTTGGTTTACTATCTTTTTTTGAGAAGAATTTTGGTTTACTATCATAATTGACTAATTCAATTGTGTGGCGTTAAAGGAAAAAATTGGACAAGGACACAGACTTCCTTTGATAGCGTTTACAAATAACAAAGATTCAGAAATTATTGCCAAAAGGCAAACTTGTTCTTACCATAACACGATATTGTTGTTCTCTACATGTATACACAGTTCAACAGAAGCCGCTCCAGGAGCTTGAGGCAAAATGAAATCCCAGAAACAACCAAATTTTTAATCCTAAAAGACTAACAAAACCAACTGATGATGCCACCAACAATTGAACTCGAATTCAATTGATAAAACCAACTAAACAGATACTGATTAACTCTGGGAGACACCCCAGAAAACCATCCCAACAGAACAGTCTGATGAGATTCAGAAATTGTTGCCAAAAGGCAAACTTGTTCTTACCATAACACGACACAGGGATTGTTGTTCTCTACATGCATACACAGTTCAACAGAAATTGTTGCCAAAAGGCAAACTTGTTCTTACCATAACACGATACAGAGATTGTTGTTCTCTACATGTATACACAGTTCAACAGAAGCCGGTCCAGGACCTTGAGGCAAAATAGAATCCCAGAAACAACCAAATTTTTAATCCTAAAAGACTAACAAAACCAACCGATGATGCCGCCAGCAATTGAACTCGAATTCAATTGATAAAACCAACTAAACAGATACTGATTAACTCTGGGAGACACCCCAGAAAACCATCCCAACAGAACAGTCTGATGAGATTCAGAAATTGTTGCCAAAAGGCAAACTTATTCTTACCATAACACGACACAGGGATTGTTGTTCTCTACATGCATACACAGTTCAACAGAAATTGTTGCCAAAAGGCAAACTTGTTCTTACCATAACACGATACAGAGATTGTTGTTCTCTACATGTATACACAGTTCAACAGAAGCCGCTCCAGGAGCTTGAGGCAAAATCTAATCCCAGAAACAACCAAATTTTTAATCCTAAAAGACTAACAAAACCAACTGACGATGCCACCAACAATTGAACTAGAATTCAGGTCACTGGGGTCTGCGTTTTGTCGATGGGATCAATTCTTTGAGCTTCTTCCTCAACCCATTGGTCACAGAGTTTTTGAAAAAACTGGCTTTCCCACAAGTGTGAATCGATGGAGGCGATACAACGATAACAGTGGAAGAAAGGTAAACCAACAGCGGAAACAAAAACAGCACACAAATTTACATGGTTCCTTCTCAAACTGAGATACGTCCACGGCGACCTATAGGTCAGCACCTTCCACTATTTTCAAACGGAGATTACAAAGTGGCCAAAAAGGCATAAGCCTTACAAACACACACGGTGTAACAAAGAATAAACAAAGAGGATATACCTCACTGAAGAACAAAGAACGAATGTTCTGAAGATCCAGCCTCACAAAGTTGTTCTAAAAGAAGTGTAGCAGCATTTCTTGCTTTGTTCTCTTCACACCCTTTCGGTGCCCTAAAAAGTGTTTCTCACACTTTCTTCCTGCGTTTCAGCTCTGTTTTTCTCTCTTTCATCCGTCCCTTAAATAGAAGATGAGACCCGCATTTAATGCGGAAGACTAAACGTCTTGTACAACTTACAATGCGCCTGAATCGCCTTATCACAAATCGCTATCCAACGAGTACTAAAACAAATCGCTATCCAGCGAATACTGAAAATCGTCATCCAGCGAGTACTGAAACTAATCACTATGCAACTTAAAGCACTAACCACAAATTGCCATCGACAAATCGTTGATCCTCAAAACTCTGAACTGCTGAATCGTCATTCAGCTATGAGGATTTCTACAAATCGCTATCCAGCGAATACTGAATCAAATCGCTATCCAACGAGTACTGAAATCATCCTTGAGAAGATCAAGCATCGTGCTTGGGAATTCTACCGCAATAATGAATATGCATCGAACTACTGATGATGTCATAAATGATCAATTATCAGACGATCCATTTTCAAGATAGATGGGTCTCATAAGGAGGGAAACCCAACAATTCTCCCCATTCCTGACTTATGAGGAGGCTTCTACCATTCCTGCTAGTAATCGACACTTCTCAAGCCTGTCTTTGGGCAATGCCTTAGTCAACATATCTGATGTGTTATCATCAGTGTGAACTTTCTCAAGTTGCAGCAATTTGTCATTCAAGACATCTCGAATCCAGTGGTATCGAGCATCAATATGTTTTGATCTTGAATGAAATGAGGAATTCTTACTCAAGTGAATTGCACTCTGGCTATCACAGTGAAGAACATACATTTATTGCTTCAAGCCCAACTCTTGCAAGAATTTTTTCAACCACAATAATTTCTTACTTGCTTCTGTAATGACGATGAACTCAGCTTCTGTGGTGGAGAGAGCTACACAGTTCTGTAATTTCAACTGTCATGCAACTGCTCCCCCTGCAAAAGTAATCAAATACCCAAAAGTAGATTTTCTACTACATCACCAGCCATATCAGAATCTGTGAACCCATCGAGAATAGGTTTACCATTTCTAAAACACAGACTCATCTTTGAAGTGCCCTGAAGATACCTTAGAATTCATTTCATTGTTGCTCAGTGTTTTTTCCCTTGATTTGACGGAAATCGACTAACAACTCCAATAGCATGAGCTATGTCTGGTCGAGTACACACCATAGCTCTTATATCAAAGAACCTACTGTCGAAGCATAGAAAATTTTCTGCATCATGATTTCTTCTTCATCATTTGCAGGACATTGACTTGAGCTAAGTTTGAAATGCCCTGCAAGAGAACAATTGACAAGCTTTGCTTTATCCATGTTGAACCTCTCAAGAACCTTTTTGATATAATTCTCTTGAGATAACCAGCCCATGTGATCTGTCACGAACGATTCTCATCCCAAGAATCTGCTTTGCTGGACCTAAATCCTTTATGGCAAAAGTCTCACTCAACTCCAACTTTAGCTTGCTTATCCTGCTGATGTCTTGGCCTATAATCAACATATCATCCACATAAAGCAAGAAAATAGTAAAATTTTCATCTGAAAATTTTTTCACAAAGACATAATGATTTGTAGAGGTTCTTGAATATCCATGCTCAGTCATAAATGAATCAAACTTCTTATACCACTGCCTTGGTGCTTGCTTCAATCTATACAAACTCTTCTTCAGCTTGCAGACAAAGTGTTCTTTGCCCTTGTCAATGAAGCCTTCAGGTTGCTCTATATAAATTTCTTTTTTCAAGTCACCATGCAGAAATGCAGCCTTTACCATCAAGCTGCTTAACTTCTAGGTTCATACTTGCTGCTATACCGAGCACAGTTCGGATGAAGGACATTTTCACAATTGGTGAGAAGATCTCATCAAAGTTAACTCCCTTTTTCTGACCAAAACCTTTCACGACAAGCTGTGCCTTGAATCTAGGTTGAGAGACGTTCCCATCAATTTTTTGTCTGAAGACCCACTTGTTCTTCAACACCTTCTTCCCTTTAGGTGACTTTACCAGATCAAAGGTGTGATTCTCATGCAATGAATTTATTTCCTCTTTCATTGCCTTGAGCCACTTAGACTTGTTTTCATTTTCCAAAACTTCTTGAATTTTTTTTGGCTCTCCTTGATTTGTAATCATCACATACTCATTTGATGAGTATTTTCTGGATGGTTATTTCTCTCTAGTGGACCTCCTTACCGAAGTCTGAGGAAGTGACTATTGGGGTGTTGGCTCCCCCTTCAATTTCTATCTAAGCACTTCCTTCCTCTGTATTATTATGAGGAGGTAGCTTCGCTTCCACGAAATCATGAATAGTCGGTGCATCAAGGGGATCTAAGTCAACAAGATCACCTTTACTGGACTCTAATGGCTTAGACTTACCAATGTTTTCAATGGTCTGATTTTCCAAGAAGACAACATCTCGACTTCTGACTACCTTCTTATCAACAGGGTCATATAGTCTGTAGCCAAATTCTTCATGGCCATAGCCAAGAAATATGCACTGCTTGGCCTTTGAATCAAGCTTGGACCTTTCTTCCTTTGGAACATGAACAAAAGCTCTGCAACTGAACACTCTTAAGTGATCATAGGAAGCTTTTTCTCAGTCTAAACTTTCTCTGGAACATCTCCCTTTAAGGGAAGAAGATAAGTTGATAAGATCAACCGTTTTCCTCATTGCCTCACCCCAGAAAGATCTTGACAATTTAGAGTGTGACAACAAACATTTGACTCTCTCAAGAATGATGCGATTCATTCTCTCAGCAAACCTCATTCTGTTGAGACATAATTTTCACGGTCCTTTCATATTTGATGCCATGATTGATGCAATACTGATCAAATGACCCAATGTATTCGCCACCATTATCCGAGTGAACACATTTCAATTGTCTGTCAATTTCTCTTTCAGCCATGCTCTGAAAATGCTTGAATACATGTAGAACTTGGTCTTTAGTTCTCAGTGTATAAGCCCAAACTTTCCTAGAGTGATCATCTATGAAAGTCACAAAATACAATGCACCACCAAGTGTCTTGACCTTCAATGGCTCACACACATCAGAATGTATAAGATCTAGAACATGAGATTTTCTAGATGCAATGCTTTTATGGAAAGAAACCATATTCTATTTACCATGGAAGCAATGAACACATGGTTCTAAAGATGTACCGCCCTGAAAATGCTTGAATACATGTAGAACTTGGTCTTTAGTTCTCAGTGTATAAGCCCAGACTTTCCTAAAGTTATCATCTATGAAAGTTACAAAATACAATGTACCACCAAGTGTCTTGACCTTCAATAACCCACACACATCAGAATGTATAAGATCTAGAATATGAGATTTTCTAGATGCAATGTTGCTATGGAAAGAAACCATATTCTATTTACCATGGAAGCAATGAACACATAACTCTGTGGACGAGCCATTCTCCACAACATTCACAACACCCTTGCAGATCTTCGCTTGCAAAGTGTAGAAGAAAGAGCAAGTCTTCGTTCTTCTTGCTACTACCAAGGAGCCTTTGGTTAGCTTTCACCTTCCGTCACTAAAGGTGTTGTTGTAGCCTTCATCATCCAACTTTCCGGCAGAGATCAGATTCAGTTGGATGTCTGGTACATGCCTAACATCTTTGAGCAACAATTTGCAGTCAACGTTTGTTTTCAAACAAATGTCGCCTATGCCAATAATCTTTGACACATCTTCATTTCTTATTCGAGCATTTCCGAAATCACCTTACGAATAGGAAGTGAAGAAATCAACTCGCGAGGTAACATGAAATGAAGCTTCAGAATCAATTACCCAATCAGTCTTTTGGCAGATCAAATTGATGCTAGTACTATCACAGATAACCATAAGCTCTCCATCTATGACTGCTGTTGTGGCATTTTGCTTTTCTTTTGAGCTTTTCTCTTTATTTTTCTCCTTGAACATGAGCTTCCTACACTCCCGCTTCATGTGTCATTTCTTGTGACAATAATAACACTCAACGTCTTTCTTTGAACTCGAGTGTGAGTGACCTCTGGATTTGTCATGATAGTGCAGAGTTTTGCTCTTACTCCTCCCCCAATTTTCAATCACAAGTGCCCCAGAGAGATGATTTTCTCCTAGTTTCTTTATTCAGCAGACTCCTGGTAACTTGGCTCATCGTTACCGTTCCATCAGGTGCGGAGTTACTAACTGTGACCACCAAGGTTTCTCAACTCTAAAAAAGGGAACTAAGGAGCAACAAAGCTTGCAACTCATCATCAAAAGTGATTTTCATTGTAGCCAATTGATTTACAATACTTTTGATCTTATTTAGATGCTCTGCAATAGAGTTGCCCTCTTTATATTTGAGGTTCACAAGTTTTCGAAATAGAAATGCCTTATTCACTGCCGTCTTTCTATCATAAAGACTTTTCAGTTTGGTCCAAAGATCATGCACAGAAGTTTCTGTGGATACATGATGAAAAACACTATCATCGATCCATTGCCGAATGAAACCGACAACTTTCCTGTCTAACTTTTTTCACTCATCATCTTTTATCTCTTCTGGTTTGCCGCTATTACCCTCTATAGGTCCATCTAAATCTTTACAAACTAAGAGGTTTTTTATTTTTGTTTTTCAGGTCATTCAGTTTGTGTCATTCAAACTGATCATACGACTGACATTGTTCTCCGTAACTTCACACACAAATATAACGAGTTGAGACTAGAGGAACCAAGCTCTGATACCAGATGTTGAGAAAAACTGGCTTTCCCACGAGTGTGAATCGATGGAGGTGATACAACGATGACAATGGGAGAAAGGTAAACTAACAGCGAAAACCAAAACAACACACAAATTTACGTGATTTCCTCTTAAACTGAGGTACGTCCACGACGACCAATAGGTCAACACCTTTCACTATTTTCAAACAGAGATTACAAAGTGGCCAAAAAGACATAATCCTTACAAACATGCACGGTGTAACAAAGAATAAATAAAAAGGATATACCTCACTGAAGAACAAAGAACGAATGTTCTGAAGATCCAGCCTCACTAAGCTGTCTTGAAAAAAGTGTAGCAGCATTTGTTCTCTTCACACCCTTTCGGTGCCCTAAAAAGTGTTTCTCATACTTTTTTTTTCTGCTTTTCAGCTTTGCTTTTCTCTCTTTCATTCATCCCTTAAATAAAGAACGAGACCTGCATTCGGAAGACTAAACGTCTTGCACAACTTACAATGTGCCTGAATCATCTTATCATAAATCGTTATCCAACAAGTACTGAAACAAATCGCTATCAAGTGAATACTGCAAATCACCATCCAATGAGTACTGAAACAAATCGCTATGCACCTTAAAGCACTAATCACAAATCGACATCGACAAATCGCTGATCTTCAAAACTCTGAATAGCTAAATCGTCATTCAGTTGTGAAGACTTCTACAAATCGCTATCCAGTGAATACTGAAACAAATCGATATCCAACGAGTATTGAAATCATCATCGAGAAGATCAAGCATCGTGCTTGAGAATTCTGCCACGATAATGAATGTACAACGAACTACTGATGATGCCATAAATGATTAGTTATCAGACGATCCATTTTCAAGATAGATGGGTCCCATAAGGAGGGAAACCCAACATAGAGGTCCGGGTTCTGTCGATGGGCGTCCCCTCTTTGTAGCTGGAGAGCCTCCTGTTCATGAGGTTCTTGTAGCTTCGACCTGATGGTCACCCCGATTATGTCGGAATTGATCAGATTCTGCAAAGATTTCATGGAATCCTGTTTGTGGGTGAGCTTCTTTTACTGATTAGCGTCCTGCAATCGGCCGTGGATCGCCTCCATCTCGTCTTTTATAATGCCGACCTCTTTGAAGAAATGGATGAGATCGGCGTCTTGGGTGGTCATCTCTATATCAGGCCTGCTTCGAGGTCTCTCATGCCTCCTTCAGATCGACGTAGCTAGTGAAGAATTTCATCATCAAATCGTTCATCTTTCCTCTGTCTTTCTCCTCGACCGAGAGCTCTTTCTTGTTTCTTTCGATGTTGGTGATCGTTTTCTTGCCTTCTTTCTTGCTTCTGAATCAGGAATCTCTCTGGAATTTGTTGGGCAATAGAAGGAAGAAGCCCACCTGGGGCATTATAAAAAGAGGGGGAGTGGTTCTTCTAACGATCATTTTTTCGAGTAGCCGTTGGAGCCATCCGAGATTTTGAATCCAATCTAGATGAAATGACGGAACTATTCTTGTATTGGATGTATAGAAGAAACGGATATGGCATTGAAAAAAATACGGACTAACGAAGAATATGAAGGTCATAACTGACAAAGACAGGGATAGGTATGGGGAACTTGTGTTGACACCAGAAACCAGATAGTGGAACCGTAATCACCCGTCACTAACCGTTGGAACGGAGAGCAGATCAGGTGATCTGTCATCTTCACCGTCCATCTCCATCGCTTCATCTCCTTGTGTACATTGTGGACGGTGGCAGATCACTTGATGTGCTCTCCGAACCGTCCATCTGGAGAACTTTCAGATATGTGGTGGGCCCATATGTTGATTTGTTCGGGTCTTGGATTTGAATAGGATATGTTATTAATCTGATGTGGATCTTAAAATAAGTTCTGGATCGCGTACAAACTTATAAGTTCGATCAGATTTTTTCTCCATTCAGGCCAATATTTTATGTTGGATCGGATCTATTTGAACAATTTACATGTAAAGCCCCTGTTGCCACCCTTTCTTTGTTTTACAGGATCCATTAGTACCATATAAACGTTTCAGGATTAAACTCTACTACATCAGATCCAGTTTGAACCTGGATTTGGATTGGAATCTGTTAAAATTTTGGATTTTAATTTGGGTCTGTCATTTTCAGAACCGTCTCCAACCCATTTTTCACTTGATGCCTCCATGGGAGACGCAGATGGTTTGAACAAATCTAACCCAGCTGAGTGAAGATCTTTTCAACTCAGACCCAACTGGACCTTCAGAGATCTGGTTAGCTTGGATCTTCGTCTATCCAATTTCAAAATAATTGGGTTCAGTAGATTTGGATTTAGACTTAAGAACAGGAGATTCCTTACCAACTGTACTTTATATATTAAAACTGAGGCTGTGACTTGTGTTGTTTGCTTGGGACTCGATTTTGGACCCGAGTCCATTAAATCGTGCCAGATATCGAGCTGAATTGGGTGGCACAGGAAGATGGGCGTGTTTGGATCAAAGATGTTGTCCTACATAGGGATGAAGGAACTTGATTTCAGATCCATGCAATTTTGAATCCTGCATATTGGGATATAGTATAGTTGGATCCAATATGCATGACAGCATTGCGAAGCAAGAGACTACATGGGAGCATAGTGGCAAACGTTTTTATCGGCAATTTCTCATTTTTCAAAAATTCGCAAAAAATTGAAAAAAATCCATAAATCTCACATTTTTTTATGAAAAATCTCAGCAATAAAAAAATAAATAATATAAATTAATTTTTATAAGAAAATATTAATAAAAATTATTTAAAAATAAAAAATACATGATTTTTTGCAATAAATAGCTGTTTAAAATGTAAATATCGTGTTTAAATTGCAGTATTTATGTTTTTTTTCATAAATCTCATGATATTTTGAAAATCTTGCGAGACCCGTTTTAAACTTTCAGGCAATTTCTCACGATATTATCATGAGATTTAAGAAAATCTTGAGATATTTGTCACACTGCATGGGAGTCGAGGATCAGGGATACATGGATAGCTTAAGTGCCTGTTTATGTGACACAGGCCAATCACATGCCATGTGATTGGCCTGTGTCAGGTAGGCAGGCACTTAAGCAAGCCATGGTCCAGGGAGTCGAGGGGACACCCACATACAACAGGCTAGGACCAATATTGTTAAAATCGGTTCACTAGGTGAATGGGTTTCTTTAAAAAAAATTGAAAAAAATCGAAACAAATGAAATCAATCTTGAATCAGCAGTACATTTTTACCATCAGTTACATATGTACAACAACAACTATGCCTTCATCCCAAAACAATTGGGGTCGGCGATATGAACCAAAAAAGAAAATCATTCTGGGTCCTCCACATGAATCATTCTCCTCCAATCATTTCTATCCAATGCTATGTCCTGGGTGAGGTTCAAAACATTCATATCATTTTCTATCACCTCCATCCATGTCTTCCTAGGCCTACCCCGACCTCTTTTAACTAATATATTTTTTCATTTCTCCATCCTTCTAATTGGAGCATCATTAGGCCTTCGTCGAATATGTCCAAACTACCGTAAACGATTCTCTCTTGTCTTATTTTCAATGGGTGCAACGCCTACCTTCTTACGTATCTCCTTGTTCCGAATCTTATCTTTTATTGTATTTTTACACATCCATCTCAGCATACACATCTCAGCTACACTCATTTTTTGAATATGATGTTTCTTGGCAGCCCAACATTCCGTACCTTTATCCGGGCTTGGGACCGGCAGTGTATAACTAAACAGTTATACACAGGCGGAGTTCATCAGTTACATATGTCATTTAAAAAAATTCACCCCTTAAAATTATTTAAAAAATAGATTGAATCGGCCTTGAATCAGCTGCTTCTGAATCGTCTTTGGGCCTATTTGATCCGAATCGGCCAACTGGGACCGATTTTAACAACATTGGCTACGACTAGCATGTTCAGGTCTCCTGTCTCAGGTGTAATTTCTGTGTAATAAACAGAAACAATAACTATGTTGTGTAGCATGACCTAGATTCAGGCCTGGGTTTATAGGGAACCTTTGAGGTCCCAATAGAGAACCCAACCAAGACCAAAAGCCACCAAGACTTGAGGACATTATCGCCATTTAGAAATTAAAGGTTATTTCTGTCCTTGACCACCTCCCAAGCTTGAGAGAGAGAGAGAGAGAGAGAGAATCCATCCTGGACTTCGTTGTGCCACGTCTCATGCTTTTGATTGGCTAAGAGCAGCCTCCCCTCCACCTCTCGTTGCTCAACCAGAGAGAAAGGAGATAATGGGGTTGGATTTTGGATAACGAGCTTTGATAGGCTTACATGGTTTTTGCATTATCTGCTTTTATATATAGCCTATCATAATTCAGCACATTTTATCCTCTCTCTCTCTCTCTCTCTCTCTCTCTCTCTCTCTCTCTGCCAACTATGTCTCAATTGTGAATCATGATCATATAGAGAAGAAAAGATCCAGTTCCTAACCATCACCCTTAAACTGACTGAATTTCAGGTTGGTGTTTGCTTATTTGCTTATTTATGGAGTATTTCAGTAGTTTTGATTTTTTTTCCTCTCTGCTTTTGTTCTTTTTTCTGAGGTGAGTTTGTGTTATCTTTGAACAAGTGCCTAACCTTAGTTTTAAGATGGTTTGCTGTTCAGTTGAGTGTTATTTGATTGACAGTGGTTCTAGACTTCTTCATATCTTTGTCTTTTAGAACGGTGGGCTATATGAATGAATCTGATTGAGAATGAGTTTCTGTTTCTGTGTAGTGATGTACGCTTTGAAATTTGAATTGCTGTAAGTTTGTAAGTTTGAGATATTTTTTCAATTTATAACCCGAAGAAACGGCACCGAACAGGAAGACCTGGTCGTGCCTGCTCAGCCTGCCGCCAGCCTACGGTCGTCATGCCGGTGGCGTAAAACTCCGAGGCTAGGACCCCCTCCCTGGGGCCTATGCTGGGCATCGGCTTGCGCAGAGTGGTGACACCCATGGGATTCGAACCTTGACCGTCCTTCTAGCTGCCAAGGCCCCACCCCCACTTTGGGCTACTCTTAAGTTTAAAGTTAGAAGAGCAAAAATTCCAAGAAAATGGCGAAGCCCATTAGATTTTAGTAACGAGTTTTAGTAACAAAAGATTGTGTGTCTTGCAATTTTTAGGCTATGAGATTGCAACTATTTTTGTTGCTTTGTTTGGTTCAATCAGTTATCTGGTTCTGTTCATTACGCATACACCACGATACAAAATTTCCCTTTTCTTTCCTGATGATTGATTGCTGTGGATCGTTTCATGTATTTGGATAAGACTGAATTTATGTTTGTAGTTCAAGTTCTGTGTTTATGATTTAATTGCTAAAAGGTTTTGCCTTTAAACAGATGAGTATCTTGAATCAATCCATCTCTCCCCATGGATCACCTTCCGTGGTGGCATCCCAATCTAGTGCCCAGATTAGAAGAAAGATGACAATCGTTGCTAGTGGGCATTCTTCAAGTGAGTCCTGCTACAAAAGAACACAACTTGGTGCAAAACATCCAAGACAGGGTGGTGTTCTTGAGTTCATCGATGGCGAATCCACCAAACTTTCCGATGTGATCCGCGAAGAGGAGCTTCACAAGTTCATTTTTGACCCAGTTACCCATGTCAATCCAGAGAAGGCATTCAAGACAGTGCCAGATGATGCTGTATTTGAACCCTTTACTTTAGGCTTTGTACGCTCGCTGATGGAGAATGAGCAGATCAGCATGATCAAGGATAAAATGGCAGGCCTAGAGGGTACACAGTTAGTTGCAGACACCCTTGTTGTGGGAGTATCCTCTGCTGTGAAGTTGCAACGCCATCAAATGGATCAGATTGCAAAGAAGATGCGGAGACTAACTGGTGCAACTCATGTCAGCCTTAAGAACACGGTTGACCCGTCATTGATTGCCGGTTTCATCATTAGCTATGAGAAGGAAGGCTCCCATGTTATCGATCTCAGCGTGAAAGGACAATTAGATCAACTGGTCGCTCATATTGAATCAAATGATCAAAGAAATGGAAGCAATAATGAAGGCTATATCTTCATGAATAGGGAAAGCCAGGTAGCAACCACTGAATTTCCATTTAACCCATAAACTTCAGCAGTATGCAGATTTTCCTTCAGCAACCAAGTTTTGGCAACAGAGGCATGTGATTTTGCTTTCTTAGTATACTGGCAGAGTGAGTCGGCAAGATATCGGCAATAACGGGTCATCTAAGCAGCCCAGAAGTTGTGAATTACTTACATCATGTATGAATGTTGTATATTACTGAAAGAAAATTATGCTTGTGCATTTGGCAATATTCCTGTCTATATATTTTTGTAGATTTTTAAATCTATTCTCTCTTTATTCTAAGGGAATAAAACCATCGCTGGCGTATGATCAATTCAATTGGCTTAAAACCTCTCTCTCTCTCTCTCTCATGAATATGCTACTCAAAATTAAGTCTTGAATTTGTTGTAACACGCTAATTTGGTTTCTTTTATGAGTTGAAAATACAATTTCGAAGCTTTTTAGGTCTCGGAACATTTTAGTATTGGGGAGGACCGAGGAGCAGAATCTCTTTAGGTCATTAATTATCTGGAAGATGAGAAAATAATGAGGAATTATAGTACTGTGATGAATTTACCCAAACCATTATCATGCCTAAACATCCATGTAGATTCAAAAGTAAAACAGGAAGCAGCATGAAGAACAAAGTATGCAAGATGTGAGGATTCTGACTCGATTTTTCTGTTCTTTCAGGTTCACATTTTTATTCTGATCAAAATAAACTGTTGATATTAGGCTTCTCAAATCAGTGTGAAGGATATTGTCTGGCTTGTATTTGGGATGCTTTTAGAATGAATAGGATGCTTGCTGCTACAATGCAGCTGCAAGAATCATGTAAACTTCTTGAAAAAAAGGAAAAGGGATAAAAGAAAGATAAGGAAAAATGTGGAGGGTCGATAGATCCAAGTAATCCAAAGCCTTTGCCTTTAAAAAAAAAAAGTAATTCAAAGTTTTGATGGTTGAAGTGTAAGAGTTGTGACATTTAACCAAGGGATCTTGGATTCAACTTCATACAAAACAAAGTTGTGCATGTGTATGCCTAAATGCCACACTTTTCTACGAAGATTGTGACCAACAAAACTTGCCAGGTTTAGAGTCCAGCCTGAGCCTGGTCTACAGCAGATAGAGTCAACACTGCTCTACAGACAAAGTCTCAGTAAAATGCTAAGTCTCATTTGCTAAAATGCTGATGTACTAGACAGAGCTTTGTCCATTGATTTACATATCAGATACCTAATGATCCCAATTTGGCACATAAAACCAGTCTTCTCCGCTATAACCCTAACTGTTAGTATCTATTAACAGACATGATCTGAGTAAAGTGCAAGATTTTCAACTATAATTTTATCCAGATTTGATGGATTATTTGGGATTTGACTTGCTCATCATTATCTTGCTACATTTTCTTGAATCAAGTCCCATATTTGGTTAGATTATTATTATTTTTCATTTGGATCATAAACTGGTGTAAATATGCAGTATGAAAATAAAAAGAGGGAGCATGAACATGTTCCAGTATGCCTTTGGCTGAACCATGTATATTTATAGTTCTCTCCATTTCTCCTTTCCTTTCTCAAATATCACTTCTAGTTGTAACAGAAAACACTTTAAAGTGTACAAATCAGATAACAAAACAAGTTGCACTTCACTAAATTCTGATAAGAATGAAAACGGGATTTTTTTTCGCACATCTCAATCGCATACGTTGGATCATGCTTGGACATCTTGCATAATAGCACTAGTGCAAGAATCTCATCTTTTTCAGAAGCAGGGAGCATAATATCGCTGCTACATGATGATAATCATGCCACCAGTCCTATGCACTGCCTAAAGCTAGATCATCAGAAAACATCTAGTTTACTAAGTTAATTAGATGGATTGGTGGATGCTAGGTTGCATAATCTTGAACTACCAAACACCTGGGTTTAGAAAAAGAGGAGAAAAGAAAAGAAAAATCTGTCATACTGAAAGAATGCATCAAAAGAATTGTAAGCAGCATTAACAACTCATTTTTCATTGAGAAGCTAGATAGCAGTTTGTGGCAACATACTGAACATTCAGGCGGTATGTATTGACTCCCTTCAGCTCCTAGATTTTGACAACAGAGAGAAATTTCATCTTGTTTCCTTAGGCAGATTGTAAATGGGTGACGTAGCATCACTAAGGGAGTCCAGTCAGGAGTCAGGAGTGTTGCATACTCCACAGACACATGCTGCTGTAAGTTCCTTAATAAAGTTAATCCTTGGCATTATAGGATGCTTTTCTTTGTAGATTTTACACATCTCAAATGGCTTATCACTCTTTCAACTGTTTATCCTTTTGTGCCATCAGGCATGAAAGATACTTCTTGCTGGTTGAAGTCAATGTAAAATATCAATGATACTTTAGTCTTCAGTCGGTTAAAAAATGCCAGTTTTATTTGATTATTTTGCACAGTTCCTAAAAGAACTGTAATGTGCATACTGCATAGAAATGCAAGCATAAGAATTTTTCCTGCAATTGTGTGCATTGCTTTTTACAATATTGCAAATGAGACGGATTTTGGTTCAGCACACATTAACTTGATATTTCCTTTTATGCTGAAAATTAGGTGGACATCTGGCTCGGAACTTGGCCTGGGAAGGCCTCAATTTAGGCTTCAAGTACAGCCCAAAACCTGAAAAGACCAGGGATGATCTGGCACAAACAGTAAATTGAGCAACATCATGTCCGAGGATAGTTGGTAGAGTGGAAAATGGAATCAGAAAGCAGTATGAGAATCAGAACTGGAAAGCGGTTACTTCAAAGTTTTAGAGTACTCAAGAAGCAGGAAGTGGGAAATATGAGAAATCATTAACGTTATGAGAAATTGTGTTAACATAGGAATTGAGATTATTTAGGGAATCGTGTTTCTTGAGGGAATTAAGATTCCCAGTCATGGGATTTGTGACGCTCATGTAATGAAATCAGTATTCCTGTGTCGAGAATTGAAATTCCTAAACATAGGAATCAGGATTCCTAAGGAAACCAAGATCCCCAATCATGAGAAATGAGATTCTCTCTTGAGGAAATTAGGACTCTCGTGTCATAGGAATTGGCATTTCTATAACATGAAAATCACATTTTTCATATTTTGGAATCAAGATTCTTATATAAGAGAATTGCAATTCCCAAGTACTTTCACTTTGCACTTCTTAGGAGGCATGACTTCTGCTAGTTCTAAGCACTTACAGTAACTGTGTAGGAGTTAACTATTATTCTATTAAGGTTTGGCCCAAGCCTAATAAGACCTGGGGCCAACCCTGAACTGAATAAGTGTCAGGCTGGGACATCAGTGGGTCAGGCCTTCTTCCACTTCCATCAGGCTCTAATAGGCCCGACCTAGCCTAGCCTACTGAAAATGCCTGTAAAACTCTACACCTCAAAAAGTTTTCCAGATTAGAGTGTGTCATCACCCTGTTAATCACAGGAGAAAAGTGAGCAATTAGTAAAGCTGGCAAATGAATCTTTTCTCAGGTATTTCGCCAACATGCCAGAAGGCCTGGGCAAGGCAAGAAACAAGTCAGCAACTATTGGGAATAATCATTAAGTGTTTGGAGACCATCTTTCTAACTTAGTTTCTGTAAAGTCCACTTAAAAAAAA
This sequence comes from Nuphar pumila, assembly GCF_984573655.1. NCBI lineage: Eukaryota > Viridiplantae > Streptophyta > Magnoliopsida > Nymphaeales > Nymphaeaceae > Nuphar > Nuphar pumila. The sequence goes on from NC_143251.1 coordinate 136,431,363, forward strand.
AACGTGTCAGACATGTGCCGTTGTTGGTCCGGCATGTCCGACCCGGATCCGAGCCCGACCCAAACCTGGATCAGAGCCCGACCTGGACCCGGATTCTCGAACATTCGAGAGACCTGCGTCTTTAAGCCGCAGGCTGAGTCGGCAAGGGGCAAAAACCCCTCGCCTCTCTCTCTCCTCTCTGGCGCCTCCCATTCACTCTACGACCACTGTCGACCAGGGCCACCAGCGACCGCGCCGACGACCTCCCTGTTCTGCCTCCCGTCTCCTTCCTCTTCCGTGCTGACGCCGGCCACCCCTCCGATCGCCGCCATCTTCTCATTTTTTCGTTTTTGCTTTCTCTTTTGCCTTGCAGGGTTGGTGGGGGAGGGGGGGTGAGCCCTAGCCCTTTCTGCCATTTGGGCAGATAGGGAGCAGGGCTCTCTGCCTCCGCCATATTTTGCGATCTGTTGTCAGCAAGGCCCTGACAGGGGGGCCTTTGTTGTTCGAGCAGGCAGAGAACTTCGAGCTCCTTGCCTTGCTGCCTCTGTTGTTTTTCTGCAGGGAGTTGGGCTCCTTGCCTACCCTCGCATTGGAGTCCGGTACCACTGCAGGTATTACAAGACCCGTCTCCTGTTTTGATCATGGCATACTAACATATTTGCGCTTTCGGGTTACATGACAGAGCCCTCTTGTGCCCTGTGGCCCGAGCATGTTCGTACCTATGCTCGCAAGCGTACGAGAATTCACAACCCCACAAGGTAGGGGAAAGTTGCATGAAAGGGCTATTGCTTCAGCCCAAAAATATTTTGGTAAATTTTTATCTTGAAGCATGATTCTAACATATTCTTGCAAAGTTCTATTCTTTCTTTCAACAACTCCATTTTGTAAAGCCGCTCTAGGAAAAGCAAAGTTGTGAGATATACCATGTAAATCACAAAACTTTAGAAAATATTCATTTTCAAATTCACCACCATGATCACTACGAATTTTAATAATAGATGTAGATTTTTCATTTGTAATTCTTCTACAAAGTTTAGAAAATTCAGAAAAAGCATCATTTTTGCTTTTTAGAAAAATCACCCAAGTAAATCAAGAATAATCATCTACTATAACAAAAACATACTTGCTATCATTCAAACTTTGAATTCTAGATGGTCCAAATAGATCTAAATGTAAAAGTTCAAGAGGACGTTTTGTTGAAACTATATCTTTTGCTTTAAAAGAACTCTTGATTTGTTTACCCATTTGGCAACTTTCACATAAGTGGTCCTTCTTATATGGTATTCTAGGTAGGCCTCTAACAAGATCATTCTTGGATAACTTAGAAATTAATTTAAAGTTAATATGTCTAAGTCTCTTATGTCATAACCATTGAATTTTATTTGAAACAATAAGACATTTTTCATTAAAAGTGGATAACTCATCTAGCTAAAGTTCATATACATTGTTCCTTCCTTTACCTTTAAAAATGATCTTTTTAGATTGAAAATCAGAAATTAAGCATAAATCATGTTCAAAAGAAACATGAAAACCTTTATCACATAATTGACTAATGGATAACAAATTATGCATTAAACCATCTACTAAAAAATTATTTTATATCAAGGAAAATTTTGGATTACCAATGTTACCAATACCGATTACTTTTCCCTTGTTATTGTCACCAAAGGTGACGGTTCCTCCATTCTTGATATGTTTGGAACAACCGCTATCCAAAATCCATTTGCTCTTTATTTTGTGTACCTACAACAAAATTAGAAGACAAAGCATTTGACCCCTTTCTATTTTTGGGTCCATGAGAGTTAGTCTTAGGAACCCATATACATTTGGATTTTGGTTTCCTTTGATAATAAATATTCTTTGTATAAAAAGATTTAGCATTTCTAGAGTAATCATGTCTAGGCTTATAAGCATTATAAGTACCATGATTAGATGCATTTCTATTATAACTAGAGAATTTAGTTCTTTGAATAAATGGTTGAGAATTTTGTTTTTGATTCTTCACCACATAGTTTGGTCTATTTTGAGTATCAAAGAAACTATATCTCAATCCGGTTTTATTAACCAAGCATCTTTGAGAACCAAGAAGTCTTTCTAGATTTTCTTGTCCATCAGCGAATTTGGTCACTATAAAAAGAAGATCATTTGATTTTTCTTTTAAACTTGTTATTTCTTCTTGTAAGAGATTGGTTCTAATTCCAATTTCTTTTATCTCAAATGTTTGACAAGAGTTTTTCTTCTTGAGATCTTCTATCTCTTGAAGTAACACTTTGTTTTGAGAGTCAAGAGTTGAATTTTCAGTTTTTAACTCTTTGTTTTTAAAACTTAGACTCTTAAATTTAACATATAAATCATTAAATGCTTCTAATAAATCATCATACTCAAATTGGCTTACAGAGTCTTCTTGTGCTACAAGGCACATATTGGCAACTTCTTCATTAGATTCTTCATCAGAAAAGGAGTCACTATCATCCCAACATGCTTGAAATGCCTTTTTCTTCTTGAATTGGTCCTTGAGCTTGATTTTGGGAAGAGAATAATTTTTCTTGATGTGTCCAGCCTTTTTGCAGTTAAAGCACTTGACTTCATTAGGATTAGAAGAATATGTTTTCTTTACCTTCCTTTGAAATTTTCTCTTTTTGATGAATCTTTTGAATTGCCTTGTGATGAGGGCAATATCTTCATCTTCTTCTGAATCTTCAGAGTCAGAAGTAGCCTTGAAAGCAAGAGATTTCTTTTTTGGGTTCTTCTTCTTGTCTATCTTGGAGTTGAACTTCATATGCCATCAAATTATCAACTAAGTCTTCAAGAGAAAGGTTATTTAAATCATTGGTTTCCTCTATAGATGTGGTCTTTATCTCCCATTCAGGAGTTAAACACCTTAGAATTTTTCTAACTAAATCCACTTGTGAATATTCTTTTCCAAGGGATTTTAGAGTGTTAGTAATATCAGTCATTTTTGTTACCATGTCCGATATAGATTCATTTTGCTTCATTTTAAACAATTCAAATTTATGAACTAAAGAAGCAATCTTAGATTTTCATACCTTTAACGTACCTTCATGAGTTACGAGAAGAGTATGTCAGATATCATTTGCTATAGAGCATTGAGAGATGCGATTGAACTCTACCTTGTCAACGACATAATATAATGCATTCATAGCTTTGCATTGAGTGAAACTGTCTTCTTTTCTTCATCGGTTCATTGGCTGAAATCAGTTGATGACATTTGATACTTTTCTGAAGCAACTCTTCAAATTTTGAGATCCATGAATTGTAGGAATATTGTCATTCTTACTTTCCAATAGTCATAGTTAGTTCCATCGAAGAGAGAAGGACTAACAGAGGAGCATCCTTCTTTGTGCTGAGATGATGTTGTCGTCATGCTAGATGATAGTAAGATCAAAATATAGCTAACCTGCTTTGATACCAAATGAAAGTGCAGTAGAATCGAGGCAACGAGCACTAGAGGGGAGGTGAATAGTATTTTTAAATAACGTATTTGGAATTTTGAAGGATTTTGAGATTCATAAAGCAATCACACAAAAAACACAAGAATTTATTATGGTTTGGTCTTTCAGACCTACGTCCAGTCCTCAAGCAGAACTCACTTAAGATTTTCACTATCAACCTTGTGTAACTCCAAGATCATACAGACCAAATCTGATACCTTTTTCAGTAACAAACCTACTGAAAACAAACAACTCCTTTAAACCAAGGAGTCCTTTCTTTTTACAGAAAAATAAAATAATCAACTTACAATCAACCTACGAGCCCTTCTTGTGAATGTAAATGGAATGCAATTGGCTTTTGAGGTTGTTGAAATACTCAACTCACGAATTCATTGTCTCTCAAAAGAATTTGAGTGAAAAACTGGAGTGAAAATATAAAGTGAGTGAGAAAAAAATACTTGAATGAATAGGAGTGAAAAGCAAAGAGTTTGATCTTTGTAATTCGATTGGATTCGATTCAATTTAATGTTTTTTAGTGTGGAATGCACTCATATTTATAGTTGAAAGATTCCATACGTGAAGGGTATGAAAGGGTGTCAAAACAGTCAATTTTGAATGATCAAAACGTTTGAAAAATGAAGACATGCCTTTTAAAAGTTTCAGGAAAAACAGTAAAATTAGCCGATTGGAACAGTAGTTAGTCGACTGAAAACAAATATTAGCAGACTGACAGTTATCGTCGGTCGACTAATCTGTTTAACAAAGCCGTTTGAAAATCTGAAGTTTTGAAACTTAGTCGACTAAAGAAAAAGTTAGTTGACTGATAATATCATCAGTAGACTAAAAAATCTTTTAGTCGACTGCTGCTAAATTTTCTGGAAAATACATGTTCTGTTCGGTCGACTGATAAAATCGTTAGTTGACTGCTGCTAAATTTTCTGGAAAATACATGTTCTGTTCGGTCGACTGATAAAATCGTTAGTTGTCTGCTGCTAAATTTTCTGAAAACACACGTTCTGTCCGGCCGACTGATAAAATTGTTAGTCGACTAATTTGACAAAAATGACGTTTTGCTTAGAAAATTTGGCGAGAAAAAATTGGTCGACTGGTGAGTCTATTGGTCGACTAATAAACATGAAAAATTAAGTAAAGAGTTTTCTAAAACAATTTTCATGAAGGATTCTTTTAGAAAAGTTTTTCTAAAGACTTTTTAGCTGAAATGCAATCAAAATATGCACTCTAAATAAGACTCTTACAAGAATCTAAGGCATTCAATGGATTTTACATTTGCACAGTAGTCTTCAAAGATTTTTCACCGAATTCTTTAATTTTTGTCATCTTTCTTCATTGTCTTAGTTGAAATGAAGTTGATTCACTTGTTCATCATCAAAACCTTGTACTTGAAGTATCGTGTACGACTTCATTGTCGTAACAATATATATATATATATATATATATATATATATATATATATATATATATATATATATATATATATATGATAAAGTATTTTTAAAATTTAAAAGTTATAATATTTATAAAACTATTTTTATATTAATATAATATATTTACTAAAATTATTTTATATCGCCTCTTTCAAAAGTAATTGTGTAATATATAATTCTCTCTCCCAATGAACCGATTAAGAATTTAAGACGGCCGGAGTCAGGTGACATCACATGGCACAACTTTAAGTGTGCCTCTTCACCTGGCTGCTTTGGGCCCGACAACTGACATACTATCAACCAAAGATGGAGGGCAGCCACCTGTGCCATGTGATGGCACTTGTTCCTGACTCGATTAAGATCGACCCCTCACAGCAAAAGTTTTATTTTTTTATCAAAATATTTTTTTATGAAATTAAGTTTGACACGTTTTGAAACGTGTCATGCACCAAAACAAGTCAGATTTTATGTCCCCACATGTCATTTATGACACGAGCCCATTTGGGCGTATCACTGTGACATACATTTAAAGTGATCACTTCATAAGGCACGTCCAATCCAATAAACGTATAAATGAGGATATCATCTCAGTGTTGGCATCAAGAGAACATTTTTTTTGGTGAAACATATGGTTCATTGACTAGAAATGATGATATTCAATATAATAAAATTTATGGCCATTTTTTAAGTAAAGAGAACAAGTTCTCTTATGACATGAGCTACAAAATAATAGACATTTAAAAATACATTTTAATAAAATTATATATATGAGAAAGTCGTTAATAGTACATAATATTGCATGCCATTTAAATGTTTTATTATTCAAATTATTATATATTCCTATATTGTATTAAATTCTTTCAATAATCTATGAAGGGCTATAAAACATCTGTAGCATAGGGATCCAGTGAACATGGGGAAAATGGGGCCCCGCCCCACCTCGTCTCGTTTGGACCAAGGATTGAAGACATGAAACGGGGATAGAGGTGGTGATGAAGGTTAAAATCAAAACTCGTGCGGGATGGACTTACGCTTTTTTCATCCTGCCTCGCCCTCGTCCATGCTCCATCCTCGATCTCCGTAAGTAAAATAACTAAAATGCCTTTAGGGGGAGAAATGGGGTCTTGCCTCACCTCGCCTCGCGGGGATGAAAGACATGAAACAGGGAAGGAGGTTAAAATCAAAACTTGTGCAACATGGAGGCAGGGATGGAGGGCAGAATTTTGAGATAGGGCGAGGGTGGAGACCTTGTTTCTCGCCCCGCCCCCCCCCCCCCCCCGTCTAGTACCATCCCTACTATAGCATTTTCATGATCGCAAAAAGTAAACAATCAAAACATAACGACAAAGAAAATGAGTAGAATGCACGCCCTATGATTTTTTCCAATGGAGGTAAATATTGTTGGAAGAATCAAATTGGACCCTGAATCAATTTTTAAAACGATTCAGAGAATTGGCTGATTCCAATTCTGAACCGAATCAAACTGAATCAGTCAATCTTTAACCCAGGACATGAAATGTACGGTGCAAACAGGATTCAATATGTATCTTGATAGATCCAAATCCGAATCGAGAATATTTATCATATCTTCGAATCTGGATCTGAATCAGATCGAATAAGGTAAAGTTGAATTTGAGTCAGAATATGAATCCACAAGTCCCTATTGCTAAAACCAATGTTGTAAGTATCAGTATGGGCCAACTATTCAGGTGAATCGGCCGATACCGATTCTCAAGTGAATCGTTCCGCTAAAAAATAATTAAGAAATATTTCATGTCAATCAGTTCATAACACGTGTTAAAACCATTAAAATATTTTTAAAAATTTAATTTTAACTATTTTTTGCATTTATTAAAAAATAGCCGTTTAAGGTTAGTATGGTATCAATTCTCATAGGAAGCCTTTTAGATTTCAGAAAAAAAAAGAGTAGGAAAAATGGAAAAACAGTTTAAGGGATACCATAGATCAGATAATTGTAGGCTGATTTCCTTAAGCCACATTTGCTATTGCATGTGGGAAAAGAATACATCGATGGCACTAATAAATGACCAAATAAATAAACAAATAACCCAATAAATTAAGATAAATAATATTACAATAAAAATTTGTTTTGAAAAAAATGATAAATTTGAAAATTATCATGATTTTATCAAAATTCAATGTTTTTTTTAACATATTGGGTTAAAATCACAATGTTTAAGATATTCCCAACATTTATCACAATGTGAGAAATCAAAGCTAAATAATTAAAATATTGGGTTTCATGTTCAAAACTTGGTTATGCTTATGTGATGCCAAACAAGTATAAATTATAGTGCTACATTACACTCCATAATCTAATCTTCTTTCAACCTATTCTATTTTCGGTCAAAAATGTGTGCTTTCCAACTTCTAACCACCCACCAGAGGTTGGTGGGGGAGCTCCAATAAGATTAAGATCAACAAGCTACATTGTCAACAATTTGAAAAATTATTGATTAAGTTGGTAGACAGAGAAAAATTGATTCCATATATTGTCATTGAATACTAGGTTGACTTTCTTTGGCGACTCCCTAGGGGCAAGGGGTACGCCCACGGAGTTTTACGTTGCCAGGACAGCGACCATAAGTACAGCAGACAGAGCCAGCGGAGCTAGGTCTCTTATCCTAAGGGTGGTTTCTCGGTGTAAATATCAAAATAGGGTTGACCTTGTAAAAAAAGTTTGGTTAACAAATTAACAAGCATCATACAAATAAGCGATCCATATGTAGTAAAAAAACATCTATCCTTGATGTTTTTTACTACATAAGCTATTTTTTTAAGTATTTCAAATCCTCAAAATTAAGATATCAACCCCGAATCGATTTTCAAAACGATTTAGGGGATCGGCCAATTCCGATTTTGAACTGAATCGAGCTGAATTGGCTAATTTTTAACCAGTAGATGATGTGTTAGAAAAAATTAAAATAATACAAAAAATGTCAATGAATGAAAGGTGAAATGCTGTTGAAGAAATTGCTTACAAATTGCCAATAAAATCATCCTTGTCAAGTAGTTGAAAGGGTTAGTCGAAGGGAGCAGCAATTTGCAAAAAGCCTTGTAACTCATCAACTAGCTACAAATAGCAATCTTTACATTTTCTTTATTACACTTAGCTGCCTGTTTTATAAGTTACACTTAAAGACATGTTTTTTTTTTATTTATAACCCGAAGAAACCGCACCCGGCACTAAGACCTGGTCACGCTGGCTCAGACTGCCATACCTATGGTCGCGCAGACAGCAGTGAACCCGGGGAAAACGGAACCCCTCCCCGCCTCGCCTCATTTGGAACGGAGATGGAGGACATAAAATGGGGATGGAGGTGGAGATAAACTTATGCTTTCTCCTGCCCCATCCCCATCCTCGCCTCGCCCCGTCCCCAATCCTTATTTAAGGATGACAATGGACCGAGGAAAAATGGGGCCCCACCCTGCCTTGCCCAGTTTGAATAGGAGATGGAGGACATGAAACAGGAATGGAGGTTAAAATCCAAACCAGTGCAGAAATGGAGGCAGGGATGGAAGTCTGGATTTTGAGACAGGACGGGGGTGGAGACCTTGTCCCCCACCCCGGTCCACTGCCATCCTTAGTTAAGTAATAAGATCTTGATTAAATTTTATGTTACCCTTTTTTACCCAATCATCTAATTGCTAACACATATGTTGAGGCTCTGCTTGTCTGGTAGTGTTGAGACGTTGCAGGTTCAAAACCTAATGGTACAGTTGTAAAACTGGTAGGGATCTGCCTAACCCAGCTTGCCTTTCCAAAAAATCTGATTGCAAACACATATGTTGACCCAAACGTCATTGTGTTGGACAATCTCGAACCAATGTCACATAATATTTGGGATTTTGTAGACATTTTTTTAACAAAGAAAATATCATTTAAGGACCAACTTTTTGCCTCTAATTCTATATATGGGCCTTTGTTTTATAGAAACTGTCAAACAAGGGCATGCATTTATTGTTATTATTTGGTTGAGGTTAAATTACAAGTCGAATTATAACAATTACTTTTATCATTAAAAGTTCAAACTGTTTTTTTTTTTTTTTTGAGATGGGATTAGGTTTGAATGAGCTCTTACGGTAATACTGTTAGAGCTCCTTTGGATTTCATTGATCTCAAGATGAACGGCATCCACACCTGTACTATTAGATGCCTATCACTTGGATGGGCCCCACTTTTTTTTCTTGTTTCAGATGAACGGATGGTTTAAAATGAACGGCTCACAATGAGCCTTATTCACTGTTTGATGAGTGGTGCTCTAAGGCACCTCGGTGCCTCTGACCTATTTTTATTTTATTTTATTTTCCTTTTTGAGATGAATTTTAATTTTTAAGAGATAATACAAGAAACCAAAATAAATAAAAAAAAACATGTTTTTCCAAGATGATAGATGTTGACATGAGGTCCTTATTTGACTGTTTTTCGAAATAGATTGGCTCATATCTTAAATTTCAGAAAAGAGTGTCACATATTTAGAATTAAAAGCAAAATGTTGGCGCTTAAATGAAAATATTTTTCTTTCTATCAGCATTTTATAAAAAATATTACCGCCCAGGTGGTATCCCATGTGGTAAGCGGGGTCCTGTGCCAAGCTGAAGGCCCAGGTTCGAATCCATCTGCCACATGGGGCTTAATAGATATCTGGTAGGGTCTGCCTAACCTCAGCTTGCCTTTCAAAAAAAAAAAACAGTAAAAAATATTGACTAATTAAACTTGAATATTAAAAACATAAAAATGTTAGAAAAAAACTGAAAAAGAACACTAAAAACATAATATTATATTTGAAAATTATGATTTAAAACAATTAAACCAACTTGTGTAATGGGTCAAGTTGACCAAACCAGCCTTAGGAGCTGAACAAGGACTCAGGCACAATGAACCAAGCATCCAAGAGCTGGGCATGATTCGGGCCTACCACATGGGTCAAGTCTGGAACAGCCTCGTCAAAGGCACTAGAGATCCATTAATATGGACTCAATTAATACTATCTAATATGATATCATTTAGAACACAATAAATGCTATCTGATGCCATTTAGAAGGGGGACAATTTGGATCCGAGCACATAAACTGATATGAATGGTATTACATAGCATTTATTTAGCAAAATGTTCAGTCTGCATCTAGATCCAGATGATGTTCTTAAGAATAGAGATGAAAATGGATCGGATATAAGTGGGGTTGAGCGTGATGCAATACTGGATCCGAATTTTGAATAGTGGGTTCCAATTGTGAATCCGAAAAAAATTTGAGTTTTTGTGGTATTGAATCCGCCGACAATGGATGGATCATGTAAAACCTCATTACGACCCAGATCTGATCATATTTGGGTCTGGATTTGGGATAGAGATTCATGCATGAATCTAAGAGGGCCATCATTAGGACCCGATCCGTTTTAGCCCTACCAGCAGTGACCCGAAATGCACGTGTAGTGACGAGGACTTCTGGAGGCGTAAGTTCCAAAGTCCAAACCCTTACCCAAGTACCATTAAGCGTACCAACCGTATTCCTTGCTCTAGGTAGAAATTTACGAAAAACTCCTCATGATCTTATAAAAAATTGCCAAAAATGGTACTTTGACTATGCATCTCATCTCTCTAGATGCTATCAAACAAGGGATGTCAAAGGATTGGATCTAGATCCTATATCTAACTGAATCCAACACCATTTAGTTGGATTCACTAAGCAAGTTGAATCCCATTAATAATTGACTTCAGGTTTGATCTGTGGCTTTACATTCCAATCCAGATCCAAATGTATCCCATTAGCTATATTAAGCTAGTCAGATAGAGATTCGATACTACCCTTTTCCATCGGAATCCAGATTTGGCTCTGAATCCAATTAACCAGTATTCAATTAAGTAAGATTCAGTAAAGGCTACATTCAAACCGAATCCGATCTGTTTACATCCCTACTAGATACGCATACCTATAAAGGATCCAACACGGTACTATTACTTGCTTTTTGGTCCATATGGGGCTGTCAACGGGTAGGGTGCCCAACCCATCAGGGTATACCTGAACCCTCCCAAATAACAAATTACCAGGTTCGGGTTTTGTTGGGTCACGAAAATGGGAAACCCAGATCTGTATTATCTTAGAAATGTATTTCTATTAAAAAAACTTATAAAATGGTAGGATTGGGTCAAATCAGATATTTGGCAGAAAACATGACCCAAACCCGGCCCACAATGTTGCTAGAGTTGGGATCGGGTAGACCCGAATATTATTCATTCGGGTCGTCACTTTCCAATTGTCATGCCCATACTCAGAAATTTGGGTTCAGGTTGGGTCAGGTACCCAATACAAACCCAAACAGTTGCCAGCCCAAAGTCCATCATGGTGCTCCATTAAAGCTAGTTGTGGATTTGTGGGTATGGTTAGTGGGTCCCACGTTGTGAATTCGTGAAAAGATCAGGTGCAATATGATTGCACAAATATTTGTGCATTAAGCACCTTATCACCCTCCATCTTGAGGACAGGGTCTGTCAGTTGTGTGAGGCCCAAGGCCTGATGGAGGGCAATCACCTGCTTAATGCACAAATTTTGTGTCATGTGATTGCACAAGATCCGGACTCGATACGGTCTTTGGGCTAGGGGGGCAACAACAAGGGGTCCTAGCCTCGGAGTTTTACCTGCCGCCACGACGATCATGCTGCGGCCACGGCGATCATAGGTATGACAGGCTGAACCAGCACTTTCAGGTCTTCGTCCTTGTCCTTTTCTTTAAAGTTAGAGGATTTTAGATGGGGCTCACACTTATCCCAAAAAAGTGGGATAAGAGATGCATTCTAGAGTTCGCAAATTTTTTTGAAAACATAGACGAGGCTACAAAAATTCTAAATTTTTTAAGTGATAAAAGTTTAGTTTTTTATACATTAAGGCTTAAAAAGCTTTGGATAGGTTTTTATTTGAGACGCATATTGATACAGCTTCTAAAAATGTTGATTTCTAATATATATTGATACAACAACAACGCACCAAAACAAAAATCATTTTGGGTCCTCCACATGAATCCTTCTCCTCCAATCATTTCTATCCAATGTCATGTCCTCGGTGAGGTTCAAAGCCTTCATATTCTTTCTTATCATCTTCATCCAAGTCTTCTTAGGCCTACCCCCGACTTCTTTTAGCTAATATATTTTCCCATTTCTCCATCCTTCTAACCGGAGCATCATTAGGCCTTCGTCGAATATGCCCAAACCATCGTTCTAATATATATTGATACAATTTCTAAAAGAATTGGTACTAGTTTCTACAAAATTAATATAAAATATATATTTTTATAAATATATCTATAAATTAAAGTAATGAAACATAATATGTAAATCAATTATTATCGTATAATATTTTTTATAAATTATAATATTTAAAACTCTTAATAAAAACAATGTTTTTCAAAATAAAATTGATGTTTGTATTGCAAAAATGCTAATAGAAACGAACTTGATACTCATTTATAATGTAATAGACATGTGTTTCTTGGTTCATGGTACACGTTTCTTTAGTAATTGAGATGAACTTCTTAAACATTTGATACTTCTGTTTATGAATTAGGAAACTAGTTTCATATTTCATACTAATATCTAGTGTTAGTACATCTAACATGCGATACACCCCCAATGCAACTATGGTTTTATCAATGAGAGGCCAAAAAAAAAATTTTACTTGAGAGCATAGCTAAAAAAGAAAATTAAATTTACTTGAGAGCATAATAATTTGTTCATAGATTCTTCAGGCAGCAAGGTAGTGAATTTAGGGCAAGGGCATTAGATATTTAGTGACGGATATTTTTGTCATTTAAAGTAACTAAAGAAGAAAGGAGAAAACTGTCAAGAGCCTCATGAATCCACCTTGACCAGCATAGTAAGACCCACAGGGTTACTTTAATAATTTCATCTCACTTTTTTTATTTTTAAAAATTTTTGCCGGCTATAAGAAAACCATCAATTCCATCGAATCATGTTGTCTGGAATTTTTTATATTTTAAAGATAATAATAAACAAAAAAAATTAAAAAAAAGGTGGTCAGGTAGCGACTACCGAACCCCTTCCCTGGAATTCCTTTTTTTTTAATAATTAAAAGAGGAGTTTTACAAATAGGTACCCATTTGATTTCAAAATCACACTACAGTTCTCAAAAACTTCAAAAAGCATGTCAATAATTCACATCAACCATTAGAAAAAGGACTTATTACAAGGAGAGTAGTCTTGAATTATATGGCGATGAAAATACTAAATTAATCTGCTAACCAAAATTATTCAAAGAATGAAAAGAAACCTATAGAGTAGCTTGCGATTGCACTTCAATTTTCTTAGACGATTACAAATTTGAGAAAGACAGAGACAAAGAGAGAAGATTATACTTAAGAAATCATCTAGCTTTAATCATCAACTAAAAGAACAAAGCAGAAAGGATACCATGCAACTCCATGATCCTTAGCCCCCTCCTCTCTTCCTTCCCCTTCCTTCATTATGACATTTGAACCAATGGATACCGTGAAAAAGGTAAAAATATTTTATACCTAAGACTAAATGATTCGCCATTGTTATAGTTAGGATAAGGCTTGATGATGATGACCACAATAAATAAACAAGGATATCCATTTTTCTTGACTAATGACATAGAAAAGAAGCTTGAGAAGAAAGCTCAACACACACACACATATATATATATATATATATATATATATATATATATATATATATATATATATATATATATATATAGGTAAATATTGGCTACTAATGAAGGTATGAAACTAATGAGTAAAAATCACTTTTTTCCTCAAATTTTTTTATTTTTTGTTGATCAAATGTTATGAATGTGAATTATGTGATTATAAAAAGTAATTAGGTTTTTAATTATGTAGATCAAATCACTTTGTTTAGTAGAAAAATTGTTTTGAATTATGTGATTATAAAAAGTAATTAGGTTTTTAAAGAGGTTCAAAAATCAATGGCCTACAATGTGTAAAAATTTCATAACTCAAAAAATCACAATTTTACATAGAAAAGCACAATCCAAGGCTTGGTCTTTAGTAAACAAACCATGCTGAACACATATGTGTGATTAGATTGTGTCCATAAAAGCTTGCAACTATGATTTCTAGCTCATTAGTTCCATACCTTCATTAGTAACCAATATTTACAGGTGATTTTTGGTCTTTTCATCACTTTTAAATGAAGGTTAACCTGGGTCGAGTGAATAGAACAATAGATCAGCTTTGTACAGTTTAAATGAAATGTGGTTATCTTTTCTGAGATTTTTGAAAATTTTTGTGCAAGAATTTAGTATTTCTTCTGAAAGTGAGATCCCATTTGAAAACTTCACTAATTAAAATTAAAAAAGAAAATGGCGCACTCCGGAATCTGCCGCACGCAATCTCTCTCTCTCTCTCTCTCTCTCGATTACTCTTCCCATCTATTTGCCGGAATCTGAGAAGACTCAACGCCGTCGATGTGAGTCTACGAGCTTAATCAGTAGTCTCTTCGATGGCTTTTCCCTTCTGCAAGCTCCTCTTGACTCTCCCATTTCTCGCTCTCATCGTCCTCGCTCCTCTTCTCGACCTTCAGAAGCTCACCCATCTCAAGTTCGTTCGAGGCTCGATGTTCGCCTCTGCCAAGCAATCCTCCACCATCAATTCCGTGAGGTACCATCGATCTGTTCTCTTCAATAGAGTCTAAAAATCCATGGCTTTTGTCGTTTTCTTTCTTGGTTATTTTTCTTTCCGAGTGATTTTTTTAGGTTTGGATGGAAATTCTGAAGTATTTGAGGTGCTTTTTTGTTGGTGGTTATGTAGAGAAGAGCAGCGTCGTCTGAGGAGCAGCTTGTTTCTGAGGCCCGGGCCGAGGATGGGAAAGATTAGTGTGGGGAGATGGAGGATTCTGAAGGAGGAGTTCATGTTCTCGGCCAATAAGGCTCCCTTCAACAGCTGCCACGCTTCTACCATTGTCGAGGTGGGACTCTGTCCTTACATTTCTCTTCTTTCTTTTCTCCTTTTTTATAGTTTGGTTTTAAGCTTTCTCATCATCACCATCAAGCCTTATCCAACTAGGTGGATTCGGCCTTAGTATTGTTCTTTGTTCCTGCTTGTTTAGAGCTGCAGCTTTGGTCACCTTAGAATCCTTCATATCACTTTGCGCTATCTCTCAAATCTAGAGTGGTATTTTCTCTACTATGAGTTTTTTTTTCAATGAATTTCTTTTTTGTTTTAAAATCTTGTGTGTGGGAAGAACCATTTTCTGGATGATTATTGTAAGTCTTCTTTTTCCTTGTTTTGGACTTTTGGGGTTTATGGGCAACGAATTTTATGGGGTTTTCTCTTTGTAGAAAATGACGCTATTCAAGCTGGGAAGCGATTATTTTTAGGATTTTTTTTTGGTTTCTGTTATTTTTCTGAAGCAGGAAGTTTGCATTTTTGCTGATGGGTCTTGTGGTAAATTGGGTAGGTTGGGAGGAATCATTTTCTGGTCGCGTATTTTGGAGGTACTGCAGAGGGTACGCCTGACGTGAAGATATGGTTGCAGCGATATATGGTGAGCCTTGTTATTTATGATGGTTTTGTGTGTTGCACTCTTTGCTAACGACCATGAGTTGTGGAATATGGTATTGCTGCTGCTGTATGGATATGACCAAAGGGGTTTGATGATAAATGGTTTATGCAAGATGAAGTAGTGCCTTTCTTACTATTTATCAATTGGACCTGTTCAATATCTCAAAACATTGTTGCCTGTTGTCCAACACCTTCTACTGCTATGTTGTTCCACTGTCCGCGTGTTGGATATTGCTACATCTGCTTACTTATGCATTATCTCTCTAGGGATCAGAGGTTTCCTTTGATAATTGAAACTAAAGATGCCTTCTCTTTGCACTATATTTACCAAATTGTTTATGTGGAGAGTTTCTTGTGTACATGATAAGTTTCTTAGATGTTCTAACAACTTCATTTGCTTATTGATTTATATACATAAAAATTCTTCTTGGGTGGTTTTTATACTTGAAATTAACTCAAACTCCATTTTCAGGATGGACATTGGAGTTTCCCCGAAGCAGTGGATGAACAACCAGATGTTCCAATGTGGAATCCAGTTCTTTTCAGGCTGCCTTCTGATGAGGTGCTTCTGTTCTATAAGATTGGTCAGGATGTTCAAAAGTAAGATGCTCACATCATCTATTTAATGTTTGTGCATTGCTACAAAGGCGAGAGTTGTTCTGGTTTCTGGTTAGAAACATCTCTGGTGTTTTCTCCAATTACTAAATTCGTAATGATTCTCATTTTTTCATTTCCTGCCATCATTGGTGGTTTGATCTGTTCATTTCTTCTAATTCATGCTCACCTTTTCTTGGTGGATGCTATTGTGGTCTCTGGATTCCCATTTAGCTCTCCGTGAACAAGGCTAATGGATTCATAATATGATTCCACTGTTTGTCACCCTGAAAAATAGGTGTTCCTTTTCCTCACTTGTATAAAGCTTATTTTAAATCACCCTTTCAGTTTCTGTATCAACTTATAGCTCACTTGTAAGATGAGGCTAACTTGACTTTGTGCCATGAGTTTGAAAGTTGCCTTGTGGATGCCACTGCTCTTTCTTCCCTTACACCATCGTCATCCCCACCTCCCTTGGTGGTTGAAGCCCTTTAATTGATGCCTTATTCACTTCTCTACATACAATTGAATTAAACATGCAAATGCATAGATTAAGAGGTGAAGCATTTTCAGACGAAACCTCCTGACGTCAAGCATGCTGTCTTTGTTCTCTTGCTCAGGCGCAATATCTGCTTCTGTTCGTTTTTCCCTAGTACTTTTAACATCAGCAAACTAGCCCTATGGAACCCTAAATCCAACTTCTCTTACAGTATTTATATGTTTCAAATTCCCTAAACTTGCTGGGCTTGGATCTGTTGGACCTGGACTGAAAGCAGATATCCACATCTAACAAAATTGATTTTATGAGAGCAACAAAAAAATGCCTCAAATATGTTAAATGCTCAGTATCTAAAAGTGTGATGTTATGTCTTCAGGTGAATAAATACTTCATCCCTTTGAATTTCATACATTTCCTCTTCCTTTGTGTTATTAAATCCTTTCATTCCATGTGTCCTTGTATATCGTATTAAAACTTTCTCTGTATTGAAAATATGCACATCCTAAAGACATTGTGTCAGTCGGACTCCTCAGCAGGATGATGATTTTGAGTGCATTGGTTAAAGAATTTGTGGTTGCAAGGTTTAGCCAGTTTGAGAACAGAAGCATTAGCAGAATTAAATCCTGAATTTTGTTCTTCATTTTAAACTTTCTGACCAACTATATTTGTTATGCTAGTTCAGACTTCAGACTACCTGATGCTATGTCCTTCCATTAGTGGTTTTAGAACAATATCAAAGCTCCAAAACCTTAATTCCTGAAATTAGATATCAGCTGCATCATAGTCCAGTGATTAAAGACAAACTTTTGAAAGAATAAACTAATTTTCTTAAAAAAATTTAACCAGCAAAAGCATTGTATAGTTATCCATTTATATTTGAGGATCATACTCACCTAGAGTGAAATGATTTTCAGGTGGAGCGGCTTCATGAAGCGGTCATTTGACAGTGGCCGCACCTGGACAGACAGAGAACAGCTTCCACCGGGTATTCTGGGACCAATCAAGAATAAGGTTACAACATTCCCCTGTCTGGCAAAAACAGATAAAACATTTATTATACTCATTATTTAGGAATAATTGCTGATAAATCCACTGCTTCCAGCCAATCTTGTTGGAGAATGGTTATTTACTTTGTGGATCATCTGTTGAAAGTTGGAATTCTTGGGGTGCATGGGTTGAGGTAAATTTGAGCTGATTATTTTCTTGCGTACTAGAAAATAAAAGGTCTCTTTTATGTAGTCTGTCAGTATTTCTGCAGGTCATGGCAGATAACGGACATTTATGGAGAAAGTATGGCCCAATATATATCAAGGATGAACCATTAAGTGTGATACAACCTGTTCCATTTCGTACTGCAAATGGAACAATCCGTGTCTTATTGAGGTCGTTTGAATCAATAGGAAGAGTTTGCATTTCCGACTCCCATGATGGGGGTGTTACCTGGACTTATGCAAGACCTACTGAGCTTGCCAATCCAAACTCGGGTAAGTGATGCATATAACACAATCAAAATGTTCTCCTTATGCATTCTTGTAGGTATATATGTGATGCAAATGCGAATCACTGTTATGAATTAACCAACAAAGGCATGTTAATCAGGCATTGATGGAGTTAAGCTGGAAGACGGACATGTTTTGCTCGTTTATAACACAATTTCTAGGGGTGTACTCAAAGTGGCACTCTCAAAAGATGATGGGGATTCCTGGGTTGATGTTTTGACATTGGAGGAGAACTTAACAATGGAATTTTCTTATCCAGCTGTTATACAGAGCAGTGATGGACTTGTGCATGTTACCTATACCTACAACAGGACCCAGATAAAGGTATGAACTTTTTATATAAATATAGAAATATGGTTAATTTACTGAAGCACGGGCATTTTACAAATTTGATAAATGGGAACTATATTTTTCTGAACTGCAGCATGTTGTTCTTGAACAAAGATGACATGGTTAGTCAGTGTCCTTCTGAAGCCTAAACCGCAGGAACTATTGCCTCATGTCCTTGTACAATGTTCATGCAAGGTATCACAGGCTAATCAACAAAATTGATGATCCACTGCAGCTCATCCGTTCTATACCACGATCAGGAAAGCCAATCAGTTTTCATGTAAATGTATTTAAATCTGCTTGTCTGAATCAGCTCGAGATAATGCATGTATCTAATGTAATTTTATTGCGAGTAGTTTTCCCAATTCTTCGTCGCCCTGTTTCAATTGCTTTGCTTTTAGAGAAAGCTACTAGAATGCTTATACGTGTGTGTGTGTGTGTGTGTGTGTGCGCGTGCGTGTATGCTCCAAACATCCCTTAATCAAATCTATATATTTTTATTTATTTTATTTTTTCCAAATCATGTATTTCCAATGTGCATGTCGGATTTCATGGGGGGTTGACAAATCAATGGCCTATAATGTATTAAATTTTTGCCCCCAAAAAAGTAGCATTTTTGCATTGAAAAAATATGATCCAAGAGTCCATTCTTACTATTCTGGCCATGCAGAATACATCCATGTCGACAGTGAGTCAAAACAACTTTCTCCTGAGTTTCAATTAAGAAGTTGAAACCCACAAAGGTAGAATATATATATATATATATATATATATATATATATATATATATATAGAGAGAGAGAGAGAGAGAGAGAGAGAGAGAGAGAGAGAGAGAGAGAATATGAGAATTAGAATACGAGAACTAGAAATATGGGCATTTTCAACACTTTTTTTGCAAATCCAACCATGTGGATGTGCTGGGCAGGATGAATTTGTTAGGAATCAACCATTGGATCATGTATTTTTTATAAAATGTGATTTTTGAATGCTTGAATATTTATGAAGATTATGAGCAATTGATTTTGAAGCCTTAAAAAATCTCGTTTATGCATTAAAATCGGATGATTCAAGAACAAGTTCTTATAAAAACCAAACATGTAGATCACATCCGTACAGTTAAGGGCAGATCCAGGGGGCCTCAAGTTTTGAAT
Source organism: Nuphar pumila (assembly GCF_984573655.1). Taxonomy (NCBI): domain Eukaryota; kingdom Viridiplantae; phylum Streptophyta; class Magnoliopsida; order Nymphaeales; family Nymphaeaceae; genus Nuphar; species Nuphar pumila. The sequence goes on from NC_143251.1 coordinate 136,450,891, forward strand.
TTTTTATTAAAAATTTATATTGCCCCTTTTTAGCAAAATCCTCCTCTTTATATTTTAGTTTTATATTTAAAACAAAAAAATCATGAAAATTACTGTTCACACATTAGTTCTCAAATTTTTAGTTCTCATATTCTAGGATTATATATATGAGTTGGGTGTATCATCATACACCAAAAAAATCTGACGCTAAATTGGATTGTTTTGCACCACTGATCATGCGTGATCAGCTGCACAATTTTTTTTGCAAAAAATGTTACTTTTAGCGGCAGTCTTGACCGCTGCTAAGCGATGGTTCAAAACCACTAAAAGTAAAAAAAAAATGATGCATAACATTGCACCGCACGCCGGACTTCTGGCCAACGAAAGGGGATCCGATGATACCCTTTTTCAATATATATATATATATATATGAGGCGGTAGTTGCTAACTACTAACCACTGTGCTAACCAGGCTTTTAAAGGATTTTCCCATGTATTACTTAAATCCAACCATACAGATGTGTCTGATTCGATCAATTTACTATGAAACAACACTTGAATCATATTGTTTCTTATGAGAAAAATTATTTTTTAAGCTTTGAATATTCAAAAAAATCTTAGACTGCTGATTTTTTTAAACCTTATTTAAGTAAAAAAATGAAAAAACACTTCAAAAGCTCAGTTAGCATGGCTACCACCTTCTCTCTATATATATAAAGATAGAAATATGTAAACATGTTCAATGGGTTTTTGGAGTTTTTTTTTTTTTAAATTCTGGCCATGCGGATGTGATTTATGAATTTTATTTTATAAGGATCATGTTTTGGAGCATTCTATTCTGAAACATGAGTGAGTTTTTATATGGTTCAAAATATCAACGGTCCAAAATCTGTGTAAATTTTTTTAGGCTCCAAATATCATTTTTTTTATAAAAAACACATGATCAGAGTATTGATCCCTAGTAAATACCATGCCAAACACATCTATGGTGTCAGAATAACAAAAAAACCACCACAAATTTGAAAAAACCCATTTGTCATGTATATATATATATATATATATATTGAGAGAGAGAAGGTTGTAGTTGCTAACCACTTTTCTCGCTAACTGCTTTAACTAGTCTGGTTTTTGAAGGGTTTTTTAAGTTTTTCTTAAACCTGACCATACAAATGTGTTCAACATGGCCAAATTACTAGGGAATGGCACTTGGATCATGTTTTTTTTATAAAAAATATGATTTGGCCTTGAATATTTATGAAAATGTTAACCCATCAATTTTTAAACCTTATAAAGAATGAGATGATTCAAGAGTTGATTCCTATAAAAAAGCATGTAGAACACATGTTAGGTGCTTGATGAACGTTCTTAATGGGCTTTTCAGCCTTTTTTCATTTTATTTTTAAATTCTGACCATATAGATGTGATCCATGTACTTTATAGGGATCAGCTATTGAATTATTGGATGGGTTTTTATAAGGTTCATAAAATCAAGGGTCCAAAATCTTTGTAAATTTTCAAGGCTCCAAACATATTTTTTCTTCGAAAACACATAATCCAGGGGTGGAATCTTAGTAAATCGATCATGCCCAACACATTTATAAGGCAGGAACCACGTAAAAAGCACCAGAAAAGCCGAAAAAATCATCAAGCACCTACCCATTACTCACATATATATATATATATATATATATATATATATGTATTTGGGATAGCATTTGCTACCCTCATGGGTAAGGAACCCCCTACTTGGAATTCATAGGGGGTGGCTGTTTTCACCAAATCTAACCTCATGGATGTATTCTTCATGGTCGAAATAGCAGACTCTTCCATCATAGTTTTTTGACATAGAATGTGTTTTTTGAGGTTTGAAAATTAGGTACATTGTAAGCCATGTTGATTTTTCAACCCATGTAAAATCTGAAGAACATGATTCAAATATCAGTTTCTACTCAACTTGATAGGTAAATCACATTGAAGGTTCAAATGTGCAAAAAAAATGATAAAAATAGAAATATAACATTTTTCACTGTGAGGTTCCTTATCCCATAGGGTAGCAAACCTTATAGATGTGTTCAGGATGATTGATTTACTAGAAGTCAACACTTGGATCATGTATTTTGGATAAAAAAATGGTATTTAGAGCCTTAAATATTTATGAAAATTGTAGGCTATTGTTTTTTGAAACCTTATAAAAACATATCCATGCATCAGAATCAAATGCCCAAAGAAATAATTCATATAAAAACAGGCAGATAGATCACATATTAAGGGTCAAAATTTTGAAAAAATATTGAAAATCCATTAGCATGTTCCATTTAGCACCATGCCCATATTGCAAGTTTTCATTTTCTTATATATATATATATATATATATATATATATATATATATATATATATATATATAGAGAGAGAGAGAGAGAGAGAGAGAGAGAGAGAGAGAGAGAGAGAGAGAGAGAGACACCGGTGTTATTAGATTTTTCATGTTTTTTTCACAATTTCAACCCCATAGATGTGTTCAACATGATTGATTGACTAGAAATTGACCCTTGGATCATGCATTTTAGATGGGAAAAATGGTATTTAGTCTCAAAAATTTATAAAAATTGTAGTCTGTTCAGGGGAATCAAATGCTCCAATAACTGATTTCTATAAAAACAAGCATATAGATCACATTTGTACGGTCATGATTTAGAAAAAAACACAAAAAATCTAATAGCATATTTCATTTAGCATTGTGCCCATTTAGCACGGATGTATTATATATATATATATATATATATATATATATATATATATATATATATATATATATATAGAGAGAGAGAGAGAGAGAGAGAGAGAGAGAGACTAAAATATGAGAATTAATTTCATGATTTTTTTTTATTTTCTCTTGAATCCAACCATAGGGATGTGATCTACAAGTTTGGTTTATAAGAACTCGCATAAACTAGATTTTTTAAGGCTTTAAAATCAATGTCTCATAATTTTTATAAATATTAGCACATTCGAAAATCAATTTTTTCATCAAAAATACACTATCTAATGGTTGATTCCAAGCAAATTCACTATGCCAAACACATCCACATGGTTGGATTTCCAAAAAAAGTGTTGGAAATGCCCAGATTTCTAGTTCTCAGAGAGAGAGAGAGAGAGAGAGAGAGAGAGAGATCTTCCTGGTGTGCCCCCAACTGCACAGGGGTAAAAAATTATGGATGTGCTATTGTGTATGTTCGAAGTAAAATCTTACTGTTTCAAGTCATGAGATTTTGGGTGTATTGTTGATTTTTGGCATCCCTGATTTTTTTTATACATTGCAAAAATAAGATTAAAAACTTATTTTTTCTTGAACCATGTCGATCACATCCATATTAACCATCGTATCATTTGATCGGACTGTTAGGGGCAGGATGCATCCCAATAACACCAAACGTTGGGGCATACCTTCCAAGGTCTCTCTCCTCTTGAAAGACTCAACACATGGATAGATTTTTATAAGGTTTGAAAATTGGTGGCTTATAATTTTTATAAATATTCAAGCTGAAAAAATCATGTTTTTGCATCAAAAACATGATCCAAGTGTCCTTTCTAGCAAAACGGCCATACCTAACACATCCGTGGGGTCAGATTTTTGAAGAATACCCTAACACCTTCATTCACTGGCGGTAGGCTCCTATTCCCTCCTATATTGAAGGTGGCAGCTGCTAACTAATTTTCTAGCTAACCAGGTTTCAATGGTTTTTTTCATGTTTTCCTTAAATTTAATCATAGAAATACATTCGGCATGATCAATTTAGTAGGGAACGACACTTGAATCATGTTTTCTCCATTAAAAAAACATGATTTTTACTTGAATATTTATGAAAATCTTTGACAGTTGATTTTTAAACCTTATAAAAATCTAGCTGCATATCGGAATCTGATTATTCTAAAGTTGATACTTAAAAAATCAACCACGTAAAACCAAGGTTGCCAAACTAGGAAGCAAAAGCGGAAAACGGTACGGGAAGCGAAAGCAAAAAGTGAGGCATTTTAAAATTTATACGAAGCGAGAAGCGAAATTTCAATTTAAAAGCAAAATATGAATAAAAAATGAAACAATATGGAATCAAACAAATAAAAACTAAAATAAAATTGATCATTCTTATATTTCATAATTTTTCTGAAAAAGAGTTACATTTTTTGTTAAAATCTAACAATGTTGGTTACCAATTTAAAGAAAGTACATGAAAAGTGAGTGAAAGCGTGAGAGAAAATACATGAAAAAGATGAAAAGAAATGTGAGAAAAGTATATAGCATGAATAGACCATGTATATGAGAAGCATAGAAGAACGTGAGAGAATCCAGCTTCCCATGACGAAGCAAGCTTCCCACCTACCTAAGAACACGTTTTGTCAGATTTAAGGAAAAAGTAAAAAAAAAACTTCAAAATCTCAGTTAGCTGCCAGTTATCTAGAAAAGTAGTTAGCAGCTATCACCTCTCTCTCTCTCCACATATATATATATATATATATATATATATATATATATATATATATATATATATATATATATATATATAAGAAAACCCATAACAGTACGGATGAAACACTGAACCTTCATCTAAGGGAATTAGCGGTGGTCCCTGCTAAAGGGCGCTTTCCGCCCAAGCAATTAGCAGTTCACGAAATGTGTTATCCACTGTTACGGGTTTCTCTCTCTCTCTCTCTCTCTCTCTCTATATATATATATATATATAGAGAGAGAGAGAGAGAAGCATGTAAATTTGGCGCATCCGTTCATTAAAGGATGTATGCTTCTCCCGTATTTAGGAAGCAAAAATTCCCTTTTGTGGGTATCTTTGAACTTCAGCAGGCAATTGATCCAAACACCCATAAAGTGTGTGTTCAAAAGCTTCAAGCAAGTCAGGTACCAACGGGGGCTCATGAGCCGTTAGTGCACGTCACCTTGTGCTGGGACGTTGCACGTTCGAATCCCAATGGTATATGGTTGTACCACTGGTAGGGGTCTGCCTAACCCCAGCTTTCTCTGTCGAAAAAAAAAAAGTAGGTCACGGGTAGTTCTCGTCAATTCCTCTATGAATTCATAAATCGTTGGAAAGAGCGGAACGCCCTTGAAAACTGCTTTCTTGAGAAAAAAGAACTGCTTTATTTAGAAAAGGTTCCAAACACAACTTTTTTCAAGGCACTTTTAGAATATCATATCAAGAGTATTCGAACATTGAAATTTTGGCATTACGTAAACCAAAGAGAATAACTTTAATATAAAATTGTTTTGCTGTCTGCATTAAGTTTCTGATAGATACCATCTCAACACTAAAAACAGTTCTAGTCATGCAGTTTGGCCTTGCCCATTACAGTGGCCATCCACTTCCTGTATTTTCTGTCATACTGTAAACAATAAAATTGAAAATATATATATATATATATATATATATATATATATATATATTGATGTTATTTGTCTCAATATAAGATGAAGCCATGCCACATACATATGCTAAAAGCAAGATGGCCTAGTTTGCAAATTTCAAGTGTGTAAAGCTCCTAACAGTGCAGCGCTTCAGTGAGGTGCTGTAGTGCCTTGTCGTAGGAAACAAACCCCATAAACCAGAATTCATGGCCATCTCTTGTAATGATTTGAATATACTTTTCAGTAGGATTCAACCTGTTTGAAGAAGGGGTCACTGTAACTAACTGTTCAAGAAGCACAATTACCTGAATGTAAGGTATAAAATGGTTCACATCAGCCAACAGATGCCAAAATCGACCTCCAACCAAAACTAGAAAGAAAAATGCAAATTAATTTACATCTTTCAGTTAAAGTATAAATTGTTCCATAATGAGAATGCAATCCCTCAAACACCTGATTTCATTGATGAGGATGAATCTATTCATTCACTTCAGAGAAAAAAAAAATCATTTATCAATTCAACTTCTTCAGGTCACTGAAGAACAAGTTAGGGGCTTCACAACACTAAATTTACATCTCGAGTTAAAGTATAAATGGTTACATAATGAGAATGCAACCACACCTGATTTCGTTGATGAGGATGAATCTGTTTCATTCACTTCAGAAAAAAAAAATCATTTATCAATTCAACTTCTTCAGGTCACTGAAGAACAAGCTAGAGGCTTCACAACATTAAATTTACACTAAATTATTGAATAAGGTGATTGATCAGATATATCAGAATTTACTGGTTTGACATTGGGATTCGCCAAGACAGGTGCCGCACCCGCGTCAACGCGACGCGGGAGTGGCACCCGGTGCGGTCAACCCGACCCTGGGTGCGGTCAACGCACCTAGGGTTATTTTGATCCATTTTTTGGATTAAAAAATCTGCTTTGGAAAATAAAAAAAAGAGACCCTTGCTTTAAATTCATTTAAAATGCATTGAACAACATTATTTTCAAGTGAATAAATTCTCATTAAACTCTCTCTCTCATTTAATAGTAATAAAACTTCCTCTCATCCACCAAAAACATAAAACGAGTTTCTCAACAAGGCAGCTTTGGAAAGTGTTGATAATAGAAAACGGTTTCCTCAAATCTATCTTGGAAATTAAAAGCTTTCATTGAGAATAGGAAAGGTCTCCTAAAGTCCAACGTGTAAATTAAACCCATATTTTGAAGTTTTAAATGATTTTATTTAGATTCTTGGAAATTAAAAGCTTTCATTGAGAGTAGGAAAGGTCTCCTAGAGTCCAACGTGTAAATTAAACCCATATTTTGAAGTTTTAAATGATTTTATTTAGAAGTTTCAATTTTGAACCCCCCTTATATATATATATATATTTATTTATTTTTTTCTGCACCCCCGCACGGGCACCCATGTGACATAGTTTGACAATTACAAGTTTTTTTTTTCTCCACATGGCCATCTCACTCAGAGAGGCTTTCCCTTCCTCACAACTTGACAAAGGTTGGCATCTTGATTGACAAATCAAAAAGAATTTCTTCTTTTAGTCTCCAGTGATTTCTCACCCATGCCTGTGGGTCAGATAAGCACTTCACAAGCCAATAACATAGCTAATTGCCGGTATTTCTACTCAGGTTACATGATCAACAAATCAACCAATTGAACAGATAGATGAGAAGGTGGTATCATTTATTTAAAAAAAACTCCATCTAACATGGGGAAAGACACTATTATCCTATAGATATTCTAAATTCCAGCTCTCGGTATTTGCCAAGAAAAGCTTTCATCTTTGTCAGCTCTAGAGAAGCAAATGACGATAAATCAATTAAAAAATTAGAACAAAACATTCAGTTCAATACAGATTCACTATTCCTTTTAAACCTCAATTTTCTAGTTAATTCAAACAGAGCAAGAGAATACCTTGTAGTAAATCCACTCCTGCTGCCCTGGGCGTGGACTATAACACAGTGGACTATCACTACAAAAGGCAAGCTTGGCTGTAGATAAATACAGTGTTCCTATGACAGGACCTGATGAAGTTGATAAGAAACACGCAAATGCTTTTCGGAGCTGCTCTCCTGGTAAGGTTTCAAATGTCCGTCGGAAAATCTTGTCCTGTCCACCTTCCATGAGAGCCTTTGTTCCCTGAGCAAGTCTTCCCATGGCTGCATCAGCGGGATTGGGACTGATTTTCACTGTTCTCATATAAGCAACCATGAAATTACAAATGAAAATCACAACTACAGAATATCACCTGAAAAAGAAAAAAGAACACAATACAATACAGAAAAGAAAAAATAGATTGCTGAACCATACTAAAGAACAGCAAAACCTTAGGCATTAATGTAATAGTAGTTACATGCTTCAGCCAGATAAAATATACCTCCAAGTGATGATTTATCAAAAAAATCATCAACTCTTATGAAAATCTCCAAGATCAGGGAAGGGACTATATTGGAGAGAGATTCCAATAAACTTTCACTGTAATGCCAAGCACAAGACTTAATTTACTCCTTGTTCCTTTGATTAAATGAGCAACCGTCTTCAGTTCCTTCCTATTTGATTTATTTCGTTATACCTGTGATTCTGCTCATCATTTGATCATAATTTATTTGAGAAAGGTCATGGTTACATGCAAAACCAGGCTTCTGTTCGCAATGCAAGATTTTCCTCTTTAGGGTGATATTTTACAGTTCAGCTCAAAATTCTCAAGTCAACCACATTAACGGTAAAGAATTAACTGTTTCCAAAAGAAAAATCAAATAGTATGTGCAAATGACTACAAGTATAGCCACAAGTGCATTGCAGTGTCTCACGAAAACAAAATAAATTAATTCACTAAGGATACAAAGAAGAAATAGAGCAAACAACAAAAAACTGACAACATATCACTTTTCACAAAAGACACCAACTTTTTGGTTTTTACATTCAACCACCTTAGTGACTTATCTATGTCACAAAGACTTGCCTGGTCCTAAACCAATAAATTAACCATTATTTAGTCAAACAAGAGATACCTATTCTAGCATTGCAATTGAGTCAACAACTTAAAGCATACTTGAGTAGAACCCAACAAATAAAATGTTAGGACTTTCCTTCCATGGCTCCCAGCTCATCTAAAACAACTACAATCCCCAAGGGTGCACTTTTATCTAGCGTTGGTAGGCCTCCAACCTCTCTTTCCAGGAAAGAAATATTTTTTATACATACAATAGAATTCTAATACAGCCAACGGAAGTTGCAGGAAAGAATATGTCATCATTTGCTGCTTACTCTTATAAAAACTGGCAAGATTACTACATAACATTATGTAATAACAGTCTGATAGCAAACTGTCTATACCATAGTGAAGAAGTAATCAACTTGAGTCCTCCGAAATCACAAGAAAAAACTTTATTAAACCAAGCCTCGATATACATGCTTCCCACCATAGACAACCTTTCTTCATCCAGACCGCTTCAACTTCATGTCTCCTTAACTGTATCAAAGAGGGTATGACCATGACCTATTTACACGTTCTTTCGAGGCCCAATAAAGAAAGCATTTGTCATGTTCAGTTGAAGAAAATGTATTGACTAATATCCAGAAAAAAGTGATAGAATGGTCCTAGTTTTGACTGCTTATAAAAAGTTTTTCTATCCAAACCTTCATCCAGTATACATATAGTTACCTACAAGTCAAGCTTTAAGCTTCTCTACATTTCAACATAATTCATGGTTAATCCTATGATGCTGATGAGGCCTTCAGGACTAACAGGGCTTATGTTAATATGCCTACCAATTATCTCTGTATGGAATTCATGTAGCATCAGTAACTCTTATTTGTACTTTCTATCCACAAAAATTTAGTACCTTCCACAAAAGTTGGTGGATTCTTAATGAGATCGAGGTAAGAATGCTTTACATCTAACTGGTGTTTCGAAGCAAAGTTGAACACAACTGAACCTTAATGCAGGGACAAACGATAAACTGAGGTCAGAAGTCAACAGCTGCATGTCTATAGTGTGCTTTGCTGATACAAAATTACAGTTTCTCAATTTAAACTTTGTTGCCACAAATTCCTAGCTCCTTGATCTAGATTATATAACTCAATCCCTTAGAAACATGTCCTTCATTGTCAGAATCGCTTATTGCTGGTTGCCAGGGTGTGCATGAAAAGGTAGATTTTGTTTTTCTTAATTTATCAGGTCTTTGGAAAGATGTTTCTTAAAAAAAAAAGGTTGTTTCCATTAAACTGGCGCAATCCTTGTTTCTCAGAAAAAGCTGTTCATAGTCCAACCATATAGCCAAGATTTGTTTTATACCTTCTTCAAAACCTTACAAACTCTTTTAGTATCTAGTCACTACCCTTCAGCATCATAAGAGTTATTAAACCTCCATAAGAAGTTATTGTAAGTCAAGGACCAGATCTAAAACCAATTTCAATCAAAGAATCACTTTCTTTGCACAGGTTTCAAAGTTTTGATCGTAATTTGCACACTAGATGGTTGATCTATTCATTGTTAGTTCGACTGAAGAGGAATAGATAGATCTTTTTCCTTTCTTTTCTTTTTTAGCCAAATCAGAAACTGTTCTACCATAGTTCTATTCAAGCAATAAGGCCAACTGCAGATGCGTTATGATTTCAAGAAAAAGCAAACAACAAGAAATTGAATTCTACTCAAAGATTTGATCCATGATAGTTTCTAAATCTTAATATCAATTTAACATGCAGTTGATCATTCTAATGTTTTATCTGTGTTTGGTTTATCAAACACTACGCTCATAGCTCGAGTTCAGGAAAAGGCATGAGTTCACTTTCTTCTGGTGGAGCAGATTTCATCAACTAGAACCTAAGTTCAACGACACAACTTTTTCTAAACATAACACGATTCAACATGGACTGCAAGGACACAACTAGGTGTGACGTGATCTAACTCATCTTGAACATGGTCAATGCTGTCTCTTTGAATATACCATAGTTCAATATGGATACCGTATACTTTCAAGTGTAAATTATCGATAATAAGGAATTGCTCACGGTGTTGCCACACATTCCCAGCGTATCCTTCAGCTTTCTTGGCAGTCTCATCGATCTTCTTCCCCAACTTATTCATCATGCTCGAGATCATATCCATCCGACCTGAAAGAATACCAAATATTCATCATTCTTTCCACAGATTCAATGTTCCCACACCGAGCAAAATGAAACATGAGAGAGAGAGAGAGATTTCATAAACTTTGATCAGAAAAATCTCAGAACTCCACATTCAACAATAAAAAAATAATATATATGAGTAGGTGGTAGCTGCCTACCACTTTTCTAGCCTACCGTTAGCTTACTTGGTTTTTAAAGTTTTTTTTTTTTAAATATGACCATACAGATATGATCTCCATGCTTAATTTTATAGTAATTGACTCTTGGATCGTCTGATTCCGACACACATGTAGGTTTTTATAAGATTAAAACTCAATGGTCTACAATTTTCATAAATATATTCAATGCTTAAAAATCATGTTTCTTATGGAAAAACATGATCCAAGAGTCATTTCTTAGCAAATCAACCATGCTGAACACATCTGCAGGGTCAAATTTGCTAAAAACAACCCAGAAACACTTATTTGCTGGTGGTAGGCTAAAAAAGTGGTAGGCAGCTACCACTTTTCCTCTCTCACTATATATATATATATATATATATATATATATATATATATATATATATATATGTGTGTGTGTGTGTGTGTGTGTGTGTGTGTGTGTGTGTGTGTGTGTGTGTGTGCGTGTGTGTGTGTGTGTGTGGAAGGGGAGTGGTCCAACAAAAGGAAGATCTAAAATCTACTATCAATGATAATCAATGGCATTTCTTCTCCGACGATCGAGGACTTTACATATTGGATTTTTATCATTCATTTAGTGAGTGATATGTTTTGTATTATGAATTTTGGATGTTATAGATGTGTTTTTGAAAGCTCTAAAAATCAACAGCCCACAGTACTTTTGTATTGTAAAGTTTTAAATGCATTGTGAGCCTGATTTTTCGCGTCTTGAGAAACATGCATGTCTTAAAAGTCTTCAAGCATATTTCTTATTAAATAAATTATAAAGAATAAATATATGAGGTCTAATTAATGTGATGCTCTAACATTGGAGAAAGGGAGTCGTCCTAACATCCTTGATTGTAGATTCTGGATCTTCCTTTGGTTGGACAGCCTTCAATATGCTTAATAATACCCGTTGAATGGTTTTTTAGGGTTTTTCATTTTATTTTTAAATTCAGACAGTACAGATGTGATCTATTTACCTGATTTTACAGGGATCAGCTCTTGAAGTGTTAGGACACATGGGTGGGTTTTTATAAGATTAGAAAAATCAAAGGCCAAAAATTTTTGAGTCTCCAAATATCATTTTTTCATCCAAAACACATGATCCAAGTGTCAATTCTTGGTAAATCGATCATGCCCAACACATTTATGGGGTCTAAACTGCAAAAAAAAATAATCAGATGATCATAAAAACCCATTAAGCACGTATCATTAAGCATATTTCATATTAATATTAAGCACTTACCCATCTCTCTCGCTATATGTATAATGAGTCCGTGCTAAACAGCGTGCTAAATAGGTTTTTTGGGCTTTTCTCATTTTATTTTTAAATTCTGACCGTAAAGATGTGATCTATGTACTTGATTTTAGAGGGATCAGCTCTTGAAGCGTTTGATTCCAACACATTGGTGGGTTTTTATAAAGTTAAAAAAATCAACCGTCCAAAATCTTTGTAAATTTTTTAGGCTCCAAACATTATTTTTTCATAGAAAACACATGATCCATGTGTGGATTTTTAGTAAATCTACCATGCCCAACACATTTATGGGGCTGGAACCCCATAAAAAGCACAGGAGAAGCCCGAAAAACCCATTTAGCACGCTGTTTAGCACCCAATTGGTTTTGCACGGACCCATTTTCATATATATAAATTTATAATCGTTCATCAAACTCCCACACCCAACAACAAAAAGAGAAAGAGAGGTTTCATGATCTTTTATCAGACAAGTCACATAACACCCAACAATAAAAATAGAGAGAGAGGTTTCATAATCTTTTATCAAAAAAGTCACAGACCTCCCATACCCAACAAGAAAAAACAAACACAGATAGAGAGAATGGGTGACTGAACTCTTGCCGGTGGAGTTGGGGACGGGGGAGGACGGCACGTAAGGGTTGTGGCTCGGCGCCTGCTGCTGGTACTGCACGCTTCCCGACGCCGGCTGCCCCGAGTAGCAGTAGTTGGCGTACCACCCTCCTCCTCCTCCGCCCTTCGCCGGATCCATGGCCTCTCCGGCGACCCAAGTGGCGGCCTGCTGGTTCACCGGGTGCGCCACCGGTGTGGCCGGCACCCCCATCACCCACGTCCCCAACCTCCCACCTCCATCCGACGATGACGCCTTCTCCTCGCGACGATTCTGGGCCATCCGATCTAAAGGACCCGATAGAAAAACTGAGAAAGAGACCGAAATGGAGAATGTGATTGCTTCTCTCTGCTTTTCCTGAGATTCGATGACCAACAACGAAGGAGAAGAAGAGGATCTCTCCTTTTTATACGAATTTTTGATCAGTTATTATAACGAGTGACGACGTCATCATCGTCGCCCTGAATTTTTCAAGACTAGGCTCATTTCTAGGCAATATTCTCCTCCAGGGGTTGGTTTTTATTTAAAATCTTAAAATGGGGCTCTTTTTATACAACTCCCGTCGTATGTCATTGAATCGGATTTTAGTCGATGTCCCATCATATTCGATACTTGCATTTTATTTGGTAAGCCAAGATATAATCAGATGAGGATATGGTTTTGATTTTTTTGCAATCAAATTCAAAAAATTATCTGAATTTGAAGGATATCTGAATCCTTACAAGTAAAAAAGCTAATTTGGTATCAGCTTTTTCACCATCTAAATTTGAATTGAAAAATTGAATCCACTTATCCATCTTTCCATCAGTCAAATATGGTATTGGTCTCATCCGATCCCAGTTCAAACCGTTTGGGTCCCAATTACTTTAGGTGGTGTAATGGCAAATCACACGGACACAATTTTGACCATGGATACGAGACATAGTCACCAAGGCTGTGTTTGGAAAAACGGTTTTGGAATTCACGGGCGCCATTTTGCGGAATCGCCGATGCAGTACCACGTTTGGGAACAACGTGTTGGTATGACACCCGCGTGGTGAGAGGTGGGTTTTGTCGATTCCGTGCATTGACACCCTGCTCAATGTCAGAGAAAACGTCACCCCCTCCTCACTCTCCTGCTCGATACCCTCTCGCTGCAACTTCCCCACCTCACTATCGTCCGGCCATTTCTGGCCGGCGCCTGTCGGAAATGGACGCAAACAGCAATTTTTTTCACCTTTTAAGGCACAGCCGGCCATTTCTCGGCTGATGGATGGTCGGAATTTGGCTGGCTGTTGGCCTCTTTTTTTTCGTTTTTTTCTATGTTTTTTGAGTGAACGTCCATTTCCCGGCCACCCACCGGCCGGGATGACATCTCCCACACCGGGGACACGTCCAGGCCATTTTCCGACCAGTAGGTGGTCGGGAAATGGCTACTTTTTTTAGTTTTTTTCTTTTCTTTTTTATCAGTGACCTTTTAACCTTTTTTTTTTTTTTATTTTGGACCTCTTTAATTAATCTTCTTGGATAGATATGGACCGCCAACAGACCGGTCATTTCCCGACTACCCATGGATTGGGATGGTGTTACCCATCGCCATTTTGGGCCTTAAATATCAGAAAAAAAATAAATTAAACAATCTTAAATAATAAATAAAATTAAATTAGCAATCTTAAATAAACGTGAAAAAAACAATAAAGTGGATTCTCAAATTTTAAATTACCGTTTCTCGATAACGGCACCAAAAATTTAATACAACTTTTCGTGAAATCAATTTTCGTTTAACACTAGTGGCGAAGTTCGAGTCAAACACAAGAAATGTGTTTAAAAAAACTTTTGTACCCTCACACAAAACAATCTTTATCGCCTAAAATGAAGAGCAAATAAAATGTGTTACTTTATACGGAGGGCTAAAAAATAAAAAAGACTTATTACAACTCAACTTAAAATAAATGGTCCTATGACCCAAAAAAATAAAATCAAATAAAAGCAAAATCGACAGGATCTTCTTTGCTTGCGATCTAACCTCTCTTATTTGCTTGGATGCTACGGTTGAATCTTCAGGCTTAAGGGTCCCTTTCTCCTGACAGAATTAATGGAGGTCCCTTTGCACAAGAAGCCTTACCGGTAAAATACGCAAAATACAAAAAAAAAAAAGCAAAACACAAAACAAAAGTAAGAAACTATTTCTAAAAATCAATGTTAGTTATAACAAGAAACAAACTCAATTAAATCTAACAAACTCACTAAATTGCAATAAACTAACAAATTCAATATTCTAACTAATAAATGACATGAAACATTAAAACAAATTTGATCTAAATTAATTAATCTAAATCTAATCAAAACAATTCTAATTAACTAATGCTAAAATATTAAATAAACTAATTAATTACGGAAAACATGAAAATAAACTAATTAACTAAGTATGAAACTAAAACAATCTAACTTCGAACAATGATAACTCAATGCATCCTAACTAATTAAGCTAAAAACAAATAAAATATGCTAATTAAATAATGCAACGAACATTAGAGCTATATAGGTCTGAGGATCGGTCAGCATCAATCATGCTAGATGGTTGGAAATACGCAACGAGTTCCAACATAAAGAAAATTATTTTAAACAGCGTCTGGCGGATGGAGATCAAAACGTTCGGACCCACGGCGAATCCGTCAAACATGCTGGGTCTGTTTTTACCAAAGAATAAATTCCTTTTATGCACAGGACTGCAGATCGACGTTAATCTGTGGTTCAAAAAAAATTAATCTTTTCACAACGTGTTCATGCTGTTTCCAGCAGACCGGGAGTGCAGAACAAATTGAAGATCAATTACGTGATTTAGCAATCACGGTGAGCTAAGAGAACACAACTCAAATCTGTGTTTCAGTCGTCCAGTGTGTGGACTAGATTCTAACATATCAGAAATACGTGATATGCTGATCACATTTTTCAGAAAGAAAAATCTATGCGGCCTGATAAAAAGATTCATAGTTTATTATCTGATCAAAATTTTCGTGAAACCATAATTCACGCCGATCTTTTCTCTTTTTTTCCGCAAGATCAAACAACTATGCGTGAGTATAAGAATTACGCAGGTCGTTAAAAAGATTAAACACTATGTTGCAAGGCCTATGTGTGTGAATGCACAAGAGTGTGTTTATGAATATGCAAATGCATATGTATGCATCAGTAAATACATATAGGGGTATGCTTATAAACATGAATGTGTGCTTATGAATCTGCAAATGCATGCAAGTGTGTGCTTATGAATCTAATGTGTGCTTATGAACTTACAAATACATACAAGTGTGTGCTTATGAATTTGCAAATGCATACAAATGTGTGCTTAGCATACAAATGTGTGCTTATGAACTTGCAAATGCATATAAGTGTGTGCTTATGAACATGTAAATGCATAGAATGTATGCTCTTGAATATGCAATTGTGTACATAGTTCAATTTTAAAATTGTAAATGCCTATCTATCGAGTGCTGAAATTTTGATAGTCAGTCCAAACTTGACTGTAAGACTATACAAGTTCTGTCGCAAAGTTGTCGTTACTATACAAAGATTTTTGTTTTGCGGTGGATTAATATTCGTCGCTAATATAGCGACAAACTCAGATCCGTTGTAAAAACATTGACCAACTAGTAAATAACGACGAATTAAATATGTCCCTAATCCGTCGCTGAATTGCATGGTGGTACCAAATAGCGACAGATATTTTCATAGTTAATCCGTCACAAAAAAGTAAAAAAAAATAAAAAAAATGTTTAAAACATAAATATCAAGAAAAAATTTCTCATAATACAATTTGTATTTCCTGTGAATAAAATACAAAGTACACATCAAAACACATATAAAAGGAAACTAAAACAATTAATCGATCCACTATAAAATTCGCAAGTCTAATTATTTACAATTGGACATTTAAATTTTTTAAACAAAAAGAAGGTACAACAAATGCAACACATGGATTTAATCATCACCAAGATTCTGTGTGTCATCTTCTTCATTGTCTCGATCTGCGCCTTTAGCTCCACTACGTTGATTAGCGCCAACAACCTATAAGAGAAAATGAAGGTTAGTATTGATAAACAAAATATACTGAAATAAATTATATGCAATGCACCTAAGTTAAGGCAATCAAAGTAATATGAAATCTAATGACATACAATACATAACATGAAACTTTTACACCTAAGAGTCACATGCAGATGAAGTTTCCCTGTTCTGAAAAAATTGCTCAACTCATTACAGACAACGTCAGAAATTGCTTCATATAAGTAGTCACACATTGTGTCCTTAACGAGCTGGCGTACACCATCCCAAGAATTAGGCGGGTCAGTCGGATGCTTGGAACTGATGCTGATGGGAGAACTCTATGAGCCATGACTGGAGAAAGCAACGACTGGTGAGGTGTTCATATTACTCTCAAACCCAAACACACAACCCTTTTTAGGTTCACCTGTTGCAGTCACCCATGTTGCAGGATCAAAAGGTGGATGCTGAGTAGAGTCATCACCATATCGTTCTACCATCTATTGCTCATATGACTCCTACAAATTAATGATTACAGTATGAATTAATAATTAAGAATTATAATGTTTATGATAACTTGTATATTACAATGATTATTAATACAATAAATACATATCATTGTCGTTCTCGCCTTCTCTGATACAAACTCTCCCGTGGTCTTACGTTTATGTGTTTCAATAAACACATTCTTGTATGACACAATGTCTCATTTTTCTGCTTCATGCGAAGTTAAATGATAAAAGAATTATTTAACAAGTTTACAACAATACTTATAAAATTGACAATATATATTGATGAGTTACCATTTTCTTCAGGTGGCGCCCAAAAGTCCCAGATTCACCTGTGTGTAGATGGACATCAAGCATTTTTGCTCAGTTTTGTGCAACCTTCGCTGAGCGGTTTCGAAATTCATGCTCTGCCCACTTGTCGCACATTGCATCCCAAACATCTGACCTGATAGTAGGAGGTCCATGACCCTTCCATTACAGTGGATCATTTATCCCGCCAGATATTTTTTTGCTGCAGTCTTTATATTGTGCAGCATGTCTGCAAATCGATTGACAATCACCTTCTGCCACACCTTTCTTGCATCATGTTCCTCCATCGTAGTCGCGAAACGATTCAAAGCCTACAAATATTTTCAGAAAGTTAGTAGACATGACTATAACAAAAAATTAAATATGAAACACATTAACTATAAGAAACAATTGTATACCATGAATGAAGACCACAATCTGTCCAACACCTCATTCGGGTACTCTTTTCATTAAACGACTGGTCCTGGTAGATGTTGAAGTAGTGAATTTCTAATATCTCGTATTACTTCTTGTGGCTCGAACCTCGCGCTGCACATGAATTGGTACACATTAACTATTAACATACAATATTTATAAGTAATAAGTGAAAATGAAATACTTACGGTTGATTATCAATATACACTATTTGAATGAATCTTCTTGTGTCAGACTGAGAAGACCTTGCATCCTGCGTTGGCTCGTGACTTGTATGAACAACTGGTGTATGTGTGTCATGTATAGGCGAAACATCATATGTAGAAAAATGTATTAGAAATTATCAGAATACGCATTTAAACTAATCAAGTATATAATTAGTTCAATGATATACCTATCAAAGCAGCCCGTGAAGATGAATGTTGAGACTGGCTAACACTGGATGAACGACCACTGTAACCTCCACGAACCATATTCTAACAAATCAAAAATGTCATGAAATACATTTAAATAATTTGAAATCATCCAAACATATTACAATACATTCAAATCATAACTCGATACGTATCGAAGATACATAATCAAAGAATAAAAAATGATTTTGTATAACATTCAAACATTAGAATACCTTCAAATCATTCACATCATTGCAATACATTTCAATACATTCAAATAATTCAAATCATTCACATCAAGTATTACAATACATTCAAACATGTTACAATACATTCAATAAAGGTTTGTATTACAAGATTTTGCTCACTAGCTCAAGAATTCTTCCTCATCACTTGTTTGACTTTCATATTCTTCTTCTTCCTCCTCTTCTTTATCTTCGTCTTATTCTTCATTGTTTGCACATCCACTTGGTATATCATTTGGATCACATTCTTTCATGAATGGAGTATCGACCAATGGAGATATGACATGCATATCATGCGCGACATCGTGACCATAAGAGAAGTCATAGATATCATCTGATTGATAGTAATCACTCTCTTCAGTTAACTTGTCTTCATGTAACTGATCATACTCAAAATATAGTTTAGACTTCACCTTGCAAACTGCCCACCATTCATTTCTATCTGACTTCTTTATACTCCGATATGAAGTATAGTAAACTTGTTTAGCTTGCGAGGCTAATATGAATGGTTCATATGTTTCAAACATTGATTTATGATTCACCTCCACAATGTTTGAGACTTTGTCAACTCTTGTTGCAGTTGGATCAAACCAATGACACTTGAATAAAATTACCCTATTATTTATGCCTAAGTAAGTCAACTTCATTATTTTCTCTATAACATCATAGTAATCATGTTCATTTTCACCATAACTGCTATCATTGACACACACATCATTATTCATCATTGATTTGTTTATACCGTAGTCTTTTGTATAAAATCGATAACCATTTACGATGTACCTGTTATAACATTGCACAACTTTGGTCGAACCATTTTGTAAATCACATATTCCTTGATCTTTAACATCACTACGATGAACCTACAAACATAAATAATGAAGAAGACAAATTATGATCACAACCAATTAAGTAACTTAGTGTTCTTTACACGTAGACAATTTATGTCATCGTCCTTACCAACTCTTTCAACCACTCCATAAACTTAGTTTCACGTTCTTTTTGCACTTCTGCATCAGTGAGATATGAAACTTCTCTTCGCAACTCAAGATCAAATCACCTGCACTTAACAAATACTTATATTACCGAACCATGTATACACATATAGAACATAAAAGGATTTAGATTTGTGTTGTGTCTACATGTACTTACTCGATGTATGAGTCGATCGCTGAGCAATTAAAAAGAATATAGATTTGTGTTGTGTATTGCTCTCGATCTATCAAAAGTCTTGATCGACAACTACCAAATACATGCCCAAGTGGTAGAAATATCGATAGTTTGTCAGCTACAGTAAATTGTTCTCCATCATCGTTACGAGGTGTGCATGTGTAACGTGTTGGAATGTGAGGTTCAAAGTACATAGATGAGAAATTTGAAATCTCTTCTAAAGTATACGCCTCACAAATAGAGCCTTCTACTCTTGCTTTATTCTAAACCTTTTTTTTTTAGGTCAAACATGCATCTGTCAAAAATATATATCTCAAATTTGAAATATTTGTCATTGAAGAGAAAAATATACCTTTCAAATGGGTACATCCACTGATATTGCACAGGACCACCAACCCTTAGTTCATATAGCAAATGTATGATCAAATGTTCCATAACATCGAAAAATGTTGGCGGAAATATATTCTCTAGCTGACAAATAGTAGTAATGATAGAATCTTCGAGATTCTTTACCTCAGATACTACGACTTTCGATGCGCACAATATTCTAAAAAATCTACTCAACTCAGATAATACCCTCCATATAGGTTTGTCTAATATATCATGGAATAGTAGGGGTATCAATCGTTGTATAAAGATATGATAATCATGACTCTTCAACCCATATAATTGTCCATCGTCGATCTTCATAGCCTGAGCAATGTTAGAGAAATATCCATCTGGAAATCTCAACTGTCTCAACCATTGACATACATTTTTATTTGATCAGGTTGAAGGACGCATCTTACCTTTGGTTTCAGTACTTTGCCATTATACTATTTGAGTTTCAATTCTGGTCTTTTACATATTACTTTTAAATCCATACGAGCCTTCAGATTATCCTTCGTTTTCCCTTTAACATTTATTATTGTATTAAACACATTTTTCTCCACATGCATCACATCCAAATTATGTCGTATCAATAAGGTCGGCCAATATGGTAGTTCCTAAAATATAGATTTCTTTGTCCAATTGTGATCCTTCTCAAATTCAAGAAAGGGCATCGGACTACGGGCATCTGTTAATACATCTAGAAAGTATCCCAATCTTCTTAAAATCTTTATGCCAGACAATCTTGTCGGTGGACCTTCCATTTCAGTTTTGTCTGCTCGAAACACATTCTTTTGTCTTCGGAACGGTTGGTCACTGGATAAAAATCGACGATGACAGTCAAACCAGCACGGCTTCCTTCCATGCGTCAATCTAAATGATTTTGTGTCCTCCATGCAGTACAGACATGCCAACCTCTCATGCATACTCCAACCAGATAACATACCATATGCAGGGAAGTCACTGATTGTTCATAGAACAGTGACCTTTATATTGAAATATTGTTTTTTATGGGCATTGTACGTGATAACACTGTCATCCCACAGTACTTTTAGTTCATTAATCAATGACCTTAAATATACATCAAGATTTTGGCTAGGTGAGGTCGGATCAGGGATCAATAGAGGCAAAAAACGATTCTGACGCTTCATACACAAGCTTGGTGGAAGGTTGTATGAAGTTACAAATACTGACCAACATGAGTATGGAGTTGATCTACCCCCAAATAGATTAAATCCATCTTTATATAGATCGAGTCTAACATTTCTCACTTCCATTGTGAAGTTCTGATGAGTACGATCAAAGTGCTTTCAAGCTTCCGCGTCAACATGATGCGTAATCTTGTATTCATCATGTCGAACTTTATTTGCATGTCATCTCATGTGTTTAGCTGTCCTTAAAGACATATACAATCGTTGCAATCTAGGGGTGATAGGAAAGTAGTGGAGCGACTTGTATGAAACTTCTTTTGATCTCGTGCTACCATTGCCTTTTGTCTTTGGCTTGAACCGAGGATACCCACATGACAGGCATGATATATTGTTTTTCAGATTCTTGAAATACAACATGCAGTGATTTGGACAAGCATCTATCTTTTGATACCCCAAACCTAGAGCGTTGACCATAACCTTCGCACGATAAAAATTTTATGGAAATTTCTCATCTTTGGGCAACATACTCTTCATTATCATGCACAAACGATCAAAACATGATTGACTCAAATTATACTCGGACTTCAAATTCAGTAGTTGAAGAACTGCATACAAGATAGTGTGACTCTCACAACCATTTTAAAGTGGCTCATCAACATCTCTAAGTAAATCATAAAATCTACTAGCTGCATTGTTTGGTGCTTCTTCCTCTACCCCAATTGTTACATCACGAGGACCCATAGCAGAACCCAATTTTATTTCTGTCGCATCAAATATCAAATCCATATATGGATTATCGTGCACCACATCCACCCGTGCGTCAAAATTGTTCCTAAATTCTTCACCATGAAAGATTCAATTCTGATAATCACTCACAAAATCCTTCCTATATAGGTGATGTCTAACGCCATGAGATTCTACAAATCGATTGTTCTTACAAATCTTGTAGAGACACCTAATCTGACCTGTAGGATCCACTGTATTGACACTTGTCATTGCAAATTTAATAAAACTTTCAACATCATTCATATATTCATGTGATACCTCATTGTCAACTATCCCACGGTACATCCATTTACGGTTTGCAGTCATTTTATCGTATGATGTTACAAATAGTATCCTAACCAATTTAAAAAGAATCATCAGAATGATATAATGAAGAAAATATCAAATTTATCATGCAATATATGATGCATGCTATATATTTGATATATATCACACACACATTATATATATATATATACAATCACAAGAACTATGATATATGCATTGATAACTTAATATTTTCATGTGCAAACTATTCATAACACGATATATTCATTTGAAACATGTTTTCATTATACAATTTC
This sequence comes from Nuphar pumila, assembly GCF_984573655.1. NCBI lineage: Eukaryota > Viridiplantae > Streptophyta > Magnoliopsida > Nymphaeales > Nymphaeaceae > Nuphar > Nuphar pumila. The sequence continues at coordinate 136,473,388 of NC_143251.1, forward strand.
ACATGAAAGTCATAATCAAATTGAAAGTAACTACATGCAAGCATGAATACAATCACATCAAACATTGCAATACATCCAAATCATTCATATACAAAAAAAGTCAAACATGTACCTGCAACAAACGCACTCCAATATCACGCTAACTACTATCATGCCTAACATGCAATCCGTACTCAAAAAATAAGAACACTTTTATTCACATACATTAAAATCATGCTCAGCATGATCTCCAAATTTCATCAAAACAGTTCTAGATATCAACAATAAGTGAGTGTGTGAACAGAAAAGTGTTGCATCCAAAAAATTAAATAACATGTGATGTGCTTGCATCACTTACTCACCACGGGTATTTACCCGATTTGAATTGCTTTTGCCTTTCAATTTTTTTTTTTTTTGCATTTCATTTTTTATAGCATGTGATGCTTAGCAATAAGCATCGCGCAATTTGCTCAACAAGGTACCTGCAAAGAACATATATACAAGACAATACAGGGAGGAGGTTTGACCCCTCCCTGGCAAAAAAATTAACAGGGAGGGGGCACGGCCCCTCCCTTGCAAAAAAAAGAAGAGGGGGCCAAGCGGCCTCCCAGAACCCGAAAGAGAGAGAGGGGGGCAAGCAATACGGCAGAGAGCCACCGACCTCCTGTCGGCCTCTCGACAACGAAACAGAGAGAGGGGAGGGCACAATAGGGGTTGCGGGCCCTCCGGCAACCCAAAACAGAGAGAGGGGAGGGCACCGCAGGGGTTTCCAGCCCTCCGGCAACCCGAAACAGAGAGAGGAGAACACGACATGGGTTCTCGGCCCTCCGAAAACCCGAAACAGAGAGAGGGGCGAGAGATGCGGCAAAGGGGCACCAACCTCCTGTCGGCCCCTCGACAACGAAACAGAGAGAGGAGAGGGCACGACAGAGGTTGCCAGAGGGTCGACAACCCGAAACAAAGAGAGGGGAGGGCACAGTAGGGGTTGTCGGCCTTTCGGGAACCCGAAAGAGAGAGAGGGGGCGAGAGACGCGGCAGGGAGCCACCAACCTCCCGACGACGAAACAGAGAGAGGGGAGGGCACAACATGGATTGTCGGTCCTCTGGCAACCCGAAACAGAGAGAGAGGAGGGCATGACAAGGCTTACCGACCCTCCGGCAACCCGAAACAGAGAGAGGGGAGGGCACGGCAGGGGTTATCGACCCTCCGGCAACCCAAAAGAGAGTGAGGGGGGCGGGACCAAGAAGAAGGTGAAGAAGAGGGGTGCGGGGTCACCTCTAGTTGTCAGACGAGAGGACAGCGGTCGGTGGGCGACGAGAGGACGCGGGGTGGCAGGCGGCCGACGGGAGGTCGTGGGGCGACAGGCGGCCGACGGGAGGTCGTGGGGCAACAAGCGGCCGGCGGGAGCTCGTGGGGCGACAGGCGGCCGACAGGAGGTCATGGGGCGGCAGGCAGCCGACGGTAGGTCGACGGGTGGGTGGGCAACGAGAGCTCGACGGTCGACAGCAGAGAAAAGAAAGGGAAAAGTGGCTCGAATTAGGGATTTATGGGAAATTTAGAGACGGATTAACGACGACCAAATGTCATCGCCTATTCCGTCACAACTGTGCGATGGAGTAGCGACATAATTTATACGTCGCTAATCCATCATTAAGTAGCGATGGATGAGCATCAAACTAATTTCTATCGCTAATTCCATAAATAATTCAAATAGTAGCGACGGATATTTTGTTCTCGCTAAGCCATCGCTAATGGGCAACAAAAAAAATCTATCGCCAATATCCGTCGTTATTTGGAGTTTTTCTTGTAGTGATAGTTTCAGCAATGCTAAATTATTCAACATTACCTGTAACCTTGTGGGGTGAAGCCCTAAGGACAGTTGTGCATATTTTGAACAAGATTCCTACAAAAACTGTTCCAAAAACTCCTTATAAGTTATGGACAAATAGAAAACCTACCCCTTCTTACATGTACATATGGGATTGTCCTGCAGAGATTAAACTTTATAACCCTCACATAAAGGCTTTTGACCCTAGGACAACCAATGGTTTCTTCATTGGTTATCCAAAAAGGTCAAAGGGTTACAAGTTTTATTGTTCGTCCCATACACCACATGTAGTAGAAATGAATAAGGCAAGATTTTTAGAAAATGATTCTGTTGGGAAAGATGTAGTACAAAACCTCAATTTTGAGGAATCTCGAGATAAGGATAATACCCCTGAGATAGATGATAGATTGCCTATCATTTTCAACCAAGTGTTGAACTCACATGCGATACACCCACTACAGAAGAACCATTAGTGAATAATACTGGAGAAGACATACAGGAGGATCAGGAACCTCCACCTGTATGGAGATCCACTAGAGTTAAAAGATTTGTTATTCATCCGGATTACGTGGTGTATTTAAAGAAGCCCATAAATCTCATGGATGATGATCCCATGACATTTATGGAAGTTGTTGAAAGTAAGCAATCCTCACTTTAGATTGAGGCTATGAAAAAAGAGCTAGACTCTATGACCAAAAACATAATGTGGGACCGTATTACATTACCTAGGGGAGTCAAACCCGTTGGGTGTAAATGACTCTTTAAGACCAAAAGGAACTCTAAAGGTAATGTTGATAAGTATAAAGCAAGGCTTGTTATAAAAGGTTTTACCCAAATGGAGGACATTGACTATAGTGAGACATATTTGCTTGTCTGAACTAAAGAGTCAATACGGATTCTACTTGCCCTAGTAGCTTATTTAGATTTAGAGTTATACTAAATAGATGTAAAAATGACTTTCCTAAATGGTGAACTTGATGAGAAAGTCTATATGGATCAACCTCAAGGTTTCTCTAAAGATGAGTATGAACATTTGGTTTGCAAGTTAAATAAGTCATTATACGAACTTAAATAGGCATCCCGCCAATGGTACATTAAATTTATCGAAGTTATTCTAACTTTTGGATTTACAGAAAACATCGTTGATCGATGTGTGTTCCTCAAAACAAGTGGGAGTAAGTTCATAATCATGGTATTATATGTAGATGACATATTACTTGCAACAAACGATAAGGTCATACTCACAAAAACCAAGGAGTTTCTTTCCCTTCATTTTGAGATGAAGGACATGGAAGACTTTGCTTTTGTTCTCGGCATAAAGATCCGTCAAGATAGAGCAAAAGGTGTTTTAGGCCTCTCTCAAAGAACCTATATAAATAAAATTATCAAAAAGTATGGGATGAAGAATTGTTCTTCTACTACGACACCCATACTTAAAGAGGATAAAATAAGCCTCAAGGATTGTCCTCAAACTGAAGAAAACAAGGCATTGATGAACCAAATACCATATGCTTCAATTGTTGATAGCTTGCAATATGAGCAGACCTGCACCCGACCTGACATATCCTATGCAATTGGAATTCTTAGCATATTTCAGTCGAATTCAGGTTATACCCACTGGACAACTGCAAAGAAGGTCATGCAGTATTTGCAAGGGACAAAAGATTATATGTTGATCTATAGGAGATCAGGGCACCTTGAAAAGATTGGCTATTCGAATGCTGATCTAGGAGGATGTCCTGATAATAGAAAGTCTACAACAGGATATATATTCTTTCTTACTAATGATGTCATTTCTTGGAGGAGTGGAAAACAGTCCACTACTGTTGCACACACCATGGAGTATGAATTCATTGCACTATTTGAGACGAAGTCACAGGCCATCTGATTGCGAAACTTCATATTTGGACTCAAAGTGGTTGAATACATTAAAAGACCACTTAGGATATATTGTGACAATGAAGTCGTTGTGTCTTTTTCTAACAACAACAGAAGTACTACATCATGCAAGCATATAGAATTAAAGTATTTTGTTGTCAAGAAAATGACTTAGAATCAACATGTGTATTGACAATATTGGTACCAAAGAAATGGTTGTAGATCTTCTTACTAAGTGTTTGACCTCAAGATTATATGTTGAACATATAAAGATGATGGGTTTATCCATTTCGTTGTAGCCAGATACACATTTTTGTACATGTAATCACATATTGTAATAAAGGTTGATTCTTATATTGCATGAAAGTTCTGTGTATAGAATTTTTGTTGAGCAATATAAATTGAACCCGAATAAAATTAAAATCAATCTATTCAAGTTGTAATTCAAATCATTTAAAAATAGCATATTCTTGTTCAAGTGAGAGATTGTTAGTATTTTGGATCTGAACAAGATCTATTTGGATCCGAATTAAATCCAGATCCACTTTCCCTAACTAATAATTATAAACTTCAAATATGTAAAGATTTGAAATAGGGATAAGTCTTATCTATAATTGTTAATCAGTTGCGAAAAAATCTTATAAATGAACTTGCATAGTTGAAGGCAGATTATCCGATTCTCTAAAGGTTTTAGAGAATCTATAATTAGAAATTTTTACATATGACTGCTCTATTCTTCTCATTGTATTGTGACTCACCTAAAGCAGAGGAGAAGACTCTCCCAAGTCCGAGTTTTATCATCGAGAGATGACAGTTACATGCATTTTTACATAATGCATGTACCAATTGTTTGTCTCTAAGGTCGGTTTGATTCAACAATAAATTCATTAGGTTTGACAAACCCATTATACTAAACTACATTTGTTCCCGAACTGAAGTATCATATAATCGTGTTGGATCGAGAGGGGAACAAAAAAAAAATAGAAAAACAAAAGGAATCATGGTCACATAACTCCAATTAATGTAAAGAAAGTCATTGTCTTCTTAATTCATCCATGGGACAGAGACCACGTAGCGGTTGAATATCCATGGAAAAAAGGCCCTTTGCTCAAAGCCAAAATTTACTTCTTGTACTGTTGTGCAGCAATTTACATACATCAGATGCAAAGGAGAGAAAAAAAAAAAAGAATATTTGTGAACCCAACAATTGCTGACTCATTACTATTTACAGCATTTACAATACATGCATTAGACGCAGACAAGAAAAATAAAAACTGAAGGGAAAACAAAAGGCTTCAAAAACTACTGTCCTAGCACTCAAACATCACTAACAGAAAAAGAACACACACACACAGAACAAACGTTTACGTACCCAGCAATTGCTCTATCTCAATTCCTTACCGTATTCCCCATACCCACCTAATCATTCCTCCTCGGAGTGATCTGATAGTTTCTTTAATCGCTTGCTCCTGCGACACCCAACCGATGGAATCCGCTTGATAGCTTTTTTCTTTTCTTCTGCTTTGTTTTCCTCTTCTGAGCGATCACCATCTCCGGTTTCTTCAGATTCCGAAACGTCAGTTTCTTTGGATTCTGAAGCATCGGTTTGTTCGGATTCTGAAACATCGGTTTCTTCGGATTCTGAAGGATCGGTTACTTCTGATTCTTCAGAATCAATGGTTATGTTGTTGGACCGATTCCTCTGCTTGTCCCTCTTCTCCTCCTTCTGAATGGTTCTGTTGTCACATTGCTTCCTCCGCTTGCCATTCTTCTCTTTTTCTTCTTCCTCCTCCTCCTGCTCTCTGAGCTTCTTTATGCTTCCCTCGATCCTCCCCTGCATCCGTCGACGCTCGAGGTTGAGCCCCCCCATGGACCAATGCGCCTCCCTCGCCCACGAGAGGAAGGGATCGACAACGGCATCCGGCGGGTCGATCCTCTCCTTGCCGAACCTCGCTTCGTTGTATAGGTACGGCCTCGGCAGGCTGCTTCCGTAAAACTTCGCCGGAGAAACCGTTGGAAAATCTTTCCCCGAAGAAGGCGCAGCCATCGCTTCTTCTTCCTTTCCCTTCTGAGCGAGAAACGACGTTTCTGCATCTTCTGTATCTATAGCAAAGAGATCGAAAGGAGGCGCTTTTGGCGGGAGATTTTGGCGCCAAACATGCTTCCAAAATCCTTTTTTTGGCGCCAAATTTGGAACTTGGGGTCCGTTCCGAATCGGTTCGAGTGGAAACTGGCTTGATAGAAAAGGGCGCCTCTATCTCTCTCTCTCTCTCTCTCTCTCTCTCTCTCTCTATATATATATATATATATATATATATATATATATATATATATATATATATATATATATATATATATATATATATATATCTGTGTGTGTGCGCGCGCGTGGTCGAGTGGGGGATGACATGAGCGGCGGGGGAGCGACGGCGAAGACTCCGGCGGATTTCCTCAAGTCGATCCGAGGGCGTCCCGTCGTCGTCAAGCTCAACTCTGGCGTCGATTACAGAGGTCGGTCGCCATCATTTTCTTTTTCCCTTTTATTCATTGTTCAGTTTCAGAGAAGCATCCCCACGTCAGAATGCTACCAATCAACCGATTCCGCATTCCCCTTTTTCTTTGTTTCTTCAATTCGAGATTTTATCTTCGGATTCTGGGATTTGTTAAGGTTTCAGGCTGTCCGAGTGGGGTTTTAGGGTTTCTGAGGTTAGGAGAAGTATGATGGGGAAAATGCGTGTATGTCAAAGATTGGTGGGATTCGGACCCCGGGGTTCGTCGTGGAATAACATAACCTTGTTGTTCTTATGCACTAATAGATTAAGGGATCCAAGATGTGTTTTTGAGCTTGAATTATCGGTGCTTCAAAGTCGAAGGCAGTGGGAAAAGGTGGTTTCTTACGCGTAGTGATCAGTTTTTGGTTTTGGATTGATGGAATTCGTAGCAAGAGCAGGATTTAGGGTTTAGGGTTTAGGGTGTAGGGTTTCCAATTAGAAGCCTAAGCTATCCTGAATCCATCAGCATGGATTTAACAAAATCCATGCATCTCATGCGAACATTGAAAAAGAATGGTTTAGGATTTTATGTTAAAGCAAATTCCTCACAAGAAATATTGTTTTAGTTTCAATGATCTCTTGTATTCACTGTACAGAAAAAATCAAAATGAGCACTCTTTAGATAATCCAGTACGAATCATATTTCTATGCTTATGTGACGGTGGGAAACATGGGAGTTGAAGCTGAACGAAGAAAAGAGGAATCTTTTTCTCAAAGGGCATGCATGGAAGCAGAAAAAAATCTCATAGTGTGAATAGGAAATCCTCTGATTTCATAAGTATATCGGTTATGTGAGGTAGAATATATATCTTACAACAAAGTAAAAGGTTACAATGAATAAAAAGGAAATAATTTTCATGGATATGGAAGTTATCTTATTCAATCCAGAATCCCAATTGACGCTAACCATTTCTTTGATTAGCGTCAATTGGTTGATCCTTATCTTATTCTGTGATTTTCTCTTGACACTCCCCTTCAAGTTGATAAGTGTGAAGATCTGTCACGTTGAACATGGATACCAAAGATTTGAATTGATCCCTTTCGAGTGCTTTTGTAAAGATATCTGCGATTTGCATTTTTGTAGGCACAAAAATGGTCTTAATGATCCCTGCTTGTATCTTTTCTCGAATTAGATGACAATCAAGTTCTATGTATTTTGTGCGTTCATAAAACACAGGATTTGACGCAATGTGAAGTGCTGCTTTGTTATCACAATGGAGATTCATGGGTTCGTCATGTGTAAAGTCGAACTCTGCTAATAGAACCTTGAGCCAAATCAATTCACAAGTGGCTAATGCCATCGCCCTATATTCTGCTTCTGTGGATGACCTTGCTACGATATTCTGCTTCTTTGTTTTTCATGAGATTGGGTTGCCCCCGATTGTTACAAAATATCCATAAGTAGATCTTCTAGTCACGGGACAGCTGGCCCAGTCAGAATCACAATAAACTTCTATTTGCGTTTTGCTTTTAGAAGGCAGAATGACGCCATGCCCAGGTGTGGACTTCAGATACCTCAGTACTCTTATGGTTGCATGATAATGTGGTGTTCGCGGTGCTTGCATAAACTGGCTTAAGAGATTAACAGAATACACTATGTCTGGTCGTGTAACTGTCAAATATATTAGTCGACCTACCAATCTCCGGTATTGTGGCCGATCATCAAATAACCCTCCTTCATCAGATGTAAGTCAGAGTTTTTGATCCATGGGAAAATCACTTGGTGCAACTCCAAGAAGTCCTGAATCAGATAAAATGTCTAATGTATATTTTCTTTGGTTAGAAATATACCGGGTGACTTGGCAACTTCAATACCTAGGAAATATTTTAGAGGGCCCAAATCTTTAATGTGAAATTGCACATGCAAAAAAGACTTCAAAGAAAGAGTATCCGTATCATAACTCCCTGCAATAATGATGCCGTCGACATATACAAGTACCACTGTGATTTGAGAATCACATTTCTGAGTGAAAAGTGTGTAGTCGGCATTAGATTGGATAAATCCCGTAGAAAGTAAGGGCATTAGTCAATTTGCTAAACCAGTTGCGTGAGGACTGCTTAAGCTCATATAAAGACTTTTTTAGGAGACATACTTGACACTCCCCTTTGCGATGAATTCCATCAAGCAAACCCATATATATTTCTTCATCAAGGTCCCCATGAAGAAAAGCATTGCTGACATCAAGCTGGTGTAACCGCCATTTAGAAATGGAAGCAAGAGCAAGAAGACATCGCACAGTAACTAATTTCTCAACGGGAGCAAATGTTTCATGAAAATTAAATCCGGGAGCAAATGTTTCATGAAAATTGAATCCTTCTACCTGTGTATAGCCCTTAGTGACGAGACGTGCTTTGTATCTTTCAATGGAACCATCTGCACGCCGTTTGATTTTGAAGACCCATTTACACCCAATTGATCTCTTATTGGGTGGCAATGTGACCACTTCCCATGTGTGATTGTCCTCAAGGGCTTTAAGCTCTTCGGCCATTGCCGCTTGCCAATTTGGATTCCGAACAGCATCACTAAAATGGCGTGGCTCTTGATCAGATAGAACTGCACTAAGGAAAGCTCGATGGAAAGCAGAAAATTTGTGGTGTAAATAATTGGTGATGGGATAAAGGGAGGTGGGGGACTTACCGTTTGAGGTGGGTAGAATGTTGGTGGAATTGCACACAAAGTTGGTCAAGTAGGGAGGTCGGGTGTGGGTTCAACTTGAGGGAAGTAGTGGTGGGAGAAGTGATAGAGCAGGTGTGTTATCCGGTATGGATGTAATTGGTGGTTGACTAAGGGATTCAGATGGTGAAGAGAAATCATCGTTTGTTTCATTAAGGATGTGGAAAGGCAGGACAAGGTTAGGAGGGATTGGTGAAGTTTCATGGTTTCTGAAAGGAAACTCGTTTTCATAAAAGATGACATCTCGGCTAGTGAAAGATAGATGGGCATCGAGGACAAAAACTTTGTAGCCATGTTGACCAAACGGGTAATCGATAAATATGCAACGTTTAGCTCATGCAGAAAATTTATCTTTGTGAGGATTTGTATTATGAGCATAACAAAGACAACAAAAAACCCGTAAACATGATAGTTTTGCTCGGTGACATGCATCACAAATATGTAAGGAACAGTTGGTTATAAAATCATGATTGCGAGCTAATTGAGCAAGTCGCTCCTTGGATGGGTGACTGAGTCATTCATGCCAAATAGTATATTTATTTGGGGATGCAGCAGACATGGCTTGAGAAGAGATGGTGGGAATGTGAAGGTGGTACAATCCGTCATGCAAACTACCCGCTCCAATCAACGTCTTCTTAGTTGGCTCCTGAAAAACGCAAAATGTTGGGAAGAATATGGCAACACAATTAAGAGAGTCAGTGAGTTTATGAACGGAAAGAAGATTAAATTGGAAATTAGGAACATAAAGGACATTGTATAAAATGAGATTTTTGGAAATGTGACTTGTGTCATAATGTGTAACATGTATGGTTTGGCCATTAGGCAGTCTAAATGGTTTAGAACTAGGAAAAGTATGGTCGTCACAAAGCAGTGATAGGTCAGATGTCATGTGATCGGATGCTCCAGTATCTATAATCTCTTGAATCCTCTGATGCCATGTGAAGGGGAAATCCTCTGATTTTCAATATCATAAGTATATCGGTTACATGAGGTAGAATATATATCAAGTAAAAGGTTACAATGAATAAAAATGAAATAATCTTCATGGATATGGAAGTTATCGTATTCAATCCAGAATCCCAATTGACGCTAACCAATTCCTTGATTAGCATCAATTGGTTGATCCTTATCTGATTCCGTGATTCTAGAAAACTTTGCCTATGAGAAGTTTTGATATAAGAACTTTTCTTTATGACAAAAAATTTTCTTGTTTGTGTGACAGGAGAAAACCGGGTTGGTAAAGTGTTAGAATGATTTGATTAGGATGAGGCTGCCCTCAAAACTAAAAAAAAATTGTAGGAAAATTTACCTTTTCCTTTCAAGATCAAGGCAAAAAAGAAATTTTTCCTTTTCAAAAATTTACTATTATTTGGAACGAATGGAAAAGTTGTCACTTTTCTCTCAGACTTACATTTTTTCCTCCCATTTTCCCATTTCCAAACATGTGCATTCTTGAATCCACAAAGAAAGAGAACTTAAAAGGGAAGACTCATTGAATCTTCAAGGAAGAGAAAGAAGAGGGAACACTTCTTTTTTCTCTTTTTCTTTCTTTTAATAATCAAGTGTTAGCTGCAGCCTAGCGTCAGCAGGGTGCTTATTGGGTTTGGGTAGCTGGGTCGGTGGGGCTCCACTGAAATGCTACTTACCCCAGCCCAGCTCGATTGACTGTTCCAGCCAGGATGAGCCATGCTTGGATCTTATTGTTTTTTGGGCTGCATATGCAACCCAAACCCGACCCATTCTGGGTCGAGTACCAGGAAACCTGTTGGGTCAGGTATCTAAAGGAGAAGAGCAGCAAAAGTAGTGTATTAGTCAAATATTTGATTGATGGATCTTTTACAAGAAACAAGCTATTAAGCTGAAATCAAGCAGGAGTTGCTCGTGGAAATGGTACTAAAAGTATTCTCTTTTAGTTGGGATTTAAAGGAACAACTGCAATCAGTTATCAATAATGTTACTGAGGCCAAGAGGCTGTTTTGGATAAACTTGGCAAGTCTCTTATTGTTTCTCCTTGTGAACAAGAGAAGTTTTTTTTTTCCTTTTCTGAATAGAGACGATAGTAAACCAACTCATAGTGAACATATAATGAACCAACACAAAGTATGCATGCTTCTTGTGCATGAATAGGATATTTATTTCAAACAAGGATGCACGAGAGATTCAAGCAACAATCTGTTTAAGGTATAAATGTGTCCAGTTTAGGTGCTCAGATCCTCAATTTTCATGGCTCACTGCTCACATCCCCTTCATGCTAATTGTAATGTTGGCAGAAGTCTTAGAGGACATGGACCTTTCTTCTTTCCTTTTCTCAGCTTGACACTCACTTGGATTTCATGCATGCAACACTGCCAATGGTAGGGGTTGATTAAACTTAAATCACCATAAGTTTGTTACACGGATGGTCTCAAGACAAAAGGCCATAAGACAGATGAGTGATTGTACAGGTTGATTGGTTGTTAGTTTGTTAAGAGGGGATTATTCTAGGGCATTCAAAGCTTATCTTTGTAGTCTAAAGCCCCTAGGTCTCATTGAGATAGAAGTTTTATCATATTTGACATTTGCACTAGGGTTGGGAAATTTAAAATCTCACCTCTTTCTACCAAGGTGATTTTTTGCTCTGGTTCTAGAATTGAGCCTTGAACGTAACCCCAAAGCTCTTTTCCTTTGATATGGGCTTTCATGTTGTTGGCCCAAACATGATAGCTTGAATCATTAAGTTTAAGACCAAAAGTAAAATAGAAATATTTTTCACCCATTTGAGAAGAGACAAGAGAGATCAAGATACGTACCACAATAAGTTTTTAGAGCTTACTTGTGGTATACTTCCCACGAATTGGATTGTAAAGAGGTCTTCACATCAATCATCAAAAATTGAGTTGGAAGGCATATTTTTCGAGGCACTCGATAATGTGAAGAACCACACGATCCTCACTCTTTAAGCACCTTGCTCTGATACCATGTGAAAATCTCTATATAAATAAATGTGCAAGAAAGCACAATACGCTAGATGTAAAAAGTGTACACAAAGGCACAAGGAGAACATGCACAAAGGCACAAAAACACATGTACAAAAGCATAAGAAAATCTCTTATTATTGAAGTCACGCTTGAGAGCTTTCAGAAAAGCTTAAAATACAATGAAGGGGAAGTCCCCTATTTATAAGAGAATGAGAGAGCCATTGGAGGGGATCCTCATGTGAGGGTCATATTATTGACCATTGGAGGGGCCCAACGTTCATATGAAATGGGCCCCTCCATGGCTAAAAGCCAAAAGAAATAAAAAAAGAAAAAAAAAGAAAATTACATACATATTCTTTAAATAAGAATATTCAGAAAAATGAAGTAAAAAGACTGATTTACCCTTGTTAGGTATAAATATATATTTAAATATATATTATTAGATAGATACATATACATATATTTATGATCTCTCTCTCTCTCTCTCTCTATATATATATATATATATATATATATATATATATATATATATATAAAGAGATTCAATACAATTTAAGGTCAATATCACAAGGAGAAGAGCAGCACCAGCAGTATCATCCATACTCTCACGAATAACCCCAAATTTGTTTAATGTGAGCTCACATTGAGCAAGGGCCTGAATCGAAGTAGTTTCAATCACAAAAACTCTTACGTCAAACATTAAAAGTTATAGGTTATTTAAAAGAAAAGCAACTAAGAACCAGAACCTGTGGATGACTGAGGACGTGTTAATCTCTTCCTTCTTAACTCCTGGCAACCCTAAAAGACAGTGGTCGACAGCCAACTGCACCTCACCAACAATATGCAGCCTGTGGCAGAGCAGCAAGTCATAATTGCGGTGAATGCTTCCACCCAAAGAATTTTCAATGGGCAGAACAGCTCTATCCACAAGCCACAGTTCAACAGCATGCAGACCAACATAACAAGTTAGGAGTTAACACCCTCAAGTAAGCAACCAAATTCAAGGCAGAAGCACATAGTGAAACCTTAAATGCAGCTTCAAATTGTTAACAAGGGACATCTTCACATCGAGGATATGCTTTAAGAGCAGCTGCCTCACTATATGCACCTGGTACACCCTACAAAAATACTTCACAAAACCGAAATCAGCAGCACAGACAAAAAGAAAGCAGTCAAAAGCCTTTAGCAATCAAACCAAAACCAGAATAACCACATATAAGAAGCAAGAACAACTATGATATATCCTTACAAAGTTAATTGCCAAATACACACTGTAAACAACACAACTAACCTGATAGGCCACACGGACTTGAGACCAATAGCTGAGAGAAGTGGCATGATCCGTGATAGATAATGGTTCTACATTATGCATAAAGTTCATCAATCGTTGGCAAGAGATGGCACGATTAAGTGCAACATTGAGCTCAGAAGCACTAATTATGAGCCTGACGGATTTCCTACAACAAGATTACCTTACTTAAGCACAACAACGGAATCAAGTACTGAAGTCCATCAACGTGTTCTGAATATTCACACATAATCTACTCTAGCACATCCAAACAAAAATGGATGAATCGAGAGTGAACAAATAACAGAAAACTGAAATAAAACAAACATCTTTCACATGGAGATCTGAGGTAATATTTTCTTTTTCATTCTTGTGTTTTCCGTTGACAAGTTGTGGATAGACATGGTGGTTTTCAAACCCAATAGCGGCACTTCTGTCCAGCTATCATATCCGACCAAATAGAGGGGCAAAAATTTGCGAGAAAAGAGTGTTGGGTGTAAGAAGAGGAGGTGAGAGAATTCAAATGTAGAAAACGTGGGTTGTTTTCCTTTTGGAAAAGGTTGGACTTGATGATGTGGAATAGTCCCATGTTGAAGAGGTTTGAGTTTGTTGTGAGCTTTATAACCTACATGTAAACACTTACACTTATTCCTAAGAACAAGAGGATGGGATGACTACCACACACGTGCTCGCCCACCGTGCCGGGCCGAGCTTGGGCTCGAATAATTGGCACTTTAGGGCCATATCCCATCAAGACTAAAGTACCTTTTTGCCCAAAGTTTTTGTGATTATTTGGATTCATTAATTGGTTATAAGAAATGATAACGGGTCACGACTCTTCGTAGTTCGTGCCCGTTGATGAGTCTTGTCTCTTTGGATTTCATTAACGAATCTTGACTCTTTGGAGTTCATTAACGGGTCTCAGCGCTTTGGATTCTGTAATAGGTCTTTTCCACGTTTTGTAACCGTTCGTGGGTTATAAAACGTGGTTAGGGATGGGGTTACGATAATGCTGTAACACAGAATTCTGAGGAAGAAAGATTGCATTTTTTCTCTCCCTGTTGCTCTCGTTCTCTCTCTCCTGAGTTTTCCCTGAAGGGGTTTTCTGCAACGTTGGTTCGTAGAGGTTGTCTTCAAAAGACAATCCGTCGGAGTGCACCAATTCTGATCGTCGAGGCTATTGTATCTTGGGGGAAGGACGTCGGACCCTTTTTGCACTGTATGTGAGGGCGAATCTTCTCTAAAATGAGTACTTTTGTTCGCCTTAGCCTCTAAATATGTTCTTGGTGTTTTTATTATGTTCTATGCAATTGTTTCATGATTTGTTTTTGTCTGAATTTTGGTATGATGCGGAAACTGACATGTTTGCTCCATGTTCTTGTTTCAATCAACTGTTTATCATGATTTCCATGTTGATTTATTTCTTGATTTATATCATGATGTTGATTGTGAAATTGCGTGATCTGAAAAACGATCCAACAGTCTTAGAGAAGATTCTAAGCATGTCGACTTCTGCTTTTATACCAAAAGTAGACATGTCCGATATGCCAGAAAAAATTGTCAGTCAGAATTTTAAGTGTTGGCAGCAACACATGAAAATTTGGTTCACTACGATAGGGTTGTTATCTGTTGTGGAACTCGACTGCCCTTCAGTTTCTGATACTCACGTTGATCCTGCTGCAGTCAGTGCGGCTGTAGAGTGGAAAGATAAGGGCAATATATGTCGTGGTTGCATTTTGTTGGCTTTGTCCAACACGTTGTTCAATATATACTGCTCATCTTCTACCACTGCTAAAGCCCTATGGGATTAACTTGACAAAAAGTACAATACCAAAGACCAAGATCTTGAAAAGTACTTGGTTGCCAAGTTTCTGAAATATCAGATGGTTGAGGGCAAGTCGGTCACTGAGTAGGCACACGAGTTTTTGTTGTTGCTCTACAGTTTGGTTGAGGCTGATATGAAACTTCCTTAGAAGTTTGAAGTTATGACCATCATGGAGAAATTTTACAAGTCTTGGGTAAACTTTGGTATGTCTCTCAAGCACCATAGAGGGAAGATCTCCCTGGATGATCTTATGGTAGCCATAACCATTGAAGAAGAGCATACGAGCCAGAAACAGGTCGTGATGCCAACTAAACAACCTAAAGTGAACATGATGACCGAATCTTTTAAGGGAAATGGACAAAAACCGAAATCTACAATGAAAGCCCAGTTTAAACCTAAGGCCAAAATTCAGAAAAAGGCAAAGCACAAACCGTGCTGGAAATGTGGGCAGATTGGGCACTGAGCTAAGGAATGTCCTTCCAAGAAGGCCAAAGCTCATGGGACCACAGATGGAACGCCTCAAGTCAACATGGTGGCTGAGGTCGTTAGAACCAGTACTGAGTATGTTTCTGTTAACCCGCAAATTTATCACGTTTATGAGTCATCTAAGTGGCTGGTTGACACTGGGGCTAATGTGCATGTTTGTGTTGATAAGTCTGTCTTTGTCTCATACCAGGCTGCTGCAGGCAGATCCATGACTATGAGCAATTCAATGGCTGCAAAGGTGTTAGGGGTTGGACGCGTGGATCTGAAGTTTCATTTAGGACGAGTTCTATATTTACACAGAGTGCACCATGTGCCTGTAGTTAGAAGGAACATTCTAAGTGGTTTATGTCTTGTTAGAGAGGGTTATGAATTTAACTTTAAATGTAATAAAGTTGTTATTTTACATTCTAGAACATTTATTGGCAAGGGGTATTTAGATGATGGTTTATTTAAACTTCGTGTTGAACATGTTTGCAGTGATAAATTAGAAAATGATGTTTCTTTTAATTCATTGTCTAATGTTGCATATAACATATAATCATTTGATTTGTGGCATAATAGATTAGGTCATGTGGATTTCAATTCTGTGAAACGCATGATGAACTTGAAAATGATTCTTGAGCATTCCATTGATAAAACTAAAAAATGTGAAATTTGTGTGCAAGCAAAATAATATAGGAAACTATTCCATACGATTATTAGAGATTCTGAAATATTGGATCTGGTGCACACAGATATTTGTGAGTTTAACAGAGTGTTATCTAAAAATCATAAAAAGTATTTTGTCACTTTTATAGATGATGGCACTAAATACTATTATGTGTATCTGCTAAAATCAAAAGATGAAGCTTTTGATAAGTTTCTTATTTTTAAAAATGAAGCAGAAACACAAACTGGTAGAAAACTTAAAAGATTGAGGTCTGATAGAGAGAGAGAATATACCTCTAATAAACTCGATGAATATTGTAAATCTGTTGGCATAGTTCATGAGTTTACTGCTTCATATTTTCCTCAATCTAATGAGATAACAAAAAGAAAGAATAAAACCCTAACTGATATGATTAATGTTGTACTTTGGAGTTATGGATTACCTACTTATATGTGGGGGGATGCTCTGAATACGGCTTATCATATTCTGAATAGAATTCCTTAGAAGCATATGGACAGTAGCCCTTTTGAACTCTGGAGAAATAGAAAATTGAGCTTGAAATACCTGAAAGTGTGGGGGTGCCTTGCAAAGGTACTTGTCCCAGAGCACAACAGGAAGAAGCTAGGTCCTAAAATCGTAGATGTTGTCTTTTTGGGTTATATAGAGAACAGTTATGCCTAAAAGTTCTTAGTAATTAAGTATGAAATATCTGGCATAGATGTAAACTCTATTGTTGATCTTCGAGATGCTACATTCTTTGAGGATATATTTCCCATGAAAGTTGGTGTACCTCAGAATCTTTCTTCTTTAGATATACCTTCAACTTCTGGTTCCATTTTCGAACATGTGGAAAGGATGACAGATGTGGGGGTAGAACCATCTTATTCTCATCCTAGACCCATTCCTAGACCCATTGAGTCTGAGGAAGTGCCTGAACCTAAAAGGAGCAAGAGGCCACGGATTACCAAGGATTTGAGAAGTAATTTTATCACTTACCTTATCGAAGATGATCTTCCCATTTTTCGAGATGCAATGACTTCACCTGAAGCAAGGCATTGGAAAGACGTCATCAAGAGTGAAATGAACTCAATTGTCTCTAATGGCACTTGGGAACTGGTTGACCTCCCTCGTGGTAGTTCTACTATTGGGTGCAAATGGATCTTTAAGAAGAAGTTGAAACCAGATGGATTCATTGACAAGTACAAGGCGATACTAGTTGTCAAGGGGTTCAAACAAAAAGAGGGAATAGAATATTTTGATACATATTCTCCGGTTACCCGGATGACCACAATTAGGGTGCTTATTGCACTGACTTCCATTTATGATCTCTCGGTCCATCAAATGGACGTGAAGACTGCTTTCTTGCATGGCGATCTTGAAGAAGAGATCTATATGGATCAACCTGAGGGTTATGTGGCTCTTGGTAATGAAAACAAAGTTTGTAGACTTGTTAAGTCATTATATGGACTAAAACAAACCCTTAAACAATGGCATGAGAAGTTTGATAATGTTATTTTATCGTTTGACTTTGTTGTCAATGAATCTGATAAATGTGTTTATTGCAAAGTTAAAAGTGATGGTTGTATTATTTTATACTTATATGTAGATGATATTCTATTGTTTGATTCCAATATGGGAATTATGAATAAGACAAAGTTGTTTCTTAGTAGTAACTTTGATATGAAGGATATGGGTGTTGCAAATGTGATCTTAGGCTTAAAGCTGACTCGTTTAGCAAAAGGGATAGTCATTTCTCAATCTCACTTTGTTGAGAAAGTACTTGAGAAATTTGGCTATAACCAACGAAGATCTGTAGCAACTCCATATGATCCTTTTATTCCTTTTCATAAGAATACGATTGGTATCCCTGTGTCTCAATTAAGGTATTCTCATATTATTGAAAGTTTGATGTATCTAGCAAATTGCACGAGACCAGATATTTCATTCTCCGTGACAAAATTAAGTAGATACACAAGTTGTCCAAATCGCACTCATTGGAAGGCATTAGACAGTGTACTTAGGTACCTAAAAGGAACCATTTCCTTGAGTTTGCAGTATAAGAGATTCTCTGTCATTCTTGAGGGATATAGTGATGCGAGCTGGATAGCCATGAACTCTAGGAGTTATGGCGTGACAGAGTATGTTTTTACCTTGGGTGGTGGTGCAGTCGATTGGAGATCAGTAAAGCAGACCATCTTGTCTCAGTCTACTTTTGAGGTTAAACTCTGTGCTTTAGATATCACAAGATTGGAAGCTGAATGATTAAAGGAACTTCTTGAGTAACTTCCTTTAATGAGCAAACTAATTCCTGCAATATTTGTGCATTGTGATAATATGACCACAATTGCAAAGATTAAAAGCATAAAATATAACCAAAAGCAGAGAAGACACATCTAAGTCAGAATAAAATCTGTAAAGGAACTGGTGTCTCAGTTAGTGGTTGTTGTTGGACTATGTTGGATCTAAAGAGAACACAGTTGATCCATTAATGAAATGACTAGATAAATCATTAGTCCTGAAATCTAGAGAGGGGATGAAACTGAAACTCATCAGTAGTTCATCTATAGTAGCAACCCAACCTATCTGAGTGGAGATTCCACAAAGTAGGTTCAATATGGTAATAACAAGTTGTAGGGTAAACTGGATAGCACCTTATTTATGAGATATTATGTATCTGTGTTTGTTCCCCTGATTACTCTGAAAATGTGTTGTAGCTGCAAGTTAAGGAAGAGTTAAAAGTCTGAATGGGTTCAAAGCCTTATAGGCAAGATGTTAGCAGTGTATCTCTGGAGAAGCCCACCTATGTGAGTGTGACTGCGACCCACCTATGTGAGTGTGACTGTGTAGCCGCAGTTTAAGGAATTGGGTTATTCCTGAAGTCACTCATAAAACAGGATTCGGACACTCCCTAAAGATTACAACCAGAAACTTTATCGTGTTGTTGCTAATAGACACTCTTACACCAAAGGTTCAAGTTTAAGACTTCAGTTCACTTTGTTTCTGTGGGGGTAAAGTTAGTCAACTAAGGTAGTGGTTCAAACGAGAAGGTACCATTACTGAAAGCATGATATGTTCTGTTGCATATTATCTCATCTTGCGTCTTGGTTTCCTCTCGTTTTCATTCTTTAAATTTGTAGGAGAATGTTGGGTGTAAGAAGAGGAGGTGAGAGAATTCAAATGTAGAAAACGTGAGCTATTTTTCTTTTGGAAAAGGTTGGACTTGATGATGTGGAATAGTCCCAAATTGAAGAGGTTTGTGTTTGTTGTGGGCTTTATAACCTATATGTAAACTCTTACACTTGTTTCTAAGAACAAGAGGATGGGATGACTACCACACACACACGCGCCCACCCGCCGTGATGGGCCGAGCCGGGTTCGGGCTCGGATTCGGGTAATTGGCCCTTTAGGGCCATATTCAATCAAGACCAAAGTACCTTTTTGCCCAAAGTTTCTGTGATTATTTAGATTCATTAATGGGTTATGAGAAATGATAACGGGTCACGACTCCTTGTAGTCTATGCCCGTTGATGGGTCTTGTCTCTTCGGATTTCGTTAACGGATCTCGACTCTTCGGAGTTCGTTAATGGGTCTCGGCGCCTCGGATTCCGTAACGGGTCTCTTCCACGTTTTGTAACCGTTCATGGGTTATAAAACATGGTTAGGGCTGGGGTTACGATAATGTTGTAACACAAAATTTTGAGGAAGAAAGACTGTTTTCTCTCTCTCTCTCTCTCTCTCTCTCTCTCTCTCTCTCTCTCTCTCTCTCTCTCTCCTGAGTTTTTTCTGAAGGGGTTTTCTGCAATATCGGTTCATAGAGGTTGTCTTCGAAGGACGATCCGTCGGAGTGCACCGATTCTGATCGTCAAGGCTATTGTATCCTGGGGGAAGGACTTCGGACCCTGTTTGCACTGTATGTGGGGGCAAATCTTCTCTAAGGGGAGTACTTTCGTACGCTTTAGCCTAGTACAGAATCTAAACATGTTCCTGGTGTTTTTATTGTGTTCTATGCAACTATTTCGTGATTTGCTTTTGTCTGGATTTTGGTATGATGTGGAAACCGACATGTTTGCTCCTTGTTCTTGTTTCAATCAACTGTTTATCATGATTTTCATGTTGATTTATTTCTTGATTTATATCATGCTGTTGATTGTGAAACTACGTGATCTGAAAAATGATCCAACAAGGAGCACTCTAAAGTTAATCTGAACGTCCATGGTTTAGGAGAGTCTATAAAAGCACACAATCCACAATCTTTCAATTTTAAAAGAAACTCATATAGATACTAAATCTTAATTCTGCTAAATTTCACCATAAATAAACATCTTAAAAGCATTACAATTTCGACAACCACTTAAAATGGTTCACCCATCATCAAATAAAATGTCATCAAATAGTCATCCTAAAAACTGGCAAAAAATTTAAAGAGTACCACTGATCTGCAAAAGCCACACTTCACTGCAATACACACGAACAGACATCTTATTAGCAACTTTCTCTCATGAATTGTTCAATGCCATGAAATACAAATCCTGATTTTGATTTTTCATATAGTTGGTATAAGTCATTTATAGGTACCATATAAGATGAGATCCAACAAACATTTTATCAACACTTTCTCTCAGCCCAATGCCATGAAATACAAATCCTATTTTTTATTTTTCATATAGACAATATAAGTCATTTATAGGTACCATATAAGATGAGATCCAACAAATGAGAGAGCAACAAATCCAGATACCCACGAAGCCAAACCAAAGGAAACCCTCATTGCCTTAGCAAAAGGTTCATAATTTTGGATTAAAGAGATTCATGGCATTAGATAAGTTACCTTTGGTATTAGGAGATATGTGGTACCAGACACGCACGTAATTCATACATGTTAAACTAGCTCGAGTTGAACAAAGTCTACCAGTATACGGTTCAAGCCTTGGAGGAGCATGTGGATTCATTCATTTATCAGTTCTTTTCATGTTTATAAGCTGCCCTCAATTCCTTTTCTCGTTGTTGTCTGTCCACGGATAGGGCTAGTAAGCATTCTCGTGGCAAGCCAAGCTAAGTTCAAGCTCATAATGAGCCTAAGTTAGACAAACTGAGCTTGAGCTGACGTTTTTGCAGAAAAAATACAGTTTTAGAGTTCAAAGCTCGAAGAAATAGGATTTTAGAAAATAGAAAATGATCAAACTGTCCTTTGAAAGTGGGGTGCTTCTTGAAATGCCCACCAATTTGATGAAATTTCTCGTATATCTAAAATCTTTGATTTCTAACTTTTTTAGAACATTTTTGCCTTTCACACATTTAAACTTGTCGAAGTTTGCACGATATATAAGTACGATTTAGGAAGTTCACAACTTTTTAATAAAAAAGAGATTTTGCGAACATTCGCAAATATAGTACGATTTTTATGAATATATCTTACTAACCTCCATTAAGTAAATACTCTTCAAAGAGTTTTGCAAATGTGTATCAACATTTGCAATCACCTATTGAGAATGTTTCCTACTTTCGCACGTTAATTTGACATCTCAAATATAGTACAACATATACAAATATAGTACAACATTCATGAAGAAAACTTGATAACCTCCTTTAACTAGTCTTTAAAGAGATTCACAAATGTGTGCTGATTGTGATTGTCCTTGATGTTTGCATTCTGATTCGACATCTATAAATACACTACGGCTTTTATAAATATAGTTCATACAAAGAAAATATGTGAACCTTCTTTAACTAAATACTCTTTATATACATTCACAAATATTTGTTGATATTTGCAAATACTTATTGCAAATGTCCTTGCTCATTTGTGGGCACCTTCATGACGTTTGCAAGATGCGGATCTTGTGACCTCATTTGTGAATTTGTCAGACATTCGCATTTGGATGTGAGATTTACACTAAAGACTTTAATGCAAATTTGTGTACGAGCATTAAATGATATGCTTCATTTTTTCAAAAATGATGGTTTGCATTTAAGGGTTTTTTCACATAAAGTAAGGTTTTTGTGGTCTCCAACCCAGTTTTTTTCAACATATTTCCCTCACCAAATTTTTTTGATGATTTTGTTGTCACTATTTTCTGACAAAAATTTTCAACACTATTGTTTGCTTTCTGTCGTGTGATGGCACTTCATCAATGACTTTTTGAGCATCTGGGACATCATCGACAACGAGATATTTCAATAAACACATCTATAACAGCTAAATCAATTAGTTTTTAAATTTTTTGGCATGAATCAGTTATTTTTTTAACAATGGCATGAATCAGTTATTTTGTGAAAGAATTACATGATTCTCCAGTTATCTTTTCATGTTCAATAGCTTATTCTATTTTTTTAATTCATTTTCATGAGTCTTTGTTTCTCACTTTGTTTCCTTAATTTGGTATGCCTTCACTTTTCATGTAGTTGTTTATCTAATGTGGTCATGAGCTTTACACTATAGAAAATCTATATTTAATGCATTGTTTGTTCTTGATCATTAAATTTGTTGAATATAGTTTTTTTTTATATGCTATCTCATGCCTAACAAGTAATTAGGTTTTTAAAGGAGTCCAAAAAACAATGGCCCATGAACCTTAGAAAATAAACCATGTTGAACACATCTATTTAGTTAGCTTGAGTCGATACAACTTCCACCTATGATTTTTAGCTCATTAGTTTTGTACCTTTATTAGTAGCCAATATTTACTCTCTCTCTCTCTCTCTCTCTCTCTCTCTCTCTCTCTCTCACACACACACACACACACACACACATATATATATATATATATATATATATATATATATATATATAACTCACTTTTTGACCTAACCAGAAGATGAAAAAGTTGACCAAAAGGATGTTGCAACCTCTTCAAAATGTTGCAAGATGATTTCATAGGAACTACCGCAAAGGAAAGAGGAAAAGAGTCAGGATTTTAGAGAGAAAATGATTAGGCTGCTAGCGAGAAACAAACAAAAATTAAAAACAAAAGACAACAATGACTTTATATATTAATCAGTAAGCATGCGAATGTACGACATTCACAATAGGTATTTGAGAATGTCAATAGACATTTACAGATGTAAGTGAGAAGTATTTAGTTAAAGGTGGTTCACAGGTTTTCATCGTGAAGGTTGTACTGTATTTCTGGAGAATGAATCAGAGTGTGAATGTCAAAGACATTCACAATAGGTAACTTTGAATATCAACACACATTTGTAGTACTCCTTGAGGAGTATTTACTTAAGAGAGGTTTGCAAGGTATATTAGCAAAGGTCTACTATATTTGTGAATGTTGTACTATATTTTCGTAGAATCTCATTTTTATTGAAATGTTGTGAACTTCCTACAACATACATATATATTGTGTGAACCTTGGCAGATTCACATGTGTGAAGGACAAAAATGTCCTAAAAAGTTGAGAATTAGATATTTTAGATATATATGTAGGGTATTTCGGCAAATTGGTTGGTATTTTGAAAAACATTTTGCAATGATAGCACACTCATTTTTTGTTTAAAAAATTACATTGTTTCATAGCCATAAGCAATAAAACTTTATTGCTAAACCTATTTTTTGCAAATTAAATAGTTTGATCAAATCTTTTTATTATATTATATGATGTAAAATATACTTCTTACTACTTAACAAGCTTATACGACTCAAGTTGAGCCAAGTACCTATTGTTCATGTTCATCTTGCCAAGATCGGATTATGAGTTCGAACAAGCTCTTTATGAGCCAAACATGAGCTTAGCCATGAGTAGCTTGGTTTCTCAATCCTACCCACAGAATTGGAAGTCCCTCATGCATTTTGTGTTGGATTTTTGGTTTAAAACTACTTAAGTATTTTCTCTATATTTTCATTTTTTCTAAGTATGTGTAGGGTTCCTTAGAAAAGTTTAGTCCCATATTGAAAGTTATAGGAACCTTCATTGTCCATATATAGAGGAGTGATGCCTCAGAGGGCATGGCCCTCAAGGGCATTAGATTTTGGATTTGAACTTACCCTAGATCTTGGATTACAAACAATATATATTTATATTTATATTTGCATTTGGATTTGGGTTTGGGTTTCAGACTCAGGCTCGATCCTAGACCCAGTTTTGTTTGGTCTATTCTGGTCTTGTCTTGTCTGGCTAGGCTTTGACCCTTTTGACACTTTGACAGTTTTGATCCAACTCTATATATGTATGTTGACCAAGCCATAACATTATGCATTTATCCCATTTGGGTTTGTTTGGATATTATCCAAACTAATTTGCATGACCATTAAGACCCAACATTCCAAGATTCGTTGCCCTTATCCCTAGACCAGTTGACCATTGACTTTGACTAGTTTAAGGATGGTTAAGGGTCTGACAAGGTCATTTTAGATCCAACCAATACTCTTTTTATCCAGGATTTTCAACATTACCTATTGGACCATTTTACCTTTTATGATAGACCGTTTAGTTCACTTTATGACCCTTTAATGGGGCCTAGGGGCTGGGCCTACATAAACTCAGCTCCTTCTCATTTCTCACCCCTCAACCCTCTCTTCTCTCTCTCTCCTATTTCAGAGTTTCGGCTCGGATCCATATCCAATTGTGGTTCAGATTTAGTTCTAGATTAGATCTAATCCTAAGATCTAGGTTCGATTATAGTTCGTATCCCTATCCAGGATCCAAGTCTGGTTACTTACCAGACTAATATTCAGTTATTGTTCAGATCTTGACCTAGTTACTGTTAGAATCCAAATTCAAACCTAGGATTCGTACCCGATTCAACCCTAGTCAAGAGGTTATTCAAAGTGGTCCATGTTGAGGTTGTTGGGCTCACCCAATGCAAGTTGTGGTTTGATAATTCATGAAAAAGTGAAAGCTCAGTTGCATCTTGTGAGTGTAGTTGCACAAATACCCATTGCATCGAGGACTTGATCCTAAGTGGGGCAACTATCGCTTGAAAGACAATGCGTTTATGTGTGCCTCCAAGCTCACTAATTCAATTCCACCCACTAAGTAAGGTAAAATTTTCAGTAATTTTCAAGCGATAGTTCTCTAAATTGTGACTTTTAAGGTTGGAAACCAAGAGTTGCCCAAGTTGCCTCAATTCGATGGCACCAATTTTAATTTGCAAATGTGGTGTGTGTGCTCACGGAGGATTGTCCTGAAGAACGAGAGAATAAAACCATTGTTGAAAATATCAAAACACGAAAGTAGAAGCTGAATGACTTCATGTGTCGCTGACACATACTAAACGCACTCTTTGATACCCTGTTCGACCTCTACTCAAAAGTCAACACAAAGAAGTTGTGGGAAGCCCTTGAAAGCAAGTACAAAATGAAATATGCAAGAAATCGTAAGTTTTTTGTTAACAAGTATATGGATTTCAAATTCTTACCTCAAGTTCATGAGATGTAGATATTGGCTAATTAGATCAAGTCTGAGGGTATGAACATTGATAAATCATTCCAGGTGGTTGCAATCATTGGTAGATTGCCTTAATCTTGAAAAGATTATCGAAATGAATTGAAACATTAAAAGTTTAACTTAAAATAACTTCTTCAACATCTTGGAAACGAGGAGGAAACTCGATCTCGAGATAACAAAGATGAAGTAAAAGAAGTTTGTGCTAAGGTAAACATGATTAAATGCAAACCAGGGTTCAAACCTAGACTTAAGAATAAAAATAAGAAATCCAAATTTAATGCTCAAAAGAGAAAAATGTTTTTCTGCTATATTTGTAAAAAAAAATGGTCACTATGCAAGAGAATGTGGTCACAAAAAGAAATTTAAAGACAATAAAGCTAGTAAACCCAATGACAACCTCATGGTTGTAGTTAGTGAGGTATTCATGATTAATTCAGATAAAATATGGTATGTAGATTCTGGATCAATAATCCACTTATGCAATGATAGAAGTATGTTCAAAACATATGAAACCGTGAGGGAAGACCAACATGTCTACTGTCATGAAAAATCTTGTATCTGTCTATTTGATTACAACTCATAGTTTCAAAGTTATAATGAAATCCGACAGTATTATACTGTCAAAAAATACAACTTTGTAGGCAAAGGTTACGCCACTAATGGGTTGTTCGAGCCCAATTTGATGAATAAAGTTGATTATGTTTCTATTTATATGCTTGACTCATATGATTTATGGCATACTAGATTAGGACATATAAATTATAAGTTTTTTAGAAGCATAGATAACTTAGGACTTATTCTTAAATACAAAACTTAATATCTTGAGAAATGTGAGTTTGTAATCAAACAAAGTTTGCGAAAAAGCTCTTTTTTAAAAGAATTTCTAAATTATTAGATTTAATACACAGTGATTTATGTGATTTGAAAAATACTCCAACTCGTTGAATAACAATTATTTTATAACCTTTATTGATGATTTCATAAAATATGCTTATATCTATTTCATAAAAACAAAAGATGAATCATTTAAAAATTTTAAGATTTTCAAAGCAGAGGTTGAAAACTTTCATATTTGCAAAATAAAGACTTTTAGATCTGATAGATGTAGTGAATATCTTTCAAATGAGTTCATTGAATTTTGTGAAATTCGTGAAATATATAGACAAAATATTGGTCTTTATACTTTTCAAGACAATGGTGTAGTTAAACATAAAAATAGGATTCTAATTGATATGGTTAATTCAATGCTTATTAGTTACGGTATAGATTATAATATATGGGATGATGCATTGCTTAGTTCATAGCATATCTTAAATAAAATATCATATCTTAAGTCAGACATTACACCTTATGAACTTTAGAAAGGTAGAAAATCAAATTTAAATTATTTAAAAGTTTTTTTTGTATTGTTTATGTAAAGTTTATTGATCCAAAATTAACCAAGCTATGTCAAAAAACAAGAACATGTGTCTTCATTGAATATTCTCAAAATAGTAAGAAATATAGATTTATAGATATTGAAACCAATGTGATTTTAGAATATATCCAAACCAAGTTTAGAGAAGATTTAACATTAAAATCATTTGAAGCTCCAAAAGTTATTGAAAATAATTCAAGAAAAAGAATTTCTGAGTCTGAAAATCTTGAAATTTGAAAAAAATATAATAAAACTAAAATATTTTGGTCATAATTTTTATTTTTACATGATAGATAGAGACCTTGTTTCTTTTTCGAAAGCTATGACCTCTCTTGATGCTCCTTCTTGAAAGGAAGCTATAAAAAATGAATTAAAATCTATCATAGAAAATAAAACTTGGATTTTTATTGATTTACCTCTTGGTTTTAAACCCTTGGGATGCAAATGGATTTTCAAAAGGAAACTTCAATTGATAGCTCTATTGATAAGTTTAAAGCTAGACTTGTAGCTAAAGGTTTCAAAAACAAACCCAGACTTTATTATTTTGGCATCTATGCTCTTGTAAGTAGGATTGTATCTAGAACTATAATCGTTTTGGCATCAATTTACAATTTTAAAATTCATCAAATAGATGTCAAAACTGCTTTTTTGAATGGTGTCTTAGAAGAAGAAATTTATATGGAATAACCAAAATGTTATATAACATGAAGTCATGAAAAGAAAAATTGAAAACGGTTAAGGTCATTGTATGGTTTAAAATAATCACCTATAGAAAAGCATGAGAAATTTGATGAAGTAATCATTTCATATGGCTTTAGAATTCATGACTTTGATAAATGCATATATAGCAAAGTATAAAATAATCATGTTATAATTATTTGCCTCTATGTAGATGATATATTAATTATGAGTAATAATGTAGGATGTATAAATAATATTAAAAGTTTTCTTTCATCTAAATTTGACATGAAAGATATGGGTTTAGCTGATGTTATGCTTGATCCTAAATTAATAAGACATGAAAATGGTTATGCATTAACTCAATCTCACTATATTGAGAAATTATTGAGAAAATATAATCATTACGATTATAAGTTTGTTGCTACTCTGATTGATACTAGTGTTAAGTTGTCGATTAACACTATAAGAAGTATATCTCAATTAGAATATGTAAGTATTATTGACAGTCTCATGTATGCTATGAATGAAACTAGACTAGACATAGCTTTCAGCATGAGCAAGTTGAGCCGATATACTAGTAATCTAGGACAAGAGTATTAGGATTCAATATATCGAGTCTTGAAGTACTTGATAATAACTCTAAAATATGAAATATTCTATGAAAGAGAATCCGCTATACTTGAAGGGTACAATGATGCAAATTAGAATTTTGATTTCAATGAATCATTATCCACAAGTGGTTGGATATTTGCCCTTGGATCTGAAGTAATTGTTTGGAAATCTAAGAAGCAAACTGTGATAACCCATTCTATAATTGAAGCAGAATTGATAGCATTAGCATCAGTTAGTATGAAAGCTGAGCAACGATAAGTCAATACTTCCGATAGCTATGTGTTGCAATAATCAAGCAACTATATACAAAGCAGGAAGTAATATTTATGGTGAAAAATCTAGACATATCAGTCTAAAGCACAATTATATGAATAGTTTACTCAAGAAATGAGTAATCTCAATTGAATATGCGAAATCTTGTCAAAACTTAACAAATCCATTGATAAAAAGACTTTTTCAAGATATCATCTTTAAGACATCGAGGAGAAAGATGTTAAAGTCTATAAAAGCAATCATTGTTAACAGAAATTCAACCACATGATAAGGTTCAAACCATATCAAGTGGTTCAATGGAAAAAACAAGTCTTTGAGTAATTAGAGTGAGCACGTAATAATTTTTTCATTCCTCATGTTGAGTGCTCGAAAGTTGTGTAGGAAAGTTGAGTTTGAATTGAACTCTTAATAAGATATATAGGCCTTATGGCTGGGGTGTTTCAAACAGGTTTACACCATTGATGGACTTACCTATGTGAGTGTGAAGGTAGAGGTCACCTTCTATGAAACTTGGATTTTGTCTCTAGAATACTCATGAAATTGAGATACAAAACAAAACCCTTAATGTGCAACTTTTATATATTGGTAGACACACTATGAATACTTGAAGTAAAAGTGTGTGTTACGGTGTCTGAAAGGTCAATTAAAATTATCAATTCAAAGCTAACATTATTGAGGTTTCAGACTGACTAAGACTAAGTAACACTAACGTGAGGGTTAAAACCCAAAAGGTACCTTTATAGTGTCATATTAAAAGTTATAGGAACCTTCATTGTCCTTATATAGAGGAGTGGTGCCTTAGAGAGCATGACCCTCAAGGGCATTAGATTTTGAGCTTCAATAAACCTTGGATATTGGATTATAAACAATATATATTTATATTTGGATTTGGATTTGGATTTGTGGTTTGCGATTTACAGTTTCAGACTCGGACCCAAACCCAATTCAGTTCGGTTTGGTTCAGTCTAGTTTTGTCTGGCTAAACTTTGACCTTTTTAACACTTGGATGATTTTGATCCCATTGCCCTTATCCCTAAACTGGTTGACCATTGACTTTGACCAATGTAAGGATAGTTAAGGGTCTAATATGGTCATTTTGGACCTAACCAATACCCTTTTTGTCCATAATTTTTAACATTACATGTTGGATCATTTTACCTTTTATGGTGGACCGTTTGGTCCACTTTATGGCTTTTTAATGGAGCTTGAGAGCCTATATAAACACAACTCTTTCTCCTCATTTCTCATCCCTCAACCTTCTCTCTCTCTCTCTCTCTCTCAAGCTCTTGAGCTCTACTCTCTCTCTCTCCTATTTCAGAGTTTCAGTTCACATTCAGATCCAATTATGGTTCAGATTGAGATGTATTTGCGGTTCAGATCCAAATCCATTTTAAATAAGATCTAATCTTAAGATCCAAGTTTGATTATAGTTTGTATCTCTATCCAGGATCCAGATCTGGTTGCTTATCAGACCCATCCAGTTGTTCAAATTATGACCACTGTTAGGATCCATATCCAAACCTAGGATCCATACCTGATTAAACCCTAATCAAGAGGTTATTCAAGGTGGTATGTGTCGAGGATGTTGGGCTCACCCAGTACCAGGTGTGGTCTGATAATTTGTGAAAAGTAAAAGCTCGATTGTATCATGTGAGTGTAGTTGCACGAATACTCATTGCACCGAGGACTTGATCCTAAGTGGGGCAACTATCACTTGAAAGACAACACGTTTAAGCGTACCTCTGAGCTCACTAGTTCAATCTCAGTTGCCTGACCCACTAAGTAACATAAAATTTCCAACATTTTGATCATTAGTTGACATCTTCACGTCGAATTTTGTTGTCTACACGTGATGCCAGAAAATCATAGAAACCCATGTGATAGCAGAGCTATTTTTGTTGTCTTTCGTGGCTTGTGGCAGATTGAAAGTAAAACAGGGTGGAGAAAGAGAGAGAGATGATAATTTGATGATGGTAACGAGGATGGAAATCCAAGAATGTGATGTTTATTATTAGTGTATGGTGATGATTGTTAAAATATGTATTTATCATACATGTGTATATATATATATTAAAATGTATTTAGGTTTATCTTTTGTGTTTATTTTTTATATTTTTTATTTTGTATCTTTTTGTCCTTTTAACACTTTTAAAGGTTTTTTTGTCCGTACGCATCTAGATGTTGGGAGCTCCCTCCCAACGGTAGTTGCTTGCTCCCTTCTCTCTATTTAAATGGCCATCTTGCACATTAGATGTATGATTCTTATTGAACTTTATTAATAAAATTTTGTTTATTTTATTGTGGTGTTCTGTCACTCTCTTTACATATTGCCCTTAGTCGCTTGTGTTGTTGTCTCTATTGTTCTTGTGCACTCTTTTGTGTTGAACACAAAGCTTCTATTTGTCAGGTAGCAAATCTGACCCCACATTGTTAAGCATGGTGCATGTACTAAGAATCGCCGCTTGAATCATGATTTTTTTATGAAAATATTGCTGATTTTCAACCTCAAAAAAACTTGCTTATGTCATAATCAGACAATGAAAGAGTTGATTTACACAAAATCAAGCATACACCCTTGCTGTTAGAATTCAAAAAAAATGAAAAAAAAAAACTCAAAAATCTCAGTTTTGAGGGCAGTTTGTAGGGGCCAATCACTCTTTATGGTGGGCACACTTGTATCTCCAGAAAAAAAAAATCTAACTTTTGAATCATGCTTATCATGTTCAATTTACTATTTTCATGTCTTAAATTTGACTTCATCATGGCACTGCATGTGTAATAAGTTCAATTTAAAAGCCAAAAAAAAAGTTGAAAGCAACCACTATGCAACACTTCAGGGGTGCGGGAAGGGGCAGCATGCCGTGAAAATTTAGCCCCTTCTGTGTGGCTGACCCGAGCGCCAACCGAGCAATGGTGCACTAGTGGATATAGAAAACAAGGGTTAGAAAACTTAAAGATAATGTTTTTGGAAAAGCACCAACAGCCAAGCTGTTCATAATTTTGTCAAATATCCAATTCAGAAAGGGTGGTTGTGATGTGAAAATAATGCAGGGCAGTATTCAGTGAGGCTGATAGGTAAGCAAGGAGATAACGCTTCTAAAAAAGCACTAACAGCCAAGCTGTTCATAAGTTTGTCGAATATCCAATTCAGAAAGGGTGGTTGCAATGTGAAAATAATGAGGGCAATATTCAGTGAGGCTGACAGGTAAGCAAGAAGATAACGCTTCTAAATAAGCACTAACAGCCAAGTGGTTCATAATTTTGTCAAGTTTCGAGTTCACAACGGCTGTAATAAGAAAACAATGCATGACAAGACCCTTTTTTTATGGACTAACAAAGCTAGGGTTAGGCAGACCCCAATCAGATTACAGGTTATGCATTATATTAAAATAGAAGAAACAGAAGGAAACCAGTTGGGAGGTTCATCCTTCCACACCATCACAATCCAGGATTCCTAGACTTGCATGGCAATTCTTACCAATGCAGATAAGAATCAAAGCCTTTCAAAGTTGCTCCATCTATTCTAGTTGATCTACTGATATGGGTTCTATCAAATCCCAAGAGTGCAGAGTCCTAAAGAGCGCTAGCCAGAAAGCCAGTTGCTACCATTGATAACTCTAGGGGAGAAGAAGCAATTACACATGGAAGATGCACATCAGAACACTAGTCAACCTGGAAGTGTTATAATCTTCTTATTACACAGCTGCAGCACAGCCAGAGTTGGCTGACCAAAGGACTAAGACATGACCCAGTATGCACAGACAGAAAACAGGTTTTAGTTATTACCTACATTTTGGGGACAAGCCCGACACAATCTGGAATCTGACTTAAGATCGCAAAAGTTCCTATCGAGATTTATAAGTAAATACTGAAACCATGTTCAGTTTAGTAACCACCTTGAATGTATGCATTCAAGCGATCCAGCTCCTCACGGTGCTCACTCACAACAGCTCGAACAACATCACCAATGGAGACCATGCCAACCATGTCCTTGCCATCAATGACTGGGATGTGCCTGATACGGTTATCTGTTGACACAAGACAGACAATATTCTCACCATTACAGGTAATCAAAGAAAAGATACGAGCAAATGACATTGAAAATGTACCTGTCATCAGCTGCATTGCCCGAAGAACTTTGGTGTCAGAGGTAACAGTGATAAGCTTGTTCTGTTCAAGGCAAAACACCAATAATTATGCATACATAATCAGCAAGGAATATCTAGAGAATCCTTGGCAGCACAGCACTAATGCACTGAGAAGTACACAACATTTTATACCTCTTCAGTCATAATGTCTCCAACCTTGGTAGTCTTGGACGATCTTCCCTGCACGATGATTTTCCTGAGATAATCTGTCAAGAACCAAAGTCAAGTATAGGAGATATCAGATATCACCTCATCAGTATTAACCATTCGTTTTGAGATTAAAAGTTTATATACAACACATGTTTCAAAGGCAAAAGATATTTTTACCATGCAACTAAGTATATTAAGTTCAATTCTTGTGGTTGTGAGAAAAGCATAGGGTGTCAGGTAAGTACCCGACATACCTATGCTCTATAGTACTAACGAAGACACGAAAGACATCAAGATGCGCATGGATGGGCAAGCAATGAGTAGCAATATAACATGTATCAGTTTAATGAGACTGATACTTTGGGAAATACTGTCCAGTTAAACTCAATACACTCAAATTAGATAGATATTGTGTTTTGGATACTTAACCTAGGTCTGACGTCAGAAGGATCTGACATGCAGCATGATTGAATCTCTCATATGCAATATTTTCACTAGTATCAAGAGTGTCCTAGGCTCATAACCAATCGAATTGAAATTTGGAATACCCACAAAGGTGGTCCTTTGGTTTTCCATCACTTGCCACAAACTATAGATTTATAACCTTATCTAAATGTGCATTGTGGTGGAAGTTAGAGCAACCTAAAGTCCTACAAGTTTATAATTCTTTTCATCAGTTGCCTTATTCGCTTTGTGCCTTAATGAGGGACTAGAACCATGATCTTGTGGTCAATTAGATAGATATTGTGTTTTGGATACCTAACCTAGGTCTGACGTCAGAAGGAGCTGGTATGTAGCATGATTGAATCTCTGATATGCAATATTTTCACTTGTATCAAGTGTCCTAGGCTCCTAGCCAATCGAATTGAAACTTGGAATACCCACAAAGGTGGGTCCTTTGGTTTTCCATCACTTGCCACAAACTATAGATTTATAATTTATCTAAATGTGCATTGTGGTGGAAGTTAGAGCAACCTGAAGTCCTACAAGTTTATAATTCTTTTCATCAGTTGCCTTATTGGCTTTGTGCCTTAATAATAATGACTAGAACAGTGAACTCGTGGGTCAATTAAACAAAAATTCAAAGAAGTTGCAGTCCAGGGCACTGGATAAAGTGACTGCACTGGCCACTGGGGGTATTGTTAGGAAATAGATGAGGCATGCTAGATTGAGTAGTTTCTACTAAAGGGAAGCTCATCAATCTGATTACATTGAGTGGTCAGCAATGCAGCAAAATATAGGACTGCAGCTATCCGTAGAAAATCAGTTGGTTTGAAAATATCAATGAATTGAAAGAATTGTTTTCAGATGTCAGGGTCGGTGTGTTTTATTGGAGTGGCATTAAGGATTAAGCAGTGCATAACATTTTCCAGACAGAGGCAATGACTCAGTTGGAAGAAAGGAGTTGAAATCAGAATCACAAACCAATCTAGTGGGAAAGTGAACAACTTCCTAGATTATGAAGGGGCTTAGGGACAGAAGAATGTTGTGCCCGGTGTTGTGAAAAGCATTGAGGCGTAGCGAGTCGCTCCACCAAAAACCGAGGCGAGGCGTAAGCCTCGAGGCATAAAGCTTAAGCCTCAATTTTTTTTAAAAAAAACTTCTAAAAAAACTTTTAAAAAATTCTAAAAAAATATCTAAAAATATAAATAAATAAAGAAATGTTTTATTGATGAAATAACAACCAATAAGAAATAGAAAATCTCAAATAAGTACTAAAAATATGAGATTAACATATAAAAGTAACTAAAAACTGATTATATAATTGAAAAAATATATGAGATTAACCAAAAAAGTTAAAATATACTAAGAAACTTATTACATAACTGAAATAACTGGAAAATATATGAGATTAACCTACAAAAGTTAAAATATATGAGATTATTCTAAAAAATATGAGATTAACATATAAAAGTAACTAAAAAAATGATTACATAACTGAAAAATATATGAGATTAACCAATAAAAGAAAAATATACTAAGAAACCGTTTACATAACTGGAAAATATATGAGATTAACCGACAAAAGTTAAAATATATGAGATTATTCTAAAAAATATGAGATTAACATATAAAAGTAACTAAAAAACTGATTACATAACTGGAAAATATATGAGATTAACCAACAAAAGTTAAAATATACTAAGAAACTGATTACATAACTGAAATAACTGGAAAATATATGAGATTAACCTACAAAAGTTAAAATATATGAGATTATTCTAAAAAATATGAGATTAACATATAAAAGTAACTAAAAACTTATTACGTAACTGGAAAATATATGAGATTAACATATAAAAGTAACTAAAAACTTATTACATAACTGGAAAATATATGAGATTAACCAACAAAAGTTAAAATATACTAAGAAACTGATTACATAACTGAAATAACTGAAAAATATATGAGACTAACCTACAAACATTAAAATATATGAGATTATTCTAAAAAATATGAGATTAACATATAAAAGTAACTAAAAAACTGATTACATAACTCGAAAATATATGAGATTAACCAACAAAAGTTAAAATATATTAAGAAACTAATTACATGACTGAAATAACTGAAAAATATACGAGATTAACCAACAAAAGTTAAAAT
Organism: Nuphar pumila; assembly: GCF_984573655.1. Classification (NCBI taxonomy): domain Eukaryota; kingdom Viridiplantae; phylum Streptophyta; class Magnoliopsida; order Nymphaeales; family Nymphaeaceae; genus Nuphar; species Nuphar pumila. The sequence goes on from NC_143251.1 coordinate 136,508,782, forward strand.
ATAGTAATATACTAAGAAACTGATTACATAACTGAAATAACTGAAAAATATATGAGATTAACCTACAAAAATCTTTTTGATTATGTCTCAGAAGTCTTGTTGTAAAAAAAAAACATTTGCGCCTCAGGCTTGCGCCTTGAGGCACATAGGGCCGCGCCTCAAGGCGAGGCACGCCTTTTGTGCCTCAAGGCGTGCTTTTGATAACACTGGTTGTGCCCCTGGATGAAATAGCATAAGCTGAAAAAATTCCATGCATCAGTTTTAGGTTCTCTGGTGAACCAGAATATAATCATGTTGAGAGGACATAGGCACAACTGATAGGGCACACTAATAGAAGAAATATTCAGAAACCAAAAAGACCAATTGGGTGCCGGATTGTGGGTAAGGATGGAGAATTCATTGAGAAATTGATCCTTCATCAGCTTTAGGGTGTTTGGATTCCAAAATCAGCTGGTTTATCAGTATCACACCGAAATGTTGATGGACCAATTAGATAGGTGGCTTGATAGGACCATTGCAAGACTAGGATACAGTAATAATGGCTAACTTTTCACATTTTGCAAAAGAATTTTTTTCCATCACTGAAACAATTGGATGTTAAGCTATGTCACAGGGACTCGGCCAACTGGGTGCCGCACCCGTGTCGACGCAACGCAACGCGGGTGAGCATGCGGGTGGGACACCCGCTGTGGTCAACCTGACCCTGGGTCATTTATGTCCAACTTTTGGACTATATATATATATATATATATATATATATATATATATATATATATATTTATTTATTTATTTACTTTTTTTTTTGCAGGACCCCAGCACCCAAGTTTTTTGAAAGTGCCACACACACACACACCCCCTACCCGCACCCATGTGACATAGATGCTAAGCCTTCAAAGGATGAGAGGACTATGAACAGTACTTTGTTTTAGAGCATATTTTTTAAGGCTTCAGGTCTCCAAAGCCTGCTCATAGCATATGAGCCCTGAGCTACTCGACTATATGAAAAAAATGAACTTTGTGTGACATGTATGTGCAAGTGAAAAATAAAAAACTTGGAAGAAAAGAGTCACAAATTATGTTGAGGATATTAAGCTTTAACTATCAGTAAATAGCCATCTTAGCCAGCCTCAGATCATGGTACGCTTAAGATATTCAGAACATTAAGGTTATCTAGAGAAATTGGATTCATCTAAATTCCCTTGAAGGATGTTAGATTTCATCACCGCTGTTCTGAAACTCATCTAGGTTAAGGCATAACGAGCAACTTTTACAAGCACAAATACTTGAACGTTTAATGTAATTTTAAATCATTTAGGAGAAAAGCAAGAAAGGTTAACTATTGAAAAAAAAATCACTAAAGCACCATCCAGTTGTCATGATCCCGTTGTAAGATCTTTGTCCATCATGATGGTTTACCTATCCGGTATTCTTAGTATTCCATGCTAAATGAAATACTTCTAATCCATGGTGGAATATCATGTATTTTGTAGTGCTTTGTACAATATGTACAAGTCTAAAAGATTAATCCAATGAGGGTCACCCTGACTATTAGCAAAAGAAAAGTAGTGATTTATGAGAATATTTTGGTAAAGTACCAATACTTTTGTTAATAAATATAGAGAGGTGTTGACCCTAAGTACAATTCTTGAGGCTCATCCTTTGCTGTTAACAAGGCATCTCCTTCTCTCTCAGGTATCTCCATTACTCTTGAAAAATTACAGCATTCTGGTATTTTTTATACATAAGGGATGAAATATTCTGAAACATGCAAATTGAGGAGGGAAACATCTTTCTTCATAGAATATGCCACATGACGAGATTTGCAAAAGAATGGCATGACCTGTTTTCTGCATTATTCCTATTCCCACAATTAATGGTCCATGCAACTGCTGGGTTTATAAAGTATTCTTTTACATGATTATTTGTTGGAGTCCTTGGTTCTGTTTATAACTTTATTTTGGTTCCATTTACCTCATCTGGAAGCATATTCATCCCTAAGCACTTCGCAACACAAGTTGGAAGCATATCATACAAACCTACGATTACCAACAATCAGACCACCAAACACCTAATAAAATTCCCACATCACAATTAAGAGGAAAGCAAAAAAGAACACTACTATAAAAGAAACAAACTACTGAATGAGATGAGAATGAAATAATCACAATGCTCGAGTTAATTATCCAAATGATCACAATTTCATCAGAATGAAAGAATGCCGACTGCTTAACTATCATTAGCTCCTTATTTCTGGCCAAAACAAGAACAACGTACCAACATGAAAATTCAACATCCATCATCAAAAAGAGACTCTGAAACACAGCATCATTAAACCACTCGATTCAATGGGTATCAAAGAACCAACTACAAATCTTCAAAAATAAAAACACACAAAATAAGGTCAATCAAGAAGCATGTGAAAAAAAAAACTGAAGTACCTCTCTCAGTGATGATCCCTGCGATCGATTTCTGTTCCCCTGGTTTCACCACCACCAGAGCACCCACATTGTTCTGCGTCATCTGCAACAAACCAAATCCTATCAATTCCCTCTCCCTCCATAAAAAAAAAAAAAAACAAGGCCATGAAACGCCAACGATGCGGAAAACCCGGAAACTTACCGACTTCACCGCTTCATAGACGGTGTCTTCGGTGGTGCACCAGAGCCAGGAACCATCCGCACCCTTGCCCTTGGATTTCATGACATCCGAAATGGTGGTGCTCTCGAACCCCTGCTCCTCCAACCCAGCCGAAGAGAGCGATTCCGCCTGAGAAAGGAGGGCCGGCCGCACGCCTGGCTGGACGAGACGCACATGGCTCAGAACGGCGCGCCGGAAAACCCCTCCATGGGATTGAATCGCTCTAAGCACTCCTTGCATTTTTGGATTCTAGTGTTGGCTGAAACACCAAATAAAGAACACCACCAAGGGAAGAACGCAATGTAAGAAATCCCCATAACTCCAATTTCTACACATAATCAGAATTTTAGAGATTCGAGATTCAGAGAAACCAACACACACACACACAGAGTCGGTCATTCCTTTGATTCCAAAGAAGGTTTGCAGTGTTTCTGTTTGATGATTTCTTATATTGAGCATTTTCATAAAACAAATGCATAACGGAGTGATGATGATCAAATGTTGAGAGAGTGAGAGTGGTGGATTTGATCCCATCGAAGGGTTGTAGCACTTCTGATTGATGATTCCTTATATTGGTCTTTTTCATCAAGACAAATGCAGACAGACATAGTTGATGGTGGAGAGAGAGAGAGAGATGGTAGTAGTGAAGCTTACTCTAGAGAGCTCAAAATCTGTCCAAGATGAAAACCAGAGTCTCAGAGTTCCTCCGCCACCAGACAGGAGAGAAAAAGATACGTTGGAGCTCTTTTGAGAGAGAGAGAGAGGAGATAGGGTTTGTTAGGGATATTTTTCATTTTATACTAAAATAACAAATGAGGAAAAGAGATTACGAAACAAAATGAAGAAAAAAAATTAAAAAGTTGAAAGAGACCGTGTTGGAAGAAGGGAGTGAGAAGAGTGAGGGTTCTTTGTTTTTATTTGTCTCTCTTGTCAAATAACATTAATAATAATAATAATAATAGCAATAATATGATAAATAATATTAATAACAAATAATTGTTAAACTCACAAGTAGTCTCATACTTTTAGATGTCTCATCATCTCAACCATTGGATTCTCCACGTGTTTTAATCTTGGATGAAGGGTTTGGTGACACACAAAAAGTAGGTAAATCAAATACCCCTGGATTTCAGAGATCTTACTGTTTCGGCTTTAAAGAGTTAATGAATAATGTGGTTGTTATGGTATCTTGGTTGAAATGATTTCAATGATTTTGCTGTTTTTGGAAGCAACAAAATATTGAAGTGCTTTTATATAGGAAAGTTAGGTAAATATTGTTGTGGATCTCCAAGATGGACGGTGGATAACTGCTGGTCGTTGTGCTTGGTGGGGTGGCCATCTTTTTTATATAAGATTTTATGGACCATTCATGTTTAACCACTGTTTGTGTTGGGGCCGTCCATGGACCATTGTTGAGAAGGATGGTGGTTATCTGATTGAACAATTAAGATCAATATTTTAAGGATGAAACTGAAGCCTTTTAGATATTCCTTGAGAACATTTGTCAAAGTGGAGGAAAAGGACGTGGATGGTCAGAAGTTTAATCCACCATTCTCAATTTCCTGGATTATCCCATTAACATGGGATTTTATAGACTTGGAGATGTAATTTAGCAGTGAGGAAGGTGAAGTGGAATTTCTAAATGTGCTGAAAAAAAGTTGAGAGGCCTCTTAATCTAATTCCAACACAATAAAAGATTATTTCTTGTTGGTGAAAAACCAAGATGTCATAAGATTCAAGTCAATATCATATGTTTTAACATTAATTAATTGTTTAATATATAGACAATTCACATATAAAAGCAGTTTGGGTCTGCTGTCAAAAGGATGCACGGATGGGGGACTTCTAACACCACATACTCTTTTCTTTGAAACGTCATAGAAGAAATGGAACTTCCCCTGATGAAATTATGTTTTACCTTATTTAATAAATGACTACCCTTCTGCAACTTGACTAAGTAAGCTACCATCTAAAACTACTTATTTGCCATTAACTACTCTCTCTCCATATATATATATATATAGTAAATGATAAATGCATCTATTCTCTTTTATTAGCCATTGAGCCTTTTATGATCTAACGTTATGATGCACTTTAAATTTGATTGTGTTGTACTTTAAATATGTAAATGGTAGATTCATGCTTTTCAAAATTTTATTTAAAGGGACACTAAGAATTTGAGATAAAGTGTACTTTTTTAACTCTCTCTCTCTCTCTCTCTCTCATACATGGATACGTGAGGTTAACTTTCTTAAATAGCTATCTCACACTCACACGTACATATGACATGACATGGATGATGGTACGTGAAGGCATGCATCAATGTCCAACGGCCTTTGGTCTTAAAAAAAAAATCAAGTCTCCCTCTTTTGAGGATGTATTGACCCAAGTCACTCATTAAAATCAAACTTGGGCCTCTTAAAAATGTTAAACCATAATCATAATTGTCCAACACTTATGAGACACAAACATTCCCTAACTTTTTGGTAAAAATGAAACCTATGGTTATAATTGTTCATTGTAGATTTTTTTGGTAAAAGTGACTTTTTCCATGATACAAGAATTTTTGTTGCACAAACAAACTAACATGTGTGGGCATGAATGCATGTGCTCACATGTCATCATGGATGTCATGTATGTGGGTGGGTGAGTGTGTGTGAGAGAGAGATCCAAGTATGCATGTGTGTGAGAAAGAGATAAAGAGTCATTTAAGAAAATAAACCTTACTCTGCTGGGTTTTCCTTTTAATAAAAATTTGAAAAACATGCATATACCATTTAAGTAAGTTGCATGCATATTTAAAGTACAACATAACCATATCTAAAGTGCATCATAACCATTGGAACTCAAAAGATTCAACAGTTAATAAAAGGGAGTAGGTGTTCTTAGAGTATCGCATCATTACTAATATTTATATAGAAAAAGTGATAGTTGCCTACCACCAGTCTACTGTGAGCAAACAATATTTTTATGTTGTTTTTCTTAAACACGATATTGTATATATGTTTGGCATGGTCAATTTGCTTGAAAATTATACTTGAATCATGTTTTTTTTTACAAAAAAAAAAACATGATTTTTAAGACTTGAATATTTATGTAAACCTTAAATCGTTGATTTTTAAACCTTATAAAAACCTACTTGCATACTAGAATCGGACGATCCAAGAGTTCATTTATACAAAATAAAGCAAATATAGAATACATCTATATGGTCAAATTAAAAATAAACAAAAAAACCCCTTCAAAAGCCCATAAGCTAGGAAAGTAGTATACAACTACCACCTCCCCCCCTCTCTCTCTCTCTCTCTCTCTCTCTCTCTATATATATATATATATATATATATATATATATATATGGAATCAATAATAGTTTTTTTTTAGGAAAGTAGTCCATTTACTAGGAATCAATTCTTAGATCATTGTAATTTGATTAAGAAATGTGATTTTTTAAGTTTGAATATTTATAAAAAATTTAAGGTGTTAATTTTCAACCCTTAAAAGATCCTTTGTATACATCGTAATTGGATGATCCAAGAGTCTATTTCTATAAAACCAAACATCTAGATCACATCCATAGATAATATTAAAAAAAAAAACTATGAAAATCTTTGTTCATATTAAAAATTTAGGTACCCACCATAATCCTTGTGATTTAAGGAGTTGCAAATACTTTATCTTTTAAAGAGGAGTCCAAATGGGTATTTTGGACGACCTCTAACTCCTTCTCTCAAATGTTGCCAGTTTTTCTCCAATTATTAAAAGAAAAAAAAACTAATCACCAACTAATTTGCCCAGAGAAAAGGTTAAAAAATTCATTTTTAGGAATTATCTAGAGTTCAGTGACCTTCCAGCTTTGGCATTTTGGAATCCATTCAAAACGTGCTATAAAAGAAAGTATCTCAAAAGGCCATCTAATTAATTTTTTAAAAAGTTAGGCATTTATCTTAATTATTTAAACCCTGAAGTAAATTTACCATGCATTATTAGGAGTGTTAGGGGGTAGGGTTCGGTTCCAGTCTTATCAAACCCGATTCTAAATTGGGTCTAAAGGTATGACCCATACAGGACCCAATCTAATTCGGGTTTGGGTATAGTTAGAAAGTGTGAACCCATATGAGTTAACGAATTTGGATATAATCGGGTTGAGTATGATTGGGTTAGATCTTTAGTAAACCCGTTTTGAGTCTAGGTATAGCTAAAAAAAGCAAACCCATATAAGTTAATGGGTTTAGTCTTAACGGGTTTGAATTTCAATTCTAGTCTTGATATGATCAATATTCTACACCTAATTACCTGTAAATAAAAAATATATAAATTAATGGAATCAAATATTTATTAAGAAGATTATATGCTAACAAAATAAAATCTTAATATCTATTATAAATAATGTCAAAATATGAATATAGAAGGAGTATATACATGCCAACCAAACATTTTAAGTTGAAATAAAAAAATCAATGATATATCATATTCAAAATGTATCACATTCAATGAGTTCTTGAGACAATTTTCAAGACAAAAGGGCAATAGAAACTATATCGAAAAATGAATTAAAGTTTAGATTACTAAAATGCAATGCATATTAATTCTAAGTTTATCAACATCTTTAAATGTTTAATTTAATATATAATATTTACTGATTAAAAACTTCCATATGGATTGGGTACGAAGCGGGTTCAAGTATGGGTACAAGTCGGTTTGGGTACATAATTGGGTTGGATTCAGGTCAGTCGGTTTTAAAATATGGAGAACCATTTGGGTCCAGGTACATAATCGGGTCGGATCCATTCGGGTCTTCATTTACAATACCCAAGACCTGACCCATTTTCACTATGAGCCTATATTTTGGACCTGACCCAAATCCATGGGTCCACCAACATCGGTTCATATTGGATATAATCGGTTCAGGACATTGGGTCATGTTTGGTATACCCGACCCAGTTACACCCCTATGCATTATGCATCTATATGTAAATTACTGTTAAAATATTTATATGTCAAAGTATCTTATTTCATGGAATAAAAAAGATTAAAACAGATGCATTTGCTTCTACAAGGAGGGATATGCTTGTTTGGTAGGAGCAATTAGTGCATGTCACCATGTGATGAGACGTTGCAAGTTCGATACCGACTAGTATGCAGGTGGTTGTTTAACCATTATATAAAATGAGGGGGCCTTAATTTATTATATCTATTATGAAAAGAAAATGGGGCCCAAGACCTGATGGAGGGATGAGGTGCTTAATGCACAATTTTTGTGCACTCATATTGCACCCGATCCGGACTCTACATGCTAACATAGGTTTGCTAAGCGTATGAATTAGATGGGTTTTGATATATGTCAAATGGACATGTCATCAGATGCAATTACATTGCACAAACGCAATGTGCTACTGAACCTAATCACCCTTCATTTTCTGATGGATGGTGATCAGGTGCAGCAGCACATTACATTTGTGCAATGTGATTGCACCTGATCCCAAAACCAAGTAAGAGGAGCATATATGGTGATTCCAGATTCACATGGCGCTGATTTCATGTCTCCTCCCTCAATTTTTATTTTCCTGGTCCCGAAATCAAAATTATCATTTTGTGAAAAACTATCATGGAAGTAGGGGTGTCAATGGGTCGGGTTTGACTGAGACCCGACCCGCACCAAACCCTGTAAGGTCGGGGTTCCGTGACAAATAAGAAGGCCCAATTCGAATTCGGGTAGGACCTGAAGGGTCCGATTAATATATAGAGCCCGGCATGATTTGTAAAATTTCATACCAGACTTGGACCTGACCCGAGTTCCAATTAAGATCCATAGTTTTTTAATATAAAAATTCTAAAAATATTATTTTATCGGGTATAGCTCCGGTCTGGTTCATGTAATCCTTATAGGATCTGGGTATGGTTTCTCTTATAATGAGTTTTGATTAGACTCGGGTCCAGACCAGGTACCATCATCTCAAATAAGGTTTGGGTCTGATTTTACCTGGGTCCGAACCAAACACGACCCGTTGACACCCCTGCATGGAAGTGTTACAAACCGAGAGGCATCTTTAGTTGGGGTGCAAATAGGTCAGATTCAGGCTGAATATTTTCAGATCCGAATCTGAATTCGAAATGCAACTGAATCTGAATCCGGGTCTGGATCAGATCTGATGAAGTAAGGTTGAATCTAAATCTGAAATACTTATAGTAATACTTGAACTGAAAGAAACAAAAACAAGGCATTTACATGTACTGGGAAAGCTGGTCCAGAGAGAAGGCAGTATCGACCAACCAGAATGCACTGCAGAATCAAACATGCGAAGGACGTTGAGTGAGACTCATGTCCATGGTGGCCTTTTTGGTAATTTTCTTATACAGAAGTTCATGTAACAAGGGTAATTATGTCTTTTTAATGAGTAAAGGTAAAAATAGAAATTATGCCTTTATTTGACAATTCTTAAAAAAAATTGAAACCTATGTCAGGAATTTCAGAAAAAGTGGCACCTGAGATAAAATTTTAGATAAGGGTCGAGTCACTATCAGAAAATTATTTTTTATTTATCTCATTTATTGCTGCATGTAGGGGTGTCAATGGGTCAGGTTTGACCGGACTCAACTCATACCAAACCCTAAAGGGTCAGGGTTTGGTGATAAATAAGAAGGTCCGACTTCCAATGTTGTCATTATGGTGTGTATCGGCCGATACGTATCGTATTGGTAAAAAATCGATAATCTTCATCCCTGAATCGGTTATTTTTTAATAAATGTAAAAAATACTTACAATTATTTTAATGGATTTAACACGTGTTACTTTTTGATTGACATATAATATTTTTCAATTATTTTTTGGCTGATTCACAACGATTCACTTGAATATCGATATCGGCCAATTCACCTGAATCGTTGGCCAAACTATACGGGGTTGATACGGTTCCGGGTTAGACCCGGTTAATATATGTGGAGCCAGGTATGGTTTATGAAATTTTATACCAGACTTGGGCCCTACCCGAGTTTTAACTAAGTTCCGTAATTTTTTAATATAAAAAGGATAAAAAATATTATTTTACTGAGTATGGTTCCGATCTGGTTCATGTAATCCTTATAGAATTCAGGTATGGTTGCTCTTATAGTGAGTCCGATTAAACCCGAGTTCAGACCCGATACCAGTATCTCAAATTAGGTCTGGGTCGGGTTTCAGCTGACTCAGAACCAAACCCAACCCGTTGACACCCCAGCTGCATGTGAACGTTATTATTAGGCACGGCACGTGACCACAACAACACTGCAAGTTGTCTTCCATTTCCTTTTTTCTTGAAAAAACTTTTCTTATTTTTTATTATTAATATTGTTTTACTTTTTTAACCATCATTGTGTGTCATTAACTGAAAAGACGGCTTGGTTGACTTTTTATGTACGATTTGTTGAGCCATACAACAAATATGGGCGATATTTTGAAAATGTCATGATCTTTGCAACGCAAATAATCCCCAAATTTAATAATATTTAAAGAAAAATAATCTATTTTGAAAATGTTATGATCTTGAATATATATATATATATATAATATGAGCACTTAAATTTTTAAGAAATTGCTTGGATGACAGATTGAGTTATATTTTCCCTCAAGGATTATTTGTTTCTCCAATCTCTCTCTCTCTCTCTCTCTCTCTCTCTCTCTCTCTCTCTCTCTCTCTCTCCCTCTTTTGGGGCATTATGATTATTCCCTTCTCAAGCAAATACCTTCCATGGTTTATCTCAAAAACAAATTATCTGAAAAAAATAAAACTTAAAAAAAAAAACAACCACCATCTTATTTTTCAAAAAAAAAAAAAAAATTGAAAATGCCATGTCTAAGGGTTTAGAGTTACCCCAAAAGAAATTTAGCCGAGTGGGACCCGCTTAGGCTGATAAGCAAGCGATTTAGGTTCAAATCCCATGGGTGTCACCCCTTGTGCACAGAGTTTTACATTGACAGAACGCGGCAGGTAGAGCCAGCACGGCTAGGACTATGAACCTGGAGATGGTTTCTCCGCGTAAATATTAAAAAAAAAAAGTTAACTAGAGCTAAGTTAATAGAAAACAACTCATTTGGTCATTGGGCAAGTTTCTAAAAATTAAGGGTGTAAATATTTATTAGATATTTGAAACTGGCTTATATGTGAATTACTCAAAGAAGAGGGTAGTCATTACAAATTTTTTGGCTGGACACTAAAAAAAAAAAGAAAAAGAAAAAAAGAAAATCTTGACAAGTGTTTTTGAGCGTAGAGGTCCATGGACACATAAATCAAGGATACAAGATCCTCATTTTAGGCCAGGGCATGTTTGGTAACATCTCATTTGAATATCATGCAAATGATAGAATCTAGGGATCTTAGAGATGAGATCTCTCAGATCTGAGATCTGGGAAATACAAACACATCCAAAGTTTTGTTTTGATTGATCAACTTGGCCAAGTCCATCATATTATTAGAGAGATTATAACACTACAAGCAAAACTTGTTTGATTCACGCTAAGAAAAGAAGAGTGGATGAAGCTGGCAAAGGAGATTATGTTTCACTTTCATCCACAACAATGGGAAAATGTTTTCCTCTCCATATGAATTGGGCACTTTCCCACATTGGATGAAACAAACTGTTATAAGGTGGGGCCCATGATGGTCCAACTGGTTTCCCTGCAAAACAACTTATTGTCATTCAAGAACTTGCTCCAAAATTGCACATGAGAAGCTCTAGAAAACAAGCTTGCAGATTCAATATTTTCTTTTCCATAACTTTTCAGCTTAAGAAAACATGGAATCAAATTCCATCAGACAGAGATTATCAAAGTCTCTCAGAAATTGTAACTATGCACTCAGTTTGGGAGCATAGGGAGGGAAAACAATTTCCACAGAACGCAGCCTTACAACATTTCAGCCAATTCCTACACACAGTCATTGAGCCAATTGCCAAACACCGAAGACAGTACCGAGTCAACCCAGTGGATCCCGAGTCATACAACTGGTGCAGCTGGGCTGGCATATGAAACAAGAAGCTCCAAATTCCAAGGATGATCCAGTAATCAAACACCAACTTCGTTTTTACTCCCTCTTTTTGAGAGAAAAAAATTTCTCCTACCATCAAAGATTCAAAACCAATGTTGTTAAAATCGGTTAACTCGGTGAATCGGTTTTCCAAAAAAATCAGCCCACATTCAATTGAATGAAAAGATTCATTTCAAAGCCTTTTTTATTTAATTTCATAAAATTTTCATATGTTAGTGATTGGATTCAGGGCATTTGAGCCGATTCTACTTATTCTAGTGAAAATCAGCCAATTTTTGAAGGGGGATTCATTGAAGGCTGATCTAGTAATCAAACACCAACTTCAGTTTTCCTCCATTCTTGTTAGGTATAAGAAAAATCTTCCCCTCTGTCAAAACTCGGACCACCAAAAGAGAGAGAGAGGTGCTGGTAATTCCAAGTGCGATTGAAGGTCAATCCAGTAATCAAACCAAACTCGTCTTTCCTCTAAAAAAAGGAGAGAGAGAGAGAGAGAGAGAGAGAGAGAGAGAGAGAGAGAGAGCTTTTCTCCTTCACTCAGAATCTACTGTCATCCCAAGGAGAGCAAAAGAAGCGTTGGGGAAGGGAGGAGGCGAAGAGAGGGGGAAAAAAGGAAGGCAAAGAAAAAAGTAAAAAAGTAAAAAAAGACCACCACCGTCCATTCTTTCTCTCTCTCCTGCACGCCATCCCCTCGTTGTCCGGCCTTCCTTCCCATTGACATTCCCCTGCGCGCGCTTTTTCCGCATCTCTCTTTCTCTAGAAACCCATCCCTTTGTCCTTTCTCTCTCTCTCTCTCTCTAAGCATTTTCCCGTCATATCGCGTTCTACCATTCCTAGGAAAGGAAAAAAGATCGCGAAATACCCAAACAAGACCGAATCCGCGTCACCCACCAAGCCTCTCCACCGTTATTGTGACCACCCGGCACCCGTTCAGTCGATCCCGTGCTAGTTTTTCTCCTGTTCAGCTTTTCCTCATTCGGTGGGTTTCTCCTAGTTCATGGTTTCGTGCTTTCTTTGAATAGTTTTTGAGATTCTTGGCGTTTCGCGTTTGGTTCGGAGGGAGGAAAATGCGGTGAAATGGCGGAGGGGCGTCAGCAGAGGAGGAGCGCGAGGATCTCTGCCCTCGACACGTGGAGGTTGTCCGCGTTGACACGCGCCAGCGGCGCTCCCCGTGGGAAGCGAGGGCGGAGGCCCTCCTCCTCCGCCCCGCCGTCGCCGCTCCGTGGCCGGAAGCGCGGCCGGAAGAAGCGCCGCTTGAGGGCCGTCGTGGAGGTAGTCGTTAACTCCGCCGGACCCAAGGGCGCCTCCGGAAGCGGCCGTGGCGACGACGACGGCATTGACAATGACGGAGATGATCACCATCACTACCAACAACGACAAAAAGAAGGCGATGAGGACGATGAGGAGCTGAAGGTGCGGACACACACATACACTCTCTCTCTGCTGCTTATATATGTTGCTCAATTATTAGTTTTTAAGGAATCTATTAATAGTTTGTGGTGTTCCCAATAGTGAGGTTGCCCATTCGTCATTTCCTTTTTGTTTTCCTCCCATTCTTTCTTTGGAAAGTTTCATGTGAACGTCATCTTGATAGTGATAGTGATGACCATGGTTGACCATCCATGTTGTGTGGATCTTTTGTACGACGATTGTTGCATGGTGGTCACGACTATGAATGTTGGCAGTTAATGGATGCGTTCGAAACGCTAAATGGATCGGTTAGCGATTATTCATGGTCTTTTGGGGTTAGTGATTCTTTGTGTTTGGTGGGAGAAATGGCGTGGGACTAACATTTGGTGGTGGACTTCTGTGATGGGTATGATGAAACTTGAAAGTGGGAAGTGCGCGATTTTGGTGGCTTCTCTAGTTTCTTGAATCAAGTAGTTGGATGGGTGTGGCTGCAGTTGTTGAGTGATTGATTGTAGGCAAGTGTGTGAAAAAACAATGAATTAATGAGGATCTACTTGTTAGGCTTCTAGTTTATGGGACTATTGTGGTAAGAAGATGATGGCAGCATCATAAGTCAACTGTGGTATAAAGTTAGGTAAGCCAAGATTGGTGGCTGTACCACATAATTCTCCTTCGATATTTTGAACCATGCACTGTCCATGTTAGTGCTGGCATGTACGCTTCTTCTCTGATTATTCCCTTTTCGATAGTTTGGACTTTGGACCATGGTAAGCTTCGTTAGTATCCTAGCACATGTAATCATTTGAATGATGCTGCTTGTGTGCATGTTGAATTATTTCTACTGGATGGGTCTAGTTTGTTCGTACATAGCTTATTTGTGGATTTTTTATTGGAAACTCTCTAATAGGTTTACTGTTGGAAAAAACATGCAAAGTCTGTTGATCTTTCTGCTTATGTTTGTGGTACTTTGGTGTTTCATCCTTTTTGTCGGTGTTTTTTCCATTCTGTCTTCCGTTATTTTGGTAAATTTTTTTGTTCACATTATTTAGAAAAGGAATGGTTTCTGGTAATTCTGTCAGATATAACATGAGTGAACAATGAATTGCTATAAGGGTGTGGCTTCTTCTTAAAGAATACTAACTGAAGAGCCATAGTTTGTTTGGCTTATTATACTGAATAAGATTATTAGTAAGTTTTTATTTTCCTTATTTTATTGGGAAAAATTAAGACTTCGAATAACCTGAAAAAGGGTCATCCATATGGAGAGCTTTTGTGTGATTTTTTACTATGATGATGAGATCTTATTTATTGATGTAACATACTTTTCTTGACTGTACTGTATCCTGTTCAGTTTCTCATTCTAACCTTAAATCTATATTCTTTTCACTTCTCTTCATAAAAAAATCTGAAAGTCTCGTGTGGTACCTTCATATGTGCAATAGAGTCGATTAGCATACTGCCATTATTATGATTCATGCCTTTCTAGCTGAAAAAAACAGTACAAATGAAGCCCACTATATAGAATGCTGGAGAATGGGGATAATTTCTTGTTAACTTAAAAATGCCTCAGCGATGGTAGTTGATAATAATATGATCCTAAGTGACAGGATACAGTTATATGAAGCCTCCATATTACATGCCAATTTTATGGTTGAATAATCCATGCAAAGACAACAAGGATGTAGTGTGCCTTCCATGGAGCCCTCTCCAATTGTGGCTTCAGCTGATATGTACACCATGTAAAGATATGAATGCTTAAGAGAGGTCACAACAGTCAAGTCACCCATGCCTCTGCCCTGCTTATACAATACTATAACATATCAACTTATCAAGACTTGATCGGTATATGCAAGTTAATTCATTTCTATTCTGCTCATAACTCATAAGATGCTCTTGGAGGCAGTTCAAAAAGCATCATCTGCAAAAGAGGACAGATAAGTTCAACAAAATTGCCAAGTGAAAAGGTGACCTTAGTTCTTATGGCAGAGATTCAAGTAATAGCTTGGTATCCTACTTCAGTGCTTGATCTTGGTATGCAAAAAAGGAACATGTTCTAGACTTTATGCTGAGATATTTAAATTTGATCTGACCGAGTTGACATTTTATCTTCTGACTTTATTCTATTTTATTTTCAGTTTGTATGATGGAAATATGATATACCCAATAGACAAATTTGTTGTGCATTGTCTTCACTAGTGGGGGATTACCACCTTGATTGGTTGATCCTGCGATCTTATCCTCAATATAGGGCCAAAACTTCATGTTTGTAGTCTCTAATGCTCTTCAAAACTCATCATCATATAGTTCAAAAAGTGGTCTCCTAAATGCTGTACTCTTACCTCTTTATATTGCATTCTTATGCCTCCTATGAATGTACTGTCTTGTTCACAACAAAAAACTATAATGAGGGTTTCCAATAGATCTCATCTATGTGGGCGAAACCATAAAACATGGCATTGCAGCTAATCTCAGCCATGTACTGTCTTTGGATCTAAATTTGGCTGGACCTTGTCTGTTGTGGATCTAGTTAGTCTGGTAAAAATCAGTCGAATCTCTATTTTTACAAGTAAAATCTCTAGTTTTACAAGCTTTATTTCTGATTTCTTCATTTCTTTTTTTGTAAGAATCTTGGATGGATTTCGATATAACATTGTTGTACTAGGTATTCTTACATCCATCCAGCAAATAATGTAGCCCATTCGCACAATTTGTTTGGACTAGGGTTTTACTTGACCCACTGACAGTCCTACTCAGGCATGTCACACTAAGAACTTGCACAGTACCGTGTAGTTAAAGACTACTTGTCTATCCATAGAAAGTTTTAAAATGAGTTTGCAATTGATATTGCATCTCTATGAATTTATGATTGGTCTGTCAGCTTATTGTCTCTTAACCTGAAGACTGATGATTCTTTTTTAGGACCTATTATTCTTTCTCAGGTTTACTGCTGTAATTAATAATTGTGACTTATTTGTGTTCATGATATTGACATGGACACATACATGAGTGGTTATGTAGGAACCTGAATCTGAAGAATCACTTATGCTATAATCTTCGACATCCTAGGTCTCCTCATTCTGTCATCTGGCTCATGTTTCATGGAGCACTCTGATCAAATGAGTTTATGAAATTACATTGATCCTTCCCTTCCAAATATCACAGGTAACATAAGAGACATCTCCATTTCTCCCTGGGGATCTTCAGAATTGCCACTGCTTAGCTTTTATTTCATCTCTGTTGGGCTTGGTCTTGAATCAAATGCTCAAAATTGACCATTTTGATTATGAAACTTGCTGCATCCTTCACCAATCTGCCATCTCCAACCTTTCCATGTCTCTAAAAGGTAGAGTAGAAAGTAGAAACTTCTTTATAAGCTTAATAAGAAACTTGACAGAAACCAACATAGCTTTCTGCAAAAAATAGGCATCTTTTTGAATAAAGCCAAAAAACTAGGTGCCATTTTGAAAATTGTGATATTTATTATTTTATAAAAAATATAAAAGGTGATTTTGTGGAGAGATAGGTGTGTTTTTTAATAAAGCCAAAAAAACATTGGTGACATTTTTAAAATTTCCTCTTTATTATATAATATGCAGGGACCTTTTATAGCAATGACCTACTTGTGGGAACTCTCTCAATGGTCATCTTGCATGTGAACACATTTAGGTTCAATATAAATATTTCCACTCATGTGCTTTTATATAATGTAATAGATACAAAAAAGCAACAAAATATACCATAGTTAATGAGTCAATATTGCAATATACCTGATATTGCGTTGGTTGTGTTTGAATGGGCTGTAAATAGAGTCAAGGACGTCAAACCATGATACTTTCTGTTTCATCGAGGCCTGTTTTATTTAAAATAAGATATCTGCTGTTATTGACCTTAACAGACCTAAGGCCAGGGACATATTTACTCACATATCTTTCCTTCTCAAAGGAAAATTCTAATATGAACATATTTTCCTGTTTTCAAAGAAAAGGAAAGATGCACGTATATGCTGAGGGAGGTTGGAGTGTTTCTACTAATAATACTAAAAGAATAAAAAAGCAACAGAGCATCATCATTTCAACATTTACAGTGAGTAAAAAGTGGCTGCTTATTCTTTCATAGAAAGTAACCTATATATAATTTCAGCTATTACTGCTTTCCAGCTAAAAAAAAAACTGTTGTAAGAGATAGGGGAGACGGGTGGGGTTGGGAAGGGAAGAGGGTTGGGATATTTCAACATCTACATTGTATGGGAGAGAGTTTCAGTTTCCACATAAGTATAATAGGCCATGTGCCTCATTCTACTTTGTAATCTGGCCAAGAATAAGATCTACACATAGTTTCAGTTACACACACGAGATATATTCACTTGACTATGTGGAGAAGAAGAAGAAGTGAGAAGGTATCATCTTGTTTTAGTGTTTGGAGAAAGGAAAAAGTTGCAAGCTTTTTTTCTCTTTGTGATTAGTAGTACTTCATCTATGCATAGATTTGGTTAGGGGTGCACACGAGCCGGGGTTCAAGCCGAGCTTTGGCTCCAACAGCTCGGCTCGACATACTGTTTGACTGCTCAGACCCAACTCGAAGCCAGGCTTGAGAATTGTTGTACTAGCCTGGCCTGTGGCCGAGCTCGAGCCTGGCTCAGGATGGCTCTTTAGGTCAAGAACTCTTCCTGAAATGAGGCCAGATTTAGCAAAGCCTGTGAGTCGCACCAGATTCACTTTCAATTTGGATTCATATACATGGAGAGTCTGTCATCGCAGCCAATCTGCTAGCATCATTCATACATCCTTCTGAAGGAGAATAATGTTAACAAAGCCTGCAAGTCACACCAGATTGCCCGCTCCTCTGCGACGGCAAGAGAATAATGTTACAGAGAGAGAGAGAGAGAGAGAGAGAGAGAGAGAGAGAGAGAGAGAGAGAGAGAGATTAGGGGTGGGAGGAGGTCTCACCATCGCCGACTCGCCAAGAGGTCCAAGCTCATTCAGTCATCCCCATCGGAATTGATGGTAGCACATAGAAGAGAGATTGAGGGAGAGGATAATCAAAGAGGGAAAGCAAAGGACAGGGCGCTCGAACCATCTTGCTGAGAGAGAGAGAGAGAGAGAGAGAGAGAGAGAGAGAGAGAGAGAGAGAGAGAGAGCTCACCCACAATCCGATCATCGCTGGCTGCTGGCCTTGCTGTCGCCTGTCATGCAAGCAAAGAGGAGAGCCGAAAAGGGAAGACTGTGGAAGAGGCGAGAGGGGAAGTTTCATTTCGTCCCTTAACCATAAGCCCTAACCTCCGTTCTAACATTATATATGTACCGCTGAACTGTTGCTCATTTTAAGATCAATGGTTCAGATTTAATATGATATATCTTATGTATATTATACAATATACATAAGATATACTTAAATTATTAAGCTTGAGCTTAAACGAGCCATAGTGGCTGTTCAAACCCGGCTCGTTTGTGAGCCCGAGTCTGTGCTTCCTGTACAAGCTCAGCTCACTTAATTATTCGGGCGAGCCTGGGTCGGGCTTAGACCGATCCTGATTCAAACTCGGGCTAACCAGACTTGCTGTGCAGGCGTAGATTTGGTGATACCTGCTGTGCAGCAAAAATGAGAATTGCTGTCAATATCCTCCTATAAATGGAAATATAATAAGCTTGAGATGGCTGTTTGTGAGGCAAACATTGATTTCCCTTGTATGAGACTTTATGTATTTATTTATTTTTTGATATGTGGTTATTGTTGTTATGCTTCTGTAACATTTCAATGTGTAGTAATGAAGTTTTCATTGGAGGATGAATTTTATTTGCATTTGTGATATATTTGATCGTTCATGAGGGTGTCTCTGTTTGGTGAAGCTAATTCCTCAGTCACTCGAGGGATCTTTTCCTTTAATACGTCACTTTTATCTGCAGGAAGGGCAAACTCTAAACCAGGGTGATGATTTGGGTGGTACTGGTTAGTCCATTCCCTAACTACTCTGGCCTTTCACATATCTAGCAAGAGATTTTAAATGTTTAGAATAAAGGCCTGTTAGGATTCAGTTATCTGAATCAAGTTTTTCTGTCACAGACAGATCACCGACCTCTTCATCAATGCCTTGGATTCCCGACAAGAAAACACTTGAGCTTATCCTTGATATATTGCAGAAGTAAGTGATACACTGATTATTTCTCTTTTTTGTTTATTAATATAGGTGATGTATGCTGGTTCTGTATCATTTGAAAATTTAAGTAACCTGTCACTTTTTTTTAATTTTATGACTATATATTTCGTGTCAGGAAGGATACACATGAAATTTTTGCTGAACCAGTTGATGCTGAGGAGGTGGGCGTTTAAAATACATTGGTAATCTTGAGAACTTTATTTATATTAATGTGTATTTGATAATCATGTTATTCTTGCAGGTGGAAGGTTACTATGAAATAATTAAAGCGCCAATGGATTTTGGAACTATGAGGGCAAAACTTCAGGAAGGAATGTATGCAACTTTGGAACAATTTGAGGTTCTCTTCTTTATTGCCACACTCTGTTCCCCAGTGCGTCTTATTTTGCATTTCACTGATCCAATCCATGAAAGCAATGTTAGTTCTATCTATTTATGAATGGCTAAGGTGGTTTTAGAATTTAACAGGTCTTTACTATTTCTGTCAGAGAGGACATAATTTGTATTTTACTTACATATCAGGTTTATATAATAATAAAGTCTCTATGATATGAACTATTGAATGTGGTTTTGTGTTCTTTTTATTAATTCCTTTAATAGAAGTACATTGCTCTACCCAGATCTATGGTGTGACTTCTTTCACAAGCTATTCATACAGCCTATGTATACTCCTCTCCTCTTTGGCATATGTTTTGGTACTATGTCAGCTGATTTTTCTCTCTACCATCTGCAGCTTCTCTTTTTCTCCCGTTACACTTTGTTCTGTTTCTCTTGATTTAGTGCTTTTTTTGTTGCCTAAAAGTAGAAAACTGTCTGCTTGTCGAGTGTTGATGCTCTTTTTCTTATAAGATCTTGCCATGTTTTCAATACTAAATCAGATAGAATAGTGATCATCAATTTATGAATTCCAGAGGGATGTCTTTCTGATATTCAGTAATGCCATGCATTTCAATTCCACAACTACCATTTATTACAGACAGGTTAGTTTATTCTATCATTAATTTTGGTTAACAGAATTTTGTCTTGAGGGTCTTCTGTGTTCTTTTATTGGAGTAGGTAGTTACTGAAGATATTAGCTGCTTTTTTAATTGAATAGAAGACTGCTGGATTTTCTAGGCTCGTGCTATACAAGAGTTGGCAAAGAAAACCTTCCATAGGCTGAAAACTGATCCTGATAACTTTGTATTGGACCATTTCACAAAAAAAACAAAACCGGGTAACATCTCAAAGAAGGCATCAAGAACTTCTGGAAATTCAAGGGTTCAAGGTGAATCTAGAAGCTCAGATTGTGGCTCAGTGTCCCCATTTGCTACTCATAAAAAACAGAGGAATGCAGTCCCTGATGGTACTACTGTTATCATGAATGAGCAACATGGTTCTTCACTTGCCAGTTTGGGTTTTGGAAGAAACCGCCATCCTTCCTCCATTGCTCGTGGTTCAAGTCCTCTTGCTGATGGTAGAAGAGACCAAGAAGAAGACCTTTTAGGTGAGGACATGAAGCTTCTGAAACACGTTTACTAGACTATGTCTCCTGAACTGTTCTATTGGGAAGGAAAAAACTTAAATCTGTTTCCCATTGTGTTGGGATCATGTAAATAGCTTTCACTTTGCATGCTGATGATATTCTGCGGCTTGCGATGCATGCAAGCACACATTGCAGTAGTGAGTACAGACACAAGACACATGCATGCACATACTTAAACATACCTTTTCTGCTGGTGGTTCAGTTTTTATATACTCTCTCTGGAAAGCATTCAACAGAACAGCAAATTTTCATCACTTTGCTGAAAACTGTTTGCATATTTTCTGGTCCTTGTAGAACTATGTAAATGATTCAAACATGTACCTTGATAGTGCTGTTATTTTTTAAAGGATGTAACTTTACAGGTATATTGTACTCCATCTATGTGATACTCTCTCTCTGACAAATATTGCGAGATTTATGAAAATCTCACGATAATATCGCGAGAAATTGCCTGAAAGTTTAAAATGGCAATTTCTAGCGAGATTTTGAAATCTTGCGAGATTTATGAAAAAACATAAATACCGCGATTTAAACACGATATTTATGTTTTAAACGGCCATTTATCATGAAAAAACCATGTATTTTTATTTTTAAATACATTTTATTAATATTTTCTTATAAAAATATTTTTATATTTTTAATTTATTTTATGGTACCAAGATTTTACCAAAAAAACCCAAGATATATGAAAATTTTCCAATTTCTCACGAGTTTTTACAAAACGATATTTTGCCGAAAAAAGCGTTTGTCACTATGGTGATACTGACATATATATATATATATATATATATATATATATATATATATATATATATATATATATATATATATATATATATATATATGCCTCAGAAATTTTTTGTACATTCGGTTATCATGTGATATGGGAAAATGTAATTTGAATATGTTTTTAAATTTATGTCCAAGATAATCACAATACAAGCAGTAGATACCAAAGGTAATCCTTGGAATCACTATTCATCTAAGACATCTAGGCATCAGGAGACGCTGTGTGACAGTAGTGGTGTCATCATCAGTCTTTCTGATCTTCAAAAGTTTTATCTGCTGAAGTTTTGCATATGTCCACCATGGTTGTATACCATTAACTTGTTTTGAATCTTCTAGGATGTCTGAAGGATGGATGGACATCTTGTTTTCCGGAGGAAGAGCGCCGTTCAACATATAGATCTTGGAACCCTTCATCCAGCCAAAGTGATACAATGCTTTTGCCACCATGTTGGGCCCCAAGGCAGCTTGTTTATGTGAGTCCTCTTCATCACACATGACTTACTACTTATGACTAAAAATTGAACCAATGGGTCTCATTCATTTTATATCTTATCCTTGTTTCCATTTTTAAGATTGCATTTGCAAATGTTTCCTTGACTCTGTAAGCACAATAAGCAACAAATAAGAAGAATCTAGAGTGTAATCAATAACCAAAACATGTGCAAAATACTGCATGCACTGACTAGTTAGTGCTGTATAAGAGCCAAGAGCTGTTTGATCTTGGTTCATTGCAGCCTGAACTAGGCTCTAACTCCACTTGGTGTAGCTTGAGCAAGTTTGACCTCTGCTCAGCTAGAATATTAAGTTCTTGATATGTGAGGGGATGGGGTTGGTAAAACCCTTGAGGTTCCCCCCTGCCCACTGGGGGGTACTCCCCGGCAAGGAATGCCGCCTGTGGGTTTTGAACTTGTGACGTCCTGTCAACTTGGTGACATTAACAAGTTGCCCCTACCAGATGAGTGAAGCCCTTGTGGGCATTGCAGCAGCACCAATTGTTGCAATAAAATCATCAAATAAAAGAGAGCCATAAAAAAATCATTACATAAAAAAATGAATGAGTTATCGAGCTCGTAATAAGCCTAAGCTCAACTTGTTTAACTAGATGAGCCTCAAAACTGCTCGAGGTTGGCTTGTAGCCAAGCTTCAGAGGGCTGCGCCTGAACGTCTCGTAAGAATCTTGGCTTGTTGCGCAGCCCTATCGCTGGTAGCCTGGTAGACTGTTTTAAGGTTCTGATTCACCGTATTGGATGTTGGTGTCTTACTTCTGGCTGCTTGGATGGAAGACTGGTGGTTGCAAGTAGGGATGGCAGTGGGGCAGGGCGGGGCGGGGGACAAGATCTCCACCCCCGCCCCGCCTCAAGATTTTATCCTCCACCCGCGGCCTCCATCCCCGGCGGGGAATGGATTTTATCCTCCATCCCTGCCTTCATGTCCTCCATCCCCGGTTCAAACGGGGATGAGGCGGGGCGGGGCGGGGATATTGCGGGGAAAAGTGGTCGGGGCGGGGCGGGGTTGGGGCGGGGCGGGGCGGGGAAAAGTGCACGTCCATCCCCCCGCCTCCACCCTCGGACGGGGATGGATTTTAACCTTCGTCCTTGCCTCCATCCCCGTTTCATACCCTTCATCCCCGGTCCAAACGGGGCGAGGCGGGGCGGGGCCCCGCTTTCCCCCGGTCCACTGCCATCCCTAGTTGCAAGCCTTTGTCATATAACTTGTGAGCATTTCTTTATACCACCAGGAAGAAATCCATGTACGTGGTTTCTTATTTTTACTTGCAACTTGGTTGATAGAATGTTTATATTGATGCTTCAGGTGGGCATATATTTCTGTAAAGTTTTCTTTTTCTTTTAGCCTTTGACGTGGATTGTCATCCACTAGGATTGTTCTAGTTCTTCTTGCTTTTGGATAAGCCTCTTTCACGGCGAGTTTCTGAAGGTAGATCAAGCGATACAAGGTTCCTTCTAGGCTAACATTATCTCCAGGTTAACAGTTTTATTTTCCAGATCTAAGATTTCAATATGTGAAGCTATTTGTGTTTTCTCATAGAAGCACCTGTATTTTAAGCATCTTCGAAAGAAGATAAGCTGCTCTCTGAATGTGGTGTAGTCTATGTCACACGGACTCTTCTAACAGGGCACCCGCACCCGCACCCGCACCCGCACCCGCACCCGCACCCGCACCCGCACCCGCACCCGCACCCGCACTCGCACCCGCACCCGCACCCGCACCCAGGCGGGTGCGACACATGGACACAGCTTCCTTTATGTTAGGTGAAGTCAACCACACTGAGGTCCATTTCTATCCAAAAGTAGATTCAATTAACCCTAATCAAGTCCATTTTTATTTATATTATATATATAAATACATAAATGCACACAAATACAGTGTTAACTTAAAAGGTTAATATATATATATATACTTACCGCACCCCCGCACCCAAGTTTTTTTAAAGTGCCGCACTGCCGCACCCGCACCTATGTGACATAGGGTGTAGTCCAGAGTTACCGGAAGCGCTTATGTAAAAGGGGAAGCGCGAAACGTCGCGCTTTCGAAGCGTGAGGGGAAGCGTCCCCCTTTTATGGGAAGCGTGCTTCCCCCACGTTTTCCCCTCGCTTCCCCATTTTTTTATTTTTTTCGCTTCCCCCTCGCTTCCGGTTTGCTTCCTAGGTCGCTTCCGGTTCGCTTCCTAGGTCGCTTCCAAGACGGTTCGGAATTTTCTTCTAAGTGGTCCCACGCTTCCCCGCTTCCTAAATTTTTGAAAGTGCCTTGCTTCCCGCTCCCGCTTCCCGTATCGCTTCCCGCTCCCGCTTCCTCGACTGGTAACTCTGGTGTAGTCTACCCATTCTGCTGAAATACCACTGTTATATAATCTACTATATGTGTTGCTCACAACTGTTTGTACCAACATCATACAATTGTTTTTTTTTTAATTTGAGGAGAGTATCAAAGTTATCAAGTTGCTGTGCTTAAAGAACCTGTCGTGCCTTGAGTGGAATTTGCATATATATATTCATATATTCATTTGAGCCCTACCAGGCCGTTGCATGCCTCTCTGGAAATTGCCTAGAAACAGAGAGAAGCAAATGTAAGTAAACTTACTCTTTGAAAAATGCCTGCATCTGTGATGATACTTTCCTGGAGATGTACAGTTGTGTGATTTATGCATCTGTGTGTTAGTCTTCTGAAACTACTACCTTTTTGAAGGGTGGTTCCATAGTTTTTCATTATTAGCGTGTTTTGCCATAATGGAACTCTGCTTGCTGAATATTTTTTTGCAGTAGGTCATCATTAAACTTGTTAAGGATCTGGTCCTGTTATTAAGGTTAAAAAGTTGGCGACTGTAGGTAGTAAACTAAATGTTGTCGATCGTGTTGGAACTTTGGGGAACTGAGAAGTTATGAAATTGACATGTATAACTTTTTAAAAGGAATAGATATGGGAATATTGTTATGGCTGTTTTTCTGCTTTTTTCTTCACTTCTGAATTCAGAATGATCTTTACTCAGATATAAGCATCAAACAAGATAGGTAACAATCGATGAAACTAATATAGGCTTATGATAGGTAGCAAAAGATGAACTAAAAAGTTTAATTTGGCATTGTAAAGGTGGTTGTGATGAATTGTTGAGGGATGTCCAAATAGACTAGTACGGGATAGTATGTCATTATTAATACTGTAATTATGCTTGTGCTTGGAGCGCCTTACCCAGTCCAGCAAGCATTCGACTGCCTGGACGTGAGCAAGATTGTAAGAATCTGAGTCATCTCAGTTCCATTAGATTTCTGTTCGGACTCCTGGGGCCTGCTGTTTGAATCTTAGTTTTTAAGGGTGTTCTAAGAGGCGTTGAGGGTGTGCGTCCTTAATGCCTCTCGACCATGTATGCCCTGAGGCTTAAGTCTCTCCAAGCGAAGTGAGGCTTAGGCATCTTCCTTAAAGAGGCTTAAGCCTCTCAATGAGGCCTGGGACTCTGTCAAAAGTCAACAATTAGCTGCTATTTGTTAAGTTACCAATATAATCTCTGAGAAAATCAAGTTGTCAACTATAAAGATCTCGCCACTTATATTACTAAAAAGAGTAAATTAAAAATGATGAACATGTTCAATTTTATTATTACTTATATGTTAAAAATTGCCTAAAATTATTTGAAAATAGACAATGAATCTATAGTTTCCATCGCCACAACAGAAAACAAGAAAAATGTGAGCTTCTCATAAAAAATTAAGTGAAGGCCTATGTCACATGGGTGCGGGTGCGGGTACAGGTGCGACACGGGTGCAGAGCAATTTCAAAAATTTTGGACATGGGGACACGGCTGTATATATATATAACAATAATAAGATTGTAAATTTTAAAGCAAAAATAAAAAAGTAATTCTATTGAAGTAACAACACAAACTTACTAAAATATAACACACAAAGAAGCTTGTGAGTGTGATAACAACAAAACTTTTCATAAATGAACAAAAATAGACTCGATCAAAGTTGACCGAGTTCAAAATTAATTTTAATAAATGGACAAAAATAGACTCGGCCAAAGTTGATCGAGTCCAAAATGTGGATGGACTCGGCCTCGGTGCGTTGATCGACTTCGACACTTAGTTGACCGTG
Organism: Nuphar pumila; assembly: GCF_984573655.1. Lineage (NCBI taxonomy): Eukaryota > Viridiplantae > Streptophyta > Magnoliopsida > Nymphaeales > Nymphaeaceae > Nuphar > Nuphar pumila. The sequence goes on from NC_143251.1 coordinate 136,534,921, forward strand.
TCCGCCCCGTGTCGACGTGGGTGCGTAGAACTTTTAGCAGAGTCCGTGTGACTTAGCTGAAGGCATAATCACAAATATTGGTTGCAGCTGTATCTTGCCAAGGCAAATTCTTGCAATAATATAGTTATAGTTGATAAATCTTGGGAAAACTCGGTGCTTGAAACTTATAAAAAAATATAAAAATAACTGAAATAAGTGAGAAAATAACATGTTTAGATAATAAATACACATAATAAAACAAATAAGAAAAAATATAAAAGAAATAAGAAAAATATATTTAAGATTTTAAAAAGCAGTAAAATGGGTAAAAGTATCCGACAATATCATGATACTATCAAGGTAATATCACGATATATATAAAAATTTTATTTTTTCAAAATGTCGCAAGATTTTGCCTTCAATATTGTTTTATAATATTATCACGATATTTTCAAAATATCATCTATATCTGTGACTGATTGAAGGCAATATTTCTTTTTTAATTTTATTGTTTTTATTGTGTACTTTAATATAATATTTCTTTTTTATAATATTTATATTCTAAAATCATATTTAGTCTTTCATTGAGCTTGTTTGGTTTGTGGATTGATGGGAATCTTGTATATAGATATAAAATTGATATTTGTTTTGTTTAAACTTGATAGGGTGCCATATCGAAAAGTATAAAAGAAAACAACAAAGAAATGTAGTTATAATTTGCACCATAGATTTGTTTTTCATAATTATTGCAATAATTATGACTTATTTATGCCCTATAGTGAATGGAGTATTTTATTCTAGTAGTTATGGATTTGTTCATACCTTTTAACTTTACATCTTGAAAAATATCGAGGCTTCTGCCTCGCCAGGCCTCGAGGCTTATGCTTCATTCATATTTTTTGAAAAATGCCTCATTATGCCTCACCTTTTTAAAAACCTTGGTTTGAACCATCAACATTTGTTTGAAGACCACACCTTGAATTTCATATAAAATGTATGTTTGTAATCGTGAAGGTATTAAGGCTCCATATGTTTCAATTTGGAACTCTCTCTCTCTCTCTCTCTCTTTATATTTATGGGTTAGGGGGGAATCACTTTTGCAGGCAGGCTGTTAATTTTTGAATTATAGTGTAAAAACATTCGAATCTTTGTGCCAACTGAAACTGAAACTCTTACAGGAAACAACATTTTAAGTTGGTTGATTTACTAATTCTGAAAACATTTGCAGGTTAATCAGGGGGGTTTTGGGTATGTGGAAAGTCTTGTGCGTTTTGCTGCCGATCTGGGACCTACTGCAAAGATGGTTGCACAGCGGAAAATAGAGCAGGGTAAGTTTGCGGAAGCCCGGGTCGCCTCCTTTCCAGCAACACCGGTGCGAGTTTCACCGGTTAATATGACAAGTGCTTGCACTGCATCAGGAGGCCAGTTTGTTTCAACGAAGAAAACCAATAGAGGTGAGGCCTTGGCTGTTCAACCTAGCCTAATTGGATTACCAGATTCGTTGACGGCTGTTGGTTCATCACCCTCCAGTTCAATGGCTCAACCTGATTCTAGGCGCATGCTGGTGCTTGGACCTGAGTTCGCTTCATCGGTTTCCCAATCAAAGCTTCTTGAAATTGTGTCAAGAAACGGTAATACTTGGATTGCTGGAAATGGAGATGCTGATGCAGATTCAAGACAACCAGCTTATTGCCATGACAATGGTGCAGCATTGCCTGGTCTGACCAAATGCATGTCAAGGCTGACGCAGGCCAATGAGCCAGGCCAAGGGATCATCTTTACAAGCAATGGTTTATGGCCTCATCACCCCGAGTTGCTGCGTCCATCTTATTCTCATCAGCCTCAACAAGCTGCAGTCATGGACATGTCGTTTGTTCAGGCACGCTTGAATGGTCTGAGCTCGTGCTACGGCCGGCAATGGCAAGGGTCTAAGCCAACAGAGCCTTTGGTTGAAATGCCAGTGTCTGATTCAACATATGCTTGGGAACAAAGTTGGAGTCTGAGAAACCAAGCCAGGCCGTCATCTCAACCCATTTCAGATAGTCAACAGCCAGATTTGGTACTTCAGCTTTGACTATCAATTTTTTTCAAAAATATTCTAAAATTTCCTTCATTGTCTCCCAATGTACAGTTGTGCCTATTTTGTTGCGGAAAATCTCTCTCTCTCTCTCATGCGCGCACACACACATCTGTAGGAGGATTAGCAGGGGTGTTTGTGTCATTCCCTTATGAAAGCAGCCCTCTTTCATAAGGAAAGCATCTTTCTTAAGAATGAAACAAGTATCTCCACGAGAAACATGTGGTGGAGGCCACATAATAAATGCAAAAATGCATCCTTCTTTCCTATGAACTAGTCAAAATGAGTTAATATTTTTGTCCCATGGGAAAGCCGTTTCCCTCTTGGGCGTCCCTTTCAAGGGAAAATTTTTCTCCTTGGGTGCGAGTGTAACAAAAGCCTCCCTGAGGATTCCGTGATGAGAGTTACGTTCGACCTTGGACGGTTTTGCATGAAAAGTAGGATAGGTTGGAAAACAATATTGTATTGCATAATGCAATTCCCTAATTTGGCCTAATTTTCTGTTTGATTTTTTGAAAAAAGTGAACTTTGTATGACTGCATATCCAAAATTTTTATTCTCGATTTTTATGACATTTTTACCTCTACAAATATACCACGATAGAACTCATACTTTGCAAATGTACCCAAAATATGCGAACCTCTTTTTACTAAAAAAAAATGACATGGGTAAGTGGACATTACAAATGCAGTACGACCTTTCCTGACTTCCAGAAATAGAGAATGAGAAAGAGATTCGAAGTTGGCATCCTGAGAAAAAACAGTTAGCATGAATCGTTAAAACGTAAAGTTGTGCAGAACACAATACTGAAATTTCAAGGAAAACCAGTACAGATTACACAAAAAGATGGTACCTTATTCTGTCACTTAATGCATCGGAAAGTTTCATACATCCTTTGAGCTCCTGTTTATCCAACGAATTCAGATTCTAAGGCCACAATGTTGATAAGCTCCTTGCTGCCAGATAAATCCAACACCTCTAAATTGTTCAAGTTTGAAACATCTGAGATCATTTTCAATAACAGAGCAATCATTCAAGGCCTGGAACCTCAAAAAGCATTCATTCATAACCAATTTTCGTAAGCCCTTCAAGTTTGAAATATCTGCCATCCCTTCCAAAGCATAGCAACTTGCAAGACAGTTTGATTAGAGAAGTGGAAGTTGAGGTAAAAACTGAAGCCCTTCACAATAATAAAAAATGAGCATCTTGAGTTGAGAAAGGCGATCAAGTTGAGGTCAAGAATGCAACCTCTTGCAGTGATCTAATTCAAGTATATGAAGGTTGTGAATGTCGGTGCAGGCAGGATATTCACAAATACAATATGACCTTAGTAACTCATGGTTGTAAATGTCCTCAAATAGAAAGAACGTTCACAAATGTGTGAGGACATTCACGTGCAAAGGCCATGACATTCACAAATGTGATAATATTTAGTTAAATGAGGTTCACACATTTTGGGTTTCTTAACAACTCACGGTTGCGAATGTCCCCAAAATGTGCAAATCTCTTTTTACTAATATCACATAAGGGGCACAATCAATAGCCATTCACAAATGTGAGAGTATTTACTAAAAAGAGATTTACATATTTTGAGGACATTGACAACCATGAGTTGTGAAGGTTGTACTGAATTTGCGAATGTCCTCCTACCTATGCCATCTTTTTTAGTAAAAAGAGGCCCAGACATTTTGTAGGCATTCACAAGTTTGAGTTGCGAACATTGTGCTATATAAGTGAAGGGGTAAAAATGTCTTAAAAAAGTTGAGAATCAAATTTTTTGATATGCGGAGAATTTGTCAAATTACTAGGTATTTTTGAGAATCACACCATTTTGCAAGGACAATAGGGTCATTTTTTGAAGTAAAAACCATGTTTGCAACACTTGAGAAAGTCTGGTATTGATGGCTACTACCTGAGGGCTGGGGAACAAAAAATTTCTCTGTTGCAAGCATGCCGGTGCACGTGTGAGGACATGAAAAATCAGAAACAAAAATTATTATTTGCATTGGATCAAAATTCTCCTAATTTTTGTAAAAAACTGCAAGATTAGAATTTTTGTAAAAACTGCAAGATTATAAGATCATGTGTTTGCAAATCCATGTTAAGAGTCCCATGCAGGAGGAAATGGTACAAAATAATCTTACCAATAGTTATGAGCCATCCAACACATTCTTTTTGGAGCTGTTCTCTTGACAAATTATGACACGAGGACACGCCATTTATGATCCCGTGTCTAGAGAACATTACCAGACATGCCATGACACGCTATCACACGACTGGGCAAGTACCAACCTTATTCTAATAGTTTCAAATAATTTTTATTGTTTCAACAATGCACTTATGTTAAAATGTTGGAACAATATTTTTAATTCATTAAAAAAACTAAAAATCATGTACTTGGGTCCTATTTTTCAAAAAATTTACAAACTTGCATCTCAAACCAGAGCTACCGATTTGTGACTTAGGTTTGTGCGCTGTTGAAGAAGTCCAAATGAATTTTTTGTTTTTTTGAAAGGCAAGCTGGGGTTAGGCAGACCTCCACCAGTTATTATTCAACCTACCACTGGGTTTTGAACCTGCAATGTCCCACCACAAAGAAACATGCACTGACAGCTCCTACCAACCGCATGGAGCCCGTTGGTGCATATGAATTTCCTTTTGTTTCTTCGTAACCCTATCTAGTTTGGATGATAGTGATATCTAAGGGGTGTCAATGGGTCGGGTTTGACTCAACTCTATCCGTACCAAACTCTATAGGGTTAGGGTTTGGTGATAAATAAGAAGGCCGGATTAGAATCCGGGTTTGACTTGAAGGGTCCGATTAATATATGGAGCTGAGTATGGTTTGTGAAATTTCATACTAGACTCGGGCCTGACCTGAGTTCCAATTAAGATCTGCAATTTTTCAATGTAAAAATAATAATAAAATATTATTTTACCGGGTATGATCTGGGTTTGGTTCATGTAATCCTTTAGAATCCAGGTATGGTTTCTCTCATGGTGGGTCTGATTAAACCTGTTTTCGGACCCAATACCATAATCTCAAATAAGGTTTGAGTTTGGTTTTACCTAGGTCCGAACCAAACCTCACCCATTGATACCGGACACCCCTACTGATATGATATCTAGGCATCCAAAATATTGCTAGGCATGGGACAATCACAATTCAAAAACCCACAGAAAGTAACCCTTGCCACAAGGTTGAAGTAGGGATGGCAGTGGACCAGAGCGGAGGCGGGGGACAAGGTCTCCACCCTCGCCCCGTATCAAAATCCTGCCCTCCATCCCTGCCTCCATCTACTGTTTTGATTTTAACCTCCATCTCCACCTCCACCTCCATCCTTGTTTCATGTCCTCCATCCTCGATCCAAACGGGGTGAGGAAGGGTGGGGCGGGACCCGTTTTTCCTCAGTTCATTGCCATCCTTAAAGAAGGATCGAGGATGGGGTGGGGATCGGGATGGGGCAGGTTGGGGAAAAGCGTAAGTCCATCTTCGCCTCCATCCCCGCACCAGTTTTGGTTTTAACCTCCATCCCCGTTTCATGTTCTCCATCCCTGGTCCAAACAGGGTGAGGCAGGGTGGGGCCCCGTTTCCCCCCTTCCACTGCCATCCCGAGGTTGAAGCTGAGCGTGCTCTTCGATGGGCCTCAAGTGCAGAAGCCAGCCAATGTGAGATCAGTGATGAGGTGCCTAAAACAAAAGCTCTTTAGTTTAAAACTAGTGAACTGACCATGCTTTTGCATGGGCTTTTGGCCCATTCAAAAACAATATATTACTTAATACCTATACAACAACAACAACAACAACAACAACAACAACAACAACAACAACAACAACTACGCCTTCATCCCAAAACAATTGGGGTCAGCGATATGAACCAAAAAAGAAATTCATTTTGGGTCTTCCACATGAATCCTTTTCCTCCAATCATTTCTATCCAACGCCATGTCCTCGGTGAGGTTCAAAGCATTCATATCCTTTCCTATCATCTCCATCCAAGTCTTCCTAGGCCTACCCCGACCTCTTTTAACTAATATATTTTCCGATTTCTCCAACCTTCTAACTGGAGCATCATTAGGCCTTCACCGAATATGTCCAAACCACCGTAAACGATTCTCTCGCATCTTATTTTCAATGGGCGCAACACCTACCTTCTTACGTATCTCTTCGTTCCGAATCTTATCTTATATTGTATTTCCACACATCCATCTAAGCATCCGCATCTCAGCTACACTCATTTTTTGAATATGATGTCTCTTGGCAGCCCAACATTCCGTACCATATAGTAAAGCGGGTCTAATAGTCGTCCTATAAAACTTTCCCTTCAACCGCAATGGCATTCTACGATCGCACAGCACTCCAGTAGCACTTTTCCATTTCATCCACCCAACCTTTATCCTATGATTTACATCTCCATCAATTTCTCCATACTTTTGAATGATGGATCCCAAGTATTTGAAATAATCATTCACCGGTATATCTTGCTCACCAAGCTTCACTACACTCCCATCACTACTTCGTTGCTTACTAAACCGACATTCCATATATTCAGTCTTACTCTTACTCAACTTAAAACCTCTAGCTTCCAATGTCTGTCTCCATAATTCTAACTTAGCATTAACCCCAGCTCTAGACTCATCAATCAAAACAATATCATCAGCAAACAAGATACACCACGGTACATTATCTTGAATTGATCTCGTAAGCTCATCCATCACTATCGCAAATAGGAAAGGGATTAAAGCAGATCCTTGATGTAACCCAACCGTTATCGAAAAATTGGTTGTCACCCCTCCACAAGTGCGGACATTGGTTACTACTCCTTCATACATATCTTTAATTATACTAATGTACTTGAGAGAAACACCTTTCTTCATCATTGTCCACCAGAGAACGTCCCTAGGTACTCTATCGTATGCCTTCTCTAAATCAATAAAAACCATATGCAAATCTTTGTTCCTCTCTCTATATCTTTCAATAAGTTGTCTAAGAAGATGTATAGCTTCCATAGTTGATCTTCCAGGCATAAAACCAAATTGATTCTCCGATATCATGACAACCTTCCTCAACCTAGACTCAATCACCCTCTCCCAAAGTTTCATAGTATGACTCATGAGTTTTATACCACGATAGTTTGTGCAATCTTGTATATCACCCTTATTCTTATATAAAGGCACCAAAGTACTCTTCCTCCACTCATTAGGCATCTTATTTGTTCGCCAAATCAAGTTAAAAAGATTTGTCAACCATTCTAAACCTTTCTCTCTCAAGCATTTCCAAGCCTCGATAGGTATATCATCTGGGCCAACTGCCCTTCTTGATTTCATTTTCTTCAAAGCCTCTGCAATTTCTTTCTTTTGAATCTTGCGCATGAAGTCACGATTTATCTCATGAAAAGGAATGGAGAAGTCTCCAAGATCTTGAGCATGACTATCATTAAATAGCTTATCAAAATAATCTTTCCATCTCTCCTTAATCTCCTCATCTTTGACTAAAACCCTTTGCGTTTCATCTTTGATACATCTAACCATACCCAAATCCTTCGATTTCCTATCTCTCATCTTTGCAAGCCTATAAATATCCTTCTCGCCTTCTTTGGTATCCAACTTGTCATAAACCTCCTTATATACCTTAGCCCTCGCGTTTCGAACAACTTTTTTAGCTTCCTTCTTTGCTATCATATACTTCTCCAAATTCTCATTATCACGACTCTTACTTAGATTTCTATAACACTCTCTTTTAACCTTAATAGCTAATTTGACATCCTCGTTCCACCATGATGTATCCTTACCTAGTGGTGCACCGCCTTTAGACTCACCTAATACCTCCTTAGCTACTTTTCTCATACCACCCGCTATCTTATTCCACATTGATTCTGAATCCTCCTCGAGACACCAATCAACTTCCTTAACTACCTGCTCTACAAACATTCCTTGTTTAGCTCCTTTCAGTGCCCACCACTTAATTCTAGGATCTATCCTATGTCTATCCCTTTTGCGGCATTGTCTAATTCTAAGATCTAAAATTAAGACTCTATGTTGTGTAGCTACACTTTCTCCCGGTATAACCTTACAATCGATGCAACAACCCCTATCTCTCTTTCTAAGTAGGAAAAAATCTATCTGACTCGTATTAACCCCACTTTTAAATGTTACTAGGTGAGACTCCCTCTTCCTAAACCAAGTGTTTGCTAAGATCATATCATAGGACAAACAAAAATCTAAAATCCTTTCTCCACTTTCATTTCTTTCTCCTATACCATAGCCTCCATGGATATTCTCAAATCCATCCCTACTAATGCCTACATGTCCATTAAGGTCACCGCCGATGAAAAGCTTTTCTCATAAGATGTCTCTTGTACTACTCCATCTAAATCTTCCCAAAATTGATGCTTAATGGAATCATCTAAACCTACTTGAGGTGCATAAACACTAATAATATTAATAATATCCGTACCTAATACTAATTTAATAAGTAAAATTCTATCACCCTTCCTACGGACCTCAACTACATTATCTATAAACTGACGACTCATAACAATCCCTACTCCATTCCTATTCCTATTTATTCCTGTATACCAAATCTTATATCCCCAAGGTTCTATCACTTTAGCTTTCTCACCTACCCATTTGGTCTCTTGAAGACATAAAATATCAATCTTTCTCCTACACATAACATCTACTAACTCTACCAACTTACCAGTTAAAGACCCTATGTTCCAAGTGGCTAACCTAATTTTATGGTCTTGGACTAACTTCTTTACCCCCACCCGTCCAACAAAGTGAGGGAACCCTTGCCTATTTGACACCACACCCGGGCGCCGGTGTGACGCGTCGCTTCTGGGCGACGACCTAGCAACCCTTGCACATTTATCACTGCCTCCGGGCCTAGAGAGTACAGCGCGTCGCTCAGTAGGGAACGCCCCAACGAAATTCTCATATTGGTTCATTTTCATAGGATATGACAAAGTTTTTATGCTGGCTGTCACAGGCCTACCGCAACCCTCCTCCTTTATCCGGGCTTGGGACCGGCAGTGTATAACTACACAGACGGAGTTAATACCTATAGCATTTTAAAAATGGAAACTAAATAGAAATGCCAGTTAATCATAGCAAGTTCCTTGGCTTTTTTTTATCATTCAAATTGCCAACTATATTGCCTTGAAAAAGTGCCACAATGTGGATGCATGGAAAACAACAAAAACAACTACTACGCCTTCATCCCAAAACAATTGGGGTCGGTGATATGAACCAAAAAAGAAAATCATTCTGGGTCTTCCACATGAATCCTTCTCCTCTAATCATTTCTATCCAATGCCATGTCTTTGGTGAGGTTCAAAGCATTCATATCCTTTCCTATCATCTCCATCCATGTCTTCCTAGGCCTACCCCGACCTCTTTTAACTAATATATTTTCCCATTTCTCCATCCTTCTAACTGGAGCATCATTAGGCCTTCGCCGAATATGTTCAAACCACCGTAAATGATTCTCTCTCATCTTATTTTCAGTGGGTGCAACGCCTACCTTCTTACGTATCTCCTCGTTCCGAATCTTATCTTTCATTGTATTTCCACACATCCATCTAAGCATACGCATCTCAGCTACACTCATTTTTTGAACATGATGTCTCTTGGCAGCCCAACATTCCGTACCATATAGTAAAGCGGGCCTAATAGTCATCCTATAAAACTTTTCCTTCAATCGCAATGGCATTTTACGATCACACAACACTCCAGTTGCACTTTTTCATTTCATCCACCCAACTTTTATCCTATGATTTACATCTTCATCAATTTCTTCATACTTTTGAATGATAGATCCCAAATATTTGAAACAATCATCCACCGGTATTTCTTATTCACCAAGTTTCACTACACTCCCATCACTACTTCGTTGCTTACTAAACCGACATTCCATATATTCTGTCTTACTCTTACTCAACTTAAAACCTCTTGCTTCCAATTTTGTCTCCATAATTCTAACTTAGCATTAACCCCAACTTTAGACTCATCAATCAAAACAACATACACTACGACCCATTTTCTTGAATTGATCTCGTAAGCTCATCCATCGCTATAGCAAATAGGAAAGGGCTTAAAGCAGATCCTTGATGTAACCCAACCGTTATAGGAAAATTGGTTGTCACCTATCCACAAGTGCGAACATTGGGTACTACTCCTTCATACATATCTTTAATTATACTAATGTACTTGAGAGAAACACATTTCTTCATCATTGTCTACTAGAGAACGTCCCTAGGTACTCTATTGTATTCATTCTCCAAATCAATAAAAACCATATGCAAATCTTTGTTCCTCTTTTTATTTCTCTCAATAAATTGTCTGAGAAGATATATAGCTTCCATAGTTGATCTTCCATGCATAAAACCAAATTGATTCTCCGATATCATAACAACCTTCCTCAACCTGGACTCAATCACCCTCTCCCAAAGTTTCATAGTATGACTCATGAGTTTTATACCACGATAGTTTGTACAATCTTGTATATCACCCTTATTTTTATATAGAGGCACCAAAGTACTCTTCCTCCACTCATTAGGCATCTTATTTGTCCGCCAAATCTTGTTAAAAAGATTTGTCAACCATTCTAAACCTTTCTCTCCCAAGCATTTTCAAGCCTCGATAGGTATACCATCTGGGTCAACTGCCCTTCTTGATTTCATTTTCTTCAAAGCCTCTGCAATTTTTTTCTTTTGAATCTTGCACATGAAGTCACGATTCATCTCATGAAAAGGAATAGAGAAGTCGCCAAGATCCTGAGCATGACTTTCATTAAAAAGCTTATCAAAATAATCTTTTCATCTCACCTTAATCTCCTCATCTTTGACTAAAACCCTTTGCATTTCATCTTTGATACATCTAACCATACCCAGATCCCTCGATTTCCTATCTCTCATCTTTGCAAGCCTATAAATATCCTTCTCTCTCTCTTTGGTATCCAACTTATCATAAATCTCCTTATATACCTTATCCCTCGTGTTTTAAACTACTTTTTTAGCTTCCTTCTTTGCTATCATATACTTCTCCAAATTCTCATTATCACGACTCTTACTTAGATTTCTATACCATTTTCTTTTAACCTTAATAGCTAATTTGACATCCTTGTTCCACCATGATGTATCCTTACCTAGCGATGCACCACCTTTAGACTCACCCAATACCTCCTTAGCCACATTTCTCATGCCATCTGCTATCTTAATCCACATTGATTCTGAATCCTCTTCGAGACTCCAATCAGCTTCCTTAACTACCTGCTCTACAAACATTCCTTGTTTAGCTCCTTTCAGTGCTCACCACTTAATTCTAGGATCTATCCTATGTCTATCCCTTTTGCGACATTGTCTAATTCTAAGATCTAAAATTAATACTCTATGTTGTGTAACTACACTTTCTCCCAGTATAACCTTACAATTGATGCAACAACCCCTATTTCTCTTTCTAAGTAGGAAAAAAATTATCTGACTCATATTAACCCCACTTTTAAATGTTACTAGGTGAGACTCTCTCTTCCTAAACCAAGTGCTTGCTAAGATCATATCATAGGACAAACCAAAATCTAAAATCCTTTCTCCACTTTTGTTTCTTTCTCCTATACCATACCCTCCATGGATACTCTCAAATCCATCTCTACTAATGTCTACATGTCCATTAAGGTCACCACCGATGAAAAGCTTTTCTCCATAAGATATCCCTTATACTACTCCATCTAAATCCTCCCAAAATTGACGCTTAATGGAATCATCTAAACCTACTTGAGGTGCATAAACACTAATAATATTAATAATATTCATACCTAATACTAATTTAATAAGTAAAATCGTATCACCCTTTCTACGAACCTCAATTACATTATTTATAAACTCACGACCCATAACAATCCCTACTCCATTCCTATTCTTATTTATTCCTATATACCAAATCTTATATCCCCAAGGTTCTATCATTTTTGCTTTCTCACCTACCCATTTGGTCTCTTGTAGACATAAAATATCAATCTTTCTCCTACACATAACATCTACTAACTCTACCAACTTACCAGACCCTATGTTCCAAGTGGCCAACCTAATTTTATGGTCTTGGACTAACTTCTTTACCCCCCCCGTCCAACAAAGTGAGGGAACCCTTGCCTATTTGACACCACACCTGAGCACCAGTGTGACGCGTCGCTTCTGGGCGACGACCTAGCAACCCTTGCCCATTTATCACTCCCTCCGGACCTATAGAGTACAACGCGTCGCTCAGTAGGGAATGCCCCAACGAAATTCTCATATTGGTTCATATTCATAGGGTATGACTAAGTTTTTATGTTGACTGTCACTAGCCTACTGCAACCCTTTTCTTTTATCCCGACTTGGGACCGACAAATAGTCATACACAGGCGGAGTTGGATGCATGGAAAACATTTAAAAAAAATTATTACGAATATATTTGCCAACTTGAAAATCATTCGTGATACTCTTTCATATTGCTTTAAAACAACGCGAGGATATCTTGCACAGTCTGGCTTTACCTTTCTATTTTTTTTTTATATTTTTCTCCTTGCCACTGTGTTCTGAAGAAAAGCTGGCACAAAGGGCATCACTTATTTTATTGATATATGCTGTCATTGGAGATCACATAGACAATTGGGCACATTCTCTGCATAACATAATGAAGTTGACTTACATAGGCATAAATAACAAGGTAACTTTATTCAAGTGTCATTGGTTTTATCCCACATCAACAAGAGTTGACAAAGCCTCAGGCATTGTGGAGGTGAATCATAAATCAAGGTTTGAAACATATGAACCATTCATATTATCCTCGCAAGCTCAACAAGTTAACTATACTTCATATCTGAATATAAGAAAGTCAGATAGAAATAAATGGTGGGCGGTTTGCAAGGTGAAGTCTAAACTATACCCCGAGTATGATCAGTTACAGGAAGACAAGATTGTTGAAAAAGATGATTATTATCAATCAGATGATTTGTATGACTTCTCTTATGGTCACAATGTCGCACATGGTCTGCATCTCACATCTCCATTGTCTGATGGCACACGTATGAAAGAATGTGATCCAAATGATATACTAAGTGGATGGGTGCTCAATGAAGAAGAAGAGGACGAAGATGAGGAGGAGGAGGAAGAATAATATGAAAGTCAAACAAGTAATGAGAAAGCATACTCGAGCTAGTGAAATACAATTTATAATACATACCTTATGTTTGATGTGAATTATTTAAATGATTTGAATGTATTAAAATGTATTGCAGTGATTTGAATGTATTAAAATGTTTGATGTGAATGATTTGCAACGTATTGCAATGATTTGAATATATTACAATGATTTGAATGCATTGCAATGTTTGAATGTATTGCATGAAGTTGTTTTCGATTTAATTATGTATCCATGAAGATATAGAGTTGTGTAACTGATCCAAATAAACTTTTTATTTGTTAGAATATGGTTTATGGAGGTCACAGTGGTCGAGCACTCAGTGGTAGTCAGTCTCAACCTTCATCTTCACGGGCTGCTTCGATAGGTATATCATTTAACTAATTATATACTTGATTAGTTTAAATGTGCATTGTGTGAATTTCTAACTCAATTTTCTATAAGTGATGTTTCACTTGCACATGACCCACCTACACTATCTATTCATACACGTCACGAGACAATGCCGGATGTAAGGTCTTCTTAGTCTGACACACGACGACTCATTCAAATAGTGTATATTGATAGTCAACCGTAAGTATTTTATTCACTTATCCAATACTTATCTTATAAATAGTGTATATCGACAGTCGATTGTTAATGTGTATTAATTTATGTGCAGTGCGTGGTTCGAGCCACAAGAAGTAGTACAAGAAATTAAGAAGTCACTACTGCAGCATCTTTCAGGACCGATTGCTCAATGAAAAGAGTACCCAAAGGAGATGTTAGACAGATTATTGTCCTCATTTATGGTATGCAATCGTTTATCATAACTAATGTGTTTTATATTTAATTTTTTGTTATAGTCATGTATGTTAACTTTCTGAAAGTATTTGTAGGCTTCACATCACTTCGCGACTGCGAACGAGGAGAAAGGCGTGAGGGTAGTGTGGCAGAAGGTGGTTGTCAATCGATTTATCGACATGCTGCATAATATGAAGACTGCAGCAATAAAAGCAGCTGGTGGGATAGATGATCCACTGCAATGGAAGGGTCATGACCCTTCTACTATCAGGAAAGATTATTGTGGGAGAATATACGACAAGTGAGCGAGCAATGAATTTTAAAACCGCTCAGCAAAGGCTACACAAAACTGAGCGAAGATGCCTGATGCCTATCTATACACAGGTGGATCTAGGAATTTTGGGAGCTACCAAAAGAAAATGGTAACTCATCAATATATATATTATCAAATTTATAAGTATTTCTGCATATTTTTTAATTGATTTTTTTTATCATTTAACTTTGTAGGAAGCAGAAAAATGAGGCATTGTGCCTTACAATGATGTATTTGTTGAAACACATAAATGTAAGAGCACGAGAGAGTTTGTATCAGAGAAGGCGAGAGCGACATCGGTATATATTTATTGTATTAATAAACATTGTAATATACAAGTTATTATGAATTACATTATCATAAATATTGTAATTCTTAATTATTAATTTATATTGTAATCATTACTTTATAGGAGTCATACGAGCAACAGATAGTAGAGCAATATGGTGATGACTTCACTCAGCATCTGCCTTTTGATCCTGCAGCATGGGTAACTGCAACTGGTGAACCTAAAAAGGGTCGTGTGTTCGGGTTTGGCAGTAACATGAACACCATACCAATCGTTGCCTCCTACAGCCAGGGCTCTCAGAGTTCTCCGGCCAACATCAACTCCCACCATCCGATTGAACCTGCTATGTCTTGGGATGGTGTTTGTCAGCGTCTTGAGGACAAAATGCATGACTTTTTACACGAAGCCATTTCTGACCTTGTCCATAATGAGTTGTGTAACTTTTTTTGGGACAGGGAAACTTCATCTGAATTTAACATGAGCTCTGGTACCCGTCAGGTATAAAGATTCATGTAATTTGTTTCATGTCGTTAGATTTCAAACTAGTATATACATGATTGAATACATATAAGCATGATTTCATCACTATAAATTTTTTTGACTGCCTTATAACACATATATGCATGATTGAATTACTATGAAAGTTTTTTGACAACCTTAGAACACATACAAACATTCTTTCATCACTATGACAACTTTAGAACACATATGAGCATGATATTAGCATATATGAAAGTTTTTTGACTGTCTTATAACACATATATGCATGATTGAATCAATATAAAAGTTTTTTGAGAACCTTAAAACACATATATGCATGATTGAATAACTTTAAAAGTTTTTTGACTACCTTAGAACACATATGAACATGATTGAATCACTATGGAATTTTTTTGACAACCTTAGAACACATATGAGCATGATATTATCATATATGAATTTTTTTTGACTGCCTTATAACACATATATGCATGATTGTGATACATGACACATTTAGTTGACAACCTTATAAACATTATATGCATGCGTGAATCACTGTGATATTTTTTTGACAACCTTAGAATACATATATGCATGATTAAATCACTATAAATTTTTTTTGTCAGTCTTAGAACACATATTTGAATTCTGTTATTGCCCTTCACTTTATTGCTAGTCTATGTGTCATTCAACCATTTACTTTAATTGCATTAGACTAGGTGCATTGCATATAATTTATTTCATTATATTTTGTTTATCAATACTAACATTTTGGTTCTCTTGTAGGATGCTGGAGATGATCAGCGTAGAGGAGCTGATGGAGGCATGGATGGAGGGGCAGATCGAGACAATAAAGAGGATGATGCCCTGAATCTTGGCGAGGATTAGATTAATCTGTTTAATTTGTTTCATGTATTTTTTATGTGTACTTTATTTTTTATACACAAGTTATATAAATTGTATAACGAGAAATTTTTCTCGATATTCATATTTCAAAAAAAATTTATTTTTTTAAAATTAGCGACGGATATTATTCGTCGCTAATATTTGTCGCCAATTTAAATTGGTCGATGTTTTGTGACAAAATTTAATTCGCCGCTAATCCCTCGCTCAATTGGTGACGGATATGTATTCGTCGTTAAATTTTAGTGACAAAATACATTCCTTCGCAAAACCAAATCAATCCTTATTTAGCGACAGATTAGCGATAGATATTATATGTCTCTAATTAGCGATAGATTGGCGACAAATAAACTATCGTATTTTAGCGACTAGGATTATGCAATGTTCGATTTCTGTTGTTAATTCATCGCTAAACACGTTAGCGACGGATAGCATCCATTGCTAATTCACATTTTTCTTGTAGTGAATTGAGCTTTATGAATTGATCACGAGATAACTCTTCTAAAAAACATTTAACTTTTTAATGTTTTATAAAGTTTGATAATATATAAAATAAATATAATACATACAATATATGTTTCATACATGTACAAAACATATATAATATACATTTTATGTATATTATATATAATATATCTATAAAATATAAAATATAAAAATATATAATATGTAAAATGACCTATACAAGCCAAGATGAGCCTAGCTTTCCATGTTCATGCTTGACTCATTAATCTAAATGAGTCGGGCCGAGGCGAACGACAAGCTGCTCATCTGGTTTCCCAGCCCCAGTGTTTATGCCCACCCTAGTTCAGATTCCTAGCTCCGCCCATGCGTGCATCCATATCTAATGTACAATGACATAACAACCAAAGACACCAATATATAATGGTACCTGTTAGGCTAGCTACTGCTTTCATCACACTTTTCTTGCACTTCTGATAATAGAGATCCACTAGCAGCACTGTCTTCTGCAAGGCATTAAAGCGTCACAAAATGCATGCATCATGTGAGTGAAATAAAATCCATCATTTTGCAGAACCAAAAAAGGAGGAAATAAAGAATTAGAAAGTAGAATGGTGACCATCAAAATGTCTCTCACCATTATGTGCTCTCAGTAGCTTACAGCTAACCCAGATTATCATAATATTAGAAGGCACACACATTTATAGAATTCCCTGTGTGATCAATGGAGAAGTTGGCCAAGAAAGCTTGGAAATTTTGCATGTGTGGGACCCACTAGTCATGTTCAAGATGGTCCGATGAAATGGTTTGAAAACCTAATTTGTCAGCACCTCTTGACCAGCTTTCCGAGCAACTTCGTATCCCCATTTAGCCACAATTTTCTCAAGAAAGTTTATAAAACGTCGAAGAACAATAAGTAATTAATTGGGTAAGATCGTGACGTGAATTGTGATGAAATTTCTTCCTCTTCGTTGTCACTTTCATCTTGCTTTTGAACTCTTGAACAAATGAGCTGTCAGTGCATGTTACCACAACCTTGTGGTGGGACGTAGCAGGTTTAAACCCTTGCGTTGAATAATAACTGGTGGAGGTTTGCCAAACTTGACGGAAGATCCCAACGACTTAAGTAGGGATGCCCATGAATAGGATTTAATCGAATACGACTCCATTTAGTGGGATTTGGTGAGCAAACCATATCTCATTTGGATATGTTTTTGATTTTTTGATATCAAATCTGATGGATATCCAAATCCAATTACATGTAAAAAAATAAGGTTTGGTACGAGTTTTTGACCATCAGAATCCGAATATGAATCAGTTTAGCTAAATTGTATTAGTCAGATTTGGTATTAGCCACATCGGACCCGAATGTGAACCCTTTTACATCCTTATTGGCAAGGGCTTCGCCTTCCTGATCAGGAGCAAGGAACCATCACAGTTCAAATTCCACTGTCGGCAACAAAGACTTCAAGGGTTTCACCGATCGGAGGCCTACTAATGTGAAGTTGGCTATAGGGGGTGGTTTTCCCAAACTTCATGCTCGCTTTTGAGCCATAAGTTCATCATATTGTGGTCATATCCTTTTGGTATGAAATCATTGAAATGACTATCTTTCCCATGGGCATGAAACAAACATTCCCATGGGAAAACGTAGAGCGCACGACCTACATGGCAGGGAAGTAAGCCCCACATTTTTTCGCTGAGTTCACCCACTTCATACGAAAATGGCCTCCCACCGAGAGTAATGTGCAAGACATTTCCCCACGAAAGGGATAAAATCACAGTATCTTGTCCTGTGCCAATGAAAAAGGCAATCAATCCCTTTTAATCACGCCACATATTATAACAAGTGCGGTAACTTTTTAAGAGGATGGGAGTCATTTTGCTTTCATATTTTTACGAATTGAGATAAGGTGCAATGTGATTGCATACTTTAAAATGTGCTGCTGTACCTGATCACCGATCATCTGCTTTTGGGTCTCCCACGGCTGGCAGGTTGTATCTCAAAGATGCATGGTGAGGGCTCAGATGCAGCAGCACACTTCACATTGCACCTGATCCACCCTCACTATCCAGTTGGCACATAATGACGTTTCCTCCAAAGTTTCAAAAATGAGTCTGAAAAATAGTCAGCTACACAGCATCTGAATCCAATTACATGTAAAAAATGTAGTTAATGCTCCACACGTCTACGTAGTTACGTGTGAGATCATGTAGATGGTGGTTGCTGGTTTTGTGGAGTGACATGTTCAGCCACCTTGAGAAAAGGCTGGAGGTTAGAAGTAAGTAGGTAGTTGTAACTTGAGCCTAAAGAATAGGATATGAACCAAATTTGTAGAGACACGTAGCTAGTAGGAAGTTTTTTCTTTTTTAAGTGCTTTATAAATTTGCTACGTAAGAAAGTTAAGTATGAAAGAAGTGAATGAGTTTTTTAGTAAGGTATGCTTCTCTATTTTTAGCATCTTTTAGTGAACCATCCTTTGTCGTGAAAGTCTTCTAGATAAACCATACCAACATAGTCAAAGCACCAGGTTTGAGGTGTCACTGAGAGTGAAGGCATTGCAGAAGCAAAAGTGTTGGATCGTGAAGGTTATAGGTTACGTTGAATACGTGAAGAGGTTGGTTAACCATGAACGTGACATCTGGTATGAATTCTTTTAACTTATCACAAACTATAATACTCATTTTCAATGAAGAAAATTATGAATTTTGGAGCATCAAAATGAAAACATTTTTTATTTCTCAAGATTTATGGGAATTGATAGATAATACAAGTGTTGTTGAGAATGAGAAGTCACCTAGAAAATCAACAGAAAAGTTAGATATCCGGAGAAAAGATGCAAAGGCATTATTGGTCCTACAACGGGCAGTCACAGATACCATCTTTCCAAGAATTGCAAATGCAATCACATCAAATGAGGCATGGACTATTTTAAAACAAGATTTTCATGAAGACAAGAAGGTAACCACTATTAAGTTACAAACTTTGCGCCGGGATTTTGAAACAATTTTTATGAAAAATGGTGAATCTGTGCAAGTTTTTTCTCTAGACTCTTGGTTATTATAAATCAAATGGGATCTTTTAGTGAGGTTATTTCTGATCAAAAGATTGTGAAAAAAGTTATAAGAAGTCTTCCTCCTAAGTTTGACCATATTGTAACAACAATTGAAGAGTCTAAAGATTTGTCATCATACAATCTCAATGAGTTGACCAGTTCCTTGTTAGCACACGAAAGTCGTATGAATAGAGATGAAGAAAAAACTGTTGAGCATGTTTTTTAGGTTAAAGTAAAAAGTTCAAACAAGGAGAAAATTACTGGTGGGGCCAATGATCAAAAAGGTGGATTTAGAGGTCACGACAGAGAAGGATATAGAGATAGTTTTCGAGGCAGAGGAAGAGGACGTGGTAGGTATGGTGTAGAATTTTCTAAGGAAGGTAACATCCACAAACCGAGTTATAAAGCAAAACAATGGTTTCATTGTAAAAAAATTGGTTATGTTAAAGCAAATTGCTTTGAAAAAAATAAACAACATGCAAATATTGTAAAGGAGGATGTTAACCTATTTCTTACAAGTGTTGACAATGAAAAAAAAGATGCTTGGTTTTTAGATAGCAGGTGTAACAATCACATGTCAGGAAAGAAAGAACTTAATGAATCAGTTAAGTTGGAGGTCTGGTTGGGGGATGATAATAAAGTAAAAGTTGAAGAAAAAGGTACCATTGCAGTGAGAATCAAACAGGTAAAGAAAATTTATTCAGGATGTTTACTTTGTACCTGGTTTGTCTCATAACCTACTTAGTGTAGGTCAATTGATTAAAAAAGATTACTTGGTCTATTTTCATGATGAAGTATGTGAGATAAAAAATAAAAAGATTGGCTTGGTGATTGCAAAAAATCCCATGCTTCAAAATAAGTTGTTTCCACTTAAGGTTACAACTATGGATACATGTGCTCTAGTGGCTGGTGTTGAGGATCAGTCAAAACTATGGCATTTACGATATGGGCACTTGTATTATAGTGGTTTGAATTTGTTAAATCAAAAGAGTATGGTATATGGTTTACCATCTATTTCTATGTCTAACAAAGTGTGTGAAGGTTGTGCTTTTGGAAAACAACACCGAAGTTCATTTTCAGTAGGAAAAGCGTGGAGAGCTACGAGACCATTTGAACTTGTTCATGCCTTTGATAAATTCAAGGAATTTAAAGTGCTAGTTGAAAAAGAAAGTGGTCTTCCAATAAAAACTCTTCGTACTGATAGAGGAGGTAAATTTGTTTATAATGAGTTTGAGTTGTTTTGCAAGGAAAATAAAATACACATGCAATATTCAATGAGAAAAACACCACAACAAAATGGAGCTGAAAGAAAAAATAGAACAGTGGTTGAGATGGCACACAGTATGCTTTTTGAAAAAAATTTATCATATGATTTTTGGGCAAAATCTGTAGCAACATATGTGTATCTTCTGAATATATCTCCTATAAAAGCATTTTGAAATAAGGTACCATATCAAGCATGGTGGAACCACAGACCTAGTGTAAGTCATTTATGCATATTTGGATGCACTGTTTATGCTTTGATTGATGTTTCTGAATGTTCCAAGTTAGAAAAGAAGAGTGAAAAATATGTGTTTATTGGTTATAGTCTTGAGACCAAAGGGTATCGTCTTTATAATCCAGTTATCAAGAAACTAATTATTAGAAAAGATGTGATCTTTGATGAAGAAAGTTGCTGGAAAAGGGAAGATGATGAAGTAAAGAATGTACCATTTGAAGAATTGGATGGATATGCACTAGACGAGTCTATGTCTTCTAGTAATTCATCACCAACAACCTTTGAAAGTACTCTTGACTCAGATTCACCTCCAAGAAAGGTAAAATCGTTGGATGAAATATATGAAAAATGTATGTTTGCTCTTCTTGCATTTGAACCATCAAGTTATGATGAAGCATGTAAAAGTGTGTAATGGATAAATTCAATGAAAGAGGAAATTTCATTGATAGAAAAAATAAAACTTAAGAATTAGTGGACTTGCTGTGTGATAAAAAACCTATTGGGGTAAAATGGGTTTTCAAGGTTAAGCATGATGTTGATGGCAAGATAAAAAAAATATAAATCAAGACTTGTGGCAAAAGGCTATGTTCAAAAATATGGTGAAGATTTTCTAGAGACTTTTTCTCCCGTAGCTAGATTTGAAACTATTCGTATGGTTCTTGCAATTGCAGCTCAACTAAAGTGAAAAGTTTTTCAACTTGATATAAAATCGACATTTTTGAATGGTTATTTAAATGAAAAAATTTATGTAGAGCAACCAGAAGGTTTCTTTATTGCAGGAAAGGAAGAGAAATTGTATAAGTTAAACAAAGCCTTGTACGGACTCAAGCAAGCACCACGTGCCTGGTATAGTCGGTTAGACTCATACTTAAAAATGAGTTTAAAAGGAGTGAAAGTGAACCTACATTGTATGTCAAGAAGGAAGGTGTTAACATTATATTTGTAAGTATATATGTTGATGACATTATCTATACAGGCACTTCGTTTAAACTCAATAAAGAGTTCAAAATGTGCATGATGAATGAGTTTGAGATGACAGACTTAGGCTTGCTAAGGTTCTTTTTTGGGCTACAAATTTATCAATCAGATGAAGGCATTTTTATTTCACAAGAGAATTATGCTTCAGTTCTACCGAAAAGATTCAATATGAATAAGTGTAAAGTATGCTCTACACCTATAAATATATCTAAGAAGTTATGTGCAGATGATGGAACTCCAAAAGTATATGAGAAGCATTATAGAAGCATGGTTGGCGGGTTGATGTACTTAACTCATACTCAGCCAGATATTGCATTCTCTGTGAGCATGGTCTCAAGATTTATGCATTATTCATCAGTTCATCACTTGAGAGAAACTAAACGCATTATGCATTATGTTCGTGGAACAATTGATTTTGGAATATGGTATAAATCATCAACTAATATCACTTTATGTGGTTTTTCTTATAGTGATTGGACGGGTTTGAAAGATGATCGAAAAAGCACAAGCGGATTCATATTCTCATTCAGATCTGGAGCGGTTACTTGGAGCTCAAAAAAACAAAATTCAGTGACTTTATCATCAGCAGAAGCTGAATATATAGTTGTCACTACAATAGCGTGTCAAGTCATTTGGATGAGAAGAATTCTGGAAGATGTCAAACCGGGTCAAGAGAAGCCTACAAAGATTTTTTGTGATAATAACTCAACAATTTCTATGACAAAAATTCTTGTTTTTCATGGATGAACAAAACATATGGAGATCAAATATCATTTTATTAGAGAGGTAGTGTCAAGAGGACTTGTTGCAATGAAGAAATGTGCATCTGAAGAACAAGTTGTTGATGGTTTCATAAAGTCATTACCACTGATAAAATTTGTCAAGTTTAGAGAAAGTTTAGGAGTATGTAGGTTGTCGCATTAAGGGAGAGTAGTGATCTTGTTCAGCCGCGTTCAGAAAAGGTTGGAAGTTAGAGGTATGCAGGTATGAGCCTAAAGAATAGGATGTGAACCAAAATTGTAGAGACATGTAGCTAGTGGGAAGTTTTTTTCTTTTTTAAGTGCCTTATAAATTTGCGATGTACAAAAGTTATGTATGAAAGAAGTGAATGAGGTTTTTAGTAAGGTATGTTTTTTTGTTTTTAGCAACTTTTAGTGAACTTCCTTTATAGTGAAAGTCTTCTAGATAAACCATACCAACAAAAAAATCATATTTGATATGAGTTTTTCAACATTAGAATCCAAACATAAATCTCGTTTCGCTGTATGCCTTCCTGGTTAAGGGTGACCATGGTTTGTCATTTGACATGGGATAGTCACAGTTCAAAACCTGCAGGTGCCACTTGGTATAAGGTCCAAGTTCGGTGTATACCTCAGTGGGCAGTGAGGACTTAAAGGGTTTTACCAACTTGGGGTCTAATATTGTGTGAAAAGATCAGGTGCAATATGATTGTACAAAATTGTGTGCATTAAGCACCTGATCACCCTTCATCTTGGGGATAGGGTCTGTCAGATGTGAGGCTCAAGACCTGATGGAGGGCGATCACGGCAATGGAGGCTTTCCCTAGAAAAAAGAAAATGACAAAAGGCAAGGCAAAGCCTCGAAGGAAAATAGTTGCAAAACCAAAGTTTTCCAAAGCAATGCCTACAACTTCATGCTCACTTTTTGAATATAACACCAACATCCTTTTGCTATGAAATCATTGAAATAACTGCCTTTCTCATGGAATAAAACAAACAGCCCCATGAGAAAACGTAGAGCGCACAACCAACATGGCAGTACAGTGGGCCCAACATTTTCTTGTTGGGCTTACCCACTTCATACGAAATGGCTTTTCACGGACAAGGACGAAGAAGATATTTGTCATGGGAAAGAGACTTCCTGTTGTTTCTCGAGCAGTGTGGTCCTTTCCATACGAAATGGGATTCCCTCCCTTCCAGGTAACCAACATCCATTAGCTTCATGGGGTCATGGTTTTGTTTGGTGATTGCGAAAAAGACGACGACACATTCAGACTAATATGAATTTGAGTCTAGACCAACTGGATGGGTGGATAGACTTTGAGAACATGTGTACTTATTTTCATTTTTCCTTGTCACAAAAAATATATATACTTATTTTCATTTTTCCTTGTCACAAAAAATATATATACTTATTTTTCACTTGTCAGAAAAACATGTTAATGGACCAGATTTTCCAAATTGCCAAATGTCACGATCTTGTTAATTCAATATATTAACAAGTGATGGAAGCATCTTTAAAGGTCAAGTTTCATTTCATTTTTTGTTGCTTTCTTATGATATGATCCCATCATATGATGCAAACTCTTTAGTTGGTAGGTTCCAAACTCTCAAAGAAATGAAGTGTGAAAGATAGTAAGTTAGCTCATATATAGAACAGGAGAAAACCACCTTTGGAGTAGGGCACCTGGTCGTGTTGTTCAACCCTGCCAACCTATGGTCGCTTCTCTAGCCGTGTAAAACCAGGATACAAAAGTTGGTTCATAGTTTCACGCTGCAATTTTATTTCCTTCACAATTAAACTACCAACCAAAAGTGTTAGTTTTGGCGTACATCTCTTTGATGAGAAAAAGCTAAGACATGGTCAAGTTTCTATAATCACTCTCTAATTATTTTCAGAAAAAGTTATGTTTGTTAAATATGAGAATGATATTTATACATGGCATGGCCACAAATTAATATAACCCATTGTTGGTCACATGGATTGCATATCTGATATATATATATATATATATATACATATATAGCTTATATATCATGAATTTGTCAACAACCAAGTTTGGTACATTCACTCAAGAATGTAATAAAGGTGTAGGTGGCACAAGAAAAATGAGGATGAAGATGTGGGTTGAGTGCTTGAGAAACAATGAAAAAGAATAGGGGGTCTAGCTTGAGGAGATAGAAAAGAGAGGTTGGGCTTGACTGAGTTGGTTGGGTGAGAGGGTTAAGAGGTTAGGGATGGGTTGGAGATGGATAAGTGAAATCTTAAGTAGTTAGGGATGCTAACCACCTAAGCTTAATCCTTTTAGAGTAGGGCATACTCTCAAAGATAATTCACAAGTGAATGATCTCAATATTGCATTAAGCAATCAAATAAGATACAAGACATGAATGAGCCAAAGGCTTAACTACCCCCAATACATGTTAATATTTACATTCATGTCATCCAAGCATCAAGAGAAACTAGTGGCTCTTCTAATAGCTTTCTCCACGTTCACTCTTGAAATGTCACTCACATGGCAACATCTGAATTTGAATCTCTCTGTTGCATCCGTCTCCTAGGATGACACTACAATATATTTGGTTCATGTACACTTCCTTCACTCATTCACCTCTATAGCAATAATGGGTTCTTTAGTTCCTACATACAAAAAATTTTGTTCATCAAAAGTAACATGATGTGAGATAAAAACTCTTTTAGATATAAGGTCATAGCAAATGAATCCCTTATGACAGATCCTATATCCAATAAAAATGCACAACTTGGACTTGGAAAATAATTTTGTCCAATCAAAAGGGACAAGACGAGGGTAGCACGTGCACCAAAAAACTTTGAAGTAGTCATACGAGGGGGTCTTTTAAACATCAACTTAAATGGAGACTTGTTATTTAGATTGACATTCGACAATCTATTTATTATATGAACTGCTATACAAAAGGTATCAACCCAAAAACTCATTTTTATATAAGCATATATTATTAGGCTCGTACCTATTTCTAACACATGTTGATGCTTTCTTTCAACAACTCTGTTTTGCTGCCGTGTATGAGGACACAACAACCATCATTTAATACCACATTTCATCAAAAATTCATAAAAACTTATGCTTAATAACTCACCACCACCATCACTATAAAAAAATTTAATCTCATGCCTAAGTTGTTTTTCCATAATGTTTTTAAATTTTTTGTAACATCTTTGAGTCACAGAGTTTCTGGTTAAGAAAAAAATTCAAGAAAAACTTTAATAATCATCCACCAAGAGTAAATAGTATCTGAAATGTTCTATAGATAAACAAGGAGAAGGACCCCACACACGTAGAGCAAAAACTTGATGATATGTCATTTTTAAATGATAAAATATTAATTTTTTAAGAGTTTCAAACACCTAATTTCCTGAATTCCCCAACCAACAATGCCAAGTATTTGTTGTTACTCCTTTAACTGAAATATATGTGTCTTCTCTCTTGTTGTCGTTTTTATGAGGAGCTTCAGACCACATGTATAATCCGACCCTATTCGATCCTCTTTTGAGGATGGTTCCTTTTTGCAAATCCTTCACAGTGATTCCATGAGAGGTAAATTCAAACATGCAATTATTATCACAAGTAAACTTGGTCACAAATAATAGGTTCTTTTTAATATTGGGAACTTGTAGGACATCCTTTAAAAGAAAAGATTTTGAGTTTGAGTTGAGGCCATTAGAGATAGGCAAATTTGCACCATTCCCAACAATGATGGAGTCATTCCATTTGTACTCTTTCTTATCAACTATACCTTGATCTTCATAAGTCATGTGATTTGTTGCTCTAGTGTGAGGATACCAAACATCATCTTGAGAAGAATTTAGAACCATGACAACAAAGGCCTTAGATATGTCATAGCATTGACGAGCAATGTGATTTCTATGACCACAAAATTGATACACCACATGCCCATCTTGGTTGGAGTTGGAAGCTTGATTGAATGACATTTTTTGGGCTTCAAAATTGTTTTAAAAATTCCTCCTAAAACCTCAAACTCTTCCTCCACAACCTTGAAAGTTATTTCTGTGTCCCCGACCCCTTTGAGAAAAGAAAGTAGTTAAGGAAGACTACTTTGGTGTGGTTGTTTTGGCATGAACAATTTCAGATTCTTTTCTTGAGTGAGCAACATGTCAAAAACTTCAACAAACATGGGTAATTTATCTTGAAAGGAAGAAACAGTAGTAATGGAACTCTCATACTCAGTAAGGACTAATGAGAGTGAATAGGACAAGATCCACATCCTTAACTTTTTCACTAATAGCCTTTAACGAATCAATAATGAACTTTACATGGTTGAGATATTCAACCATGGATTTATCATTTTCTTGACATTTTAGAGTTCTCTTTTGAAACGAGTAGGAGTGCTCCGTCACAAGTCAAGCCTCACGAACAATAGAGAACATTATTATTTGTTCAAGAACAGGCCCAAACACTAGCCTTTATCCAACTGAAAGCCAATTGGTCAATTCTTTTTCACATAAGATGATTTGGATTAGGAGATGACTAGGCACTTTGAATAATGAACTGATTCAAGGAAAAAAAAGTGCCATCAACATATTCGATAAAGTTCTGGCTATACATAATTGTTTCTAGCCGTTAATGCTATAGCAAAAAGTTGGTACAATCCAGTTTGATGGTGACAAGGCTGGAGAAGGCATTCCACTCTACAGGGAGATAGTGTAAGACTGGAAAACATACTTGAGCCAGCCAAGAAACCTTGATAAAATCACTCACTGATGGGTACAAATTAGGGTGATCGAGCTTGCTCTGGTACCATGAAAAGATTAGAGAATAAGCAAAAATACACAAACACACAAAGAACACATTTTTACATGGTTCAACTTAAGATGCCTACGTCCACAATAACAACTCTTTTTCTTTTTTCTTTTCTTATTTCTTATTTTCTCTCTCTTTCTCTCTCTTGCACTTTTTTTGTGGTCACTTCATAATATACATTAGAGTCTTTATATTCTATGAGACTCTTGTTAAGGAAGGTAAGTAAGGTTGCCAACTCTTATAAGATTGAGGTATATAAGAATGGAATTTTCTCTCACAAGATAAGCTTACAATTCTTTTCACTTTGTTCGCTATTTCCACATCTTTATGTCTTGCCAAATTCAATGTGACACCTTGATGTTCAATGTGCCACCTTGATAAGGTCATTTTTTTTCACTGTTCCCTTTTCCAATATTTTTTTCCAGCATTATATTGTGACAAACATCATTAATACATACCTTTCTGAGCTGAGCTCCTGCCTTAACACTCCCCCTGAAGGCCAGCTCCAGCTCTTGGAGATTTGGCTTGTCTTTAATGTCTACACTTGCCTCTTCAATGTGGACACTTTCCTTAACACTAGCTACTTCTTGTTCATGCATCAGATCTTCGAGTTGTGGTGACGTGAAAGTCTCTTGCATGAGTTCATGCATTTGAATTTTTTTTTATGTTTGTGCGAAGTCTCATGTGTGGCACCTTCTTCTATGACTTCTTTTACCAAACAACTTGCATAATAATTCTCCAAGTTTTCCTTCAAGCTAAGTCTATCATCACAGCATGACGATATGAATTCTTCATATCCTAAATCTATGATGACGCAGAGTAATCAGTGTATGTTTTCTAGTGTCTTCTAGAATTTTACACCAAACAGTGGTCCTTAACATAATTATGAATCTCTCTCCCTCTATGAACATCTCCAATTGATGCTAAAACATATAGAATCCTAGTTATCGTAAACTTGCTGACCTCAACTCCTTCGTCCTCCATAAGTCGAAACACCTCTAGCACCTCAAAATAACTACCACTCTGCGCGTACCCAGTAATCATCGAGTTCCATAACATAACATCCTTCTCAGACATTTTATCAAACACTTGGCAAGCATCGTCCGGGACATCAAATTTAAAGTAGAAATTGATCAAGGAAGCAGAAACAAACACATTCAAATGCAACCCATTTTTAACCAACCCAGCATGGACCTTTTTGCCCTCCCAAGAGTTCTGCAGATTGGAGCATGCCTTGAGCACACAGGTAGGTAAATTTGTCACCAGTGACATGCTTGGTTCTCATTTCATGATAAAACCCAATTGCATCAGTGAAGTATTGGCTATAAACAAGGCCAGAAATGACAACATTCCATGTAAACACATTGGGTTCACTTGTCTGATGGAAGACCTTAACAGTTTCCCATGGTTGGTGGCACTTTGAGTACATATTGATGAGGCTGGTGACCAAAAATGGGATCTGCTGGCCAGGGTTGAGGGTCATTGGTTGCATATGATTAGAGAAGAGGGACACATCTACTAACAATGAAATGGGTTGGGTGTGAGAGACGATGATTTTAGGATGGTGGGTCTCATCAAAAGGTCAAGGCATCCTGAGGAAAGCCATATGGGGATGGGATTAGGGATCTTTTATGGAATTGGTTTGGTTAAGAGTATGGAGCTGTCACGAGCCTATTTCCTTCAATGGGCCAGCGCAACGCGACGGTCCCTCCTCACCGCCGCAAGCCTACTTGTCAGCTCGCTTGCCGATCGCGGAAGCTTGTAATCAGAGTGCAAGAGAGCAAGAGATAATAGAGGGAGAGAAATTGCAATCACAAGAAGCAATCACAACGAGGGTGAACAAAAGAAAGCTCAACGCATCTACTTCATTCACAATTTTGCCCACAGGCTATTACAGTTCAAGTATACGGGTTGCCCCTTCGGGGTATTGATTCACCTGAACTGGGCAACTTACATCAAACTCAACAAAAGCAAAACAGACTCTAAGTGCAACTGTACAATGTAAGTCGCAAGGGAACATGCTCCCCCTTCAAATCATGTGCCGTCCTCGGTGCCATCTATTTTGTGGTAAGCTCTGACTTCAGTCGGGTAGCGGTTGTTCATTCGGAATGCAGGCTCCCACGTTGGTTTCACTGTTTCCTCCCACTGTACCAAGTATTTATTCGCCTCCCCCAAGTAGTTGACCTTGTGGTGAAGGATCTGACTGAGGTGTTTTTTGGCCTGTTGTGCTGCCAGAGCCCTCTGCATGATAGGAGCGCGCTGTGGCATACTGCGTTCCGGGCCTCCATAATCCGGATGGAACCGCTTGAGGTTACACACGTGAAACACCGGGTACACCTTGAAGTCTGAGGGCAACTCCAGCTTGCCCACCTTCTTTGTGATGGTGAAGGGTCCTTCATACTTTCTGAGCAGTCCGCGGTGCCGCCCGCGGAAGATGCCTGCACGACTAGGATATAGCTTCACCAACACTTGGTCCCCAACTTGGAACCCCACGGGCCAACGATGCTTGCCCGCCCACTTCTTCATTGTCTTTACTGCCTTATGTAAGAATGCCTTCGCCAACTCATTCTGCTTGTGTCAATTATGGACAAACTGATAGGCGAAGGATGACCTTCCCTTTTCTTGTGCGGCAAGAGTGTGTAGGGTCAGTGGCTACTGCCCCATGGCTATCTCAAACGGGCTATGGCCTGAAGACTCGCTCTTCTGCAGATTATAACAAAATTGTGCCACATCAAGGAGCTTCACCCAATTTTTCTGATTGGCACTAGCAAAGTGTTTAAGGTACTGCTCAAGTATCTCATTGATGCGCTCTGTCTGCTTATCTGTCTGTGGATGAAAGCTTGTTGAAAATAGCAAATTAGAGCCAAGTAGCCGAAATACTTCACGCCAAAACTTGCTCGTGAAGTGAGCATCACGATCACTCACAATGCTCTTTGGTATGCTCCAGTGCTTCACAACATGCTTTACGAACAACTTTGCAGTCTTCTCTACAGGGCACTCCTTGGAAGCTGGGATGAAGGTGGCATACTTTGAGAAACGATCTACCACAACCAAAATAGAACTGAGGCCCTCTACCTTTGACAGACTAACAATAAAGTCCATGGAGATGTTATCCCAAGGATGTTTTGGAATTGGTAGAGGCTCAAGGAGACCGACAGTCTTTTGGTTTATCCCCTTATCTTGTTGGCAGATGAGGCATGTCTGCACATACCCCTCAACGTCGTTTCTTATCTGCCGCTAATAGTAGCCACGCTCAAGGAGTGCTAAGGTCCTCTCCTGACCAGGATGGTTGACCCATAGTGTATCATGGCACTCCTTAAGTTGTTCTCGACGGAGGCTTCTCCACCGCGGCACGAAGATGCGTCCCCCTTTTGTCACAAGGAGGCCATCCTGTAGCCAAAATCGTCGAGTCTTCCCTGTCTGCGCTAGAGAAACAAGGTGTTGTGCAGTCGGATCCTGCTGCGTACCTTCGCAGATGCAACTCAGCAATGCGCCCTCCAAATACACTTTAGAAGGTCCGCACGCGCAGCTGCCAAATCATCCCTACGACTTAAGGCATCCGCCACAACATTGGTCTTTCCAACCTTGTACTCCAAGGCAAAGTCAAACTTAGCCAAAAATATCTGTCATCGAGCTTGTTTAGGTGTCAACTTCTTTTGTGTCTAAAAATAGCTCGTGGCCACATTGTCCGTCTTGACGACGAACTCAGCACCCAAGAGGTAGTGCCGCAAGGTCCTGATGCAGTACACAATGGCGGTCATCTCACGTTCATGCACTGTGTAACGTCTCTCTGCATTTTTCAGCTTGCGACTCTCATATGCGATTAGATGACCATCTTACATAATAACTCCGCCAATGGCAAAGTCTGAGGCATCCGTGTAGACTTCAAAGGGTCTCAAATGATCAGGCAGTCGCAGTACTGGGTCCCTCACTAAGGCTTTCTTCAAGGCATCAAAGGCATCTTGACACGCTTCTGTCCAGAGCCATACTCGATTTTTCTTTTACAAATCAGTGAGGGACGCAACAACGATGGAATAACCTTCGATGAAATGCCGATAGTAGTTTGTCAAACCAAAGAATGATCGCAATTCTGGCACTTTGCTTGGCGGAACCCATTCCTGAATGGACCTTATCTTTCGCCCATCCATACGCAGCGCCCCACGCCCCACAACCACTACAACAAATCAGTGGATTAGCGACGACTTAATTCCGTCGCTAACCGGCTTAGCGACGGATATCTTCTATCACGATTTTTTTTTATGCTAATAAACAACGACGTATATCCGTCGCCAGTTCCATCGCTAAGTTGCGATGGAATAACGAACGGCAACGTCCGTCGCAAAGTCGTCGTTACTAAACGGCGACCTCAATTTGGCGACGGCTTTACATCCGTCGCTAACTTATACATCTAGCGACGGATATATTCGTCGCTAATCCGTCGCAAACAAGGAAAAAATTAAAAAAAAATTGAAAATTAAATATCGAGAAAAAATTTCTCGCGCTACAATTTATATTTCCTTTACAATTTGTATTTTCCGTGAATAAAAAACAAAGTACACATAAAATTACATATAAAAGGAAACTAAAATAATTAATCGTTCCACTTTAAAATTCACAAGTTTTAATTATTTACAATTCAACAATTACATTTTCGAAAAAAAAAAAGTATAACAAATTCAACACATTGATCTAATCATCGCCAAGATTTTGTGTCTTCTTGTTTATTGCCTTCATCTGTCCCTTCAGCTCCGCTACGCTGATTATCGCCAACAACCTACATAAGAAAAGAAAGGTCAGTATTGATAAATAAAATATATTGAAATAAAAAAAAACTCTATATGTGATTCTATCATGCTCATATATGCTCTAAGGCAGGCAAAAAACTCTATATGTGATTCTATCTTGAATAATGTTTTCTAAGGCAGTCAAAAAATTGAATATGTGATTATAGCATGCTCATATGTGTTCTAAGACAGTCAGAAAAACTCTATATGTGATTCTACCATGCTCATATGTGCTCTAAGGCAGGCAAAAAACTGTATATGCGATTTTATCATACTCATATGTGTTCTAAGGCAGTCAAAAAACTAAATATGTGATTATAGCATGCTCATATGTATTCTAAGGCAATCAAAAAACTGAATACGTGATTATAGCATGCTCATATTTGTTCTAAAGTAGTAAAAAAACTCTATATGCGATTCTATCATGCTCATATGTGCTCTAAGGCAGGCAAAAAACTTTATATGTGATTCTATCATGCTCATATGTGTTCTAAGGCAGTCAGAAAAACTTTATATGTGATTCTACCATGCTCATATATGTTCTAAAACAGTCAGAAAAACTCTATATGTGATTCTATCATGCTCATATGTGTTCTAAGGCAGTCAAAAAACTGAATATGTGATTATAGCATGCTCATAAGTGTTCTAAGGCAGTCAAAAAAATGTACATTTGATTCTATCATGCTCATATGTGCTCTAAGGCAGTCAGAAAAACTGAATATGTGATTATAGCATGCTCATATGTGTTCTAAGGCAGTCAAAAACCTGAATATGTGATTATAGCATGCTCATATGTGTTCTAAAGTAGTAAAAAAACTCTATATGTGATTCTATCATGCTCATATGTGCTCTAAGGCAGGCAAAAAACTTTATATGTGATTTTATCATGCTCATATGTGTTCTAAGGCAGTCAGAAAAACTCTATATGTGATTCTACCATGCTCATATGTGTTCTAAGGCAGTCAGAAAAACTCTATATGTGATTCTATCATGCTCATATATATTCTAAGGCAGTCAAAAAACTGAATATGTGATTATAGCATGCTCATATGTGTTCTAAAGCAGACAAAAAAACTCTATATGTGATTCTATCATGCTCATATGTGCTCTAAGGCAGGCAAAAAACTTTATATGTAATTCTATCATGCTCATATGTATTCTAAGGCAGTCAGAAAAACTCTATATGTTATTCTACCATGCTCATATGTGTTCTAAGGCAGTTAGAAAAACTCTATCATACTCATATGTGTTCTAAGGCAGTCAGAAAAACTCTATATGTGATTTTACCATGCTCATATGTGCTCTAAGGCAGGCAAAAAGCTGTATATGTGATTCTATCATGCTCATATATGTTCTAAGGCAGTCAGAAAAACTCTATATGTGATTCTACCATGCTCATATGTGCTCTAAGGCAGGCAAAATGTTGTATATGTGATTCTATCATGCTCATATGTATTCTAAGGCAGTAAAAATATTATACTGAAATATTATATAAAAGGTCAGTACTAATAAAAAAAATATACTAAAATAAATTATATCCAATGCACCTAAGTTAAGGCAAACAAAGTTACATGAAATCTAATGACATGTAATATATTGCTTGAAACTTTCATACCTGAGAGGCACCTGCAATCGAAGTTCCCCTGTTCAGCAAAAACTGTTGAACTCAGATCGAAGAACGTCGACGATGGTTTCATGGAAGTAGTCACGCATTATGTCTTTAACGATCTGGCGTACATCATCACCAGAAAAAATAGGATGCTGCTTGGAGCTTATGTCGATGGAAGAAATCTGTGAGTCATGACTGGAGGAAGCAATGACAGGTGAGGTGTTCATATTACTCACAAACCCGAAAACACGACCCTTTTTGGGTTCACCTGCTGCAGTCACCCATGCTGCAGGATCAAATGATGGATGCTGAGTAGAGTCATCGCCATATCGCTCTACCATCTGTTGCTCATATGCCTCCTACAAAATAATGTTTACAGTATGCATTAATAATTAAGAATTACAAAGAAAATGGTAACTTGTATATTGCAGTGATTATTAATAGAATAAATACATATTGTTGTCGTTCTTGCCTTCTCTGATACGAAGTCTCCCGTGGTCTTCCGTTTATGTGTTTCAATAAACACATCCTTATATGGTACAATGTCTTCTTTTTTTGCTTCCTGTGAAGTTAAATGATAAAAGATTTAGTTAACAGGTTTGCAATAATACTTATAAAATTGATATTATATATTGACGAGTTACCATTTTCTTCAAGTGGCTCCCAAAAGTCTTAGATCCACCTGTGTAGATGGGCTTTGGGCATTTTCACTCGATTTTGTGCAGCCTTCGCAGAACGATTTCAAAATGCAACCCCCGCCCACTTGTCGCACATTCCCTCCCAATAATCTCTCCTGATAGTAATAGAGCCATGGCCCTTCCACTGTAGTGGATCATCTATTCCGCCGGATGCTTTTTTTGCTGCAGTCTTCATATTGTGCAACATGTCTGCAAATCGATTGGCAGTCACCTTTTCCCACACCTTCCTTGCATCATGTTCCTCCACCGTAGTCGCGAAGCAATTTGAAACATATATATTTTCAAAAAGTTAGTAGACATGACTATAAAAAAAATCTAAATATGAAACGCATTAACTATGACAAACAATTGTATACTGTGAATGAGGACCACAATCTGTCTATCACCTCTTTTGGATACTTTTTCCATTGAGCGACCGGTCCTAGTAGATGTTGAAGAAGTGAATTCCTAATCTCGCGTACTACTTCTTGTGGCTCAAACCTCGTTCTACACATGAATTGGTACACAGTAAATATCAATATAAAATATTTATAAGATATGCAATAAGTGAAAACGAAATACTTACGATCAATTATCGATATACACTATTCGAATGTGTCTTGTTGTGCCAGACTAATAAGACCCTGCATCCTGTGTTGGCTCTTGACTTGTGTGATCAACTGGTGTAGGTGGGTCATGTACAGGCGAAACATCATCTGTAAAAAAATATGTTAGAAATTCTCAGAATGCGCATTTCAACTAATCAAGCATTTAATTAGTTAAATGATATACCTATCACAGAAGCCCGTGAAGATGAAGGTTGGGCTTGGTTACTGGATAAATGACCACTGTAAGCTCCACAAACCATATTCTAACAAATAAAAAATGGCATACAATACATTCAAATAATTCGTATCAAGTATTACAATACTTTCAAATAATTCAAATCATTCACATCAAGTATTGCAATACATTCAAATCATTCACATCAAGTATTACAATACATTCAAATCATTTGCATCAAGTATTGCAATATATTCAAATGATTCGCATCAAGTATTACAATACATTCAAATAATTCAAATCATTCACATCAAGTATTGCAATATATTCAAATCATTTGCATCAAGTATTACAATACATTCAAATCATTCGCATCAGGCATTGCAATACATTCAAATGATTCACATCAAGTATTATAATACATTCAAATAATTCAAATCATTCACATCAAGTATTGCAATACAATCAAATCATTCGCATCAAGTATTACAATACATTCAAATCATTCGCATCAAGTATTGCAATACATTCAAATGATTCGCATCAAGTATTACAATACATTCAAATAATTCAAATCATTCACATCAAATATTGCAATACATTCAAATAATTCACATCAAGTATTGCAATATATTCAAATCATTCGCATCAAGTATTACAATACATTCAAATAATTCATATCAAACAAATGTCAAACATGTATTTGCAACAACCACACTTCAATATCCTGCTAACTACTACCATGCCTACCATGGAATCTGTACTCCAAAAATAAGAACACTTTTATTCTCATACATTAAAATCATGCTCAGCATGATCTCCGAACTCCAACAAAGCAGTCCTAGATATCAACAACTAAGTGAGTGTGTGCACAATAAAGTGTTACATCCAATAAATTAAATAACATGTGATGCGCTTACATCACTTACTCACCATCGATATTTACCCGATTTGCATTGTTTTTGTCACTTGTTTACCACGGGTGGCGGGGCACAAGCGAGTTCCATTGAGAAATCTGCAAAAAACACTATGTTAAAATAAAGTCACCACCTGCCAAAAAAAAACTGAGGCAAATGAAAAAATCTTGCATAGGCCTTTTATCTAAAAAATGTGGCCCTTCCAGAAGCCGGACTTTGGTGCACGTATTAGCTCTAGCTTTACTAGAGTTATCCGAGTAGCAGGAACCATCAAACAAACTATAACTGATTTAATGAGTCATTCGTAGTTTCACAAAACAATGCAGTTTCACAGAACGCAGGGGGCGACCCCCCTGCCGGAAACGCAGGGGGGCGACCCTCTGCCTGCCGAAAACGCAGAGGGGGCAACCCCCTACCTACCGGAAACGCATGGGGGGCGACCCTCTGCCTGCCGGAAACGCAAAGGGGGCGACCCTCTGCCTGCCGGAAACGCAGGGGGTTGACCTCCTGCCGGAAACGCAAGGGGGCGACCCCCTACCGCCGAAAATGCAGGGGGGCGACCCCCCTGCTGCCGGAAAGGCAGAGGGTCGACCCCCTGCCGGAAACACAAGGGGGTCGACCCCCTGCCTGCCGGAAATGCAGGGGGGGCGACCCCCTGCACCCTGCTGCCGGAAACGCAGGGGGGTCGACCCCCTGCTGCCAGAAACGCAGGGGGTCGACCCCCTGCCGACGGAAAGGTTTACATGCGCATCGCCGAGCGGCGGTGGGAGGCTGACGGGGAGCGGAAGTCGGCGAGCGGTGGACGGTGGGGGCCAGAGAGAGGCCGACGGGCGATGGGAGGAAGAGGGTGGCGGAAGGGAGAGGGCGACGGGCGGGAGCAGTGGAAGAGGCAGCGAAATATAAAAAGAGAAAGAGGGTTGGGATTAGATATTTACACGACATTTAACGACGGAATTATTCCATCGCTACTCCGTTGTAAATAAAAAATACGAAAATAGTGACAGAATCTATTATGTCGCCAAATCCGTCGCTAAATAGCGACGACATAAATTTTGTCGCAAAATACATCGCTGAATGGCACGACTATTACAACAAAATACGAAAATAGCGACAGAATTTATTCTGTCACCAAATCCGTTGCTAAATAGCGACGGCGTTTGCGATAGAACCTATGTCGTTGCTATTTTCATAAATAGTATTCATTTTAGCGACTGATTTGTTTCTCTCGTTAATCTGTCACTAGTTAGCGACAGAATAATGTTGTCGCTAACTTTCGTCGCTAATTCCATATTTTCTTGTAGTGAACGTAGTCAAGAAAATTGATCTCCTCCTGCCCGAAGAGACACTTCTCTCGTTTAACATAAAGGTCATTCTCCTTCAGCACCTGAAATACGGTTCGCAAGTGCCTGACATGTTCCTCCATATTGCTGTTGAAGATCATAATATCATCCAGGTAGACTACCATGAACTTGTCTAAGTAAGGGTAGAAGATCTGGTTCATTAAAGTTGTGAACGTGGCTAGAGCATTTGTCAACCCGAATGGCATTACTAAGAATTTGTAAGCACTATAGCGAGTGACATAAGTTGTCTTCGACTCATCACCTTCAGCAATCCTCACCTGTCAGTAACCCGATCGTAGATCTAACTTGGAAAAGATACGGACACTGCCTAGCTGATCAAACAAGTCCACTATCAATGACAATAGGTACTTGTTTTTCACCGTGACTTTGTTCAAAGCATGATAATTCACACATAACCACTTGGAGCCATCATGTTTCATCTGAAAAAGGACCAGTGCACCAAATGGAGCTTTCGATGGACGAACAATGTCTTCATCCAACATCTCATCTAGATGCCTGCGCAGGTCCTTCAGCTCACCTGGCCCCATATGGTATGAAACCATTGCAGGAGGCTTCGCTTTCGAGGTCAACTCAATCTTGTGGTCGACCTCACGTCTTGGCGGAAGTTGCTTTGGCAATTCTAAAAGCATCACCCACTGAAATTCCTCTAATAGTGGAGCTAGGGTCGGCGGCACTGCTGCTTCTACCTTTCTTTATTCTGCGCATACTACAACTAAAAATGTTTGCTCTCTATGCTTGACACCCTTTTTCAGTTGCATTGTCGATAGCACTGAAGACTTGCCTCTCTGCGCAAGGCACTGCATTGTGTGGGACAAGTCTGACCCCATGATCGTCAATGTGTTAAACTTTGGTAGCATCATAACATTCTGGCTTCGCAGAAACTCTATACCCAAAATCACCTTGAAATCGTCCAGGGGAACCACAGAGAAGTTGGCTTTGCCGACCCAACTCCCCACTTGAATAGCCATGTCTCTTGCTTCACCAAGGATGGGTTTGGCCTCAGAGTTTACCATTTTGATGGTCCTCTACTTTGGCCCAGGCTTCAAGTCTAACCGCTCTGCCTCTTTCTGCGAGACAAAGTTGTGTGTGGCCCCTGAGTCTATCATTACTGAAGTAGACTTTTCATTCATAATGACTTCCAAGTATATAAGTTCTTTACTGACTTGTATGTTCTTAGCCGCGCAACTTCTAGCTGTGTTAATCGATCACATGGCCCCCATCCTTGGTTGCATCATCTTAGTGTCACTACATTCAGTATCACTGCATTCTTCCTGTGCAGGGTTGGCTTGCCCATCGTCTTTTATAAGGCACTTTGGGCACTGCCTGGTGATGTGCCTATCGCCACAGAACCAACTTGTCACAACTGTTCCCTTGTTGCTATTGTTATGCTTTGTGTAGTTCTGTTTCTTTTTGGATTGATGGTGTGTCGACGCCTCACCTTTATCATCGCGCTGCTTATCCTTCTTGCCTCCATGGTCAAGCTTCTTCCCAATTTTGGTGGATGGAGTGAAAGGCTTACGCTGAGTGTCAACTAAGCGCTCGGACGCCACATATGCATCTTTCAAAATACGAGGGTTGCTTCTTTCCACTTCAGATTGTGCCCATGGCTGAAGTCTCACAATGAACCAGTTGAGCATGTCGTCTTCTGGCATGTTAGGTATCTCTAGCATAAGCTTTTGGAACGTTCTAACATAGTCTTGCAACGAACCAGAGTGTTTGAGCTCACGAATCATCCGGTACGCCTGCCTCTGCGCGTTTCTTGGCATGAAATAGTTGTGCAACTACATTTTGAAGTCGTCAAAGGTGTCTATCACGCATTGACCCCTCTTCATGTCGTTGCGCTTCCGCCTCTACCAAGTGATGGCATCTCCATCAAGTAAGGCGGCTGCGACCTTAATCCTTAGATCCTCAATGATCACATTCTGGATATCCAAGTAGTCTTGCACTCGGAACAAAAAGTTCTTAATGACCTTGCTATCACGAGAACCATCGAATTTCGCGGGTCTTGGCACATCAATCCTTTATGGCCTCTCATCATTTCCCCCATTTAGAGTCACTGTCTGTTGCAATGTACGACTCTTCAACTGAAGCTCCCCTATTTCAGTCTGCAAGTCTGCCACTGTAGTCGTCAATAAAGTGATCTGCCCCATTAGTAAGTTTACCTGCTCTTGCAGGCTTGCCACCATATCATTCAATCCACTAAATGATTCACATGCGCGTAAAATCGCTTTCTCGTGCGAAGTCACATCTTCCACCAGCTTGTTAACAGTTGCAACCAACTCTTCTTGGCCCCGAGGTGAACCCATCTCCTCAGCTTCGGCAACTGCCTTGCCTTCGGTGTTGTGCAAGTTTTGATAAGGCGCTGTGATGTCTTGCTCACAAATCACAGTCTGTCGGCGTGTCTGTCAACACCGACTCTAGAGTCCCTTCCTCAGCACGAGAATGGGCTCTAGTACCACTTGTCACAGGCCTATTTCCTTCAATAGGCCAGCGTGGCGCGATGATCCCTCCACACCGCCGCAAGCCTACTTGTCAGCTCGCTTGTCGATCAAAGAAGCTTGTAATCAGAGAGCTAGAGAGAATAGAGGGAGAGAAATTGCAAACACAAGAAGCAATCACAACGAGAGTGAACAAAAGAAAGCTCAACGCATTTACTTCAGTCATAATTTTGCCCACAGACTATTACAATTCAAGTATACAGGCTACCCCTTTGGGGTATTGATTCACCTGAACTCGGCACCTTACATCAGACTCAACAAAAGAAAAACAGACTCTAAGTGCAACTGTATAATGCAAGTCGCAAGGGAACAAAAACAACCATGTGAAAAAAGACAACCGGTTAAGGTGCCTGGCCCGGTTGGTAATTTGGCCTTTTTTACAGGTTGGAATTTGTAGAGTCAATTCCAGATATGAACCTTTTATGCTTATAAGAATCCTCCAAAACAGATCAAAAATGAGCATTTTTACTTGTGAATGTTGTAAAGGGTTAGATGCAAATATAGAACAGAGAAAATATTGACTGATATGAATATGAAACCAAGTGTGTGACCAGGGTAAGTAGGTTATATGCCCCCCCCCCAGAACACATAGGTGCGTGTTCTCGGGTCTGAATGAGCGCCACGTATGTAAGCACGTGGGGCTCATTTCCCTGTGTGTGTCGGCATCACTTAGCATCAGAGTCTGGTGCATTTGCAAAGACTTAAGTACCCTTTCCTACCATTAGCGCCATAAAATAATGTTTTGAGTAAAGGACAAAAATGTCCTCTCATTAGAAAGGGTTAAAATCATCATCGTTTTCGCCCTAAGGAGTAAACTCCTCTGCTTTAATAGGAACTCCTCGCAATATGTCACCCTAAATGTTTTGGATCACCCTTTGACGATGCACCATATGCTATAACAGGAGCTCCTTTTGACGATGCAGCCTTTGACGTCGTTTGCTGCCACGAGAGCACCCTTTGTCGTCGTCTGCTGCCATCAGAGCACCTTTTTTTGTCGTCTACTGTCGTCGGAGCATAGTCAGAGCACCATTGCCACCATCGGTTGCATCTACCTTCTAGGTGTTTCTCATCC
The DNA here is from genome assembly GCF_984573655.1 of Nuphar pumila. Classification (NCBI taxonomy): domain Eukaryota; kingdom Viridiplantae; phylum Streptophyta; class Magnoliopsida; order Nymphaeales; family Nymphaeaceae; genus Nuphar; species Nuphar pumila. The sequence goes on from NC_143251.1 coordinate 136,576,159, forward strand.
ACTGTCGGATTAGCAAAACTTGTGTCATTTCAATGAGTTTTGTGTAAGGATTCGTTATGTAAACAAATCGATTTGTAAATCAGAATGCTAAATCTTACAACTGGTTGTACTATTCATGCTAAATAACACCTATTTTTATACTAAAACAAATCAATTTATACATAACCACCTTTTGGGCGTCGAAAAATAGTTAGTATGATTTATTTTTATAAAAGTTAAACATTACAACGATATGTACTTATGAAGGCTAAATTTCTACAACGATTTATAAGTTTGAATTTAACAATGATTTATACATTTAATACAGTAGTGATTTGTTTGATGCAACAACGATTTATACATTTGAAGTAGTAGCGATTTACGATTTATGATTCATGATTTATACATTTATGATTTACAACGATATATACTTATAAAGGGTGCAATTTGTACAACGATTTGTATGTTTGATGAAGCAACAACGATTTATACGTTTGATGCAGTAGCGACATGTAATTATGAAGTTACCTCAATTTATACTTAATTTTGCTAAATCGTACTATGATGTTTACTTATGAAGCCAAATATTGTGATGACTTGTAATGTTGGTGATTGTGTAACGAATGTGCTAATTAGTAATAATATATACTTGGAGAGGCAGTTGTAACATATAATGATGCGTTTAAATTTATGTGTTGTGCAGGTTAGCAATGACTACAATTCGTAAGACAAGAAAGCCTTCGTCGTTGGAGGGGATGAGTCTTGGAGAAATCATCTGCCAATCCGATATATATGAGGGTTATGTAAAGTACCAAATATAATGAACATTGAGAATGAAAAAGGCAGGAACAAATTGTTGGATATTTATTATGCGGAGCTTGATGCATCAGATATTGAAGATGAAAAGCAAATGAAGAAAGATGAGGAAGAACTAAAGATGATGAAGAAGAAGAAGAAGGATGACAAAGAGAAGGAAAAGCAAAGGAAGAAGGAGGAGGAGAATGAAAACTACGCGCACTTATGAGGCAAAAGGATTTCTTCATGCCGACCATGCAAAATTAAATCTACATGCATATCATTCTTCATGTTATCTGTCATGATCGTCAATTGCATCACACTATACTATGCATCGAGTTGTTATTTATCGTGCCAATTAAAGAAATGACTTATCATATATGTGTGTTGACGATAGCAATAGCAATTCATGTGACAACGATTTAATAACAGCTACGACGTTGTGAAGCGATTTCAATTTTAATCGCTAAATGAACAACGATTTGAATATGCAAATCGCCACTGCAATCACACAATAATGTAAATACCGCACACACATGTTTCAATATCATAATACAAATATCTTACAAATCGACATTAGCAAACACATAATATGCTACAAATCGATATACATATCATTTAATATATTACAAATCGATACGAAAATTCAGCATAATAGCTTACAAATCATTATTAACAAACAAAATAATATCTCGCAAATCGATAGTATGTTACTACAACCGCGATTTGCGTTAAACTATTCCAATATTTTCTATACAAAGGCAAATTGTTGTGGCCAACATAGATGTCATTGCGTAAATCGTATAAATCATCAACCGGAATCCAGGTCTCACAAGGCATATTGATTTTTGACAACGAGCGGGATGTGAAACGACGTTTCTTTTATAAATAAATGACACATATTTTCATAACAAAGGCAAATCATTGAGGTGATTTATGATTTATGATTTATGCATTTAAAGCAACAATGATTTATACATTTAATGCAATAGCGATTTATGATTTATAAAGTCACCAAGATTTGTACTCAAGTTTGCTAAATCGTACAACGATGTTTACTGTTGAAGCCCAAACGTACAATGATATGTACTTATGAAGGGTGTGATTTCTACATCGATTTGTATGTTTGAAGCAACAATTTGTATGTTTAAAGCAGGAACGATTTATACGTTTGATGCAATAGCGATTTATACTTGTTGACGATAGCAATTTACGTGATAGCTATTTAATTATAGGTACGACGCTTTGAAGCAATTTCTATATAAATTACTAAATGAGCAATGATGTGAACACACAAATGGCCACCTCATGTCGCTACAATGTAAATTCTTCATGCACAGGTTTCAATTACATACTACAAATATCTAACAAATCAACACTAGAAAGCACTTAATATTTTACAAATCGGTACAAATATCACATAATATATTATTATACCTAGCCCTATACCCTAAACGCTAAACCCTTAATATCTTACTAAACCTAAACCCTAAACCCTTAATATCTTACTAAACCCTAAACCTAAACCCTAAACCCTTAATATATTACTAAACCCTAACGCTAAACCCCAAACCCTTAATATATTACTAAACCCTAAACCCTAAAACCTAACCCTAAAACCTAAACCCTAAACCCTAAACTCTTAACCTAAACCCTTTAACCCTAAACTTAAACCACAATCTTGATTGTACAGGTTGTGTGGAGACCGTATGGAGATGGGAAGGACGAGGACAAAGAGGTTGTTGTTGTGGCTGCGAAAATGTTTGTCTGTGATATTTGACTCTTTAGCAAATATGAAACTGAGTTGCAGCATGGTAGTCGAGTACTCCTACAAGCTGGCTTGGGACTGTCGATACCAAAAGTGCCTGTGGTATTAAGAAGGAAGATGAATAGTGGTGGGGTCAAGAACATGAATTGGCACAAATGCTTCAGGAAACAATTAGATAGCTAGAACAAAGGAGGTGTTCGTGGCATACCATATGATTATAAAAAACAACAATATGACCTCAACTATTTTAAACAATATTGGCAACCCATGTGTCAAAATTGACAGATTGAGGAGAAGCAACCTGAAATTAAGGTCACTCTTGTCCTCGAGCATGTTGTCTTCCAGCATAGACGTAATGTCCATCGTGTCCCTTTGGTGGATACTACGATTTTCTTTATTGCAATACATGATAAAGAGCAAACACAACTCCCAAAGGAGAAGGTATTGTCCAACAAAAGGTTAGCGATGCTGGAGAGGGATAATAAAAAATACGGAAGGACGTGCAGAATTTGAAGAGACAAATTGGGTCACTGGTTGAGATGATTACTAGTGGGTTTAATAAGATCAAGGGAATGAAGAGACCACCAAATAAAGAGACTCTACCAAGGCAAAAAAAGAGACGATTTGTATGTCCATCTGAGTCGTCATGTGCCAATGAATAAACATATTATGTGATTTGTGTATCCCGATAATTCTATGTTGTAATTCTATCATTCTTTGTTGTAATTATATAATTCTTTCATTAATAAGTGTAACACAGAAGTGCCACTGAAAAATCGACAAGAGTACATAAACTTAAGTTTGAAAAATCGTACAAGTTTCATTTACTTATGTATTTCAAACGTTACAATGATATGTACTATGTAGGGTGCAATTTCTATAACCATTTGAACGTTCAAAGCAGTGATTTGTACGTTTGAAGCAACAACGATTTATAAAGTTACCATGATTTGTACTTACGTTTGCTAAATCGTATAACAATTACTGACTTAGGGTTTATTATGTATCACGATTCCTGTGATAGCGATTACTCTGTATAGCGATTACTATATATCATGATTTGTACTTATGTTTTTTATATCGTATAGCAATTACTAGTTTAGAGTTTATTATTTATAGTGATTCTTGTGATAGCGATTACTTAGTATAGCGATTAATAGGTATAGCTATTATGAAGTTACCACAATTTGTACTTATGTTTGCTAAATCGTATAGCGATTACTAGTTTTGAGTTTATTATGTATAGTGATTCCTGTAATAGCGATTACTCAGTATAACGATTACTAGGTATAGCGATTATAAAGTTACCACGATTTGTACTTAGGTTTGCTCAATCGTTAAGCGATTACTGGTTTAGGGTTTATTATTTATAGCATTTCCTTTAAGAGCAAGGAACGTCACATAACATTAGTTTAGAGTTTAGGGTCTAGAGTTTAGGGAAACGTCATCTGATATACTACTGATGTTATGTGACGTGTCATTCATTTACACGTACTAACAAATGAAATGATATCTTTTAATTAATGCATAATTTATTTATTTATTTATTATATTCTTTGGGTGTAATTTTTGAAAACAGGTGAGACGTGAAACGACGTAAAGACATAAAAATGAATGAAGCATTGCATAACTTCAGTAGTGTGTTTTGCAAGGAACACAAGACGTTTCCTTTAAGAGCATAGAACAAACAATGTTTCATTTAAAGAAGAACCAGAGCCTTTCTTATAACCTGCTTCGTGAGCAACGAACAGAAAAACTCATATTTTCTTTAACATCCTTCATCACAAAAGTTGTATCGATGTCGAAGGAAACTGCAATTCAGTCGAACGTCCACAAAAAAGGGTACGTTCGATTTCTTTAACCTGCTAAGTCTTCTTTATGTCGTTTACAGATCATTTACTGAATAAATGCTACAGTTCGTTTACTGAAAATTCAGTTAATTTTAGTGCAACATCCACAAAATAAGGTACCAGAAAACTCAACAAAGTGCTCGAAGAGAACATCGACCGGATGCGAGATGAATTTGCAGAAGGAAACACTTTTAGTAATTTTGTATGTATGAAACCACTATCAGTTATACATTTACGTATGCCATGGGTATGTATATTAACAAGTGCATGTTTGTTGTAAACAGACTATACATGATTTCGCCATGTATATTTAAAGCAAGGGAACAACCATGTCGGTCTGTGTCGTCACCCTTATTTTATGGTATATCGGTTATCTTATATATTTATTTTCTTTTTTGATTTACTAATATACCTTTGTGTTTTAAACTTACTATTATTACTGTTTTGTTCAACAGAGTATCGTCCGTCGAATGCCATACGGGTCTGGATTTCTAGATTGACTACAATATTGGGATAATGATGACCAAATGTAAGACTTTTGGTCAAGTGAAAAGGTTTGTGACCATATCGATTTGTAAGATGTTAAATCTATTTAAGATCTTGTTTTTTATTTTTAATACCGATTTTTAATATCGATTTTTAAGCTATCAATAGGAATTTGCATATCGATTTAAGATATTGTTTTGATTCTTAATATCGATTTCTATTCTGATTCTAAATATCAATTTTTAAGATATCAATAGGAATTTCCAAATCGATTTAAGATATTGTTTTGATTCTTAATATTGATTTCTATGCTGATTCTTAATATCGATTTAAGATTACAGTTTTGATTCTTAATACTGATTTAAGATATTGTTTTGATTCTAAATATCGATTTTTAAGATATCAATACGAATTTCCAAATTGATTAAAGATATTGTTTTGAATCTCACTATCGATTTCTATGTTGATTCTTAATATCGATTTAAGATATTGTTTTGATTCTTAATATCGATTTCTATGATGATTCTTAATATCTATTTTTAAGCTATCAATAGGAATTTTCATATCGATTTAAGGTATTATTTTGATTCTTAATATCAATTTCTAGGTTGATTCCTAATATCGATTTAAGATATTGTTTTGATTCTTAATATTGATTTATATGTTGATTCTTAACATTGATTTTTATGCTATCAATACATATTTTCATATCGATTTTGTAAGATATTTTATAATCAATTTATCGATATTGATTCTGACATTGTGGCAATCGAAAAAGCATTGGGTCTTATACGTGTTTGATGTACGAAAACAAAAAATATGGTTATACAACTCCTTGGACATTAACGTTGGTGTAGACCGTGACATTGTGCATTTGGTAAGTTTCTATCTATAAGATTATCGTATCTTGTACCATGGCCCAGAATTTACTTGTTTTTGCATAAACCACAAGTTGAATTTTTCAGAGACATGTTGGGTGTTGTCATTGGTCCATGGAGGCTTCATGTCACAGAGGATGCTCCTTTACAAAATAATGACATTGATTGTGGCATCTTTGTAACGAAGTATATTGAAGCAATATACTATGGACGAGAACCAGAATTCACCGTTGTATGTTGTACACTTAAATATGTTTTATTATCCTATATTATTGGTGACTACAGTTCTATATTTGTCTGACTTTTGGTTTTTTTTTTCAAGATTATATATCTAGATTCCGCACAGAACTATATGAAAAATTGATGGATTTTCTAATTACGAAAGATACAAAAACCCATCCTACAAGATTACCTAGAAAGCAACGAAAAATGTGAGGCACCCAGGAATAAGATGAAGTCATTTTAAACGTCTACCTGTTCTCAAGGATGACGTGAAGAGGGTTACATTCTACTACTGAGAGAGAGAGATATAACAATTTTTGGTTCAACATTCAACTTCCTGAATATGACAAATTTTTTGTATACAAACATTTGTAACAGATTTTGTAGACTGTGTATATAAATTTTGTAAGACTATATAAAATTCATATTGATCCATAAACCAAAATTACACACCTAACACACATATTTTGAATACGCAAATCGCCACCTCAAGCACGCAAATCACAACAATGTAAATTCCGCAGGCACATGTTTCAAAATCATAATACAAATATCTTGCAAATCAACACATCTTACAAATCGATATAATATTACATAATATATTACAAATCGATTCTTAATATTGATTTGTATGCTTATTCTTAATATTGATTTCTAAGCTATTAATAGGAATTTCCCTCTCGATTTTTATGATATTTTATCATTGATTTGCAGATATTGCTCCCTAACACGATGTCTACTATAAATTTATAGGATATTATATCGATTTTTATGAGATATTGTTTTGTTTGTTAATATCAAATTATAATATATTATGCTGAATTGTCGTATATCGATTTGTGAGATATTATGTATTTTCTAGTGTTGATTTGTGAGATATTGTTTTGATTCTTAATATCAATTTGTAATATATTATGCTGAATTGTCGTATATCGATTTGTAAGATATTATGCTGAATTGTCATATACCGATTTATAATATATTATGCTGAATTACGGTATATCAATTTGTAAGATATTATGTATTTTCTAGTGTTGATTTGTGAGATATGGTTTTGTTTGTTAATATTGATTTATAAGCTATTATGTTGAATTACCGTATCGATTTGTAATATATTATGCACAATTGTTGTATATTGATTTGTAAGATATTATATGTTTTCTAGTATTGATTTTTATGATATTTGTAGTATGATTTCTATTGTAGAATTACAACAAAGAATTATAGAATTACAACAAAGAATTATAGAATGCTAAACATTACAACGATTTACACTAATGAAATTTAAATGCTACAACTATTTTGCAGCTGAAGAATCCATACGTGATTCCTATGTTATGTTGCTCACTTTTGAATTGAACTGAGCCTGTCATGAAACAGAACAATATCAGACACTACATTAAGTTCAACAAGAAGTGCAAACATCATTTCAAAATTGTTACATACCAAAAGACTTGTCAAACTCATGTCATCATTCTACTCAAACAGGTCAGGAGGATTGCAGGATCCAACGTTGTAGTGCACGCCTGTAGGGTATTTATGCATGTTGGAAATTACACAAGTTAGATATTGATAAGTTACACATAATACAATTTACACGGGAAGCAATATATTGTATTACATACTTGTTCATGCGAAGGGCTTGGTTGCTTAGGGGTTGGTTGTTTCTTAGACATTTTTTTTCAAACAATTTTAGTACACCCTTTGTCCTCTGACGACTGCGATTAGAGGCAGGTTTCCTTTTGATGCCCTTCGCTAGGTGAATATTTCCATCATAATCTACAAGGTTTACTCCTGACTTGTCGAAGATGATGTTGACGCTTCAGCGCAACTTATCATAAGAGTCAGAAGAAACGTGAATTTCACCTACGTTGTTCGACCCTGTTTTCTTAGATTGGTCTTCATGAGCTACAACAGACTCATGGTGAATTAACTGCACTTTTTCAAGTAATTTCCTTGACACTTTTCTCATACATACATAGGCTTCTTCGCTTTTCGATGTCAAATTTGCAACATGCATAAGTGACCTACATAGTTGTTGGTAACAGGAGGCTATATGGCACTTCTTATCAACACTAGATGGACTGGCATTATTTGTATCCAACAGTTCAATCTTTGTTTGTCTCGTTCATCCTCGCATTATATATGACTCAGGTATTTATTGTATCTTCTCTTGATTAAGTGCCTTTAATGCATGACGACATAAAATACCTTTGAATTCAAACATTTTGCATGTACATTCAACTATTTTGTTGTCAATATTGTACGTAGCATGTGCTTCTTTCCTTTTTGGATGCTCTTCGCCCTCCCATACAACATGGTATTTGTGCATATTCCCATATTGCATATGTCCTTCTATGTTGCAATTCATGATCTGTATAACCTTCTTCTTAATCCATTCAAATACAGTTAGTGTATACAGATCTGCAGGTCGCGTCAATATTTTCATACCCAAAGTTACAGGGTGGGTGTTGAAGCATTTCACATCTTGTTCAAGCTCATTCTGTCTAAGACCATCTACAAATAATTCATATTGTTCCATGAAGCAAAACATTATTAAACATAAATATAAGGTTTTTTTCAGTGTGTCATGCATAGATTCAGCTCTTTGTGTGCTTATCAAATCTACACAAAAGTATTATCTTTCATATGTCAATACTCACTTCTCTTTGTCTGCATATAAATGTTCTAACCACACACAGTCTTCAAGGTCGTACATCTAAATCATTTGCTCTCAATCAAACATAAAGGTGACCTCATCTATGCTCTCAAGTACACACTTTCTAAACTTTTTATCAAACTCTGTCGTCTGATTAAAAATGTGTCCTACGTTCTTTGTTGTATTTTAAAAGATATGTCACAAATATAGGCGATGATATGCATGTGGCCATACATGAGACACTACAACCATAATTGCATGATCATCATCTGTAAGTACAGCTCCAGGGTGCTTCCCATTCATTGCATGTATAAATACTCTGAACAACCACTCAAAGGTTTCCTTGGTCTGGTCATACAAAAAAGCACCGCCTAATATGCAATTCTGTGAGTGATGGTTCACTCTGACAAATTGTGCAAATGGCCACTGATCTGTATTAATCTTCGCTGTCGTATAAAAAACAAGCACATCATTGAAACATTCATAATCTACTCTTGACTTTGAATCTGCCCAAAACATATTTACAGCATATCCATCTTCATCCAGTTGGATTGCACTAAAGAAACCAGGGTCATTGCTTGAATGCTTTTGTAGGAAATCAATCAAATAACATATTCCTTCATTCTTCATGTTGTCTGACATCTTCCTTCTCAAGTGGTTTCTTAGATCCATAGGTGTGAATGGTATATTCTTGCGACCACCATCTATGTGAGCACAAATTGTATATCTTCCTTGGTGCAATGTCAGCGCTATCTGCTATTTCAGCAATTGCAGCATGCGCTTAAGTTACTTTACGATATGACCTTAATATAAGAGTCATAAATGAAGCGGCTAATTTATGGTTATGATCATTAATTAAAGTACGAACTACATATTTCTCATTCAGAAGTCTTCTTAACACCATTCTCGCTAGATAGCAATATCTTGAATCTGACTTGCTCCTTGTTGGATTTTCACTTGACTTCTTCCAACCTTGTTTAGAACAAACATATGCCTTTCTCACCACGATACCCTGTGCATTTTTTGCCCAAGAATACCTTCTAACACTGAAGTCAAGTTTTAAGGCATGATCATTGTAAAATTTGTATGCAACTTCCTCGTTATTAATCTGCATTCCCTCTACGAAAACGGAGTCAAGTGTACTATCATGTAGACTTGAGGTGCCTGCACCTTTGTCAAGTGCACTGTCATGATCGTCTACCTTATTATCGAATTGCATTTTGTCTGCTATAATATTCAAGTCAAGAGTGAATTCAATGTCTGCACCCTTCTTATCATGTGCATCATTGGTGCACATATTCACTTCTTCAGGTGCGTCGATAGTACGAATGTTTGTTGCTCTTTGACTTTCCAATGATTGAGATACATCATCTTCACTACAACTAGTTGATATGCTCAACACTATCATGAGCAAAATATCAATTTGTGTTAGCCAGTACATACGTTTACTATGATTTATTCAAGATGCATATAATAACTGCTACCAATTAGTTAAGCAAGTCAAAGAAACGATTGAATGAATCACAATATCAAAGCAACAACATAATAGTTTACAAATCGATAATAACAAACAAAACCATATCTCATAAATTGATACTAGAAAACACATAATATCTTACAAATCGATATACGACAATTCAATATAATATATTACAAATCGGTATACGATAATTCAACATAATATCTTACAAATCGATATACGACAATTCAGCATAATATAATATAAATTGATATTATCAACCAAAACAATATCTCATAAACCGACACTAGAAAACATATAATATCTTTACAAATTGATATACGGCAATTCAACATAATATATTACAAATCGATATTAATAAACAAAACAATATCTCATAAATTGACACTAGAAAACACACAATATCTTACAAATCGATATACAATAATTCAATATAATATATTACAAATCGATATTAACAAACAAAACAATATCTCACAAATCGACATTAGAAAATACATAATATCTTACAAATCGATATACGACAATTCAGCATAATATATTACAAATCGACATTAACAAACAAAATAATATTTCAAAAATCGACACTAGAAAACACATAATATCTTATAAATCGATATACAATAATTCAACATAATATATTACAAATCGATATTAACAAACAAAACAATATCTCACAAATCGATATACATGTTACTACAACCGTGATTTATTTTACATTGCATATACGAAGTGAATGAACGATAACGGATGGGGTAGAGGCCCTTGCTCGCATCTGTAATCAAGCATTCTTGTCAACAGATCCCACTGCTTTACAAATATCTTCAAGTTTTCAACCATCAAAACGATAAAATCTACCTGCAATAACAAAACAACGCCTTAATGACACTCACGATGACATATGTTCTTCAACAATAGCATGATGACATGGAAATGTACTCACCACACTTTAATGGCACTTGTTAGAATATTTGTGCGTCATTGCTTTTTTCATACTGCCTAACAAAAATGAATAAGAAGAGAAGACTGTAAAAAGAGATGGCCGACAAATCCCCCTATAACGCCTACCAATGATCGAACCAGTCGTTCGATTTATAGTTATCTCCACGAGGTAGGAATGAACCTGAAAAAGTTTTCTATCTAACACAAAGCAGGAACGAGAAGGCAGCCATGTATTGTAACACAAGCTAAAAACAAAGGCAGAACATGCAAATCTATTTACGAGGAGCGGGAGGACATTTTCGTCCAACAGATATCTATCTTATGGGAGGACATTTCAGTCAAAAGCATATCTACTTTTTTTATATGTTATTTTATTATAAAGTCAGCGTCGGCAACATTGGCATATGAATTATTGTGGGTCCCAAGATATTCCTCCGTACACACCGAAACACGCAAATTTGTGTTCTGGGGAGAACACACAACACCCACTCGACAACAATCGGAAGTACGACAGGCAGAGCCAGTACGGCTAGGTTTCTGATCTTAGGGTAGTTTCTCCGTGTAAATATAAAAGAAAAAGAAATCACTAAGGGTTCATATAACGACCTCAGATCTGGTAGGAGAACTGAGGTTTAGTGAATCAAGGCATGAAGCCTAAGCCTTGATCCAATATCCATGCAAACAGTTTTGAGATCCTCGTTTTAGACCAAAAAACTCTCAAAAGCATCGAGCTCAGATCTTTAGTTAAAAAACCTCAAATCTTAGATCTGAGGTAATCAAACGCACCCCTAAAGTTTCAATCTGATCTGACACATTAAAGATTTTGTTTAAGGTCCATATCTGAGAAAAATGCCCCAAGAGAATCTTATATGTTTGCACCCCTCCTTGACCAAGTATATCAAATACCAAATGGTCAGGCTTTACTGAAAGATACCAGAGCACAAGTGGATAGTGGACCTCACTTTCACAAGCTCTAGAGATTAGTGGGTTGTCATGACACAATGACATACCATTTTGGCCATGTGTCCCTGGTGACACGACTAGACACGCTGACACAAACAGTGACACATATGAATATCATTTTATTGTTTTTAATAATTTTTAAATGCTTTTAAAGATTTCAATAATATATATATATATATAGGCTAGCTGGGGTTAGGCAGACCCCTACCAAATATCTCTTAAGCTCCATGTGGTAGAGCAGTGGCAGAGCCAGAAGTTTTTCGTTGGGTGGGCAGACTTCGGGTCTCGGGGACAATGCTATGGTCTTGAAGGCCGATCCATTTATTCGGACCAGTGGCAGAGCCAAAATTTTTTTGCCCACCCATCGTCAAAAGAAATTTTGGTTGTGCGTGATAAATCTGACATGCTCTTCTAGAAGCGACCTCCCTGGCCGGAGAAGGCGATGGCCATCAAGTTGATGGTACCATCTGGTTTCATCATTTTGAGAGCCTTCATGGCATCGGACTGCCCGTGGCCAGGCTACAACACACTTTCAATCCCTCTTTTCTTCCATTTAGTGAAGCAAGCATAGTGTTTGGTATGGAACCCATAACCACATTTAGGTTACAATCATCCATATCGCCATTCCTGTCATTAGGACCTCACCAGTGCAAGTTGTTTTTATCGAATTGGACCCTGTGTATGTGATCTACATCATCCATTTAGTGAAGATCAACATTTGAATAGACAAAATCGGACTTATGTGCAGGACTTTTTGCTGATTCAAAAATCAATAACCATTAATAAAAACATGGTTTTTTTTGTTAAAGAACACTGTCAAAATAAATTGAAAATCATGTTTTTTTTTGTTAAAGAACACTATCAAAAGATTGATTTCTATTAAATCAACTGTGTTGAACCCATCGATAGGGCCCGATTGATCAAAACAACTTAGTACCAAATGAGATCCCAGAGGGAGTTATGACCACAAAAGATGATACAGGGATGAGTGGAGTCGGGTTCCCCATAAACGTAGGTTACACGGTTTCACAAAGAACAAATGACAAAAGAAGATGGGGAAAAACACACAGATCTTCGTTGAATATTCACAAGGGAGAACTCCAACTCCCACGAACTAATAACCCGTCTCTTCTGCGGTTTTTACACAGTTCAATAAGGTGAAAAAATTAAGGGAAAAGATTAGCACTACCATCGTCAGAAGAAAACACACATGGACACATATTCTTTCTTTAACATCGTCAAAAGAAAAAAAAATCCGGTTTCTAATTCTGGGGTGGGCGACCACCCACCCCTGGCTCCGCCAGTGTGGCAGAGGGATTCGAGCCTTCAGCTTGGCACAGAACCCTGCTTACCACGTGGAATAGCACCTCGGTGGTAAATATATATTTTAAAATATTAAAATATCAAAAAACAGTTTTTATCAAGTAAAACATTGAAAACATCTATCTCCTCATGCCATATTCTTCAAAAAAAAATTGAACTTTGTGTTGGGTCATTCCTGAATCTTTATCACACAACCAGGTCGGATCAGCACCTCACTGAGTTTTTTTTTTCATATTTAACCTGTGGAAACTCCTCACTGGCACGGAGACATAGTTGCTGTCCGTCTGCAGAAAACATCAGGGCTAGTACCCCCAACCCCAGGGCCTATAAGCACCTCACTGAGTTGCTTTGATCATTTGTTATATGCTGCTCACAAAGGCTTCGCTCATCTGGTAAGGGTAACTTGTGAATATCATGTTGACAGGATGCCAGTAGTTTGAAACCCAAAGAAGGCCTCCCTTGCCGCAAGGTCAAAGCTGGGTGTACTCCCCAATGGGCAAAAGAAACCTCAAGAAATTTATTACCCAGCAGCCTGCCAATGCGCAGCCAGTGACGAGAGGTTTTTCCTTTAGCCTAGCCTAAAAACCAAGAAAAATAGTAATTGTTGTATGCTGACCTAGCTTTAATGTTTCTGGCCCAGACCTGGATCCAAGTTAGACTATTAGTTGAAAGCAACTTAGTCATTGATGCTTGATTCTTACCCAGTCAGACCCGCTCATGTTACACATTGACAGCCGTAGTTGGAAATTTGGAGTAAAAAAAAGCTACTTGTTGGAATAGACTCACCAGGACATGGTTCTCAGCTTTCAAACGTATGCATGGCAGAGTGTGCGTGCACTATTTTACACCGAGAAACCAAACCTTGGTCAGTGAACTTGCTGGCGGCATTGGATCAACCTGCCGAGCGCACGGTCGCACTCACAGGTGCATAAAACTCAGTAGCAGGAACACCCAGACGACCCAAATGCCTGTAATTGCTAAAGCTTGCATACAGGAACCACCACAGTGGTATTTCTTTCCCCAGCATTCCACCTCCTAGCCACGGTGATGCCCCCAGCGACGCTAGCCTTCAAAGGTTTGACAATGCATAAACATGGTCGATAATATGCTTTTAGGATCATCTTCCATTTTCACGTTTACCATTTGTAAATTGTAACACGTTAAAATAAAAGGCCTCTGTTTCTATGCTTCCAGTTTATCGTTTTATTGACATTTCACCACTTGCTAATTCCAGGTGGAGTACGGATGCTTTGTGTCAATATTCAAGAGAGAGAGAGAGAGAGGCCTTCTCTTGCAATACAGCTCTGTTCTTTAAGACGGCAATAAGTTGGAATAATCGCACATTTAAAACCTTACAGACAGAACAATGGGAGAAAATCAAAATAAATGTAAAGAGGATATAATAAAAGTAAAAAGCATGCCAACAGCCCGTGCTTAATGCAATAATAGCATGTCTCACTATGCACATGTTACAAATTAGTCATATTTACAGTCATTGAGAGAGAGAGAGAGAATCACCCGCCTTTATGTTTGTTGTCGGATTTCAGAAACCGGAAGTACTCCTGCTGCAACATTTCGCCACCTTGTACAGGATCAAAGCTGCATCTATAGAAACTGTAGTAGGGAAAAAGATTCAGTCTATGAACAACCATGGCACACTTGTTTTAGGTTATAACAATATATTAAAAAAAAAAACAGAACAAAAACGTCATGACCAAATTGCACCCTGCAGTGGCTGTGGGTGTGTGCATGTGTATACGTGTTGGCTGGTAACCTCTCACTACCTTTTTTATTTGTTTTGCTTTCTTGAATTTTTCTCTAAAAAATAAAAGGATTCGGAGAGCTGTCCATTGCTCGCTTATCCCCAACTGGCTTTCATAGTTTTCATGTTCTTATAGGTACTCTTTTTGTTTATCATATGTGAAATTGTTTATCTTCCTTATTGGAGAAAGAATTTATCTGCCGTTATTTTAAGTTTCTTGTCTGTTAGTAAATTGGATTTCTGCGAGCAATCTAGAGAAAGTAAGCACTTGTTTAGGCCCCCGATATGGTTGTAGTTGTAGAATAACCACTAAGTCCAGGACTATTCCATGCTACCAAAAAGCATGCCCCGTGCTCAGAATTGAGACATTACAAAGGGCATCAAGAGATCCTGACCCAAACTTTTTAACTTACATATAAGCTGGATTAAAATGCCCTTCCAACTTCTAATTGTATAAGCACCGTTCGATCGACCATAGGCCTTCAAACGCTATGTGACATTTTTCAAAAGAGAGTACTGGAACCCAGTTAATCTTTCCAGTCACTATCGTTCAAACAGGGTCTGGGTAAGCAATCCTCACAGGCAACATGAGAAATGGCCGGAACAAATAATTCAAAACATAGGGTAACATGAAAACTTTCATTCTAATTCATCTGAAAGACCCCAGAGAACCTCAGAGGATCGATCATCTGTTGAATAACCTATGTATTGATGCCCCATCAATAAATCTTCACAATGAACGTAGCCAATAAAAGTTGGTCCTTGTAGCCAAGGAAAGAACAAGAAAAACAAGGATATACATAGGTTGCATTTCACTTAATCCTACATAATCAACCAAGATCTAATTGGATTTTGGTTCTGATTGAGACACAGGAGAGGAAAGCCCTACAGATCTTGACCAAGTTTGAGTTTAACCACACCAAGAGTGCAGATGAAAGTTGAAACCACACTCAGAAGTTCACTTTCACACGCTATTAAGAGCATACAATGTTTGAGAGATATTCATGCCTTGGGATATCTGCAAATCTTTCATCAGAACATTTTATATGGACTTATTTTAATCTAGGTAATCAAAGCCAAATGTGGTCCCATAAACATGAAACCAAGTATGACAGAAAACGACGAGCTGTTGAGCACGACCTTGCACCTAAAGAGGCGCGGATCTGCAAGGGTTAGAGTAAAGACTTTTTTCTCATGTCCTCTAGGAATGTAGCAAGCTAAGCCCAAGAAGCTCATTGGTAAAAGAAGTCTTTTATGAGAATGACGTTGGTTAGAAGGGTGACAAAGATCAACAAAATCTCATTAACTGCTCTATGTACACATCCTCTTGTGGCAACAAGACAAATAAGATGGTTTCTCAGAGGATATTGAACTATCAGTTTCCTTGTTCCAGGGAAAGGATACTCCTGTAGATGAGTTGTTTATAGAGGAAGGTGCATCTATGGTTTTAGGATTGCGTTCAACTAGATTGGTCGCACTAATTAATTTTATGTTGGCCAGTTAATCAAAAAACCATGTCCTATATCTTTTGAGCTATATAGCTAGAATCCCACCTAGGCATATTAGGCGCAAGTCTACTGCCTAGGAGAGACTAGGTGCCTATGCAAGTACCTAGGTTGGAGGGGCACCAAGGTTGATATTTTATATTTTTAATAATATTTAGAATATTATGATCATATTTTGTTTGAGTATTTTCAAATATTTAAGTGTTTCAGCTTTTTGTCTTATTTTTATTCTTTTTATATTTTTATTTTAAATATTTTTATTCTTTGTGTCTTTTTAGGTGTCGTTGCTAAACAAATATTTGTTTAGATGAAGTAATGTAATTATGTTTTAATTATTTAGATTTATTCATGATTTTTTTTAAAGTTTTGATTGTTTGGCTTCATAAATTGTATTGAATATGCATTTTATATTATTTAAAAAAAAATTGTAATTTTAAATTTTTTGCTTTCTTTTTTTTGTCCCGACTAATCCTGCCTAGGCACGGATTAGGCCTTTTAGAGGGTTGGCACCTAGGCCAACTAGCACTTTTGACTACTTAGCTTTCGAGAACCCTTAGGAGCATTTGATAGGCAATAGATGGACACAAGGAGAACAACTCAGACCAGAGCTAGCGGAAGCTTCTTAGATAGGTGGGATGCCCGCTTCTCAAGCGCAATACTCCTCGCTTTTGAAACTTGATGAGAATCTCGATTCTCTCACGCTTCTCCTATGCTTTCCACATGCTTCATTTGTTTCTCTTATATGCTTTTTCACTCTACTTTTCATGTTTTTTTATGTATTTCCTCTCAGACTTCACACTCACTTCCATGTGCTTTCTCTAAATTGGCAATCATCTTTTTTAGATTTTGTTAAATATTTAATTCTTATACTAAAAAATTATGAAATTTAAGAATTGCCACTTTTATTTTAGTTTTTATTTGCATTTCATTTTGATTACCATTCAATTCTTATATTGTTTTTTTTCGCTTCCCGTTTCCTATACATTTTAAAATGCATCGCTTCTCGCTTCCGCTTCAAGTATCGTTTCTCGCTTTTGCTTCCTAGTTTGACAACCTTGGCTCAGATAAGTATGGAAGGGACTCTATGTGAGTGAAATAAGTTGATGGATATTATTGATCTGGCCAGCAAAGGTCCAATAAATGAAGTTAAATTCATTCTTAATCAAAGGGGCATAGTATAAATTCTGATCCCACACCTTTCCTATAGATGCTATACAACAACAACAACAACAACTACGCCTTCATCCCAAAACAATTGGGGTAGAAGATATGAACCAAAAAAGAAAATCATTCTGGGTCTTCCACATGAATCCTTCTCCTCCAATCATTTCTATCCAATGCCATGTCCTCGGTGAGGTTCAAAGCATTCATATCCTTTCCTATCATCTTCATCCAAGTCTTCCTAGGCCTACCCCGACCTCTTTTAACTAATATATTTTCCCATTTCTCAATCCTTCTAACTGGAGCATCATTAGGCCTTTACCCAATATGTCCAAACCATCGTAAACGATTCTCTCTCATCTTATTTTCAATGGGTGCAACGCCGACCTTCTTACGTATCTCCTCGTTCTGAATCTTATCTTTTATTGTATTTCCACACATCCATCTTAGCATACGCATCTCAGCTACACTCATTTTTTGAATATGATGTCTCTTGGCAGCCCAACATTCTGTACCATATAGTAAAGTGGGCCTAATAGTCGTCCTATAAAACTTTCCTCTCAACCACAATGGCATTCTACGATCGCACAACACTCCAGTTGCACTTTTTCATTTCATCCACCCAACATTTATCCTATGATTTACATCTCCATCCATTTCTCCATACTTTTGAATGATAGATCCCAAATATTTGAAACAATCATCCACCGGTATTTCTTGCTCACCAAGCTTCACTACACTCCCATCACTACTTCGTTGCTTACTAAACCGACATTCCATATATTTTGTCTTACTCTTACTCAACTTAAAACCTCTTGCTTTCAATGTCTGTCTCCATAATTCTAATTTAGCATTAACCCCAGCTCTAGACTCATCAATCAAAACAATATTATCAGCAAACAACATACACCACGGCACATTTTCCTATAGATGCTATATAAAACCTATATCCCTTATTATTTGACCTCTGAATTTTGAATTGCGGCATACAGATGCTCCAGGGTAAGCTCTTGCATTTTCTTTCTGATTGGTTACGGGCATATCTGGATCATTTAAATATAAGTAGGACACTAAAAAAATGAATTGCAAGAAATAATCACATTTGAACTCTTGGTAGATGGTCACTGAAGTATAACAACGACAGGATCCACATGCAGGAGCAATTTTACAAGATATTTAAAACATAAACTGGCACAGCAGCTTCATAATGTGATTGAAAGATTACTTCTCGTACTAACATTTTGATTGAGAAGCATGAAATTATAACTTCAAACCACATGGCTTCAGAACAAATTCATGCTGACAGCTATGTACCAAATTTCATTCTCTTGGGAATTTATTGGCAAGAGAATATGTAGGGAATCGTTATGTCAAAGTTTCAAAATTTGTACTTTTAAAAAAAAAAAGAAACAGAAGTTGGCTTTTGTGAGAGAAAATATTGAGACAATATGAAGTTAATATCATGATGTTATCTTGATATAACATCAGGAACTTTTCTCCTAATGAATGACATCAGGAACATGTCATAATAAATTCATGCTAACTTTTTTTCACTTGGAAAATCTTGGAGAAAATATTGCAATGTTCAAAATCATATGGAAGTAGTCCATCATAATGAAGGTCTAATTTTGGGAACAAAACATTTGACAGCAACTCTATTTAAGCTATCAAACCTAATGGCAACATTATAGTTGTATTGTTCCAATGATAGAATGAAGAATATAACAAACTTCAGACAGCCCTATTTAAAGATTTAGGTGCAAGATACAATATGAACACAAATATGCATTAACATTTAAGCATGAAGGAACTTGTCCATACTATTTAAACAAGCACATATACTTCTAGTATGCGTAGAACATGCAATCAACAATGAAGTGTAAATGCATATGTAACGAAACAAGAAATATAACAAGAGAGTGTCTCTTATGGGGCTACAAGAACACAATCCCAAAGAACACGAAGACCACTTATGGGTCAATCACATAAGCACATACACATGAACCACTTAGGAGCCAAGAACACCATAAAAAATATAAAATTTGTATAACAAATATGCTTGAACAAGCATAAATACAGGAGGGGTTACACCCCTTATTTATACACAAAATGAAGCAAAGAAGAGCCATTGGGAAGTGCTCCCAACAACTAAAAATATAGCTGTCGGGAGTACTTCCCAACAAGTAGAAATATAGTTGTTGGGAGCACTCTGAACCGCTCTATTTCAAGAGCATAATAAGGACTATAATGCCCTTGATAAAAAGAATAAATTACAAAAAATAATAAAAACCTAAAGTGCCCCTAAAAGTAATATAAAGGACTGTTGTACCCTAATGGGTACAACTTATTACAAGTTTGTGAAAAGACTAAAATACCCCTATTGGGGATTTAACTATTACAATGACAAAAATATGTATATGATGTCTATATACATTATGTATATACATACATATATGTGCAAATATGCATATTTTAATACCCCCTCAAACTCACGGTGCCACAACCGAGAGTTTGCCAAGGAGAAATTGAAATCTTGGTGACGGAAGTGCTTTGCTGAAAAAGTCAGTCATTTGATACTCGGTTGGTACATATGGCAATGTAATGTTTTTTTTCAAGAATTTCTCTTTGACGTAATGACAATCCATTTCGATATGTTAGGTCCAAGGTTGTTAGACTAAGAAGCAAAAGTGGGAAACCATATGGAAAGCAAAAGCGAGAAGTGATGCATTTTAAAATGTATAGGAAGCGATAAATAAAAAAAAGCAATATAAGAATTGAATGGGAATCAAAATGGAATACAAATAAAAACTAAAATAAAAGTGATTATTATTAAATTTTATGATTTTTTAGTTTAATAATTAAATTTTTAACAAAATCTAAAAATGATGATTGTCAATTTAGAGAAAGCACATGGAAGTGAGTGAGAAGTGTGAGAGGAAACACATAAAAAACATGAAAAGTAGAGTGAGAAAACATATAAGAAGAATAAATGAAGTGTGTGGAAAGCAAAAGAGAAGCATGGGAGAATTGAGATTCCTATCAAGTTTCAGAAGCGAGGAGTATTGTGCTTTTGAAGCGAGGAGTATCGTGCTTCCAAAGCGAGTTTCTGAGAAGCGAAGCGAGCTTCCCACCTATCTAAAAAGCTTCTGGTAACTCTGGTTTGGTCCATTCATGAAATGTATGATTGTCGGAGATGTAAACTCCACTTTTGTTGTTACAACACAATCTTGAAGGTTCTACTATATGAAATCCCAAGTCTTCTAATAATTGTTTCATCCATACCAACTCAGAAGTAATAGTTGTCATAGCTCGGTACTCTACTTTTGTAGAGGACAGAGATACCTTTTGTTGCTTCTTACATTTTCATAAAATCAATGAATCCCCTACAAAAATACAAAAACTCGTAATTGAGCGACGATCATTCACATCACCTCTCCAATCAGAATCTGAATAAGCAATAGCTTCTAATAGGTAAGAAGATGACAAAAATAAACCACAACTAATAGTTTTTCTGATATATCTAATAATCTTCGTTACAACACTCATATGTATTATAGTAGGAACATGTTTAAATTGACTAGCAGAGTGAATATCATGTACAATATCAGGATGAGTAATAGAGAAATAAGATAACGCTTAAATCAATTGTCTGTAAGGAGTTGGATCCTTCAAAGGTTCTTCATCATCCTTCATCATTTGTGATAACCGCTAGAGTATCAACTTAATTTTCATCAGAAATCTCTAATTGTTCAATGATATCTATTGCACACTTAGTTTGTAACAAATAATAATCACGAGGTGAGTAAGCCACTTCAATTCCAAGAAAATATCGTAAGAAACCAAGATTTTTCATATCAAAGTTAGCCTTGAGAACGTCTTTGATATGACTAACTCCATGCTTATCACCTTATGTGATAATCATGTCATCAATATAGAGAAGTAATATTATCATGCCTGCAATATTATCATGCATGCATTAGAAGACTTAACAGACAATGTAGTGTCAGTATAACAAGATTTAAAACCAAGTTGTGTCATTACACTACTAAATCAATCATATCAAGCCTTGGGAGCTTGTTTTAGACCGTATAAAGCCTTGTGCAACCAAAGAACTTTTCCATGTGCCAACCCTAATCTTGGTGGGGGTTCTATGTAAACTTTTTCATTAAGGTTACCATTCAAAAATGTGTTTTTAACGTTCATTTGAATAACAGGTCATTTTTTAATCGAGGCTATAGAAACAAGAGTTCTAATAGTGGTCATTAGAGCAACATGAGCAAAAGTTTCATCATAGTCTATTCCATACTCTTGACTATATCCATTGGCTACAAGTCTAGCTTTATACCTCTCTAATGTCCTATCACTCTTGGTTTTAATTTTATAAACCCATATACACCCTATTGTTTTCTTTCCTTTGGATAATGTTCGAATTTCTCAAGTTTTTGCCTTCTCTAAAGCCTCTAATTCATCATTCATGACTATAATTCTTTCTTGATGGTTCTTAGCATCAATATAAGAGGATGATTATTTATATAAGTGGACGGTCATTAAACATGATTTATACTTGGGTTCAAAAGAGTCATATGACACGAATCTACTTCGAGTTTTGAAAATCCTCATGGATTTTATAATACTAAATGAATCTATATCTTGAGTTTGAGAATATCTTTTTAGGGCACATGGTGGAAGATCTTTGGTGAGTCGAAAATAAGTTTGAACCTCGTTATGTGAATGGTCTATACCATCAAGACTTTCATTTTCATTCTCGTGTGCATCATGAGTGTCCACAATGTCACTCTCATGCACATCATGAATGCCCTTACTATCATAATTAACGACTTTATCATGCTCATTAGCTACATCAAAAAGAAAGGAATAATCATAATGTTCTTTGTTTTTATCTTCATCAAACCCATTTTCGTTTTCAAGAAACGTGACATTTCTTGAAACAGATAGCTTGATTTTTTTAATTTCATAACATCTATATCCTTTTTGGTTTTTGGCATATCCCAAGAAAACACAAGGTATAACTTTTGCGGAAAGTTTGTCATTCTAGTTGGTTAGGACAAAACATTTACAACAAAAAACTCTTAACCTTTTATAATCAGGAGTTTTAAATAATTTTTCAATAGGGAAAATTTTTTCTCGACCCAAAAAAAATTAGGAACATCTTTAAATATAAGAAGTATTCTAGTAGTCCCTGAAAATAATTTAAATATCAGATATTCGAGAGCCACCGCAATCACCTTTCAGCAAGAAGTAGAGAGAAGGAGATGCACAGAAAATGGTAGCCACACTGCTATATGTGTGCCCTAATCTCTTTTATATAAGACTTGATATACATTAGACATAAACCTTTAAAATACAAATAAATTACAACATGCTATTACATAATGTAAAACATGATTATAATATCAGATGCATGGATCTGGATTAGACCCAGATCCAATCACGTCTTATCACCCTCCCTCAAGTTGTGCATGGTCTTGTACCATGGATAACTTGTTCTTCAAAAACCAAAATTGATGCTTTGTTAGGCCTTTAGTGAACAAGTCGGCAACTTGACTTTCTATTCGAATATGATGAAGCTCAATCTCCTTATCACAACAAAAGAGATTGAGAAACTCCTTCCCCTAAATCAGCAAGAAGATGACTAACCCATGTGGCTTCAGCTGTCCCTGCTACCATAGACTTGTACTCAACTTCAATACTAGACCTAGCAACAACTCTTTGTTTCCTGCTACTCCATGACACCAAATTTTTTCCAATGAATATACAATACCCAGAAACAAATCTCCTTTCATCTAGATCCCCTGCCCAATCCGCATTTGTATAAGTGATGATTTTGTGCCCCTTGTTGTCAGGTCAATTCCTTTGATAAAGGAGACCATCTCCAATGGTTTCCTTCAAAAAACTTAAAATTTTCTTCACAACTTCAACATGACTAGTTCTTGGTTTATGCATAAATTGATAGACCTGATTAACAGAATAGACAATGTCTGGCCTGGTGAAGGTAAGGTACTGAAGCATCCCAACAATACTCTGATATCTAGTCGGATCGCTATATAAGTCTCGGTCATTAGACCGAGACTTTTGATGCAAAACACTAGGCGTGTTTAGGGGTTTACAATCTGCCATTCATGTCCTGCTCAAAAGATTTAGGGTGTATTTATGTTGTATAAGAGTTAAAACATCACCTTTTCTATCAACCTCAACCCCAAGAAAATATCTTAAATCACCAAGATCTTTAATCTTGAAATTTTGCATCAATAATCTCTTTACCTTTTGTATATGACAGTCTGAATTGCCTGTAAGATTTATGTCATCAACATATATAAGTAATAAGGTAGTAGCATCTTTATTCTTAAAAATAAATAGGGAATGATCAAGGGAGCATCTGTGAAAACTATAATTTTGAATTTGAGAGAAAAACTCTCAAACCAAGAATGAGAGGCTTGCTTCAATCCATAAAGTGCTCTTTTCAGTTTGCACACATAGCCCTTGGGATCTCCTTCAGCATATCCAGGAGATTGTTCCATGTAAACTTCTTCCTTCAGGTCTCCATATAAAAATACATTTTTTACATTTAACTGACTCAACTGTCATCCATAATCGATTGCCAAAGATATAATGATTTGTATTGTTCCCATCTTAACCACGAAACTGAAAGTCTCATTGTAATCTTGCCCATATTCCCTAGTAAAACCTCGTGCTATAAGTCTTGCTTTATATCTCACAATACATCCATCAGGCTTGTATTTAATCTTATAAACTCACTTGCACCCCGCAACGTTTTTCTCCTCGGGTCTAGAAACAATTTCTCAAGTTTGGCATTCATGTAGAGACTCCATCTCTTCATTCATAGCTTCTATCCATTTATGAGATTTAATGGCTTGATAGAAGTTTATAGCTTCATCATGCTTCTCAACTTGTAACATAAACAACTGAAAATCCATGAAAAAATTATCGTAGCTGACCCACATTAGAATGGGATGGCGTAGCATTTCTAATCTTCTTAATGGAGGTTGACTCATATTCTGCTATGCATTATCTAAGACAGGATTTCTTTCTCTTCGAACATAAACTTGACCAGATAATCGCTGAATTTCTTCAGACCTTTCATTTTCTAAAGTATGTGGAGGTTTGAGAGTCTCTCCATTTGAGCTTAATTCTTCATAAAATGGCTGACAAGTCCTCCCTTCACTTAAAAAAATTATGCACTCATCTAAGGATCATAAACTTAACATTTCGAGGTGAATTATGTTCTTGAGACAATGATGTGCTCTCAAAATTTTGTTCATCAAATATAACATTCATGAAAATCTTGATACATTTAGTTATAGGATCATAACATCTGTATCCTTTATAATCATTCGTATATCCAACAAGCCTGCACTTCACGGCTTTATCCTGAAACTTATTTCTCAGAGACTTGTCAACATGAACATAACAAACACAACAAAAAATACGCAAGTCATTATAATTAGGATGTTGCCCAAAAACAGTCTTGTCTTCTAGAATGCCCATGGGCAGACAGTTAATCACATGAACTGCGGTGTGGAAGGTTTTTGTCCAAAGATTAATAGGAACATTACTATCATGAAGCATGCTCATAGCACTCTCAACAATATGGTGGTGTTTCCGTTCAGCCACTCCTTTTTGTTGAGGGGTACGTGGACAAGACACTCGTCTACTTATTCCATTACTTCGAAGAAAATCAATGAAGTCGTCTGAAGAATATTCACCTCCACCATCACATTGGAAATGTATAATATTAGAAGAGAAACGGATTTTTACAAGTGCACAGAAGTTTTGGAATAGTCTAAAAACTTCAAACTTGTGTTTCATAAAATATATCCAAGTGAAGCGAGAATAGCTATCTATGAATAAAACATAATATTGACTCCCAGGTGAAGAATAAATAGGAGTTAGTCCTCATACATCAGAATACACAATTTCAAAAGCTCTTGAGGCTCTTTCATTAACAATGATTAAAAGAAAGTACATGACTCTTACATAACTGACAACTTGAGCGCTTTTTAGGATCCAAAACAGGGTGCAAACATGACTCTGAAATCAAATTCTCTGACACAAGTTTCTTAATAAAACCACGACTACAATGACCCAAACGACTGTGCCACAAATCTGGCTTATTACATTGAGAAAGACTGCAGACATCTGTATGACAAGAGTTAAGACTATGTGATGTTGGTTCCAAGAAAGAAAACTAGGCAGAAGGTGAATGAGTAGAGGAATCCTCCTTGAAGATGTACATGTTTCCTCGTCGCTCCCCCTTAGCGAATGTCTCCTTCGTTTGAAGATCCTTAACATACACAAAAGAGGGAGTGAATTCAACAAAAGAATTTGCATCATCAACAAGTTTTGATATAAATACAATATTCTTTTTAATGTTAGGGGCAAGAAGAACATTGGATAAACTAAGAGAAGAACTAGACAAAAGAATTTATGCACTTCCAATATGAGTGATGGGATGATGTGTGCCATCTCTGGTGACTATGCCACTTTTTTCGAAATGAGAGGATAAATTCGAGAGCTTACCAACATTACCTGTAACATGAATGGCAGCTCCGGAATCCACATACCATTCTCCTTGCTTATTCTGCTTGATAGTCATTTGAGATAATGTTGCCAGCAAAAGTTGTTGCACATCTCCAGTGGGCTTCTATCCCTCAAATTCCTTTTTGTTTTCTGCTTTGCTATTATTTTCCTTGTTTTGGAGATTAAACCAGCAGTCAACTTTCACATGTCCTTTCTTATTGCACAAAAAACATGTAGGCACTCTCCTCTGACTCCCTGCATTAAAATATCCTGGTGAGTTCGGAGTAAGAAGAATGCCACAACCTCCTTGTCCAAAACGACCACGTCCTTTACCGCCTTGAAAATTGTTACCCCCACGCCCAACACCTTGAGACATGTCTAAGGCTAGGACACTATGGGCATCTGTACGTTTACCACCTTCTGTCATGTTTTTTATGCTCATCTCAAACTGAAGAAGTTTGGCTTGAAGATTTTCAAAATTAGGCAACATTGGTAGAACGGACAAGGATGTAGGCAACATTGGTAGGACGAACATGGTAGTCTGGACTTAGTCCATTAAGAGTTATACTTTTTTCTTGTTGAAACTACACTTCCAACAATAGCAAGTTGATCTCTAACGGACTTTAACTTGTTTAAATACTCTATGATCGACATTGAGCCTTTCCTAAGTGTCTGAAATTCCCTTCTTAAAAATAAAACTTGCCTTTGAGATCTAAGAGTATGTTGGTGCAAGCCTGTTCCATAATTGTGCAGCCGTACAATCATCTCGTATTGATATCAACACTTCCTGTGATAGCGTGGAAGTAATATATGCAACCAAACCCTAGTCTCGCTTCATCCATGTTGAAAATTCAGGATTTGAAATATAGCTTAACTGATGCAACTCTTTTATCATCCTTCGTTTCTTATGAAATAAATTGTGGTGGGACTGGAATCGATCCATTCAGATGCCCAAACAGATCTTGGCTCCTTATAAAAGGAATAATTTGCCTCTTCCAAGTCAGAAAATTAGTGTAGTTAAGCTTTTCAGAGACAAGCTGACTCAAGAAATTTGAAGAGAGTCCAACGTATATAGAAGAGTCCATTAATAAAAAAGAGAAGAAAAATAAGATAAAACAAGGAAAGAGAAAAACTGATTTGGTCAAGTACTAACGTGCAACAATCAAAATCAGATTCAGCCAAAAAACAGGGAAGAAAGAAAAATTTATGCAAAACGTGCCTTTTTTTTTAAAAAAAGCACTTCTCCAGACACAATTTGATCCCTATAATCAGGCCCAGGTAACACAGAAAAGCCGCTGCCAATATATAAACTGTCTAAATATACGTGAAGATGAAAAAGAAGAAGAATACTCCAACGATAAAGAGATGTCAACACAAAATGTAATATTTCAAAATGATTGACATATGAAATAAAATAAAATTTGGTTTAATACCAGAAAAGACGAGACTTGCAGTTTAAGATTTTCGTAAAACACGAAACACAGATTTGACGTCAAATTAATTTGAGTTTTAGTTTGAATACTTGACGTCAAAGAGAAATATATGCTATTTTGAAGAAAGAAACCCAAAAGAGAACAAAATGACTGATTTGACGTCAAAATACTTTGAGTTTTAGATTGAATACTTGACGTCAAAAGGATTATATGCTATTTTGAATGAAAGAATATGAATAAAGAGGGAGAGAGTTTATAACAAGAAGATCAAATTTCAGATCTCTATGGGCATACCTTTTAGAAGAAATCCACAGCCTTGCTCTGATACCATGAAAATAATTCAAATATCAGATATTTGAGAGCCACCGCAATCACCTTTCAGCAAGAAGTAGAGAGAAGGAGATGCACAAAAAACGGCAGCCACACTGTTATGTGTGTGCCCTAATCTCTTTTATATAAGACTTGATATACATTAGGCATAAACCTTTAAAATACAAATAAATTACAACATGCCATTACACAATGTAAAACATGATTATAATATCAGACGTATGGATCTGGATTGGACTCAAATCCAATCATACCTAATCACGTCTTATCAGTCACAACAATATGTCTATGTTTTCTTTTGGCTAGTCCATTTTGTTGAGGAGTATAGGAACAAGATTGTTTATGAATAATCTCATATAAATCGAGATAATTTTTGAAGTCATTTGATAAAAATTCTCCTCTAGTATCGAATCTAAAAATTTTAACACAACAACAACAACTACGCCTTCATCCCAAAAAAATGGGGTCGGCGATATGAACCAAAAAAGAAAATCATTTCGGGTCTTCCACATGAAACCTTCTCCTCCAATTATTTTTATCCAATGCCATGTCCTCGGTGAGGTTCAAAGCATTCATATCCTTTCTTATCATCTTCATCCAAGTCTTCTTAGGCCTACCCCAACCTCTTTTAACTAATATATTATCTCATTTCTCCATCCTTCTAACTGGAGCATCATTAGGCCTTCGCTGAATATGTCCAAACCACCGCAAATGATTCTCTCTCAGCTTATTTTCAATGGATGCAACGCCTACCTTCTTACGTATCACCCCGTTTCGAATCTTATCTTTTATTGTATTTCCACACATCCATCTAAGCACATGCATCTTAGCTACACTCATTTTTTGAATATGATGTCTCTTGGCAGCCCAACATTCCGTACTATATAGTAAAGCGGGCCTAATTGTCGTCCTATAAAACTTTCCCTTCAACCGCAATGGCATTCTACGATCGCACAACACTTCAGTTGCACTTTTCCATTTCATCCACCCAACATTTATCCTATGATTTACATCTCCATCCATTTCTCCATACTTTTGAATGATAGATCCCAAATATTTGAAACAATCATCCACCGGTATTTCTTGCTCACCAAGCTTCACTACACTCCCATCACTACTTCGTTGCTTACTAAACCGACATTCCATATATTTTGTCTTACTCTTACTCAACTTAAAACCTCTTGCTTCCAATGTCTGTCTCCATAATTCTAACTTAGCATTAACCCCGGTTCTAGTCTCATCAATCAAAACAATATCATCAGCAAACAACATACACCATGGCACATTTTCTTGAATTGATCTCGTAAGCGCATCCATCACTATAACAAATAGGAAAGGGCTTAATGCAAATCCTTGATGTAACCCAACCGTTATAGGAAAATTGGTTGTCACCCCTCCACAAGTGCGGACATTGGTTACTACTCCGTCATACATATCTTTAATTATACTAATGTACTTGAGAGAAACGTCTTTCTTCATTATTGACCACCAGAGAACTGAAAGTTTTTCACCAGTAGAGAAAAGAGAGAGGAAGAGAGAGGGAGACGAAGAAGAAACGCAAGTTTTCTTTCAGCTGTTACGCTTTCTATTTTTCTCATTACTTAAAATCGTGACCTAAAGGATGTTTTATAATGTTACAACACAATGATGTGGATCCGGGTCTGGTGTATCCAGACCCGATAGTTTAAGTGGGTTATAATACATGACTATGGAGATCGGGTCCACCTTTTTCACCCCCCCCCTCAAGTTGATCATGGTTTTGGACCATGAACAACTTGCCTTTAAGCATCCAAAAACGATCCTTTGTTAACCCTTTGGTAAATAGATCTACAACTTGTCTCTCAGTATTGACGAACTCAGGTTCAATCTCTTTTTCTTCAACCTTCTGTCTCACAAAGTGTTGGTCGATCTCAATGTGCTTGGCACGACTATGATGTATTGGATTGAATGACATATTGATAGCACTTTGGTTGTCACATAGCAAAGTAGTATGGGAAATCTTTTCTCCTACTTCGGTTAGTAGGTGCCTGATCCATGTGACTTCGGCAGTAGCAGCAGCCATAGATCTATACTCAGCCTCAGTGCTTGATCTAGCGATGGGCTTTTGTTTTCTACTACTCCAAGAGACTAAATTTTTTTCGATGAAGACGCAATATCCTGATGTAGATCTTCGTTTATCAGGATCTCCTGCCCAGTCTGCATCACAATATACAGTGAGTCTGCACTCATCTTTGCCATATGACTGTGGTGAATATATCAATCCATCTCCAATAGTCCCTTTTAGATATCTAAGGATCCTCTTGACCGCTTCCATATGTCCAGTACGTGGCGCATGCATAAATTGAGACACTTGATTGACTGAATAAACAATATCAGGTCTGGTGAATGTGAGGTACTGTAACATTCCTATCATGCTTCGATACCTGGTGGGGTCATCACACAGATCTCCATCCTGAGAGCTAAGTTTTTGATGAAGCACACTCGGAGTTCCCAGAGGTTTGCAGTCTTGCATGCCTGCCTTGCTGAGAACGTCTACAGTGTATTTGTGCTGAGTGAGTGTCAAGCCATGAGCCTGGTTATCAACTTCTACGCCAAGAAAGTAACGTAGAACTCTAAGATCCTTCATTTTGAACCTCTGACCTAGTAAATCTTTTACTTCTTGGATGTGGGTCGCAGAGTTTCCTGTGATGACAATATCATCGACATAAATTAATAACAGAGTGCTCACAGTCTGACTTCTAAAGATAAATAATGAGTGGTCCAGCATGGAACGTGAAAATCCATGTTTCTGAATCTCTAGCGAGAAGCTATCAAACCATGAGCGAGATGCTTGCTTCAGACCATAGATAGCTCTTTTTAACCTGCACACATGAGTTTTACAATTTTGTTCTTGATACCCAGGGGGTTGCTCCATGTATACTTCCTCCTTTAAGTCCCCATGTAAGAATGCATTTTTTACATCCAGCTGACTCAACTTCCATCCATGTTCAACAGCCAGGGAAATAATAATTCGGATTGTTCTCATTCTTACAACTGGACTAAAAGTCTCATCATAGTCATGTCCTGCTTCTTGAGTGAATCCTTTTGCCACAAGCCTTGCCTTGTACCGTTCAATAGTTTCATCTGGCTTGTGCTTTATTTTGTAGACCCATTTACATCCAACAACATTTTTGTCAGGTGGTCTGGGAACAACTTCCCAGGTTCCACATTCATGCAAGGCTTGCATTTCATCATTCATGGCCTCTACCTACTTGGTAGAGGTGGCTGCATGGTAGTACATAGTGGGTTCTTCTTCCTTATTGAGAGCAGTTAAGAAAAGTTGAAAATCCAATGAGAAGTTGTTATAGCTGACCCACCTGTCAATGGGATGTCGTATGCGGTTTGATTTTCTGACTTCAAGAGTACGAGAATGATTCAGATTGCCGTCTGAGACATGATCTGAATGACTTGATGTTGTCGGTCTCTGTCTAGAATAGACAATGTCTTTGTATTTGCCTGGTACTTCTTCTGTATTATGTGATCCCGACGTCCCAGTGTCTTCAAAACTCTCTTCTTCTTGCTGTACACAATCTGAGGAGCATGCTTCGTTGGAGTTAACAAAAAGTTCTGAACTCAACCACGGATAGTAAACTTCGGTTGGCATATTCGTTGCATCAGCTCCGTCATCAAAATTTTGTTCATCAAAGACAACATTTCTTGAGATTCTGATACGTTTGTTGGTGGGATCATAACACCTATATCCTTTGTAGTCATCTGCATATCCCACAAACCTACATTTCTGGGCTTTGTCCTGAAACTTGTTTCTCAGAGACTGATCAATATGCACATAGCAAACACAACCAAAGACACGCAAATCATGATAACTAGGATGAGCTCCAAAAAGACATTGATAAGGGGACTTATTTTCCAGAACAACCATGGGCAGCCTATTTATCACATGCACGGCAGAATGAAAGGTTTCTGTCCATAGGTTGATAGGGAGATGACTGTCATGAAGCATACTCATGGCACTTTCAACAATATGTCTATGTTTTCGTTCAGCAATCTCATTTTGTTGAGGGGTGTGGGGGCAGGACACCCTTCTTCCTATTCCATTATTTCCAAGAAAAGAAACAAAATAACGGGGTGAGAATTCCCCACCTCCATCACATTGGAAAAATTGAATGGACTCAGAAAATTGATTTTTGACCAAGGAAAGAAAATTTTGAAACAAAGAGAAGACTTCCGACTTATTCTTTATGAAATATATCCAAGTGTATCGAGAATAACTATCCACAAAGATTAGATAGTATCTGCTCCCAGATCCAGAGACAATTGGGGCGGGTCCCCATACATCAGAACAAATAATCTCAAAAGGTTTTGAAGCTCTCTTATTAATGGAATGGAAAGGCAATACATGACTCTTACATGAAAGACAACTGGAACACTTATGACTGCTCTCATTCCCATTAAGACTTTCTTTTGGAATGAGATTATTAGAAACAAGTTTCTTAATGAAATGACTCCCACAATGTCCTAACCGACTATGCCATAAGAACGGCTTATTACATTCAGAAATACTAAAAACACCGGCAGAAGAAAATGAGCACAACTCTAACGAAGGCTTTGAATTCAGATGAGCAGGGCGGACAGCATGACATGGAGCTTCTTCAAAGACATACATATTGCCTCGTCTTTTTCCTTCAGCGAATGTTTCCCTCGTGCGTAGGTCCTTGACCTGCATAGAGAAGGGAGTAAATTCAACTGAAGCACTATTATCATCAATAAGCTTGGAGACAGAGACGATGTTTTTCTTAATGTCAGGAGCATGAAGAACATCAGAAAGAGTAAGAGTGGAATGTGACATGGGAATGACAGTTTTTCCAACATGAGTAACAGGATGGTGGGATCCATCTCCAGTAACAATCTTGTTTTTTCCAAAATAAGGAATAGGATTATAAATCTTACCTGCATCACCTGTCACATGAGTCGCTGCTCCTGAGTCAACAAACCAAGTGCCTTCATCACTCTGTTTCAATTTCAACTCTGACAAGGCAGATATTAGTAGATCTTTGATGTCTCCACTATCTCTGGTATTTGTGAACTTTCTTTTCATTTCTGTCTGTGGGCCTTTTCCTTTATTCTCTTGATTGTGCCAACAATTCGCCTTGATATGCCCCTTTTTGTTACAAAAGAAGCAAGTGGGGACGAATCTTGATCCCTGCGCATGAGCAGACATATTTGGAGTGGGAAGCAAACCACGCCCTCCGTATCCATTTCGCCCTTGTCCTCCTTGTCCTCGTCCTCTTCCATAAGTCACTCCTGTAGCAAAAACTTCTTGAGAATTTGTGTGGATGTGAGTTTCTTCAGAGAATCCCTTCAGAGTCATTTCATATTGAATCAATTTCGCCCGTAACGCATCGAAGGAAGGAAGAGCAGGAAGGCACAATAGTGAAGTGACTATCATATTGTAGTCAGATCCCAATCCACTCAGAGTTTGCTGCACCATGTCGTTGTTGCTTACGGCACATCCTATAACTGCAAACTGATCTGTGATGGTCTTTATCTTGTTCAAATATTCCATGATGGTCATGGATTCTTTTCTTAACAACTGAAATTCCCTTTTAAGGAAAACCATCCTTGCTTGAGAAACCTGCGAATACGTCTGAACCAGTAGCTCCCAGAGTTGTAGCGCTGTACAATTGTCGGGAATGGCAACTAAAACTTCTTGAGACAAGGTTGAGGTGATGTATGCAACAACTGATTGATCTTTCCTTTCCCAATTGAGAAATTCTACATTTTTGACGTACACGATCGAACTCACCCCTTGATCATCTTTCTCTTCTCTTGGGACAAATTATGGTGGAACAAGAGTGGTTCCGTCCAGGTGACCTAAGAGACCTTGACTCCTTATAAAAGGAATAATTTGTCTCTTCCAAATCAAGAAATTGGAGGTATTCAACTTTTCAGAGACGAGTTGGTTGAGGAAGCTTGAAGAAAGATTTGATTGAGAGTGATAAGGGTCCATTTGAAAAGAAACAACGAGAATGTCGACCAGAGTGTTCACAAAAAGTTCAGCCTTTTTTTTGGGGGGGAATCACAGGCTGTCGGATGCAGGGAACTCGGTTTCTGAACCTTTTCTGTGCAGTCCAGAAACTGAGATTGATGAGATGAAGGATGCCTTCACACGTTAAAGGAACTCGTTTTTTATATATAAGAATAGAAATCGATAATCAAAGGATAAGTTTCACAGTATAGCAGTAAAGAATAAAAAAAAACGAATGTGCAAAGACAGACTTAGAGAGGATTAGGTAGGGCTGATCAAGAAAAGAAATTAAGGAGATACTGTGGGTGTCTGTGTTCACGTAAACATGAATCACAGATTCACAAAAAAATGAAACCCACGTGAATAGAGGTCACGTGGATCACAGTTTCACCAAGGGAAGAAACCCACGTGAGGTGTGGGTACACAGTAAATTTCAGAAAGAGGGGAGAAAATGGGGAAGAACACAAGAAAAAAAACCACGTGAGGTGTGGGTACACAGTAGGTTTCAGAAAGAAGGGAGGAAATGGGGAAGAACAAAAGAGAAAAGAAAGGGAAAAGGGGGAACAGAGAAAAAAAAAAGAGGGGAAAAGAAGAACCTCGATTTTCCGAACTCGCTCTTGCCGGAATCCTTCTCAGCCTCAGTCGGATCTATGCTCTGATACCATGAAAGTTTTTCACCCGTAGAGAAAAGAGAGAGAGGGAGACGAAGAAGAAACGCAAGTTTTCTTTCAGCTGTTACGCTTTCTATTTTTCTCATTACTTAAAATCGTGACCTAAAGGATGTTTTATAATGTTACAACACAATGATGTGGATCCGGGTCTGGTGTATCCAGACCCGATAGTTTAAGTGGGTTATAATACATGACTATGGAGATCGGGTCCACCTTTTTCAAGAACATCCCTAGGTATTCTATCGTATACCTTCTCCAAATCAATAAAAACCATATGCAACTCTTTGTTCCTCTCTCTATATCTCTCAATAAGTTGTCTAAAAAGATGTATAGCTTCCATAGTTGATCTTCCAGGCATAAAACCAAATTGATTCTCCGATATCATGACAACCTTCCTCAACCTATACTCAATCACCCTCTCCCAAAGTTTCATAGTATGACTCATGAGTTTTATACCACGATAGTTTGTGCAATCTTGTATATCACCCTTATTCTTATATAGGGGCACCAACGTACTCTTCCTCCACTCATTAAGCATCTTATTTGTCCGTCAAATCTTGTTAAAAAGATTTGTCAACCATTCTAAGCCTTCCTCACCCAAGCATTTCCAAGCCTCGATAGGTATACCATCAGGGCCAACTGTCTTTCTTGGTTTCATTTTCTTCAAAGCCTCTGCAATTTCTTTCTTTTGAATCTTTCATTTTCTTCACAATTCATCTCATGAAAATGAATGTAGAAGTCTCCAAGATCCTGAGCACGACTTCCATTAAAAAACTTATCAAAATAATATTTTCATCTCTCCTTAATCTCCTCATCTTTGACTAAAACCCTTTCTGTTTCATCTTTGATACATCTAACCAAACCCAGATCCCTCGATTTCCTATCTCTCCTCTTTGCAAGCCTGTAAATATCCTTCTCGCCCTCTTTGGTATCCAACTTGTCATAAACCTCCTTATAGATTTTATCCCTCGCGTTTCGCACTACTATTTTAGCTTTCTTCTTTGCTAACATATACTTCTTCAAATTCTTGTTACCACGACTCTTACTTAGATTCCTATAACACTCTCTTTTAACCTTAATAGCTAATTTGACATTCTCGTTAAACCATGATGTATCCTTACCTAGCGGTGCACCGCCTTTATATTCACCCAATACCTCCTTAGCCACCTTTCTCATGCAACCTGCTATCTTATTCCACATTGATTCTGAATCATCCTCGGTACACCAATCAGCTTCCTTAACTACCTGCTCTACAAACATTCCTTTTTTAGCTCCTTTCAGTGCCCACCACTTAATTGATCTATCCTATATCTATCCCTTTTGCGGCATTTTCTAATTATAAGATCTAAAATTAAGACTCTATGTTGTGTAGCTACACTTTCTCTTGGTATAATCTTGCAATCGATGCAAAACCCCCTATCTCTCTTTCGAATCTAAAAATTTTAATGTTGGCTTTAAATTGCGTTTTTGTATAATAATGAAATATTTGGAAGTAATCAAATATTTCATAATTGTGCTTAAGAAAATATATTCAAGTGTGTATAGTAAAATCATCCACAAAAATAACATAATATGATACTCCTTTATATACAAGTGAAGTCGGTCCCCATATATTCGAGTGCACTAATTCAAATAGTTCTTTAGATATACAATGACTAAGTCCATATGGAAAACATTTCATTTTACCAAAAATACAATCTTCATAAACTAAATTTTGTTCTTTACATCTTGTAAGAAATGAAAGCAAATGTAATTTTGACATACTAGGATGTAATACCTGCGATTTTTCGATAATTATTCAATCATTATTTATATATTATATTGATGAAATTAGAAATTTATCTGATTTACAATTTAAGATTGAAATTATAAATTGAATTGAGTCAGTAGTTGAAATAAAATTTAATATTGAATTTAATTAGGCATGAAATGAGAATTTAATCATACATAAGAATTTAATATGGATTTAGATCTTAAATTAGGTAGTGGATTTAACTAATGGTATTTGGATCCGACCCAATTAGGCTGGATATAATCCATGACATTTGGATCTAATTAGGGATGAATTTGGTTGGATATAACTCAAGATATTTAGATCCAATCTCATTGGATTGGACCCATAGGGTGGGACATTCACAACAACGCTATTATGATTTTGACAAAAAATTTGGTCGATCGGTGCCTTATTAAATCGGATTCGACCTCGACGTTCCTCATTTCGAGGGCATTGAAATAGACTATCTATATGCCTAAATTGGTGTCGATTTGAGCATTTTATCATCGATTGAAGTTTATGCCTAATTATAGGTCAAAAATCAATGTTTTCCAGCGTCAACTAATTTTTTTTGTTGATCCATGTACGTATGATTAAATCTACAACTACCATGACCATCTACGTTTCGAGGGCTATCAAATTGACTATTTAAACGTTAAATTTTGTTGAGTCTTTAGGTCTGTAGGCTGTCACATGGGTGCGGGTGCGGGTGCGGGTGCGGGGATGCGGCACTTTCAAAAAACTTGGGTGCGTGGGTGCGGCAAAAATATAAAAAATTAAATATATATATAAAGTCCAAAAGTTGGACATAAATGACCCTGGGTGCATTGACTGCACCCAGGCTCAGGTTGACCGCATCGGGTGCGGGTGCGACACCTAGTTGGAGAATCCCTGTGACATATAGGGCAAAAAAAATTTCTTGGCAAAATTTGTTTTTTAAGTCTGAGAATTGGACCAAAATGACCTTGGGTGCGGGCTGCACCTAGGGTCAGGTTGACCTCACCCGGTGCCGCACCCGCACCCTCGTCGAGTCGACGCAGGTGCAGCACCCTGCTAGCCGAATCCCTGTGACATAGTCTGTAGGCCTCCCGAAAGGTTACAATGTCACTAGAGTCCAAGTCAGGGTAAAAAGACCCCACCTTTCTTCTCTACCTTAATCAATTTCGAAATTTAATAAGTTAGGACCCATAATTTATTTACTTATTTTATTAATAAAAAAATTAATAGATATTAATTTCTTATATTAGAGATAGGACATTTGCCTAGGCTCATCTATAAATATAGGCCCTCATGATAGGGATGCGCATCTCTTCCTTATTCTTCCTCACATCTCCTTCTTCCTCTAAGCCATTAGGAAAGTTCAAACCTCCATTAGAGAATTGCAACCACCTTGGTGAAGGTATATTCTAGCCTGAAACGAGGTACGAGTGGAGGAAAAAGCGACGGTGTCGTTGCGGAAAGTGTATTTTCAGTAGAAAATCTCTACTTTTATAATGTTCGGTTTTATCCATGGCTTAGATCTTCATGTAATTTGTGCCTAGATTGCAACCACCTTGGTGAAGGTATATTCTAGCCTGAAACGAGGTACGAGTGGAGGAAAAAGCGACGGTGTCGTTGCGGAAAGTGTATTTTCAGTAGAAAATCTCTACTTTTATAATGTTCGGTTTTATCCATGGCTTAGATCTTCATGTAATTTGTGCCTAGAATATCTATGGCTATTAAATCTACATGAAAAAGATTTTTGAAAACCCAAAATGTTGTTTTGAAAGATCGGTTTTGAGAAAATAATTTGGAAAAGACTAGTTTTGAAACCCTAAAAAACAAAAATTGTGTGAATAGTTAGATCTGTATTTTATTGGACTGTTTAGCATGTATAATGAATATAGAAGCATGTTGTTGAGTGTTTTTTCATGGATCTTGATGCTATAAATATGTCTCTTGCATAGATCTTGATTAAAATACACGAAAATCATTTTGAAGAAGAATTTACCAAAAACGTTTTAGGGTTTTGATGTTTTATAATAATAAAAAATAATTTATATGATCATATATGGTATAGTAAGACATGCATAACATGATTAAACATGTTATTGCATAAATAATTCATGATTTCATGTTATTTTTATGTCTTTTATGATTTTTGCATAGATGAAATTGTATTTGAGATATTCCATGAAGGTTTTGTGATTTTTGGATTATGTTTGTTAATGTTTTAACAAGATTTAGCTTAAATATGATCAAAGATGTGTTGTATGATGTTGTAAATGTGTTTAGAGCATCTAAAAATCGTGATTATATGAGTTTCACCATGTTTCTTGTTCTTTCTTAATAGATCATGCATGAGTTTGGATCTTAGTTATTCTGTCCTCATTTTTTTGTTCCAATCGGTCTTAGAAAAAAATTGACATCTCTATAAAAAAAGGTCAATAAATAAAAATAAAAATAAAAATATTAGAGTGTTCTACACATCCAGGGGTTGAATTTAGAATCTTGTTTCGTCCTGTTTGGTTCAGTTTGAAGGTTGAAACGTCATTACAATAAAGCACAGATTTTCTTACCCGTCAATAAGACTCTTCCAACCAAAGATTTTGAACGCTCTAAAACCCTAATCAAAATAAATTATAAAAAATCTGGGTGAAAGGTAACATGTATAAAAAGATTTTGTAAAAAGGATTTTGTCAAAAAAAATTATAAATTATGAAAAATTTCGCAAACCGGATTAAATTTCTGCAATTAACAAGATTTGTCTGATATTTTTCTGAACAAAATTTAGTCCTGAAATTTTTCTGATTTACAACGAATTTTGCAATTTTGTTGTTTGGAATGTGTTCCTAAGATGATGGGGCAATCTCAATAAAATTTTGAGAGTTAAACTCGATACCCGTATTTTACTTTTTGTAGCATTTTTGTTGATGCTTAGATGAGATATGGGATTGATATGCATGTTAAATTAATGCATTTCATTATTGATTGAAATGAGCATGCATAAATATCAATTATTAGCCTACCTTGACTGTGTAAATGCATAATGATTGTATTATTATATTGATTTTATGGTAGAAACTAATCAAAAGCATACATAGAGTTTCATTAATATTGTTGCATATAAACCTTGAATGTGGTTGCATGTTTGCATTGACACTATTAACAAGAGAGTCGATTAAGAAATCAAAATAAAATTAATTCTCTTGGGGCTTATTGAGAAGCATGGTATTGACGGTTCTGTGAGATATTTGGCTTAGCACAGAAGGTTGCTTTTGTCCTCCATCCACAGGACCAATAACCGAGAAAACTATCATGATTTGTCTGCAGTGTGGTAGGTAAGATCCATGAGAAAAAATTGATATATCGAGATTGCAGGAGTTGGAAACTCTCTCTATAAAATTATATTCCCTCTCCAGAGTATGCACAGTTGGGACGTCACGCAGGTTAATAAGACACAATTGTTTGAAGATACAAACCTATGTCGTACATCCATCTGAAAGAGTTTGTATTGTACCCACAGACAGATATTGGCAAGTGAAACAAGATTTTAAATTGCATATAAATAGAATATGGCATGCAGCATTTAAGCAAGATAAGAAGTTATTCATACACGAAGGACTTACAACACTGGAATGGTAAGTTCATGCATATTTATGTTCATGCATTTTGTATGTTTATGCATATGTATAATTTATTGTATTGATGCAAATCTTAGCATAAATGAATGTACATTAAATTGACTGGATAGCACGATTTTATGTTTATTGGCTACCAAAGATGAATAGATTAAAAATCTCATTCCAACACATAGTGGAAACTGTAGATTGATATTGTTAG
This sequence comes from Nuphar pumila, assembly GCF_984573655.1. Classification (NCBI taxonomy): domain Eukaryota; kingdom Viridiplantae; phylum Streptophyta; class Magnoliopsida; order Nymphaeales; family Nymphaeaceae; genus Nuphar; species Nuphar pumila. Next base: position 136,616,546 of record NC_143251.1, read on the forward strand.
TATGTTTGTAGTTCTTTTTTGTTATGCATCTACCTATTGTCTGATAAAATTATCTGGGAGATTTAAAACATCCACACTTGGTATATGATCAGCTTGTTTGAAGAAAATTGGAAAAAGTGCACAATTATCCATAAGACTATAAGGTTATAAACATATACAATTGGTGAAAATGATGAATTGGTTGAAGAAAAGTGTACACTAAGTTATTTAGTGAGCTTCATCATAACAACAAAGTTTAAAGAGCATATTTATGTTGTTAAATTATGCATATTTGCATATATATATGTATGTATATATATATAATGTATATATAATGTATATATACATTATATATTTGCCGTTGTAATAGTTAAATATCCAATAGGGGTATTTTAGTCTTTTCACAACCTTGTAATAAGTTGTACCAACTAGGGGTACAACCGTCTTTTATATTACTTTTAGGGGCACTTTAGGTTTTATTATATTTTATAATTTATTCTTTTTATCAAGGGCATTATAGTCCTTATAATGCTCTTGAAATAGAGTTGTTGAGAGTGGGAGCACTTCCCAATGGCTCTTCTTTGCTTCCTTTTGTGTATAAATAAAGGGTGTAACTCCTCGTGTATGTTATGCTTGTTCAAGCATGTTTGTTATATAAATTCTATATTTTTTATGGTGTTCTTGACCCCTAAGTGGCCCATGTGCATGTGCTTGTGTGATTGACCCATAAGTGGTCTTTGTATTCTTGTAAGCTCATAAAAGACACTCTCTTGTTATATTTTTTGTTTCATTACATGATATCAGAGCCATTGGATCTCTTGGATTGTAGCTTGTACGTGAAGATCAAGAGAAGGATCGTGAGTAGAGCTTGGTTCGTTGGTTCATTGCAAGGATAAAAGAGAAGTCATCTCCATTCCCGTAAGACTCAATGATACAAACTATTTGATGTAGGCATCCATAGTAAAACACAAAATATGAAAAAATGGTCTATGAGGTTTGGTTGATGGTACCGAAAGAGAACCCAAACTTATGCTCACCAAGATTGAGAATGACAAGGAAGTTGCACTTAAGGAGATGAAATGTCTAATTCCGTTGGGGAGTAGGAGAAAAGATGAAAAGAATGGAGGATGGGCCATTCAAAAATTATTGGAGGACTCATCAATAGTGTTGACATTAAGAAGTGCTCAAGTTTGACAAAATTTGATTTTGCTAGTAATGTATTAAAATATCTCAAGGATATGTATTGTCTAAAGGACATAGCTCATGTATGTAATGTGCAGAACAAAGTTAGAACCATGACCCAAGAAAAAATGAGCATTAGGGAATACTATAATGTTCTCTCTTCTTTGGGATGAATTGACTCTTTTATAGCCTAAGTGACATTGCCCCCAAGATGTAGAACTCCATGAAAATCAAATTAAAATGGAGCACTTCTACCAATTTGTAAATGGGCTTAAACCCGAATTTGAAGAGACCAAATTGACTCTTCTTCATAGAAGAGGAGTTTCTACCATAGTTTAAACTTTTGAGGAATTAACTATAGAGGAAAATAGACTAAAGAAACCCTCCTCCACTAAAAATAAAGAATCGGTTCTTGCTATGTCAAGGCTCGGTAACCAATCAAGGGCTTATAAGCCTCCTCACTTTAGGAAAAACAATGATTGTGAGATAAGCTTCAATAAGTATAGGAGAAACTTCAATGATTATGGGAGAAGCTCAGATGATCATGGAAGAAAAGACTATGAATACAAGAAGAATGACAAATTAATATACCATTTTTGTTATGAACCAGGTCACATCAAGCCGTTTTGCCAAAAAAAGAGAGAACAAAGATATGAAAAGAAGGTGGCTTCTGTGGGACCATCTTTTGAAAGAAATGGTGGAGATGAAAGCTCTAAAAGCGTGGGATCATTGTCTTTAGCACAACTCATAGAAGCACTACAACCAATGTTCAAAAATCAAGCTTCCTTTCTCTTCGATGCGACCGTATCCACATGTATTGATCTCGGCAAGACTTCTTGGATTCTTGATTCTGGAGCTTCTTTTCATGACTCCAAATGAGTCCATATTATCTGAATGTCATACTAATCCAAATGATTTTTATGTTTCAACCGTCGATGAAACCTCTTTAAAAATCAAAAGCTTTAGAACTTTGCAAAAAAACATCAAACTTTTCATATACCAAATATTAGAATAGTACCAAAATTAAATTTAAACCTCCTATCTGTTTATCAAATTGCGGATCATGGGTGCAAATTCTTTTTCTTATCTAATGGTTGTCTGATACATGATCTTCAATCTGAGAAGCGTATTGGGCAAGGCCATAGAAATGGAGATCTCTATGCGGTGTTATTAAAAACGCGCCTCAAGGCGCAAAAAGCGCGCCTCGCCTCAAGGCGAGGGGCTTTATGCCTTGAGGCGCACATATAAAGCACAAAAGGTTCAAGGTGTGCGCCTCATACGCCTTGAGGCGCACGCCTCGGGGCGAAATGCGCCTCAATGAGAGGCGTATGCGCCTTGTTTTGTTGGTCAAATGGGGGTCAAAGCCCCCATTTGACCAAAACTTAATGTTATTAAATCAGCCCTCCCGACCCTAAATAGGGTCGGGAGCCCTAATTTTTCATTTCGTCTCTCTCTCACCTCTCGTAGTCTCTCTCTCACCTCTCGGTCTCTCTCTCGACTCTCGCTCATCTCTCTCTCACAATCCCTCACTCGTCTCCCACTTCTCATCTCGGTCTCTCCCACCTCTCTTTGTCTCGGACTCTTTTGAGTATGTGTTTTTTGAGGGAGATCCTGACAACATGAGAACTGTTGTATCTACCTCAAACCACGCTAGCCCTTGGATTGATCCTGGAGTGTTAAAGATCACCCCCAGGTTTGGGAGAGGTCCTCTTGGTGATGTTTGGATAGCAACACTTCATCAGTCTACAGAAGATTATGATAAGTATCATGAAGTGGCTGTGAAAATGTTGAATTCCATTAAAGAAGATCAAATGTAGGCTTTCATGCTTAGATTTGAAGACGTGTTCTCGAAATGCCAAGCACTGAAAGATGTGTATGAGCATATTTGCATTATTATGAAGTTTTATGATGGCTCACTAGCAGACAAAATGGCTCAATTTGAAGGGGACAAGCTTTCTGTGGCAGATGTCTTGAGGTGATAAGTTTGCTGAGTGCATGCAACTTATTTCTCGCAAGTGAAGAAGCATACTTGATGCTAATAGAATTTAAATTAGGAATAAAAACTATGACTGCTTTTACCTTTTCACTTTCAGTTTTCTGAGTGCATGCAACTTATTTCTCGCAAGTGAAGAAACATACTTGATGCTAATAGAATTTAAATTAGGAATAAAAACTATGACTGCTTTTACCTTTTCACTTTCTATTTTGATGTGATTGTAGTGAAAAATTTATCGTTTACATGTGACTATTTATATTGGCTAGAATTTAAACACAAAAAATTGGGTGCATAAAGATCGAAATTCTTGATCAATGGAAGAATAATATCAGCATTTTTGTTCAATAAGATACCAATGTGGATGATTAACTCACTCCATACTAGGAATAATCACAGGAAATTCTTTGATAACATCGATTCCTATTTTTATTTATTTGTATTTTTAGATATTTTTTATAATTTTTTACAAATTTTCAAAAAAAAAATTGAGGCTTACGCTTTACGCCTCGCCTCGGTTTTTGGTGGAGTGTCTCGCTATGCCTCAACGCTTTTCACAACACTGTCTCTATGTAATGGACAACCTTGAATTATCAAACCATGTTTTTTGTAATTTTGTGAAAAAAAAAGATATAGAAAGTTGGCACAAAATACTAAGACATCCTTGTAACGCCCCAAAATTTTAACCATAAAATTTCAGAGAAAACTTTTTTTCTTTTTAAAACAGCAAAAATAACTTTTTTCTTTGGGTTAAACATTGCGGGCGGGTTACACTACAATCAATTATCATAACTAAATTAAAATGTGAACATTAAGATTTAATTCAGTTTCAATAATTTAAAATACATATCAGAGTATTTTGATAACAATAATTAATTTTTCAAAATTATCCTCTGAAAGAAAAGGACGGCCCTTGATGCCGCCTAAGCATTCTGCATTCGTTCCACAGTTGCTACCTGAAACCCTATAAAACGGGTCAGACTCATGAAAGCCCGGTAAGAAATAAAATACTTACAATAAATTCCCACAAATATGAAAAATGTGTATGACATAAATAGTTATTAAAATTTATGAAAGAACTTGAGATCATAGTTATCTGTCTATGCTATACAAAGAACATGGCATCTAAGCATACCAAAAAAAAAGATAGAAACAATGAAATATTTAAGTGAAACCACTCTTGAGAATAAACAGAATCATACCTTCCGTCCATGCCAACAATAATGACAGAATTTTGAGCCCCAAATGCAACAAGAAAGTGGGTGTCCTCTCGTAAATGGAACTGAGCAAAAGACCATTCTGAACTAAAATATTTTGGTAGCACTCCTGCCAAAGTCATCAAAACATTTGTTAAGATAGAACACTTAATAGTTTGGGCACACAAGAGTAGGTGCATACATGTACATGTATATCTAGAAAAAGTCATAAGACTCATAACCAAAACAATAGTGCATAAATATATATGTATATCTAGAAAGCCATAACTGAACCAATATTTCAAATTTTTAGCATCCCAACCAACTCGATGATCCCAATGGGCATGCACTTTTTCATGCTTACAATGTTCATCTTATCTTGAAATTCTTCCCCAACTGTATATTTTGCTATGAAAAGATATTTTGGCCAGAGATATGCATCTTTTGGATGTGTTGCAGTGCACATATACATTTTTGTGCACATAATTGCTTGGATACACCAGTGTCATACATCAGTAGGCTAACAAATAGCTTTTCACGAATGAACTGTGATAGTAGGGACCCATCTCGAGATGCAAATGCCAATAGAATTCCCAATAAATACACTGAGTTTATTCTAGATATAGAATGTCAGGTTTTCCCCATAGAAATGTTAACAAACACGCTCATCCATATTGCTTGGTCAAAATGAGCTGTTTTTGGTGGATAAAATAAAGAAAGCAATTTGGGAGCTCCCAAATAACAAAGCGTCAGCGGTTGATGCGTTCCCGATTGAATTCTTCAAAGCTATGCGGCCAGCATGTAGGGGAGAAGTTTGAAGTTATATTTGCTGATTTTTACATGAATGCATGCTTTCCTGGCAGGTGGGAGGAGTCTTTCTTAGTTCTTGTACCTAAGGTACCAGAGGTTGATGAGATCGAGAAGTTCAGGCCGATCTCACTTCTAGGCATCCCTCTTACAGTAATCACAAGAATGTTGGTTGCACGTCTCAAGCAACTGATTCACCAAGTGGTGTGACCATCGCAATACACTTTTGTTCCAAAACGAAGAATACATTAAGGGTGCTTCCTTGCACATGAGGCGGTGTATTTGATGCATTATTCAAAGAAGACGTTCTTGCTTAAGCTTGACCTTAGAAAAGCTTTCGATTCTTGAAGTTTGGATTTCCTTTTAAAAATTCTAAAAAGAATGGCAACAGGGGAAAGGTGGATAAGGTGGGTTAAAGAGATCTTAAAATCTTCTTCAATTTCAATTTGCATAAATGGAAGACAAGAGTCCCTTTTTTAAGCTTAAAAAGGGGCTCCGACAAGGGGGTCCAATTTCTCCCTTACTCTTCATCCTAGCAATGGAAGGATTGAGCTAGATGCTCAATAAGGCCAGCGAGAGTGGGATATATAAAGGGATGAAGTTGCCGGGTTTGAAAAATTTTACACATCCTTTTTGCGGACGATGTTTTGATTTTTGGAGAAGCAAGTGTGGAGAACATGAAGAACCAACGAATCATTAGGGCAAGAGTAGCGTCACTTTATTTAATGATGAAAGTGGCAACTTGACTACCATAACGAAGGATGTGTTCCAATGCGAGAAGCAAGATTTGCCAATGAGATACTTAGGCATTCCTTTGCACAAGGGGGTCACAAGAGGTAACCTATGGTCACCAGTGGAAGACAAGACACGAATCAAGATTGAGTTGTGGAAAGCAAGGGTGTTATCATGGGATGGAATAGTAGTTTTGGTAAAGCATGTTCTCACCACAGTTGCACAACACTTCATGAGCCTTTTCTATATAACGGCCTCGGTTTTGAAGAAAATAACTCGGGCCATAAAAAAGTTTTTATGGGTTGGCCACTTAGATAAGTTGGTTAAAGCATCGATTAGTTGGGAGGTGGTCACATTGTCACTTTTGCATGGGGGACTCGGAATCAAAGAATTGTCATGGTTCAGCAATGCTTTATTGACAAAATGGTGGTGGATGATAGTAAATAAGAAAGGAATGGTAACTAATGTCCTCCGATGCAAATATGATCTCCAAGGCTGGCCTTGGAGTTGGGTAGAAAATGCTAAATGAAAGTTGGGGTCGGGGTTTTGGAAGGGGCTGGTCAAAGTGTTTGAAACTTTCTTGCAAAATGTGAAGGTTGAGGTAGGTAATGGAAAGAGCACTAGCTATTGGAGGGACACTTGGATATCGGTTTGCTTCCTTAGGCAAGAATTTCCGGACTTGTTCCGGATTTGCAGAGGAACTGGAGGTACGGTGAGTGATTGTTGGTTGGTTGGACAAGGTTGGCACCTAAGTGTAGGACACAATCACACCCAAACCACTATTCAATAGATGCACGAGTTGTTTAGCATTATGGATGGGGTACAGCTCTCGGAAGGGGATGGCAGGCTAATATGGGTGCACGCCAATGAGGGGGACTTCTCCGTGGCGTCTTGATACAAGGCACAAGGCGCGCCTTCGGTGACATAGCTTCTAGATAACAGCTTATGGGAGAACGGACTGCCTTGGCGCTCTTCCCTGTTTGGGTGGTTGGTGATTCATGGAACAGCTAAAACTGAAAGCAGTTGCAACAAATGGGAATCCATCGAGCGAGCAGGTGTTGCTTGTGCGTGATGGGAGAGGAGAACACTAAGCACCTGTTTGCCAAATGCAAGTGGTTCAGGGATTTGCACTTCAAGTTCTGAAAACAGCTCGCACTGAACCAATGCACGTGCCTGCATGACCTGTTCTTGTCCCACCGATGGCGCAAAGCGGGTAGCAAGGGTGATTTTAAATGGAGGTGCTGGGTGCTGTTTACATAGTGACAAATGTGGTTGCATCACAATGAGATTGTTTGTGAAGGGGCTGTCCCAAGTTTACAAAGGATCCATAGCAGAATATGCAGGGAATTGAGAGATGCCGTTAAACTGGAAACAGAAAAAAAGAGCAGCATCTCATAGGTTGTTGTATTCTGTCAAATGGGGATTACAACTGGTTGCAGGGACAGCAAACTGTCGTTGCTGTAGCCTTGAAATAGAATATGTATTGTAAGTTGTAATGCTTGTACTACAGTTATACTTCATAAATGAATTTGCCTCTCAAAAAAAGTATGTAAGCTATATCAGAAGTATACAACTCTATGACACAGTATCTAAAACCAACAGTACAAGCCTTTGGCAAGTAGATATAATCTTTTGCATGTCCACCAAACAAGTTAGATATCTTAGCATGCATTAAAAATACTTTCACATTCTTATCTTGACAATTAGTTCCTCAATTCATATAATCCCATAACTTCAATATGAATCATATGATGCATGTACAATGTGGATATCCATGTGTCTGTGTCCATTTCAATGCAGTCAATGTGCCAACGGTTCACATTTCATTACGTCAATACCCATCTACAGAAAAATACATATGAACAAGAAGGCAGAAACATCATCTAGCTTGTGCAATTTTTCCAGTATGATTGACCCCGTCGTGATAATATGTTGAAAGAGATCAATGCTGTTATAATTTAGCCAGCAAAATCCAAGTCATTTAACTCAAAAGATTGTCTTCCTTCATTTAATTTAAAAAGTAAAATGCAGTACCATTTAGTTTCTCACCTTTCATGAAGGCCAACGATGAGTTTGGATTGGCACCTGTATTTGGTGCAATAAGGGCATCGACTGAAGTAGAAGAGTTCTGATGAGTAATCATAGGTGCTTGACCAGCAATAGGATGGCTAGCAGAATCTTCACCCACAACTCTAACTCTGAGGCTGAATACATGCACAGTTCCCTTGTCACTAGATACTGCTAGCCACTGAATTGTTGGAGAAAGAGCAATGCTATAAATGTCTGCTCTGTCAACTCCCCTACGAACCTGCATCAAACAGCATCCACATATTGAGCAATTTCATAGTTGTAATCGTGTGCAATGCAGGTGTACACATGCACTGCCTAGAGGAAAAAAAAGATATACATTCATTGATGGAAATGTACTGAAAACCGGAGGCACTCTGACCACATTGAATGTACTGCCTTAAATCAATGGCCAAGTAATCCTTCACTTGGGGCAATATAAATGCCTTACCGAGAAGACAAGAAACCAAGAACCATGAGAAGGTGGTCAATTTGGTCCCTTTAAATGCAATGACAAAAGAAATCCAAGTATGACTAGGTTTTGATGGATAAGAACCAAATTGGATTCAAATCCAACCAGGAATAGTTATCCCACATGAAGGCTAGACAAAACATTGTCCAACGGGAACCAGGTCAGACCTAGACTTGACAATTTTGAAGTGATACACATTCCAATCTCAGTCAAACCAACCCACATTTATACCCTAAAATACCAAAATTTTGGTAGTTACCGTAGTTTACTGGATTGATCTCCGGTTAAGGGTTATCTCAATCCAATCTTTTTACAACTCCAAATCTGTTAAAAGCATAGTCACAAATATCAGTATCGGCTACATCTCTGCGAGGCTATTTCTCGCAATATTATAAGTTTGGTGATCAATCTCAGGGCTTAAAATATATAAAAATAATAAAATAAGTAGGAAAATATCATGTTTAGATAATAAAATACATATATAATGAAAGGAATAAGTAAAAAATGCAAAATAAAGAAGAAAAACACATTTAAGATATAGAAAATAAATAACACAGTAACAATAATTGATAATATTGCGATATTCTCGTGATAATATCACGATATTATCAAATTGGTGCTATTTTCAAAATATCATGATATTTTACCTATAATATAGTTTGCTGAAAATATAGCCATAATATCATATCTGTGACTGGTTAAAAGGCAAATGACAACTTTAAGAAACTATTATGGAAGCTTTTGAAGTATCTTAAATGAAATGTCTAGATGTGTGTTTTTATAATCATCATCAGCAAAACATATTTCAACTATAAGGAGCTGGTTTTGTGTGGCGATTGTACATTTAGTAAAATGCAGGAGTGACCTTTCTATTTATACTTTTCTTATCTATAGATATCTTTAAGAAAGTTAATTTATACTTTTTACATTGTTATAGAATACACTTTGCCAACCAATACATGCCACCAAATCAATATATTCTAATTGTCTCATTAAAAGGTAAAACAAAAATTAGCAAGGTTATTGACATCCAACTGTATGGCTTTGTCTCTACCAGTCCCTGATCATGCACCCACAAACTGGTGAAAGCCTGTTTTATTCATGGACACGTCCTACGTTCTCACCAAAAATGAAAAATCAACAAGGTTTTGACCCTACTAATGTCCATCCCAGAGGAGGGTAGATGTTAGTTGCAAATAACTATGAAACTTTAGAACATTCTATGGGTATGAATCCTAAGGAAATTTACATTAATACTAGGGTGTTAGCCATGGGTGATACACTATGGCAAAGCAAAGTCATAGTGAGAAGTGAGCAAAGATATGGGTGTTCACCAAAAGTGAAGCACTACAACGAAACCCGTTATAGTGAGAAGTAGGCAAGGGGGCAGGCTGTTCACCAGAAGCAAGGCTCAACAACAAAACCTGGCTGTCATGAGCAAGAAGCAAGGGCATTCATACTCACATAAGTCTATGCAAAAGGAGCTAGGTAGTAGGACAAAAATTGCATCATTGAAATAATGAACATTAACAGGAAATTCTGCAGAATAATAGAACTCATGAACAGAAGAAAAATAATTATAATGAATCTACAAGTGACAAAACGGAAATGAGAGAAAACTAGATATTTAGGATATGGATTTAAGTTGTGGTATGTAGGAAAGCATAATTCAACAAATGGATCAAGGATTGTAACTAATAACGTTTTACAGGATAAGGTTGTATAAGGTACACAGGATAAAAGATAAAATTATTAGGTTAAAGATTATATTAGATAAAGAGAACTTTAACTTTACGAGTATCTATGCACCTCAACCAGGATTAAGTGAAAGCACTATTTGAATTTTTGAACTCAATGAAAGAAGAAGTTTGACAATTCCAGATAAACATATTTATAGATGGAGCTTTGAATGGATATGTAGGAAAGACAAAAAAATAGATTTAATAAAAGAATATTTACAACAGTAACAAGCTAGTAGAGTGTTATAAACAAACACCTCTACAATTCAAAGGACGTTTCTACAAAATAGACATAAGATTGGCACTCTTATAAGGTGTTTGTAATGATATCCCCAAGAACCAAAAAAACAATGCTTACTAGGGCAAGATCACAACACAACCCACAAAGAGGGTACTCTCAAGAGTCACAATAGCACACACTCACATGCCACTAATGTGCTTAAACACACTATAAAAGTATTATTTTATTAACCATAAAATGTTGAAGAGAAGCATGATATTACAAGGGGATTTAACCTCATATATATACACAAAAAGAGGGAGAGAACTAGCCATTGGGTTAGTCCCAACAACTAGCTAGTTAGCCACATAAAGTCCAAAAAGGCCCTAAAAAGGCGATAAAATTAAAAATAAATAAATAAAATAAACAAAAGAAAAACAAAAATACACAAAAAACAACAAAAAAGAAAATACATAAATTCCTAAAATACAACGTACAGGTATATACATTAGGGGTGTCAATGGGCCTGGTTTACCCGGACCCTACCCCTATAGGGTCCGGGTATGGTGATAAATAAGAAGACCCGATTAAGACCCAGGTCCAAACGAGAGTTGCCAGTCGGGGAAGCGGGAGCATGAAGCCAAAGCGGGAAGCAAGGCACTTTCAAATTTTAGGAAGCGCGAGCCGACTTAGAAGCGAACCAGGAATCGTCTCGGAAGAGACCTAGGAAGCGAAAAAATAAAAATAAAAATAAAAACACAAAAAAGGAAGGGGAAGCGTGCTTCCCAATTTTTTTGGCGCTTCGGAAGCGCCACGTTTTGCGCTTCCAAAATGCATTTCGGGGAAGCGCGCTTCCCCATTCCCTATGACGCTTCCGGTAACCCTGGTCCATACCCAAAGATCTGATTAATACATGGACCCGGATATAGTTTATAAAATTTTATAACAGAGCCGGACCCAACCCGAGTTCCGATTAAGACCCTCAATTTTTCAATGTAAAAATGATAAAAAAAAGTATGGTTTCACCGGATATGGTTCATGTAGTTCTTATCAGGTCCGGGTATGGTTTTTCTTATAGTGGACCCGATTAGACTCGAGTTCGGACCTGATACCATACCTAAAAATCTAGTCCAAGTTCGGTGCCACCTGGGTCCAAACCAAACCCGATTGACATACCTAGGTATATTAGGGGTGTCAACGGGTACCCAGGGGTGTCAATGGGTTGGGTTTGGTTCGGACCCAGGTGGAACCAAACTTGCACCAGATTTTCGAGTATGGTATTGGGTTCGAACCCAAGTCTAATCGGGTCTACTATAACAAAAACCAAATCCGGTAAAACCATATTTTTTATCATTTTTACATTGAAAATTTGCAGGCCTTAATCAAAACTCGGGTCGGGCCCAGGTCTGGTATAAAATTTCACAAACTATACCCGGATCCATGTATTAATCGAACCTTCGGGTCCGAACCCGAGTCTTCTTATCTGTCACCATACCCAGACCCTATAGGGTTTGTTCTGGGTCAGGGTCGGGTAAACCGGACCCGTTGACACCCCTACATATACCTAGTATATGTATATATAAGAAAACATAAATATATATATATATATATATATTTATATGTATATATAAGAGTGTTGAATGTTGGGCAACAATAAGAGAGTATGAATGTCACAAGAACGAGTATGTTAGGATGGATGTATGGAGTTATTAAAAAGGATAAGATTAGAAAGGAGTATATGAAAAGAAAATTTGGGAGTATCAATATGAGAGAGAGAGAGAGATGGCATGGACATATTGTATAAAGACAATTATAACACCAAAGGAAGATTGACAGCACACGGAAAGAATAAGAAAAGAAAAAGACTTGAGCGCAGCCCCACTGCCTGGGCTTTTGGGTTTGGGCGGTGGGGCATTTTTTACCGCCTAGGCTTCACTTAGCTCGCCCAGGCTGTTACCGACAAGCCTTAAGGACAGTTTTGTCCTTTTTTTTACTCTGTCAAGAGAAAGTATAAAAGGGAAAGGGTGTAGTCCTCTCTCTCTCTCTCTCTCTCTCTCTCTCTCTCTCTCTCTCTCTCTCTCTCTCTCTCTCTCTCTCTCTCTCTGTGTTTTCTTTTGCTTCTCTTCCCCCTGGCCTTTTCTTTCTTTTTTTCCTTCTTCTTCCCTTTTTGTTTTTACCTTTTTTCTTCGTATTCCTGTTTTTCCTTTTCTCTATAGTTTATATTCAGTTATATATATATATATAGAGAGAGAGAGAGAGATGTGTGTGTGTGTGTGTATAATTCATATATAATCTGTTTGACTGTTTCGGATTTATATTTCTGGTTGATTGTTTCTGAGTTATATATATATCATGTATGTATATTTGACTATTTGTTCTCTGTATCTTTTCTCACACACACATACACACACTCACACACAGAGATGTTGATGCACACACATATATATCTGTTTTCTGTGTGTAAATATATAATTATATATATTAACATACTATAAGCATATATTATATATGACTATATGTAATTATGTATATGTATATATTGTATAGTTTTTGTGTGTACTGTTTCTAATTTATATTTCTGTTTGTCTCAATTATGATCTGTTTTCTTATCTTTTTCACACACACACAAACACACATATACAGAGTGATGTGTAGGAACTTGAACACCTAATTGATGTTGTTGAGTGTCCATCGTGCTCAGCCTTTTTTACGCAAAAACATCCAAAACACGCAAAAATGGGTGAAAAAAAGGCTTTAGAGACGCATAAAAATGCCGCTAAAAAACAATTTCAAAATGCCGCACTAAAGCCTTATTTGGTTCAAAAAATCAGTTTTTTACCCTTTTTCGCACTGACTGTTCATCACCCGTGTGCGATGGACGGTCAGCGTGATTAAGCACGGGTTAAGCACCTATTCATCAAGTAGATACGCATTTTCCTATATATATCATGTATGTATATTTGTTCTCTATATCATTTCTGACATGCACACAGATGTTGATGCACATATATATTTATTTTCTTTATGTAAATATATATAATTATATAATATTAACATATTGCAACAATGAGAATTTTTTGTCTTAATTCTTGGCCTATATAGTTTAGTTTTAGGATCTTTATAGTTTAGAGATGAAGATTAGCATATGAGATGTTGGTTAAATGTGATGTTTTTAGTTATCATGAACTATCAGTAGTTCAATTATGACTTATGACATTTTAGTATGACTTGGATGTGAATTTAATATTGTTAAGTCTTTAATTGTGCTTAAATTACTTGCCTTTTATTTACATTGTTTGTTGCATGGTTTGTTTATTCAATTGTTTATTTCTTTTTCTTATTTGTCTATCGCTTATTTTATGTCTATTGTTGTTAATTTTTTTGTATAGATGATTTTATTTTTTGTATAGTTTATTCACGTTGGTAGTTGTACAATTTGCTTATTCAATTGTTCATTTATTCTTAAATTTTTTTAGTAGGTTATTTAATATAATTGTTTTACAGTGTCCGACGGCATGTGTTTTGACTATGGCTTATTGTTGATTGATTTTATGTTGTATACATGTTTGTTATCAATTTTAACAGCTTGTTTACATATTTTTGTGTATTTTTTATTTTTTTAATTGGGGTACCGACTAGTCCGCCTAGTCCCCGACTAGTCTTTTTAGGAGCTCGCCAACTAGGCACCACCTACCGCCTTTGACAACTAAGAAAGAAGACCATTGAAGACTTAGAGGGAGATAGTAAAAGGTGATATGATAGCTCGAGGCATGAAGGAATGGAGAAACAGGACTTGTAGAGCTGACCCCATGTAGTTGGGATAAGGCATGATGATGATGATGAACAGATAAAATGGATTTTAAGAGAGGTTAAGGTGGATGAGAGAAACGGATGTTAAACAGATATCATTGATAAAGAATGCAGTTTAAGTAATTGATAAATATGTAAGACAGAACAAACACAAATAGATGAATGTTAGTTATATTAAATAATTAAATTTAGTGGTGATTTGCCATGATTCTTAAATCTTAACTGGAGTAGAAACAACTCATAAGTTAAATGAATAATAAAAGATACCTCCTGCAAGCGGGTCCCATCCATTGTATTGAAAATTCTGATCAAGGTGCCCTTCGTACTAGCAGTTGCAAGGAGAAGGCCATCATTTGTCAGAGTGAAGCATGCAATATGAGAATCGTGAGCATTAATGAACTTGGTCATCTTCAACCCAAAGTGCTCTATTCTAACCTGCCCACGATGCAGACCAGGACAAGCCAATACAGATGTATTCTGTTGATGTGACAAAACACATAACCCCCTTGGATTAGCAAGGGTTTCTATCTGATGCAAGAGTTTTAAATCTGAAAAGTTATACACATATATCTTGTGCTCCAGAACCACAACAATTCTGTCCCGTCTCAATTTGACAGCACGAACTTCAGACCTAAATGCAAGCTCTCCAATGCACCGACTTTGATGATCATCCCATATCATAACTTTATTCGGAGGGTACTGCGGCTTATCCCCACCACCAACAAGTGCCAATATATTGCAGCGGAAAAGCATCTCAACAATTCCGAATCCCCCATTCTTGAAATCCCTTTTGAATGTTTCCTTAAAAGGGTCGCAGTTGTAGATACGGAATCCGCGGTTGGTTCCTACAGAGAAGCACCCATAATCCTGATTCCAAGAGACAGAGAGCAATTCAGTGTCGTCGCCGTTGCTGGACTCAGGCTCAAAGTGAGTGTACAAGGCCGTCGAAGTCTGGGCACGAGGAGACGACGACTCGCTACCGCCAAGCCCCACTGGCGAGTGCATTCCTTGAGGGGTGGAGGCTGTAGAACTCATGACGGATGGCAAGATCGTAGTCATGATAGAGTGGAGATATCAACTGCCATTGGAAACAAAAATCCCACTTGGAACACCTCAAGTTTCTCTCTAACAAAAACGAAGAAAAATATGAAATAAACGCAAGACACACAACCAACAATTAAGTGCTGGCCCTGCTGGATCATGCATAGATACGATCAATCAACTCGTTTCCCCCATAAGACAAACAGCATGATCATAAAAGAAGAAAGCTAAAGAAAAAAAACATCGATCCCAAAAAATCGTCATACAAACTAAAATTCCCAAAAATTCGACCGAATTTCACGAAATTGAAGCAGAAACCACAAAAAAAAACCTCAATTTTCCACGCGCGCCAGATCCAGAAGGTTTTCAACGGGTTTTCCCCTCAGATCGCCGTCGATTCCACCGTAAACGGCCGATCTAGAAGAGTAACCCTAGAAATTTCCACCCGATCGATCTGACAACCGTATTAGATGAAAAAAAAACGAAAATCTCGACGAAAATCTCGACGAAATTCGTTTTCTAACCGTTCTCTTAGCCGGACAAAAGAGGAAAACGACCAATCCGTCGATCGATCCGCATCAATTCACGCAAAAAAGGAGAGAAGAGGAGAGAAAAAGCCAGAGGAGATCGAATACCTTGCTTCGATGCCCTAATTTCACCCCGAGACGAGTCGAGCAAAGAGCGACGATTTTTCTCTCTTTCTCCTTCGTTGTCTTTTTCTTTTTTTTCTTTTTTTTTCTTTTTTTTTTTTAGTTGATTTTCTTCTCCCAAGAAAACCCTTGTGAATTGTGATCTGGCTGGTCGGCGCAACCGGCGGTCAATGGGTTGGATCCGAACCGGATCCGAACTGGATCCGAACCCTTTTTACAATGTGCCTTGTAAAGGGTTAGGATTTGGGATGTAATTGGTCCGGATTCGGATCTGATGTAACCAATACCATATTCGACTAATAGGATGTTGAAACGGATTAGAATTCGTACTCGGATGTTGAAAAGCTTATACCAGATCTGTTTTTTTAAATGTAAACACGGATTCAAATATCCATCAAATTTGGATTGGTACCCAAAAGACAAAACCATAATTGGATATGGTTTTCGCTTACCAAATGCAACTAAACAAGAATTGAATTCAGTCAAATATCAAATAAAATCTTATTCATTAACATCCCTAATTGGGGATCCAGGTCTAAACGGACCCACCGTAAGAGAAATCATACCTAGATCCTATAAAGACTATATAAACCAGACCCGGACCATACCTAGTAAAATAATAGTTTTTATCATTTTTACATTGAAAAATTACCGATCTTAATTGTAACTCGGGTTGGGCCCGGTTATGGTATAAAATTTTACAAACCATACCTAGCTCCATGTAATAACCGGACTCTTTGGGTTCGACCCTGATTCTAATTGTGTCTTATTATTTATCACCAAACCCCGACCCTATAGGGTTTGGTACGGGCCGTGTCAAGGTCAAACCCGACCCATTGACACCCCTACTAATTAGGTTCGATCTAGTTGGATTTGGTATCCTGATCTGAACCAACCCATAGAGCTTCACTAGGTCTGTTTTTCTCATCATGTGCTTCGTCCAAAATCGAAAATGGGGAACAATGCAAATTGTCATCTGGTTAGATTTTGGTTGGATATTGGAGCGGATCCGAATTAATGTTTTTCTCAGATAATTCCACCCAAGCCGTGTAATGCTTGAGAATTTTATCGCATAAATAAACTTAAATTTTCATGGCCAAATTGTTATATGAGGGTATTTTTATTTTATTTATATTGCATCTTGGGTATTCTTTTGGATCTCCGATATCAGATCCCAAAAACCTTAATTGGATATCTAATATGAGATCCAAAATATTTCATGTGGATTTTTGATATTGAATTTTCAATACCTTAAGTGGATTTGTCATAGAAATCGCAAAGGTCCAATTAGAATTTTGATATTGGATCCATAACATCTTATTTGGATCCATAATATTTTGTCAGAGGTTTGGATCTCTAAACTTAGTACCAAAAAATTTGGATCTTTGGGATAGACCCGGATAGCCCTATTATGGATCTGAATACATGTTGGATTGTGGTAGTATTTATGTTGTTACTTTTACTTAGTGTCACATTAAGATCTATGTGTTGCCATCTTTGGTTTCACCAATTTGAATCCGCTTAAAGTTTAAGAGCATAAGTTAAGTTTTCACTAGATTGTTTTTATACTGTTCATGCAAATTTTTTAATACAATATTGATGACTCAGTGTGACAGTGGAGTTGTGTCCCTTGCAATTATTGCATTTATAAAAATATACAATGACCATTGGTGTTGGGTGATTGTAGAGTTTAAGCCACCTTTGATTTCCGTAAAATGAGCTCATGTTCGAACCTACGGTTCAGGTGAACTATTGTGATGCCATATAAGCACGGGTCATATTCGTGTATGTAAATTAGATATAATGTGTATTAACGAGTTATGGAAGGCATATGGGTTGCCGAACTAGGGTTTTGTAAATCAAAGGTTTTGAGAGTAATGCACATATACATAAAGCATTATAAATCCAGTGCACAAGAACTCATAACTCTAAATTTTTGTAAACTGGTTTAAAGGTACCAAGGCATTTGTGCTCACCGTTTTGAAGGCACTAGGGCACACTGTGTGAGAATGCATAAATAAATTGATAATTTGCAACCTACCCACATAAGGTGGAAATATCTGGGATCATGCAACTACGGTTGTATGATTCGTTGCTTATGTGAGTATCAACAACATTAAGCTATTGAGTTAAAAAATATGTTGAATTCCTGAGAAGTCAGATAACAAAATTAATAAGATAAGTAACTCACTCAAACTTGGGTTTACTTTGGAGAGGGTAAGTGGTACACAACTTCGGGGACATGTGTTATTTAACTTCGAACGACAATGACTCGTTAGTCTCCAGTTCTCAAAGTTAGGAAATTTGGATTACCAATTTGTCCTACGTGATAAGTTTAATTTTTTTTGCAGAAGTTAAAGGTGTATCTTGTTTATTGAGCCTTTGGGAGGTTTTCTCGATTATTAAATTGTTCTCTTAGTATTTTAGTTTTAGTCATATATTCGGATTAATAAAACAACAGTATAACAAACCCCTAAGTGTTTTCTTTTATTACGGTTGCCTTGGCTTATGAGTACCCGCAGGATAATTAAAGAAAAACTTAAATTTATGATTTTATGATATTTGTTTATGTAAAACTTATGATATATTATGCCTAAAAATGTTTATAATGAAGAGTGTTTATTCATATGTCAGAAATGAATTATGATATTAATTGTTTAATATGAAATTCATTTAGTTATGTTGTGACATGCTATAGCTTTACATACTATTGAAAAACGCATAGCATTGCACATCCTTGTTATATTGTTCATAATCATATTAATCCTACTCAGACTGGTTGTAGTCTTATCTTATTATTTCATCATTTCAAGAGAAGAATAGATGATGCAGAGCGATTGCAAGATGATGTAGGAACTAAGATGCATAAATTTTAGATGTTCCCTATTTATGCTTTTGTAATGAACTTAATACTTTATTACTTGTTAAACTCTATTGGTAATAAGAATGTTGTTATTGGTTTGAATTCCTGTGACTTACCCAAAGTAATTGATTAAGCCGTGTTATCAATATATATATATATATAGAGAGAGAGAGAAAATCGGGTTAAGTTTTTGGGTCATTACAACCCGGCCCAAGTATTTTATATGTATTTTTGGAGAAAATAAGCTCCTTAAATTATATGAAATTTCAATTTCATTTTCAACACTAATTAGCCTTAAATTTGTGGAACTCTCCTCGTTAATTTGCTCATGTCAACCCAATTTGAGTCCAAGGTCAACCGGAATTGTTATGGATCCGAACTGATCCCCACCAAGTGGATCCTTATATGGACGTGACCTGGTCCTCAAACCAATTTTAACCAACCCATTAGGGTGCATTTGATTACCTTGGGTCTTAGAGCCATTATCTGAGATCTTAGTGTATGTTTCATTGTCATGGATCTCAGCTCCCAGGTGGTCCAAGGAGATTTTATCCTATAAAATGCTGGACATAAGCCATATTCGGTTGGATCTGGACCCCGGTCTAAGTCCAACTATATAGAGTTGATAGAGATCTGAATAGGGGTGAAATGAACCAGATTTGCCAGGTCTCTATTCATCGTCAATTACATTAGTTTTCGCATGTGGATCTTGATGCAGACTATGAACGTGTTTGCTGATTGGATTCAGACTTGAATGGTTGGACTCTTTTCATATTTGGATTCAAATACGGTTTGACATTTTCTGGTAAATATCTATTTAGCTGCATATTAAATCCAGCATTTATGTTATTTACATGCAAATTACATTTTGTCCTATTTTTACCGGATCCTCTAGTAAAATTGGATCCAGAATTACATATGCAAGACCAGATTTTGATTTAGATTCAAACTTACAACTTAATAGGGATGTCAATTAATTGGATTTTTATCCAATATCTGACCAGATTTGACTCCATTTAGTTGCATTTGGTAAGCCACACCATATCCAATTATAATCGGATGCGGATATGGTTATGATTTTTTGCTACCAAATCTCACAAATACCCAAATGTGATGGATATCTGAATCAGTTTACATGTAAAAAATGGATCTGGTATGAGCTTCTCACCATCCATATCTGAATCCTAATTCAAATCTGTTTAGCCAACATCTGATTAGTCAAATATGGTATGGCCACATCAGATCCAAATCTGAACCGTTTACATCCCTGCCACTTAACACTCAGATCCAGGTTAGTTCAACCATAATCCGGCCAATGCCTTGATCCGTTTAAGCTCCTAGATCCGAACCAGACTTCATCAAGGCCTGGTGAAAGTTGAAATCCTGGATCTGCCGTGGACTGAGTCCGTTTGTAAACTTAACCCATGCACATTTGTTGGTCGAATCAACCAAGACTTGGGCTCATTGATTAGGTCAAAGTTGGTCAATCTCAAACCACAAGAGCCAAAAAACTTGACTGTTTAATCAAACCAAATCTTGTTGGTTCTCAGTTATTTAGATAATTTAATTTCCAATTATTTCTAGTTTCCCTGGATATTATAATTTGTAGTTTGGTTTTGGTATCGAATCTTCAGGTTTCGGGCACAGCCTTACTGCAGCACTACATTAAAATCCCATAGGGTCATGTACAATGGCTTACCCTAACAGATTTGGGTCCGATCTTCTAATGATCATGATCCAGATTATCCAACTTTCTAGTTTTCCTTTTTTTGCTGAAACATGTAAAATAAGTTGGACTAAATCCGGATCTTGAACCAGATTGGTCATACACAGTGAGTGTTTAGCGTTAGACAGATTTTGGATGCCATCCAAAGTAATCCAAAAATATTTGGACTTGATAGACGGGTTGGGTCCAAGTCCACGCCAATAAGGTGAAGCTTAGGTTATACGGAGATCAAAATCTCATTACCAATAGACCCAAGGGGTTTGGCGTAGTGGGATGGGGATTAGGCCGTTTGACGGGCAGCCTACGTTCAAATTCCATGGGCGCCACCCCTTGCGTAAGCTGAAGCTTGGCAACTCCCTGAGGTCGAGGGGTAAGCCCTCAAAGTTTTACGCTGACAGGACAACAATCGTAAGTACGGCAGGCTGAGCCAGCGCGGCTAGGTCTATGGGGCGGTTTCTCTGAGTAAAAAAAAAAAATCTCATTACCAATAATGGCTTAAATGGGTTGGATCTAATGCATCACACTTATAAGTCACAATTCTCATAAGAGAAAATGATGTACAAAGTGAAGAAAATAAAAACTATGGGAAAGAACTGTACATAGTGCAATTTTATAAATTGGTTACAATTTAAAAGCATAAATAATATAAAACAAAAACTTTTTAAAGTCATGATATATCAAATGAGTTTTCATACATTTTTTTATGAATAAGTTATGATAAATTCAAAATGCAGGTTATATTATTATTATTTTCTAAACACATGAATCATTTTCTTACAAACAAACATGAGATGGTGGATCTTAACAAAAATTGAAAGTGAATCACACTTTCTAAACCAGCAATTAAGCAGCTGCAAATTTCTCTTGAAAAATCCAATGTTTTATAATTTTCACATTTTATTGGCAAAATATAGAGCAGAAATGAATAAAAATGTTAAAATAAGTAAATATATAAAAACAGCTTTTTTCATGATTGACCACTAAAAATGTAAATATCGTGAAAAAAAACATGATGTTCTCATTAACCAAAATTGTGTACCAGATCTGCCATAGGAAAAACCAATCTGGGGTCCTATAAGAATAACATAAAACAAACCTGGTTAATACCTGCTAAAATAATTTTTTTTTTATTTTTACATAAAAAAATTTGTGGATCTGGATCGGAACTTGGGTTGGACCTAGGTCTGGTACGAAATTTCATAAACCATACCCAGCTCCATATATTAATTGGACCCTATGGGGACTGACCCAGACTGTTTTTTTTTTTTTGAGAAAGAGAAAATCTATTTATTAGGTAAAATTAAAGTGAGTTACAAGATGAGGCCGATGAGAGATCGGCAAGCAAGTAAGAGAAAAGGTTCAAGCAAGAGAGTTACAAGGGGGTTGTCGTAGTGGGGTGGCGCCTTGGCTGCTAGACGTGCAGTCAAGGTTCAATTCTCATGGGCATCGCCCCTCTAAGCAAGCCAATGTGTAGCATATAGGCCCCAGGGGCAGGGGTCCTAGCTAGACTCAGAGTTTTATATATGCTGCTGGCACGACGACCGTATGTATGGCAGGCTGAGCCAGCACGACCAGGTTTTCGTGCCGGGTGCGGTTTCTTAAGAGAAAAGGTCTGGCATGCAAAGAAGAGCGGCTTCAGCCAGACAACGGCAGATGAAGGTTATCATATTTAAGGAAACCAAGCGACGTGGTTCGTAGGAGCTGTCAGTGCACGTCTCCTTGTGGTGGGACGTTGCAGGTTCAAAACCCCAGTGGTACGTTGAATAGTAACTGGTGGGGGTCTGACTAACCCCAACTTGTCTTTAAAAAAAAATGTTTAAGGAAACCAACCATGCAAACAACTTGGAGCGCGGCGAGGGTCCCGTTCCCGGAATGCAATTAACTTCCGGCAAAAAGAAAGGTATCTGAACCTGAATACCAGCAGCTTTGACTCGATCTTCTTGATGACAGGGTACCAGAGAGAAGCTCTAATCAGGCGTGAGTCCAGGGAAAGTCCTAAGCTGGGTAGAGAGCCAACCTCACAGCCAAAGACGTCTGAGTTGAACAGGAAGACCTGGCTTTTCTGCTCGTTAATGGAGCTCAGATAAAAAAAAAAAAACACGTTTTTTATTAAATGAAAGGGCAAGTTGGGGTTAGGCAGACCCTCTTAGTTATACAAGGATACCATTGGGTTTTGAACCTACAATGTCCCCACACAAGGTGACATACACTAGCTGCTCCTACCAGAGAAGCGAAGCCCCCGTTGGTGTGATTTTCAATATCATTTTGCAAGTTGGTTTCCTTAAACATTTTTTTTAAAAGCAAGCTGGGGTACTCCTACCAGTTATAAAACTATACCATTGGGTTTCGAACATGCAAAGTCCCAACACAAGGTGACGTGCACTGGCTGCTCTTACCAGACAAGCGGAGCCCCCGTTGGTCAATAAGAGAGTGAGTTGTTAGCACAGAATGCCACAAAGGATAGCATTAGATCAATCTTGGTGGTCTCCCAAAACCACTTGAATAAGTCCATTGGGAACCCACCGGGGATTTCAGCTTGGTGAGGCTCCAAACAGCTTCCCAAACCTCTGATTCAGTGAAGGGTAGTTGAAGGAGATCAGCCTGGTTGGGGGAGAGCTTTTAAAAGATCTGCTTAGAGAAAGCACGCCCTGTACTGACTGGCATAGAGGACATTCAGAAAGAATTCTGTTAGGTTGAGCAGAACATCATCACCGATACAAGGACACCATTTAGGGCCTGTTTGGAATCTCGGTGCGGGAATGGGTGCTTATGAATTTGGTTGTCCCAAGGTAAAATCTTGGTCAAACTAACTTGGTGGTCCAGTTTTGGAATCTTGGTGCTGGGATTGGTGTTTATGCATTTGGGATGGGAAGTGAGGTCCTTTCTCCTTTGTATTTACACTAAATCATGGATTTGACAGCTACCACTTCTTTAAATACGAAACTCTATAAATGCTCATCCCAACTATAGGTTCCTAACACACCCTTATTCTAATTTTGGCCGATTCTATTGGCTCAACGCTGCTAAGAGGCAAATTGATGAAAGAAGTGTTGAAAAAAATCGTGTGGGCCTACATATATTCAATCACACGTTATAGGTTGTCTAAGGTTAAGGCCCGTATTATGTGATCTCATGCAGTTGGGTCACTTGATATCTCAAGTGATATGGTCTTATTATGTGTAGAGACCTTATGTGCACTTATCCATCAATTTTTAATTTTATGATGAGCTAAATTGAAAATAGAACCTAAGGTGGTTACAATTAGGTTATGGTCCACAAACCATATATAGTGGTTATTCTTTAAGGATCCTCATTAACATCAAGAAAAAAAATTTGTCCATCTCTCATGAGGTTTAGAGAAAGGCAAGGTCACATATAGAGGTTTTGGAAGACCATACATGTCACAGTTCTATTGGAGCACCAATAGATTCAGGTATACTTCAGCATCAAGATTTGATTTTTGTTTATTCTTTTCAATGATTTAGCGCGAATAAGATTAATGATCTATTTAGTTTTTCGATGGATTCAAAATCCAACAATTGGATTCAGAGCGACTTGTTCATGTTGAATCGTTAAAATATTTAATCTGTATTATTTTTCTCATTAGTGGTGACGATATGTGGTAATCAATTTTTTTATGCAGGCACCATTAGGTGTCTACATATTTCTCGAGAAAAGGGGAAGGACTTGATCCCCTTTCTCGAGTCCCCTTCCAACTTTTGGTAGGGCACGACCGAAGGAGGGTTGATTGGCCCTTTTCGCGTTGTTTGATAGTGCCCGAATACAATGGAGGGTCGTCCAACCCTCCCCTTTGGGTTATCAGACAAGCAGGAGGGTTGAGCAGCCCTCTCCTTTCTGAATATCAGATCATCGCCAGCAGGGGGTTCACCCCTTTTCCAGTCGATCGAAAAGGAGGGTTGATCGACCTTTCCCCATTTTTTGTGTCTCTATTTGCCAGACGGTAGGCGAGGGCACTTCCTTTTCTGATGGTCGAATGAAAGAGGGTTCACACTCTTCTGTTCACGACAAAGGGGGGGGGGGGGAATTGTCGCCATTCGGATCGCCGGCTGATGGGGCGTGTCACCATTTAGTTTGTCGCATGAAGAGAGTCTTGGTCGACCAGTCAGAAATTGATGGTGTCCTGGGGCATACGGCTCACCCCAAGCCGTCGCAGTTGACCATACGGGATCGGTCGTGTCCGACGACGGTGCAGAAAAGGGGTCTGACTCGCCCCAGTCATCGTCACCAGATGTTTTCACGCCGGCGACAGCCGATAGCCTCTTTGTATCAGGCTATTGACTTTGAGGCCGGTTCAGCATACAGCTGATTCGGTGACCCAAGATGGTTTATTTGGTATGTTGCACTGATCGGCCGATTCAGCCCTCGATCTGGGATGGGTCAACCTTCATGCCATATGACTTTTCAGGCTAGTTCGGTGCATATTAACTGACTCAATCAGGCCAGACGGTTCAACCTTTAGCCGAGGCTAGGCTGCCTTAGTTTTTATTCATATTATGAGGCAGCTGACCCAGTTCGGTCCCCATTTGGTTGTGGGGACTAAACCGAGTCATGTGGTATCACTGCATGGGCTGGGCCTGTTCAGATCTGAGCCGATGACTCAGAGTCGTACCCAACTGTGATGTAGTTGGGTCTGACCTGTGTTGGGTCAAGCCAGTTTTAACCCACTAGTTAGGTCCGGCTTGACCCCATAGGCCGGACCATCGCATATGCCTTAAAGCTTATAATAAAAATAATAATAATAATTTTATGTGGAACTTTATTATTAAATTTAGGGTCATTCAATATGCATTTTTTGGGTCACTTTAGAGGGTCGACTTCGGTTACTTTTCGGATCCTATACGCATTGTGATCATGTTTTTTTGTTCATATACATGTATTGACATATTTCAACCATTGTATTATTTTTAAAATAAAGGTCTGATATTTTAATCGAGTTAATTGAAACAATATGTTATCAAAGTAACCTCTCTTGTGTAGATTGACTCGTTTAGAATATTGAGATGTTTATATATTTGAGGTTCATGTGAATAATAATCGGCCCAAAGGAAGATTACTATTTGGTTGAACCCAAATATATATTTTTCAGTAATAAATATGGGACAATTGTATGTTTTTTCATGTGGATAACGAGTCAGTCCAAAGAAAGGCTCTTTGGTTGACATGATTAATTATCCATATTTGATTACTGTAATGAGAGTACCACTTACAAGTTGGCATTTCTGTCCAAAGACTAAATGTAAATATTGTGTTGGGTATCTTATGATGATGTTCACCATAGTTTAAATATGTTATTTTGTGTTAATACATTTGAATATGTATGTTAATTGTGAGCTTGTTTTGTTCTTAATTAAGTTAATACTTTTGCTTCTACGATATCTGCAAATATAAATTTGATCTCTATTTTGAGTGGTTTTAATTTCAAAAATTGGAAAGAGAATGCCATGATTGTTCTCGGATGCATAAATTTAGATCTTGCACTTCAAGATGATCAACCACCTGCTCTTATGGATAAGAGTTCTGCTGAGGATAAAAGAAACTCTAAGTTGTGGGATCAATCCAATTGCATGAATCTTATGATCATAAAACATGCAATTTCTGAATCATTTAGGGGCACTATGTTTATAGAGGTCAATGCCAAAAGGTCCTTGAACAAATTGAAAAGTGTTTTGCTAAAAACGAAAAGGCTAAATGCACTAAAGTTAGGAAAAAAGAACATTAGTGAGTATATTATGAAAATGTCCCATCTTGCTTCGAAATTAAATGCACTAAAGTTAGAGTTGCCTGAGGACTTACTCGTGTACTTGGTTTTGATTTCACTTTCTGCATAATATGACCAGTTTAAGGCCAGTTATAACTGTCAGAAGAATAAATGGACTCTTAATGAACTCATTTTCCACAGTGTGCAAGAAGAAGAAATGATGAAGTAAGAAAAAACAGAAAGTACTCACTTGACAGTAGCCTCTAAGGACAAGTTTAAGAAAAAGAAAAGAAATAAGGAAGCTGCAGTTGACCCTCAATCGTAGAAGAAACATAATAGACATCAGAATCCAAAGTTCGAATAATTCTTTTGCAAAGGGGAGGGTCACAAGAAGGACTGTATCAAATATCATGTTTGGCATAAAAAGAAAGGTATAATTCTTACTTTGGTTTGTTCTGAGGTTAATTTAATATGTGCACCCAAACACACTTGGTGGATGAATTCTGGTACTACCACTCACATAAGTGTCTCTATGCAGAGTTGCCTAAGTTGTCGAATGTCAATTGATGTTAAAAGATTCATCTATGTGGGGATGGCTAATTAGTTCAAGTTGAGGCAATATAAACCTTTAGGTTATTATTGAAGACTGAAAATTATTTAGATTTAAAAGAAATATATATTGTACCATCTTTTAAACAAATTTTTTTTTATTTTCATTTTAGACAAATCTGGTTATTCTTGGGACCGATTTTTTATCTGTGGTTGATAACCTATATTTGCTTAATATCGTTTTCTCGTATAATGAAACATTGCATTTAAGTTCTTACAGTACAAAACAGAAATTAACAAATGAGAATTTTACTTTATTATGGCACAAGCGCTTAGGTCATATTTCTAAACAAAGAATAGAAAGACTTGTGATGAGTGAGATTATTGATTCCTTGATTTTATTGACTTTGAGGTTTGTGTTGAGTGTATAAACGGAAAACGAACAAATATAAGGAAATTAAGTGCCGAAAGGAGAAAAAATGTCTTAGAACTAATTTATACAGATATTTGTGGGTCATTTCCTATGACTTCTTAGAATAATCAATAATATTTTATTACATTCATAAACGACTATTCTTGTTATGGATACCTATATTTAATTCATTAAAAGTCTCAGTTACTGAATGTGTTCAAATCATTTAAAGCTGAAGTTGAAAAGGAACTTGGCAAAAGGATTAAGGTTGTTAGATCTAACCATGGTGGTGTGTACTATGGTAGATATGATGAATCAGGGGAATACCGTTCATAGCCCTTTGCTAAATTTCTAAAGAAATATGGGATTGTCTATCAGTATAGCATGCTACACACTTCTAGCATAAATGATGTTGCTGAGAGACAAAACATGACCCTAAAGGATATGGTAAGGAGTATAATTTCTCATTCTACCTTACTAAAGTCCCTCTGGAAGAGGCATTAAAGACTGCAACTTATGTATTGAATATAGTACCATTTAAAGCAGTAACCAAGACCCCATATGAAATATGGATAGACAAAAAGCCTAGTATGAAACATTTTCATAGTTAGAGATGTCCAGTTATGATTAGGCCCTACAGGTCACATAAAAAGAAACTGGATTCAAGAACGATTAGTTGCTATTTTGTTGGGTATTCTAAAAGATTCATGGGCTATAAGTTTTATGACCCTATGAATAAGTCATTTTTTGATACGGAAAACACTTGTTTCTTTGAGGGTGCTGAGTTTGGGGAGAATAATAAGGTAAAAGACATTGCTTTTAAGGAAAAAAGTATCTCTCTTCCTACAACTGTGGTTGACAATTATCAGATTTTTATTCTTGACATTGTTCTCATAAATCCAGAACAAGACAATGTTTTAGGTCTTCTTATCCAAAATCAAGCTTTTACTCCTGAAGTACAAACTCAACAACCTCAAGAAGCATCTCAAGTAACTCAAGAACAAGTGCCATTAAGGAAATCCACTAGAGAGAAAAAAATGGTAATTTTAGATGATTATATTGTTTTTTTCTAAAAGAACATGAGGGTGATACAGACTTAAGGAAAGATGATCCAATCAACTTTCATCAAGCTGTACAAAGTTTTAACTCTCAAAAGTGGATATATGTCATCCATGAGGAGATTAAATCTATGAAGGACAATGACATGTGAGATCTTGTCCCATTACCTGAAAGTATGAAAGTCATTGGTTGCAAATGGATATTTAAAACCAAGAGAGATTCAATGGGTAATGTGAAAAGATATAAGGCCCGTCTTGTTGCAAAAAAGTTTACTTAAAGGGAAGGCATTGACTACACAGAGACTTTCTCTCCGATTTCTATGAAAGAATCTTTTAAAAATATGATGATAGTTATGGCTCATTATGATTTAGAGTTGCATCAGACATTCCTTAATGGTGACATTAATGAGATAATATATAGTGCAACCAGAGTATTTTGTCTCAAGCGATACAAAGAAAATAGTTTGCAAATTAAAGAAATTCATCTATAGACTTAAGCAGGCTTTCCGTTAATGGTATCATAAATTTCATCAAGTTATCATTTTATTTAGTTTTGCGATGAATGTGATTGATGAATGTATATATCATAAGTTCAGTGAGAGTAAATATATTTTCCTGGTTTTATATATGGATGACATATTACTTGTCAGTAATGATATTGGCATACTACACAAAACAAATAGATTTTTAACAAAAAAAATAGAAATAAAAGATCTTGGTGATGTCTCTTTTGTATTAGGGATCCAGATACATTGAGATTGTTCTTGGGGTATTATTGGATTATCGCAAAAGAGCTATATCAAAATGATTCTGGATATATATATGACATGAAGGATTATAAATCAGGTGATACTCATGTTGCTAAGGGAGACAAGTTTAGTCACGCTCAGTACCTCAAACACCAGTTTCAAGTTAAGGATATGAAATAAATTTCATATGCATTTGTTGTGGGGAGTCTTATGTATGCTCAGGTGCGTACACGTTCAGATATAGCGTACATTGTTGGGATGTCAGGCATATATCTTAGTAACCGAAGTATGGATCATTGGATATCAATCAAATGGGTCATACAGTACTTGCAGAGAACAAAATGTTACATGCTCACATACAGGAAATCAGATCAGTTGGAGATCATTGGGTATTCTGATTTTGACTTTGTTGGATGCCAAAATAATCACAAATCTACATCGGGTTATATTTTTCTGTTGGTCGGGGAAGCTATTTCCTAGAGGAGTGCCAAGCAGACACTCATTGCTTCTTCCACTATGACAGTAGAATTCATAGCCTGTTATGGGACATCCAATCATGAAATATGGTTATGTAACTTTATTATAGGGCTGCAGATTTTGAATAATGTTAAAAGACCGATAAAGTTATTTTGTAACAATAATTCGACAATGCTATATTTCAATAACAATAAAAGCTCGTCGAAGTCAAAGCATAGTGACATCAAGTTCCTTGTTGTTAAAGAAAGAGTGCAGGTCATATATCTATAGAACATATTGGCACAAACTCCATGATTGCGGATCCACTTACCAAAGGTTTGCCACCGAAGGTCTTTCACGAGCACACTGCTCGAATGGGTGTTTTATCATTTTATGATATGCTAGTTTAGTAGGAGTTTGTATTTGGACGTTCTATAATATAATAAAGTTCATTTTACCACTTCAGTATAAAGTTAAAGTTTCAGTTTTATTCTGTACTCATTTGTTATAATCTCACTAAAGATTAAGGCAAAACGAGTTGAAAATAGGCATGTTTGGATTACATTACATGTAATTTCTATGCTTCACATCCATATTTGATCCATGCCATTTGGTTATGTCAATATACGTGATCATTGATGGGTCCAATTACGATATTTTTATCACCATACCTGACCCTGTAGTGTTTGGTTCAGGTAAGATCCGGGTAAACTATGCCCGTTGACACCCCTACACCCATATGTTTGCATCATATATTAGATCCTATTTTTGCCAACCTGACAACCATTTTCACCTATCTAATAGTGTTAAACGTGCTGCCGGAATTGTGCATGTAAGAAATGTCTTGAAAGATCATACTCATCCACCACTAAATTAGGGCATGTTATGATTGCAAAATAAACTTGGCATATTAACACATTTAGGGCACATTTGAAAGTGAAAAAAGATTCAACATGAAAATGAAAATTTTGCCTATGTGAAGCTTTGATATGAAAACTTTTGTTTAAGAAAAATTTTCCCTCGTTTGTGTGACATGAGAATTTTGGATTGAAAAAAAGATAGAATGTTTTAATTATGGTGAGAGCTGTCCTCAAAACTAGAATTATTTTATAGGAAAAAAAAATCATCGCAGGAGATGAGGAGGTCCTACCTCATTAAAACGATCTTTAATAGAACTTTAGCTTTAGCTGGTTGCAAAAATTAAACCACCGGGTTTGTTTGGTGCATGGGGAATTTCCGACTTATGGTTCAGTAAATTACTCGGAGCTCAGGTGGCCCAGCAGCTCACTTATCTTAACCTATTTATATTATATTTCTTGGCGTGGTATAGGCTTTTCATGCTCTTATATTATGTGAATAATTCTCATTTTCATTTTTTCTCATAATTCTTATAAAAATTAATACAGTAAACAAGGGCAAGTTTGTGTTTTTTCAAGTTGCTCATTGGCTAAAACCTCGTGGGCCGAAGAGCAAAAGGAGGAATTTACCTTCGCATTTGAGGATTAATGTTAGATCCCCATGGACAAACAATTGATTTATCCATTCAAAGCAATTTATTTTTTCTGTCAAAATCAAGACAAGATGAAAAATCATTCCTTCAAAAAAAAATTATTGTTTGGGAAGGATGGGAAAGTTGTCACTTTTCCTTTGTGACTTGCATTTTTCTGTTTCCAAAAAATGCCCTTTTAAGTCAATAATCAAATAAGAGGTTGGGGTGGTTGGTGCACATGGCAAAAAAATGTGTGCATTAAGCACCTGATCACCATCCATCTTGGCACAGGGCTTGTCAGGTATGGGTCCCAAGACTTAATGGAAAGCCATCAGGTGGTTAATGCACAGAAATTGTGCCATGTGATTGCACCCGATATGGACTCGGGTAGTTGAGGTCTCTAGGGCGGCCCGTGTATGTGATATTTTTTTAAAACAAGAGGTTAATGATGATGAGCCAGGATCAGGTGCTATCACATGGCACACTTTGAAGTGCGCCGCTGCACTGATGCCCTCCATCTTTGTCTGACAGTCCGTCAGTTGTGGGGGCTCAAAAACAGATAGAGGGCGGTCAGCTTTAAAGGCACACTCTAAGTGTGCCATGTGATGGCACCTGATCCTAGCTCTATGACTACTGGAAATCAAGAGTCAGTGTGCCATAATGCTATCAAAATCAATCTAAATTGATAGATTCAGATATGATTGGCCCTTAACAAAACCAAACAGGGGCGGATTCAACCATTCTCAAATATTGGTTGATTTTTTGGGCGAATCTGACCAATTCTGCCTTGAATCAATTCATTTACATGTTTTAAATTAAAATTAAATACAAATAATAACCTGTGAAATATGTCCTGATTAAAAAACGGATTCGATTTTAAATGGTAGTACTAGGTCCGAATTTGGGTCTGACCAGAGATGGCTTAGGACCATATCTAGTCCAGGTCCAGGTCCAGGTCCAGGTAGTAAGAACCAGACCTCACAAAATTGTTATTTTTTGAATATTTTATGCGTAAAAAAAATCTAGATAATATGGGATCTCAGACAGATTAAAATGTGGTTTACAACCAAACCAAACCTGGTTTCACACACTATTTGGATCTTATGGGTCTAACCCAATTAGATAGTCAAACCTACCTTATTAGGCCATTCCCTAATACTGTTAGGTTGGCATCTAGATGGTCACTACCAGAACCAATCTGATTAGCAACGATTCCCAGCTGTAAGTATTGGATCCGATACATATCAAACTTGAGATGAAAGATCCGACCCATCAAGCGGTAAGGCTCCAAATAGCTTTAACTAGATACCCTTGTTTTCCGATATCATACTTGGATGGGACTTGGGGATCCATATCCGAGCCACAACCCAACATAAGCCGGCCAGATGGGATCCGACCTATTTGATCTTAATCATAGTTTATACCTTTTATAAGCACATCAGACTTGGTTCATGGAAATGAAAGTTAAATTCATGGAATTTTAAAAGTATTGCTTTGCAACCTTTTAAAGGACTTTGGCTTAACTTCAAAAGAAAGCTTGTTACCATTTTTTCCGACGAGAACATGAGAAAACCACCCCCGGAATAAGAGATCTGGTCGTGCTGGTATGCTGCCAACCTATGGTCGCTTCTCCGGTGGTGTGAAACCGAGGCGCACCCCTTGCCCCAAGGGAGTCATCTTGTTTGTGTTGGGGATAAAGCAGAAACAAACTGGCGGATCGAGTCTTCCTCACAAGTGTGAATCGATGAAAACAATACGTCGATGACAGTGGAAGAAATAAAAACAAAACCAGCGAAAACAAAAACACACAACGATTTACGTGGTTCCCTCTCAACTGAGGTACGTCCAGGACGATCGATAGGTCAACACCTTCCATTATCTTTAAATAAAGATTACAAAAGGCATAAGCCTTACAAACACACGAGGTGTAACAAATGAACAAGAGGATATACCTTACTGAAGAACAAGAAACAAATGATCTGGAGAACCAGCTTGACAAAGCTGTCCTGAAAGAAGTGTAGCAACACTTTTTACCCTTGTTCTCTCTGCGCCCTTTCGGTGCCCTAAAAGTGTTTTTCACACTCTCTCTCAAAGGTTTTGCGTGCACCAGACGACGCTTCGACGACGCTCTATTTTTCCGCTAATTTATCCTTTAAGTAGATGATGAGACTCGCAATAAAGACAAAAAGACTAAACGTCTTGCACAACTTACGAAGCTTTAGAAGCACTAATTGCTATTTCATCAATACCCGCAAATCACCATGCTGCGATGCCACAAATCGCTATCCAGTGATGACCACAAATCGCCTTGCGGTGATATCACGAACTAGCTTCCTACAGAAGCCACAAATCGCTATCCAGCGATGCTCATAAATCACTGTCATGCTGACAACACAAATCGCTATCCCGCGATAACCAAATCACTATCCAGTGATACAACAAATCATTGTTTCAGCAGACAACACAAATCACTATTTCAACAATAACCACAAATCACTATGCAACGATAACACGAACCAACTTCCAGCTGAAGCCACAAATCGCTATCCAACGATACTTCAAATTGCTTTCTTGCTGACAGCACAAATCGCTATTCCACGATAACCATAAATCTCTTTCAGCGAATACGAAGTCGACTTACGCAACTCCAAAACCAAACCACAAATCACTGATCTACAAAGCTTTAAACAACTGAATCGTCATTCAGCTGAGAAGAACTTCTACAAATCGTTGTCCAGCGAATACAAAAGACATCCTCGACAAGATCAGGCGACGTGCTTGGAGTGCGGTGAAGTGGAATAAGGAGCTCTCCCTTCTCGACTTATGTGGAAGCTTCTTCCATTCCTGCTAGGAATCGGCACTTCTCATGCTTGTCCTTGGGCAATGACTTTGTTAGCACATCTGATGTATTGTCATCAGTATGCACTTTCTCCAGTTGCAACAATTTTTCATTCAAGACATCCCGAATCCAGTGATATCGATCATCAATATGTTTTGATCTTGAATAAAACGAGAAGTTCTTACTCAAGTGAATCACACTCTAGCTATCACAGTGAAGAATGTACACTTCTTGCTTCAAGTCCAACTCTTGCAAGAATTTCTTCACCTACAACAACTCCTTGCTGGCCTCTGTAATGACGATGAATTCAGCCTCTGTAGTGGAGAGAGCTACACACTTCTGTAATTTTGACTGCCATGCAACCGCTCCCCCTGCAAAGGTAACCAAATACTCAGAAGTAGACTTTCTACATCACTAGCCATATCAGAACCTGTGAACCCTTCGAGAATAGGTTCACCCTTTCCAAAGCACAGGCTCAACTTCGAAGTGCCCTAGAGATACCTCAAAATCCATTTCACTGTTGCCCAGTGTTCCTTTCCTGGATTTGACAAAAACCGACTAACAACTCCAACAACATGAGCTATGTCTAGTCAAGTACAGACCATAGCATACATCAACAAACCTACTGCCAAAGTATAGGGATTTTTTTTCATCTCGATTCCTTCTTCATCATTTGCAAAGCATTGCCTTGAGCTGAGTTTGAAGTGACTTACAAGTGGACAATTAACAGACTTTGCCTTGTCCATGTTGAACCTCTCAAGAACCTTTCTGATATACTTCTCTTGCGATAACCAAATCAGCCCATGTGATTACACTTGAGTCCAGACCAAATACTGTACCTGAAAATTGGAGCCAAGTCTGGTTCCAACCGAACCTGTTGACACCCCTAGATGCAACTATTTGAAGGACCCAAATGTGACATCCTCTCTCTCTCTCTCTCTCTCTCTCTCTCTCTCTCTTAATAAGAAACTACAAAATGAGGCTCACAAGTGATCCTTGTATCCGGTAGGGTATTGATGAAACATCACGAGTTCGAAACCCACAAAGGGCATCCTTTGCCACAACTTAGAAGCTGGGCATACTCCTCGATGGGCAGGGGAGACCTCAAGTGTTTTATTAGCTGAAGGCCTGCCAATATGTGGCTGGTGATGGGTTTTTTTTTTTTTTATAGGCCAAACCAAATAATGAAACTGCAAATGCATTTGTGTCCTCAGAGATCCACACCCCTCTCAAGGTCAGATCTGGAGCGGGGACCAATCCAAATCCAACCTTGATGCAAACAGGGGATCTCAGATCTTTGGATTGAGATCCCTAACATATATCAACAGTTTTTTAGTCCAATTGAGAGGGGGGGAGTGTTGGACCAAAAATCTAAATATGCGAGATCCTAAGGGGTGGTTCAAAAACTAGAATATGACAGCCATGTGATATGATGGAAACTATCCAACTTTATGATACTGCAACCATTTGTCTTCGAGTACTTTTTTTTAGGGAATTTTTCAAAAAAACAACTAAAGTTTGGGCATTAATAAAAAAGACAACTAAGTTTTGAAAAATTTTAAAAACGCACCTAAAAATTTATCATGGTTAATTAAAAAGGCTCGGGAGTTTACTAAGACAAGTTTGCTGTTAAATGTGATGTGGAATTATCAGTTTACCGTCAACATCATATTTTTTAAAATGAACCTAAAAAAGAGAAACAAAGTCTTTGAAGGGTTAAACAGTAAATTAACTCTCTTAACTCATCTTGGGTTAGTGATAACCTAGGTTAAATGGATGGAAGCTTGTTTCTTTATTAATGGAGCAAAAAATCAGGTGTTTTTTTTTTTAAATTTAAAACATAGCTGTGTTTTTTATTAATTCCCAAACTTTAAGTGCACTTTTTGAAAATTTCTCAAAATCAAATAATCATTGCTCATTCACTAATCAAATAATGATTTGGCAGTTTCTTTTAGTGGGATGTTAGTTTTCTCCAACTTGCTTTGAGTGCTTTCCAATATTCCCTTATCTTATTCTAATTCTCTTGTACTTGAGGAACAAGACAGCCACCTGCTTGCACTTGATCATATTTTTTGAATTTTTATAATGACTAAATTATAATTAAACTTTTGATAAAAAAAACATGAAATGCTAAGGAATTGAGCTGTTGGTTAGTTGTGTCTAGATTGGATCGATCACAAATTTTTTTTTTTTTATGTATTGGATCGCGTGAATCAGATCTGAGGGCCATTGTTTGGTGTAATGGTGAAGCGCTTGTCTGTCAACATGGGTTCAAGTCAGAAGGGGTTTGGCATAGTGAGATGAGGCCTAGGCCGCTAGGCAGTTGGTATAGATTCAAATCCCATGGGTGTCACCCTTGCGCAAGTCGAAGCCGGTTGACTTCCCGGGGGCAAGGGTAAGCCCACCGAGTTTTATGCTGCCAGAACAGTAAGTACAGCAGGTAGAGCCAGTTAGGGGTGGCAATCGGCGGGTTGGCGGGTCAGCATACCTCAACACGAACCCGACCCGTTTATTAAACGGGTCGGCTGTGGCAAACACAAACCCGACCCATTTATTAAACGGGTAACCCGACACGACATGGTTAACCCGTTTAATAAATGGGTTGGCGGGTTAGCGGGCAGGTTGGCGGGTCGGGTTCGGGTAAACGGGTTAGCGGGCGGGTTCGGGTAAATGGGTTGGCGGGCGGGTCAGGGTCGGGTAAACAGGTTGGCGGGTCGGGTTGACCCACCCGCCTAACCCGTTTATTAAACGGGTCAGCTGGGTTGACATACACCTAACATGAACCTGACCCGTTTAATAAATGGGTTAGGCGGGTCAACCCGTTTATGACATGAACCCATTTAAGCCAAACCCGAACCTGGCTAAGAAGTGGATTGGCGGGTCATGTCAGATTTTTCCACCCCTAGAGCCGGTGCGAATGGTTAAAAGATGTTGAACTCGGTCTAGGACCTGAATGTTCCTGACCCACATGCCTAATATTTAGGTTAAAAAAGCAAAAGATAATTGTTCTCTAAAGGACAAATGTAGATCTGAAGCTAGTATACTTATAAGTTGCTTATTTAATTCAGATAATCTGGTGCATTAAGCAAATTTGAAATCTCTTGATAATTTCACGCGAAAAATAGTTGCTGTTTTCAAATTTTGTCACTATGGGCTGGATTTTTTTTTCATAAATTAAATCTACCTACACAATAACCATATGTATCTGGATCCAATACATGTTATCCAGATTCAAATCAAATCTTGGTTGTAAATACACCCAGTAAAATGTGTTAGATCCTAGTACGGTATTTCACATACAAGAGTAAACTACTTGGATTTCGATCAGTTTTAAAGGACACCCACATAAGCCAGACTCAGATCCATATCCAACATGACCCAATATGCCAAAACCAAATTCAACCCCAGTATCAAAGATAGACCAGGTTCGTATCAGAAAGAAAGTGATGAAACCATTTATTATCCATCCTAGACCTTAGTTTCATTCCATCTTCAAGATTGAACAGCATTCACAGGACCATTACATCTTAGATCTGAGCCAATCTAAGATCCTATGCTGCCAGAGGTGGAGCTAGGAATTTAAGTTAGGGTGGGCACAAATGCACAATAGCTTGAAATTCTAATAGAACATTACTGTTCATGTGTCTTCATCTTTGCGGACATTTTTTATAAAATATACAATATAGGTCATATAACATGCATTCACTCGATAAATTACAAAAAAAAATTAAAATACAAAGTCTATAAGCATAAAGCATACCAAAAAAGAAGTCGGATTTAACATCTTTCACTCAATAAATTATAAAAAATAAAGATTAAAATAAAAGATTCTTAAAATTTAAAGCATATCAAAAAAAATTTACTCAATAAATTACAAAATTAAGAATTAAAATAAAAAATACCTAAAATCTAAAACATAACCGAAAAATTTCAGATTTAGCATTAATCACTCAATAAATTATAAAATTAAGGATTAAAATATAAAATCTCAAAAATCTAAAAGCGTATCTGAAAAAAATTAGATTTAGCATCATTGACTCAATAAATTATAAAAATTAAAATTAAAATTAAAATATAAAACCCTTAAAATCTAAAGCATACAAAAAATCAGATTTAGCATCATTCGCTCAATAAATTATAAAAATAAAGATTAAAATACAAAAATTATCCGCATGAGTAAATTACAAATCCATTGACAACACTAAAACCCATCTAGAATATGGATGTATGCATGAGTAGGATCAAGTTCGTGAACTCTATTGTTTACCAAGTTCATGAGTTTAAACGCTCCAAGTAGTAGGAATGTTGAAGTTCATGAATTCTATCACATTTTAGACGATGCCAAACTTGCACTAAGGGTGTTGTACTAAATTAGTGCATGGATCTAAGTCATGATTCATGGACTCAGCCAACTTGGTTCAAGCGATATGCAGTCCAATCTTGTAGGGCATCTCCACAACCAAACCTGACATTTGAGGCCCACCAAGCATGATTGTTCCAAGCCCATTTGTTATGTTGAAAGTGATTGGACTTGGTCACTAGAGATATGGGCCAAGCTGGATCCAATAGGCCCAACATCAGCATCTAGTGACCCATGTTGGTAGGAAAAAGTGCTATGCTAGGTCAGATCGGTATCATTTAGATCTGAACCTTTTGGGATCCTCACCTTTTTTTATTTAGCGTGAATGGTTTGGACCAATGTTGTGAGTATCGGTGCAAATGTTGTGAGTATCGGTGCAAATCGGCAATCGACAAAAATGTGATACGAGACTAACATGAATTGGTCTTTTATAATAAATATAAAAATACTTAAAAATAATTATTTTTAATATTATTTTAATGATCTTAACATGTGTCACATACATTTTGAAAATCAGTATCGGCTGATTCACCTGAATCGTTGGCCAAACGATTTCAATAGCCGATACAATTTTGATAACATTGGTTTGGACGTCCCATTATGGGCCAAGAGGTGTCATGTTGACCCTGGATCTAAGTCATTGTCAGCAGTGTAAAACTCCACAAGTACTCTCCTCTGCTCATTAGGATAGGTTCCTATTGGACTTAGGCCTTGAGGCAAAGGGTGTGTGCACCCGGGTATCAAAGTCTTGACCTCCTTATACTTAGAGAGCTTTAAGCTGCCCACCTCTTCAGGTGGGAGATTTGGATCGGGCAATTTTTGATGTACAATGCAAGATTCCACTCAACTTTATGTTACAAAGATACGGGCATGACTCGACACAGGATGACACGTGAGTCCCAAAGCTTTTTAAAAAATAAGATAGTACGATGCAAATTTTTTTATTTTCAATTACTGAAAACCATTTTTGGCATTTTAATATATAAAAAAATATTGAAATGCGATTAAGAAATTATTAAAATATTTTAAAAGAAATTATTGAAATATTAAAATAATGTTCACATAACGTGTGCAACTCATGTCTCACTATGACAAATCTGAGGGCAGTTGCAGGTTTCCTGGGCCCTAGTCAAGCCAGCTGAGTTTGAAGCATTTCACAGGGTTTTACCAACCAGAGGACAGCCAATGTGTGCAGTCAGTGATTTTGGGGTCTCGTGGCCTAGCCACAAAATATCACATTTTATCCTGACATTAACAATGTAAAACCATCTTTTTAATACTTTATATTTATAACATTTTTTTATAATTTTTCACACATTTTTATTTTGTTATGTTTATAATATTGACATTTTTTTTATAGTTTTTAAAATGCAAAAAAATAATTTATCAAGAGATTTTCCTTGTAGCACGTTTGAAAGTGAAAAAGATACAGGAAAAGTGAAGATGAAAAGTAAAAAAGTATTATTATTTTTACTGTTTTAAACAAGAGAATTTTCTCTGAAAAAGTTTTTCTAAAAAGTACACTTTTTGATAAGAAACATTCAAGAAAATATTAAAGCTCTCTCTCGGTTTGGTCATGAAGATGTTGGAAGTGAACAAGGTCAGGCAGCCAGCCATTGCTGGTGGTAGGCCACCGGGATGAATTTGACCCGCGGCCGCCCCTCCCGCCCTCGTGGGTGCCTGCTGCAGGGTAACTTGGCGCCTGTGGGTATACCTCTTTGCGATGTTCCTCCAATAAGGGTGCAGGAGATGCTCCTGGTTACGTCGAAGAGAGAGGTGGTGGAGAAGCACAAACCTCACCCTTCTCATCTCTCTCAATTTTTCATTTAATTTTTCTCATGCTAGTGAACATTTTTCATTTAAAAAAATTATCAATTCAAAACTTTCCATAGGCAAAATTTTCTTCTCTTATGAGATTTTTTCTGGCTTCCAAACGTGCCCTAAGAGCAAGATTTGGATGTTGTCAGCCAGCCCCTTCAAATGCAATGCAAGATATGAGTTAGTTCTGACTTAAGATTGCCGATGGTTCACTAAAGGGGGCTCAGTTTGTTTGGCAGGAGCAGTGAGTGCACGTTACCTTATATTGGGACGTTGCAAGTTCAAACCCCAGTGGTATGGTTTTGTATATCTAGTGGGGCTCAAACAAACCCCCAGCTTGCCCATCTAAAAGAAAAGATTGCCAATGGTTCGATGAGCTCACTTTAAACACATAATAATTTGCTCAAGAACCATCTAGCCATTCAGCCAAAGTGGGTCAGACGAGAGCTATGATTGACTCGGCCAAGTCTTGGTCAGTTGAAACCCAATCCTTTGAGTGGAAAGTTGAAACAAATCTGAAGATTGAGAGAACGAGTCAAAGTCTTACAAAGGTATTCAAGCCTTAAGAATTCCTTTGGACTCGATCAAGGCTCCATAGCTGAGTCGACCGAGTCAGTTAAGTCAGCCAAGTCATGCTTAGTTAAGATCTAGTCTCTGTTTTGGAAATTGTTCAAGACAAATCAGGCTTTCACAATGTCACTGATTCAAGCAATCCTAGTTCGATCCAGCCAGGTCTTGACTTGGTCCAACCCTCACATTTTTCGAAAAGCCAACAAGCCCTGATAACCACATTGACCTATATCAACTAAACTAGTAAACACAACATGGTCCAAGTCAACTAACAACATGGTCACATTTTGATTCACGCAGAGTTAACCAAGTCCCTGCGCAAAGAATTGACCAAGCGAACCAAAACCTCAATGAAGTCTGTCCTAGCGCAAGGTCAAATTCAAATCTTAGTCCTTTGACGACTCAATAACAACTAGGTGTGTCAATGGGTCTGGTTTACCCAGACCAAACCCTACAGGGTCCGGGTATGGTGATAAATAATAAGACCTGACTAATTAAGACCCAGGTCTAGACCCGAAGATCCGATTAATACATGGATCTGGGTATAATTTGTGAAATTTTATATCAAACCTGGGGCCGGCCCGAGTTTCGATTAAGACCGACAATTTTTCAATGTAAAAATGATAAAAATTATTATTTTACTGGGTCTGGTTGATGTAGTTCTTACTGAGTTTGGGTGTGGTTTTCTTATAATGAACCCGATTAAACTCAAATTCAGACCCGATACCGTACCCAAAAATTAAACCCAAGTCTAGTTTTAGCTGGGTCCGAACCCAACCCAACCTGTTAATACCATTAATAACTACCATGTGATGGTTGACTGGGTCCAAATCAAGCCAACAGTGTGAATGTCACCACATTCATAGAATGTCACATGTTAGAAACCCACGGGTGGCATCCCTTGCTCAAAGGTCGAAGTTGAGCATACTTCCTGGGCAAAGGAACTTCAAGTATTTTTACCAACCGATATGTAGTCGATAATGAGGGATTTTTTTTTTTGGTTTATCCAAATATAAAAAATTAAAAAACTTAACCTAATTAACCAAGTCATGCCAAACCAAGCACACTCTTGATCGTCACACGCAGGAGGCGTTTGCATGTCATGGAAGGGGCTGACTGGAAAGGGAATCAGACACCCCACATGAGAACCGTTTCCACGTAAAAGGGGGGTCCAACTAGCATTTCGGCATGCCAGTCGAGAGGATTCCACGGTACCGTGTTCGTTTCAAAATTTTGGGCAAAACGCAAGCCCTTTGATGCGTTTTCACGTAAAATGCAAATTTTCCGTGACATGCAAACAAGAAGGTGGTGTGTGTGCTCCCCCGAAGATGGCCATTAGCCACAGTGCGTGTTCGGGAGTCCCAATGAGCGCCACATATATAAGCACATGGGGCTCGTATTCCCGTGTGTGTCGGCATCACTTAGCATCGGAGTCTGGTGCGGTTGCAAAGACTTAAGTACCCTTTCCTGCTATTCTCGCCATGAAATGACGGTTCAAGAAAATGACAAAAATATCCTCCATTCAAAAAAAAGAAAATGACGTTTCAAGAAAAGGACAAAAAAGTCTTCCATCAAGAAAGTCGAGGATGATTTTAACTCTTCAAAGTCCAAATGTTTCATTTTTGCCCTAAGCAGTAAACTTTTGCATCATCTGCTATAACAGGAGCTCCCTTTGCCACTAGAGTAGCATCCTTTGCCGTCGTCTCGAGTCGAGGTTCCCGCCTTGGTTTTTAGCTTGTATTACAACACTTTGCCGCCTTCTTGTTCATGCCTTGTGTTACAAAACATTATTGGGTTCATGATTGACTGATTCGATCATTGGTGGGTGTCATAGGGGCATTTGTCAGCCATCTCTTTTTACAGTCTTCTTTTCTTTTTCGTTGTCGTTAATTAGGCATTATGGAAGAAAGCAATGACGCACAAACATTCCAACAAGTGCCATTAAGGCGTCGTGAGTACCTTTTCATGTCATCATGCTATCGTTGAAGAACGTATGTCATCATGAGTGCCATTAAAGCGTTATTTTGTTATTGCATATGGATCTTATCCTTTCGATGGTTGGAATCTTAATGATATTTGTAAGACACTGGGACATGTTGACAAGAATGCTTGGTTACAGATATGAGGAAGTGTCTTTACCCCATCCGGTATCCTTCATTCACTTAGTATATGCAATATATCGCAAATTGCGATTGTAGTAACATACTACCGATTTGTGAGATATTATTTTATTTGTTAATATCATTTTTTAAGCTATTATGCTGAATTTATTTATTGATTTATAATATATTTTGTGATATATATATCGATTTGTAAGATATTATGTATTTTGTAGTGTCGACTTGTAAGCTATTATGCTGAATTGTCATATCGATTTGTAATATATTATGCAATATGTATATTGATTTGTAAGATATTATGTGTTTTCTAGTATCGATTTATAAGATATTTGTAGAAAGACTTTTAAAATGTACGTGTGCATGTAGAAATACATTGTTACGCGCTTGCGGCGATGATTTTTGTATTCAAATCACTGCTCATTTAGCGATTTATATTGAAATTGCTTCACAACATCATAGATATAATTAAATCGCTATCGTCAACACATATATATGATAAATCGTTTCTTTTATTGGCATGTTAAGTAACAATTTGATGCATAGTATAAGTAAATAACAAATCGTTGTTGCTTTTATACTGTGATTCATTCAATCGTTTCTTTGACTTGCTTAACCTTATCGGTATCTGTTGTTATATGCATCTTGAATAAATTATAGTAAATGTATGCGCTTGCTAATGCAAATTGATATCTTGCTTATAACAGTGGTGAGCTTATCATCTGGTTGTAATGAAGATGATCTATCTCAATCATTTGAAAGATATGGAGAAGTGAACATTTGTACTAATGATGCACCTGAAGAAGTGAACATGTACACTAATGATGCACATGATAACAAGGGTGCAGGCATTGGATTCACTCTTGACTTGAATGTTCCAGCAAAAGAAATGCAATTTGATAATAAGGTAGACGATCGTGACACTACCCTTGATAAAGGTGCAGACACTGGGAATGTACATGATAGTACACCTGACCCTGTTCTCGTAGAAGGAATGCAGTTTAATAATGAGGATGCTGCATATAAATTTTACAATGGTTATGCCTTAAAATTTGGCTTCAGTGTTAGAAGGTATTCTTGGCCAAAAAAAGCACAGGGTGTCGTGGTGAGAAAGACATATGTTTGTTCTAAGGAAGGTTGAAAGAAGTCAAGTGAAAATCCAACAAGCATGCCAGAATCAAGATGTGAATGTCCAATAAAAATGGTGTTAAGAAGACTTCCAAATGGAAAATATGTAGTTCGTACTTTAATCAGTGATCATAACCATGATTTATCTACTTCATTTATGACTCCTATGTTAAGGTCACATCATAAAGTAACTGAAGCGCATGTTGTAATTGTTAAAATAGATGATAGTGTCATCATTGCACTAAGGAAGATATAAAATTTGTTTGCCCACATAGATGGTGGTCGCGATAATGTGACATTCACACCTATGGATTTAAGAAACTACTTGAGAAGGAATATGATAGATAACATGAAGAATGGAGAAATATGTTCTTTGGTTGATTACTTATAGAAGAAATCAAGCATTGAACCTGATTTCTTTAGTGCAATGCAACTGGATGAAGATGGATATGCTATGAATATGTTTTGGGCAGATTCAAAGTCAAGAGTAGATTATGAATGCTTCAATGATGTGCTTGTTTTTTATACAATAATGATGATTAATACTAAACAATGGTCATTTGCGCAGTTTGTCGGAGTGAACCATCACTCACAGAGTTGTATATTAGGCAGTGTTTTTTTGTATGACTAGACCATATAAAGCTTTGAGTGATTGTTCAGAGTATTTACACAGGCAATGAATGAGAAGTAACTTGAAGCTGTACTTACAAATGGTGATCATGCAATTGTAGCTGAAGTGTCTCATGTGTGGCCAGATACACATCATCGCCTATGTTTGTGATATTTCTTTCAAAATGCAGCAAAGAACATAGGACACATATTTAATCAGAAGACAAGGTTTGACAAAAAGTTTACAAGGTGTATACTTGAGACCGTAGACGAGGTCATATTTATGTCTGATTGGGAGAAAATGATTCAGATATACGACCTTGAAGACTGTCTGTGGTTATAAAATTTATATGCATAAGAAGAGAAGTGAGCATTGGCATATGGAAGACAATACTTTTGTGCAGGTATGATAAGCACACAAAGAGCTAAATCTATGTATGCC
This sequence comes from Nuphar pumila, assembly GCF_984573655.1. Classification (NCBI taxonomy): domain Eukaryota; kingdom Viridiplantae; phylum Streptophyta; class Magnoliopsida; order Nymphaeales; family Nymphaeaceae; genus Nuphar; species Nuphar pumila. The sequence goes on from NC_143251.1 coordinate 136,661,338, forward strand.
ACACTGAAGAAAACCTTGTATTCATGTTTAACAATGTTTCACTTCATGGAACAATATGAATTATTTGTAGACGGTCTTAGACAAAATGAGCTTGAATAAGATGTAAAATGCTTCAATACATGCCCTGTAACTTTGGGTATGGAAATATTAATGTGACCTGCAGATCTGTATACACTAACTGTATTTGAATGGATTAAGAAAGAGATTATACAGGTCATGAATTGCAACATAGAAGGATGCATGCAAACCGAGAATATGCACAAATACCATATTGTATGGGAGGGCGAAGAGCATCAGAAAAGGAAAGAAGCACATGTCATGTACAATGTTGACAATGAAACCGTTGAATGTACGTGCAAAAAAATATGAATTCAAAGGTATTTTATGTTATCATGCATTAAAGACACTTAATCAAGAAAAGATATGAGAAATACCTGAGTCATATTTAATGTGAAGATGGAGGAGACAAGCAAAGATTGAACTACTGGATACAGATAATGTCAGTTAATCTGGTGTTGATGAGAAGTGTCATACATCCTCCCGTTACCAACAACTGTATAGGTCATTTATGCATGTTGCAGATTTGGCATCGAAAAGTAAAGAAGCCTATATATGCATGAGAAAAGTGTCAAGAGAGTTACTTGAAAATGTGTAGTTAATTCACCATCAGCCCATTACAGCTCATGAAGACCAGTCAAAGAAAATGACAGCGAACAACGAAGGTGAAAATCATGCTTCCCTTGACACTTCTGAGAAGTTGTGCCGAAGCGTAAACATCATCTTCAATAAGTCAAGAGTGAACGTTGTAGATTATGATGGAAAAATTCACCTAGCAAAGGGTATCAAAAGAAAACCTGCCTCTGATTGCAGTTGTCGGAGGACGAAGGGTGGACTAGAATTGGTTCACAAGAAAATGTCTAAGAAGCAACCAACCTCTATGCAAAAGCGACCAAGCCCTTCGCATGAATAAGTATGCAGGACATTATATTGCTTCCCATGTAAATTGCATTACGTTAAGCAATATCTAACTTGTGTAATTTTCAACATGCAACAATACCCTACGAACATAATTTTCAACATGCAACAACACCTTACAGACGTAATTTTCAATGTTGTAACCTTCAATCCTCCTGACCGGTTTTTTCGGAATGATAGCTTCAGTTTTACAAGTCTTTTGGTATGTAATCAATGTTGGGAGCATGTTTGCATTTCTTGTGAAACTTAATGCAGTGTCTTATATTATTTTGTTTCATGATAGACTCAGATCAATTCGAAAGCGAGCTATGGAACACAAGAATCGCGTGTGAATTCTGTTTAAGTCTTACCATAAAGTTAGTTGTCATGCCTTTTTGCATGACCCAATTTTCACATTGTCGGATTTGTTAAGAGTTTAACAAAATAGAAGGTGAATATGCTTATTCACTGGATGGTCTTATTAAGAAAGAGTTTTTGGATGAAGTCATTTTCATGAATCGTGAGCCACAAAAATAGAATTTTTTATATTTTTGTAGATCATCGTTCATGAAAATGACTTCATCCAAAAAGCTATGGAACAAAAGAATCACGTGTAAACTTTATTTAATAATGTATCTTTCATATGTATAAATCTTTGTAATATGTATTATTCATATGTATAAATTGTAGTTAGTCAAAATCGTAAAAATTAGGTGTTGTATGTGAACTCAGTGTTTATACAATTAGTGAAAATTGTTGTCTCATCTAGCCTTCACATATACATATTGTTATATATAAACTGTATCGTCCATATTGTATGAGAGGGCCTCTACAATATTTAGTATTGTCCGAGAATAATTCGTTCACAAACAAAGCTACACGATGTACATACTTAGTAAAGAACAAATCAAGAATAATTCAACGATACAAATCGATGTAACTTTATAAATACAAATCGATTTCGTTCATAAAGACTAACAAAGACATATCGTTGTCGCGGTAACTTTATAAATACAAATCGATTTCCCAGCCCTAAAACTAACAAAGAGATATCGTTGTCGCGGTAACTTTAAAACTACAAATCGATGTCATTTACAATCGTAATCATTTACAATCGTAATCATTTACGAAAAAACCTAATCTTTTTTACCTGACCACAATGGTTTGGCTTAGATAAAATACATGACCATTATCATAAAAAAACAAATATCATCAGCAGTAGGTAATTAACGAGACATCTAATTGTATAAAAAAATAGATATGTCTTTGTTTGTCTATGTGAACGATATCGATATGTAATATAGCGATTTACTCATAACGTTTTGCAACTGTTACTTAATTGGATTTGTACTTTACTAAGATTACACATCTTGTCGATGCCTGTACACAAGGGTAAAACCCTGCAAAATGTAAAACCCTAATATAGATCTATATATAAAACCCTACCCGACCCCACCCGACCCGTTGTCCAGGTCTAAAACCCCAATCTATTTAACCTCTCTTCCTCTTTCTTTTCTACGGCAACACAACTTCTTCTTCTTCTTTTTTCTCCTCCACCTTCTTCTTCTCTTTCTTCTTCTTCTTGTATTTTTCTTTCTTCTTTGTTCTTCTGTGTTCCTTCAACTTGTGCTTGATAGATGGGGTTTGGATGTCAATAACGTAGTTGTTTCACACCGTGAGGAAAGATTTGTATAATCTTTGATGATGATTATGGTGGTTATCTGCATGATAGACAGGGGGGTGATGCAAATGTCCATCTATTTGATCTATTCCTACTGTCGGACCCTATATTGTTCGTAAACCATACTTCACAGTTGGAAACATATCTGCCTAATCTTTGATATACTTCATGACAAATACGTAAAAGCGATTTATCATATAGCCCCTCGGCTCCTTTAAGGGAACAATTTCTGTCCTTTGAAGCTTATTGTCAAGAGTGCACCAATGCTAGAGTCTCTAAGAATCGACCTCAATCTGAGAAAAATGGTGCAGTGGGCTGCCATTACCAACGAGCTTGTTTGCTTGGAGAGGTTGTATTCTCAACATAGAAGGACGCGATGATGAACGATACAGATATTTTGGTGATCTCTTCTGTAAATATTTGAGTCTATAAAAGATAGATATGTGTTCAACAGAATTGTCCTTCCATAGATATTGTAACTAAATACTAATAATTTTTCTATATGAATGTGGTTGTAAATCATGTAGATTTGTAGTTACGAAGTTACGATGAGAACGATGTCTTTGTTTGTATTTACAAACGAAATCGATTTGTATTTAAGAATTTAACTTGTTTTGTATCATTGAAGTAAAACCCAAAATCCTTAAACCCTCAACCCCAATCGCCCGTAAAAGCGATTAGGAAATTTTGTTGACATAGACATTGCCCATAAAAGCAAATCACGATAGCATGTAGCCTTCAAATGTCATTGTGTAAATCGCGCTGGTACTTATGGTTCACTTAGACAAAATTCATTGTCTTAAAGACAAACTTTATTGTGTAAATCGCGATGGTATAACGATTTACACAATGACGTTTATGTCGGTCATAACTCGATAAAAATTGCTCTGTACATGAGTAGAAATCGTGGTAAAAGTGCACTGTCAATGCTTGTGCAAATCGTGATCGCCGCTTATGATTGTTTGTGCAAATCGTTTAAGCCTTATATAAACGTTTGTTCAATTTTAATTTATGAAGACCGATCATTACAACTATTTGTTCAGTGACATTTGTGTGCTACACTAACTAAAATAGATTTATACACTTATAAAAAGTCACGTTAAAGAAAACAACTCGTTTCTACTTTACACAACGCTAATCGCTTTTACAAATTTCAATTACGAAGGCCAAACATAACAAAGAATCACTTTTATTATATAACAGTCCAACTTATTTGTCATATTTAGTGAAATAGAAATTTTATTTATTTCAACCTAGAGATATTTACATAATTTGTATACATAGTCTTACAAAAAATTTTATACAAAATTTTGTTGTACAGTCTATAAAATCGGTTAGAAGTCAATGCATATCATATTACTCCTGGGGGGTCGCATCGTTTGTTGCCTTCTAGGTATTCTTGTCGGCCGAGTTTTTTTCTCTTCTGCAATTAGAAACTCCATCATTTTTTGGCATAGTTCTATGTAGAATCCAGGCATATCAACCTGCAACAAAAATGTAATGTGACACCAATATATACATTTGAGTCCCAAATAATAGAGGGTAATAAACAACATACAACGTCGAAATCAGGTTTTCGTCCATTGTATATTGCTTCAATATACTTCATTACAAATATGCCACAATCGACACCATTATTTTGTAAAGGAGCATCGTGTGTTGAGCAAAAGATCCACTCGCCAATGTTGACACCCAAAGCATCTTTGACGAATCCCACATGTGGTTAATGCAGAAGAAAGTAAATTCTTGGCCACCATACAAGATACGATATCCTTATAGATGGAAACTTACGAAATGCAAAATGTTACGACGTACATCACTTAGTAACTCCAATAAATTATAGCACCATAGTTGTTTTTCATGTAAATCCATCACGTATAAGACCTAATGCGCTTCAGTTTGCCAGAGTGTTGGAATCAATATTTGCAAATCGGTAGGACAAATCGTGATAGGACTGTTATGTCTAAACCTTGCACAAGAGGTTTGTTCACTTACCTTTTCACTTGACCAAAAGTCTTCGCAATGATCATTGTTACCACAGTATGGTAGTCAATCTTGAAATCCAATGGAGTATGACAATCGACAGATGATACTTTGTTGAACGAAATAGTGATAATAGTAATGTTAAAACACGAAGCAACAAGAGTAAATAAAAAAACAAAATAAACATAAAATAGAACCGATATACCATGAAATAAGGGCTGACGATGCGTCTAGTATTGGTTCTTGCATTGCTTTGAATATACTTGATGAAATCGGATATAGTTTGTTTGCAACAAATCTGAACTTGTTAACATACATACCCATGGCATACGTAAATATAAAACTGATAGTGGTTTCATACACACAAAATTACTGATAGTGTTCCCTTTTGCATATTCGTTTTGCATCCATTTGATGTTATCTTGGAGGTCTTTGTTGAGTTTTTGGGCACCGCCTTTTGTGGATATTCCACTGACAGTAGCATAATATTCAAGAAACGATATTGAAATTCTGTTATACAATATACAACATAAATCACATAAATGCCATAAAAAAGATAAATTTTGAAGAAAATCGACATGATGTTTAGACAATATATGCCTGATTCACCATCGTTGATCATGTAGCTGTTGTCTTCTCCTTTATCGATACCCCCTTTGCGACGAAGGAGGTTATATGTTCGATTCACGAACACATCATTTATAAAGGAAACATCGGTTTGTTTGTTCCTTGTTCATGAAGCAAAGCTTAGCCATATCAACCAAAACTTGTGCGATGTGTCATTCATATATAAAGGAAACATCGTTTCACAGACCGCCAATTTTCAAAAAAATTAATGTCAGTTTTCAAAAAGCGCTAGCAAATAAATTACATTACACATTAATTAAATTAAATTAAATAATGTCATTTCATCTAGCTTTTAAAAAACTAATCAACGCGATAGAATGTATCAGTCAAATCACGATAGCATGTCTTGTGTGGATTTATTTTTAAAACCCTTTTTTGTCTTTTATATGTCATTGTGTAAATCACAATAGAAAAATCGTTAACTTAGTCAAAGCTCATCAAAACAAATCACGATAGGACAAATCGTTGCAGCGAAATCGATTTGCAACTATGACTTAAATCGGCATGAAGTTGTAAATTGTGATAAGATATATCGTTCACATAGACAGAGCTCATCACCCTAAGCACTAATCCCAAATACCTAAACCAAAAACCTAAAGCATAAAGCTCCTCAAGTTGCGATATTATATATCACCATCGTTCACAAAGACAAACAAAGATATATCGTTATCGCAGTAGCTTCTTAAAACCTAAAACCCTAAACCCTAATCCTAGACCCTAATCCCAAAAGCCTAGACACTAAACCCTACACCCGAAACCCTAAACTCTAAACCCTACTATCTAAACCCTAAACACTAAACCCTACTACCTAAACTATAAACCCTAAACCCTAAACCCTAAACACTGAACCCTAAACCCTACTACCTATACCCTAAATCCAAAACCATAAACCCTAAACCCTAAAACCTAAAACCTAAAACCTAAAACCTAAAACCTAAACCGCTTATGAAAGTTTTTGCATGAGTACAAAACGCTACAAAAGTGCACGGTCAATGTTTGTGCAAATCGTTTCATCCGTTTATGAAGGTTTGTGCAAATCTTTTCAGACTTATATAAACGCTTGTTCGATTTAAATTTACGAAGGTTGAACATTACACCGATTTGTTCACCGTATACATCGCTAATCCCTTTTGCAATTTTCATTTACAAAAGGAGTACATTACAACAATTTGTTCACATAGACAAACTTTGCAAAAAGCAAATCATGATAGGACAAATACTATTTACAAAATGACGTCTATGTCGGAGCCAACATACGCATGGTATAATGAGGCATAATGCCTTATTCTTTTAGAAACCATACTAATGGTCTGAAATACTTCAGATTTCTCTAATTGTAAGTAGAGATACATGTAGAGAGAGTAGTCATTTATAGAGGTGACAAATAAGAGTCCAACTTATTCGCGTGTTTAGTAAAATTGAAATTTTATTTCAACATAGAGAGATTTACATAATTTGTATACAGTCTTACAAAATTTGTATACAAAATTTGGTATACACAGTTTGTACACAACGCTAATCGCCTATAAGATTTTCATTTACGAAGGGCAAACATTACAAGCATTTGTTCACTGTACACAATTGTAATCGATTTACGATTTTCATTTACGGAGGATGAGCATTACAATGATTTTTGAATAATACACATGTCTAATCGCTTATAGGATTTTCATTTATGAAGGGCGAACATTACAAGGCTTTGTTCACTGTACAAAATGGTGTTATCGTCGAAAAAAAATTTCCCTCTTCCCTTCCCTTGCGGGAGAGAGAGGAAAACAATTTCGCGAGTCAAACTTGACCGTAATTTGAAAATTGTTTTGAAATACTCGCCTCCGTTTTGAAAATCGTAGAAAAATCCATGGGATGGGGCTCGACCTGTCGGTATGAGGTTCCACCGTTCCTGCCGCCTTTAACAGGGGTAATCGAACCAAGGATAAAAAATGTGCTTCACTTAGTTAAATCATCGAAATTGTGTTCTATTCTAAATGCATAGAGAATTCAGGCATGTGCTATGAGATTTTGGAAAATGTAAGTTGGAAAAATATGATGTATGCTTAGAAGACATTTGGAGTTGAAAAGCATTTCTCAGGAAAAAGATGAAAATTAATCTCTCAGGAAACTCAGATGAAAGGATTTGGAAATCACCAGAAAGTTTATGAGGATGCGAGAAAATCCAGAGAAAATGGAGAGAATTCTCGAGAAAAGAGAAACATTTGAAAAGAAAAATATTTGTCCTTGAAATATCCGAGAATTGATTTTGATTCTTGAGAAAGATGAGAAATTCCTTTTGGAAATGAATCTTAAGAAAATAACATTTTCAGAGAAAATCATGGGAAAACTTGATTCGAAAATCCAATTTTTTGAAAATTTTAGAAGTTTCTTGAGAAATTGATTTCCATGGAATAAAATTTTCTCGAGAAAATCATGAGAAAAGCAGATGATGCCATGATGCAGATGATTTGAATGAATGAATGCAATTTGAAAAGATTTTCTGAGAAATTTGTTGGAAAAATGTGTATTAAGTCAAAATAAATCCTTCACATATCTGACTGTGGTCATGAACATGTTCAAAGTTTAATTGATTTAATTCACAATATTTTGCAAAATTGAAAATATGATGTGCATTTTTAAGATAGCCTAAAAGTGTAGGCTTAATGTGACTGGTAGAAAGATGATGAATTTGGGTCTCATCCATATTCCGACTAGGGCCGTAAATATGGACTCCATCGAGTTCATCAACTCTCTAAGAGTTGGTGCACGTGCCATTCGTGTCTATCCAAAGTGATTTTCAAAATAAAATGCATGAACCACATAATCAGGATATTGTAAGAATTCAAACTACATGAAATGCATCTTAATCTAAATAGAAAATAAATATTATTCCAAGTTTGATTATTACATCTCTGACATAATTCAAAATAAATGAAAAAAAAAATACAGAGTGTAAAAGAATCAGCATCCTCCAAATTTTCCTGCAAAATGAGAATTAGTACAAGGAATGGATATACCAGATACCCAAGGAAATGGGTATAGATATATATCATGTACAACAAAGAGATATATGTATATATCTAAATGCTCAAATTTATGCTAAGTGACATGTGACAATGGAGGTGCATTTACAGGAGCAAATATCTACATAAATGCTCCTATATGAAAATAAGTGTATATGAAGAGATCCACAACCACCTTCATAAAGTTCCAGCATTTCACATAAACTTCAATCACAAACTTCCCGCATTTCACCAAAACTTCAATCACCTTCACCAACCACCACCTCCACTATCGTGAAGACAAAATACAAGTTAGACTTATATTTCTATGCAATATCCAACTGAAGACTGAATCTTTTTGCTATGCTAATTCTAAAAAAAAAATGAGTCAAGGCCAGCACCCAACTACATATAATACTTGTACATTTGGTAGCCACAAATGTAATGTGGCCCATTCAAAAAGATTTATTAATAGCAATAACTAAGGAATCTGAAATATGCACATGCTTGTTGCTATTCTAGTCCCTTTTTACAGAAGGATCATCCCAAGACATGCATTTATTGATATCACATATAGGAAAACAAAACCATAGCCAAAATCCTAGAGGGAAAACACAAAATTAATCCCAAAACTGCATATTGGTGGTAGCATGAACTCAGAAAACATGGATCAATGAAACCTAAATAAATGATATGGCTACCACTTCATCTAAAACTGCATTTTGCAAGAACCAACCAAGTACAATGTGTGTCTCATGGCCAATCTCAGGAAGTAATGGTGGAAACTGAGAAACACTGGAACTACAAATCAGGAAAATGACTAAAATCAGGAACTATAAAACAAGAAATAGAAAACTGTAAAACAGGGAATCAGTTGCAAAAACTGGAAAATGAAATGTCGAAAACAGTAAATAGCTTTGTAAAAAGAAAAAGGAACTAATAAAGACATAGAAATAGGAAAATCCATTATGAAACAGGAATTTGATGTTAAACAGGAACTAACTAAATGAAACAAAATGAAAATTGTAACAAAATAGGAAAATGAAGAAAATTAAAAACAGGAAATTACAGAATTGAAAACAGGAAATTCAGGAGAAAACAAGCAAGAAATTACAAGAAATTCAAGCATTAATCAACAAGAAATCAAACAAGTGTTGAACTAAAAACAGGAAATCATATGCGATGGAATAAAAAAAAAAGAATTACGATGATGGAAAAAAACAAACAAACAGAAAATCAAGGAAAGAACAAGAAATTAAAATGCAAAACATGAAAACCAACAAATGAATATACTGGAAATTAAAAGAATAAAATCAAGAAAATCAAAATAGCAACAACAGAAAAACTTAGAGAATCGAATCTAAAAATGGGAAAGGGAAAGAAACAATGCGATCTACTGTTTTTTTTTTTTTCGTTTTTCAGAAACAAAATAGCATAACAGAATCGGTTGGAAAGATAAAGAAGAATAAGAAGAATGAAGAAGAAAAGAGGAGGAAGAAAAAGAAGATGATGCAAAAGTTACAATGTGGCTGGAGCTCTGTAGGAGGGAAATGAAGGTCAATTTTTGACTGCTGGACTGAAAGAAGATGGAGAAGGAAGATGATGTGAATCCCCTGCTGGATTTCCTCTACTGCTAGGCTGAAGGCAATGTGAAGGAAGATGATGGCTGGATCTCCTGCATCAAACAACTTGTAGGCTACAAAAGAAGGGAGATTCTGCAGCTGCTGGGCTGAAGGAAGATGAGGAACACGCTGGATGGAGGAGAAGGAATCCTCCAGGGGCAAGACTCCACCGCCCAACAGAGGGTATCTTACGGCAGAGGAGCTCCTGTAATTTGGATGAAAGGTAGAATCCCCAAAGGGGAAAGATTCCACGACAGAGGAGAGGGCACGCAGATTGGCCTTCTGCTAGAAGAGGGGAAAAAAAGCTCCACGCTGCTGAGAGGAAGGTCCCTGCGAAAACCATAAAAAGGAAAAAAAAACAATCGGGCCTCCATCCCTTCGGCTGAAGGAAAATGGCCCCCTTCTTAGTGAATCCCCTGCGATAAGAACAAAAGACCCCCTTTTTCATCGGCCAGTGCCCCTCTTTTTATTTCCAAAACCTCTCTTTTAAAGATTTTTGAACCCTTTTTCTAAAACAAAACCGCACCTTTCCTTCTGCGGTTCTATTATATCTTTTTTGAAAATTTTGAAACAGAAAAATTTAATTGGTTTTCAAAATCCGCCGTTTTTAAAAGGATGAAATCTTGGGTCTTTTAAAACATTTGGTTCATTTACCTAAGGTTTAGGTAAAATGAATATTTTTGGAAGGCTCGGCTGTGGTGCCATCTAAGGTGGCTCTTAAAAAAAATGAGTAGTAAAATGAAATAAATGGGAGATGCCACCTCAGCCAATTTTTGAAAATAAAGTTTTATTTTGTTTTGGCAAATCTTTTATTTTCAAGTGGGGTGCCACATGTGTGTGGGCCCACTAACTATTAAAAAAAATAAATAACATTAAGAAATTAAAAAGAGGAATTTGCAAATTGGTGCCATCTCCGGGTGGGTCCCGTTTGAAAATAAGAAACTTACCTGGGAATCTGAGTATGATGCTAGTTCAAAGGCGGTCCCACACCATTTATTTGAAAAATAAAAAGAAAAAGCAGAAGAAATAACTTCTTTTTGGAATTTTTATAATATGAGATAAAACTTTGTTTGTTTTTTCAAGAATTTGGAAGAAAAAGAATGGTTTTTCAAGGACAAAAATATGTATATAAAGAAAATGCAGAGATTTAAAATCTTTTTACAAAAAATTTTGAGATAAACTCTTTAAAATTGTGTCCTCTTCTTTTTAAAATCAATATCAAAACTATCCAGATTGTTTTCTTGAGAAAACTTTTGTAATTAGGAGTCCTGGGGGTAAAATGGGAAAAATTGGTAATTTTGAAGATCCAGGGTTTTGAAAAATCAAATTTTGAAAAGTTTAAAAATCAAATCTGGATTGACAATTTTGAAAATCAAGAGTTTTGGATCTCAAAATGACATGTTGTGCAGTGAAATGATGTAAAGTGTTCATGCAATGCCCTGCAAAGACATGTTTTAAGAAATACTACTCTAAATCAGGAATGAGAAATTCTAGCTTTTTGTTAAGAGTAGAATTTTGAAAGTTTTGCAGTTTGAAGATGTTTCTAAACCTAAATATAGAAATTTTGAGGCTCAAGAATGAAATTTTGGACTTTCTGCAAGGTTCAATCTCAGAAAATGACCATTTTGCCCTTTATTGATTCCGGAGAACTGAAATGTGCTGATTGAGGGAGATGTCAAGGAGGTGAGTGAAAATTTGGGGTGTTTACAAATGGTAATCACTTTACGATTTTCATTTACGGAGGGAGAGCATTACAACGATTTTTTAACAGTATACATCTCTAATCGCTTATGGGATTTTCATTTACGAAGGACGAACATTACAAGGCTTTGTTCACTGTACACAACGAAAATCGCTTTACGATTTTCATTTATGAAGGGTGAGCATTACAACGCTTTTTGAACAATACACATCTCTAATCGCTTATAGGATTTTCATTTATGAAGGGTGAACATTACAAGCCTTTGTTCATTGTACACAACGGCAATCAATTTACGATTTTCATTTACGGAGAGTGAGCATTACACCGCTTTTTGAACAATACACATCTCTAATCGCTTATAGGATTTTCATTTACGAAGGACGAACATTACAAGCCTTTGTTCACTATACACAACGGTAATTGCTTTACAATTTTTATTTACGGAGGGTGAGCATTACAATGCTTTTTGAACAGTACACAACTCTAATCGCTTTTACGATTTTCATTAACGAAAGACGAACATTACAAGGCTTTGTTCACCGTATACATCACTAATCCCTTTTGAGATTTTCATTTACAAAACGAGAACATTACAATGATTTGTTCACATAGGCAAACTTTGTAAAAAGCAAATCATGATAGGACAAATACTATTTGCAAAATGACGTCTATATCGGAGCCAACATACACATGGTATAATGAGGCATGATGCCTTCTTCTTTTAGAAACCACACTAATGGCCTGAAAAACTTCAGATTTCTCAAATTGTAAGTAGAGATACATGGTCCAACTTATTCGCATGTTTAGTAAAATTAAAATTTGATTTCAACCCAGAGAGATTTACATAATTTGTATACAGTCTTACAAATTTGTATACAAAATTTGGTATACACAGTCTACAAAATCTGTTAGAAATCTCTATACATCATATTAATCCTTGGGGGGGGGGGTGTGGCATCGTTCATTGCCTTGTAAGTACTCTTGCTGGTTGATTCTTTTTCTCTTCCGCATTTAGAAACTTAGTCAATTTTTGGCATAGTTTGGTGAAGAATCCTGGTATATCATCCTGCAACAAAAATGTAATGTGACACTAATATATAAATTGAGTCCCCAATAACAACGGATAATAAAGAGCATACAACATCAAAATTAGGTTCTCGTTCATTGTATATTGCTTCAATATACTTCATTATGAATATGCCATAATTGACGCCATTACTTTATAAAGGAGCATGGTCTGCACAGAGCAAGCTCAACTCACCAATGTTGACACCCAAAACGTCTTTTAGGAATTCCTCCTATGGTTAATGCAGAATATAGAAAAATCTGAGCCACCGTAAAAGATATGATACACTTATAGACAAAAACTTACCAAATGCATAACATCACGTTATACACCAGTGTGAAAGTCCAATGAGTTATAGCACCATAGTTGTTTTTCCTGTAAATGCATCACGTATAAAACCCAATGCTCAGCAGTTTGCCAGAGTGTAGGAATCAATATATGAGAATCAATACAATATATTAGAAATCGATAGACAAATCGTGTTAGAAATGTTAGGCCTAAACCTTTGACAAAAGGTTTGTTCACTTACCTTTTCACTTGACCAAAAGTCTCCACAGTGATCATCGTTACCCCAACATGATAGTGCATCTTGAAATCCAATGGTATATGGCTTTCGGCAGACGTAAGTCTGTTGAACGAAAAAGTGATAATAGTAAGGTTAAAACACGAAGCAACAAGAGTAAACCAAAAAAGAAAATAAGCAAATAAGAGTACCGATATACCATGAAATAAGGGGTGATGATGCATCTAGTATTGCTTGTTGTGTTGCTTTTAATATACATGACGAAATCGAATATAATATGTTTGCAACAAATATGAACTTGTTAACATACATACCCATGGCATACGTACAAAATTACTGATAGTGTTTCCTTTTGCAAATTCATCTTACAACCGATTGATGTTCTTTTAGAGCTCTTTACAACATTTTTGCTCACCTTTTTTTGTGGATGTTCCACTGACATGAACAAAATATTCAGTAAACAATATTGAAATTGCTTTCTACAGTACACAACACAAATCAAATATATGACATAAAAGAGGCAAATATTGCAAAACTAGTCACGAGGTTTAGAAATATATGCCTGAATCGCCATCGTTGGTCGTCTCCTTCGTCGCCATCATTGGTTGTCTAGCTGTCATCATCTTCTTCGTCAACATCGTTGGCTGTGTAGTTGTCATCGTCTCCTTCCTTGATATTGATACCCCCTTTGTGACAAAGCATATTATATGTTTGTTTCACAAACACATCGTTCTAAAGGAATCACCGGTTTGTCTGTTCTTTAATCATGAAGCAAAGCAAAGTGACACCCTCCTAAACTTGTGTGACATGTCATTCATATATAAAGGAAACATCGTTTCACCAATCACCCATTTTCAAAAACCACACACAAATTAATTGCATTACGCATTAATTAAATGAAAAAACATTGTTTCATCTAACTTTTACAAAACTAGTCAATCAGTCTAAACATCGTGTCGATTTGTTTATTATTTTCTTTTCTGCCATTTATGAATCAGTCATTGTGTAAATTATGATAGGACATATCGTTCATATTGACAAAGCTCATAACAACAAATCACAATAGGACAAATATTGTTAACTTACAAAACTTAAAGTATTGTGGTTGTAAGTCAATTTATATTTATTAAGTTATCTAGATTTGTATTTATTAAATTACCTAGATTTATAGTCTGAACAACATCTCGATTTGTGTGATGGGTTTAGGTGGGGGAGTGACCCGACCCGACCCACTGTCCAGGTCTAAAACCCTAATCTATTTAACCTCTCTTCCTCTTTCTTTTCTGCGGCAGAGCAACTTTTTCTTCTTCTTTTTTCTCTTACGCCTTCGTCTTCTTTTTCTTCTTCTTTCTTCTTTGTTTTTCTGTGTTCCTTCTACCTTTGCTTGATGGATGGTATTTGATGCTGATATCGTATTTGTTTCATGACGTGCAGAAAGATCTGTATAATCTTTGATGATGATTATAGTGGTTATCTTCTGTGGATACATCGATATATTCATGACACATATGATTGTGGTGTATTTGTCATGAAGTATATCAAAGCTTACGCAAAATATAACGACCATAATCATCCTCAATCTTTGTCGTCATATCGGAGCAAGCACAAATATTATGCATGATAGATAGGTAGGTGCTGATGACCATCTATTTGATCTATTCCTACGGTCAGACTCTCAATCGTTCGCAAACCATACTTTTTAGTTGGAAAAATATCTACCTAATCTTCGATATACTTTATGATAAATATGCTAGTCATGCGGGCTGCATCTTCTCTACCTGTTGGGATCCATACCTTTATATGCTGCCAATATACATCATGAAAAAAAACTTGAAAACAGATAAGGACCTCCATTGGTAGATAGATTTGCCTTCAATCGTTCCCAGTGACTAGCGAAGGCCACTGAGTAAATTGAAAGTTCTGATGCTGGTGGTGATGTTGATGATGTTTGTTTTGAAGCACATCACTATTTAGACGTGGGTTGATGCTGATGCCTGTTTTCTTCGATGATGATGATGGTCATGTATTGTATCTAAGCCAAACCATTGGTCATGATGTATTGCAACTAAATACTCATGTAAATGAATGAGGTTGTAATGTATCATTAAAATTATTTATAATAACGAGTGCTAAATATCTTACAATTGTTACTAAGAATGCTAACGATTACAACAACTTACACTAATGAAAGTTAAATGCTAAAGCGACAACGATTTGTACGAAGGAATACAAAATCCTACAACGATCATTACTTATGAATGCAAACGATTACAATGATTTACAATACTAAAAGTTAAATGCTAAAGCCATAATGATATGTACTAAGGAATACAAAATCCTGCAAAGATCATTACTTAAAAATGCAGACAATTACTACGATTTACAGTACTGAAAGTTAAATGCTTAAGCGATAATGATTTGTACTAAGGAATACAAAATCCGGCAACGATCCTTACTTACGAATGCAAACGATTACAACGATTTACAATACTGAAAGTTAAATGCTAAATCCATAACGATATATACTAAGGAATACAAAATCCACCAAAGATCATTACTTAAGAATACAAACGATTACTACGATTTACAGTACCGAAAGTTAAATGCTTAAGCGATAACGATTTGTACTAAGGAATACAAAATCCTGCAATGATCATTACTTATGAATGCAAATGATTATAATGATTTACAGTACTGAAAGTTAAATGCTAAAGCCATAACGATATGTACTAAGGAATACAAAATCCTGCAAAGATCATTACTTAAGAATGCAAACGATTACTACGATTTACAGTATTAAAGTTAAATGCTTAAGCGATAATGATTTGTACTAAGGAATACAAAATCCTACAATGATCATTACTTATGAATGCAAACGATTGCAATGATTTACAATACTGAAAGTTAAATGCTAAAGCCATAACGATATGTACTAAGGAATACAAAATCCTGAAAAGATCATTACTTAAGAATGCAAACACTTACTACGATTTACAGTACTGAAAGTTAAATGCTTAAGCGATAACGATTTGTACTAAGGAATACAAAATCCTGCAACAATCATTATTTACGAATGCAAACAATTACAATAATTTACAGTACTGAAAGTTAAATGCTAAAGCCATAACGATATGTACTAAGGAATACAAAATCCTATAAAGATCATTACTTAAGAATACAAACAATTACTACGATTTATAGTATTGATAGTTAAATGCTTAAACGACAATGATTTGTACTAAGGAATACAAAATTATGCAACGATCATTACTTCTGAATGCAAACAATTACAACGATTTACAGTACTGAAAGTTAAATGCTAAAGCCATAACAATATGTACTAAGGAATACAAAATCCTGCAAAGATCATTACTTAAGAATGCAAATGATTACTACGATTTATAGTATTGAAAGTTAAATGCTTAACCGATAACGATTTGTACTAAGAAATATAAAATCCTACAATGATCATTACTTATGAATGCAAACAATTACAATGATTTACAGTACTGGAAGTTAAATGCTAAAGCCATAACAATATGTACTAAAGAATACAAAATCCTGTAAAGATCATTACTTAAGAATGCAAATGATTACTATGATTTATAATACTGAAAGTTAAATGCTTAAGCGATAACGATTTGTACTAAGGAATACAAAATTCTGCAACGATCATTACTTATGAATGCAAACGATTTACAGTATTGAAAGTTAAATGCCAAAGCCATAACTAAGGAATACAAAATCCTGTAAAGATTATTACTTAAGAATGCAAACAATTACTACGATTTATAGTACTGAAAGCTAAATGCTTAAGCGATAACGATTTATACTAAGTAATACAAAATCCAGTAATGATCATTACATATGAATGCAAACTATTACAATAGTTTACAATACTGAAAGTTAAATACTAAAGCCATAATGATATGTATTAAAGAATATAAAATCCTACAAAGATCATTAATTAAGAATGCAAATGATTACTACGATTTACAGTACTGAAAGTTAAATGCTTAAGTGATAATGATTTGTACTAAGAAATACAAAATCCTGCAATGATCATTACTTATGAATGCAAATGATTACAACGATTTACAGTACTGAAAATTAAATGCTAAAGCCATAATGATATGTACTAAGGAATACAAAATCTCTCAAAGATCATTACTTAAGAATGCAAACAATTACTGTGATTTACAGTACTGAAAGTTAAATGTGTAAGCGATAATGATTTGTACTAAAGAATACAAAATCCCGCAATAATCATTACTTACGAATGAAAACGATTACAACGATTTATAGTACTGAAAGATAAATGCTAAAGCGATAACGATTTGTACTAACGAAGACAAAATCCTGCAGTGATGATTACTTAAGAATGCTAAACATTTTAGTGATTTATACTACTGAATGATAAATGCTGAAATGATTGTAAACGATTTTAAACCATTTACCTCATTTAATTATAGACCATCTAAAATGAACTTAGCATTATCTTGCTTTACATTAATTCTAGACTACCAACCGATCTTTGGAAAACCACAAATCACAGGGCCACACTAAGGCCGTAACGCCACAATATGCTTTCACGCCCAGGTCTACAAAATAAATGTATTAGTAAGACTATAACCTTCAACAATTTTTTCTTTCTACTTTTCGATTTTTATCAGTCATTATGTAATTCACGATAAGACAAATTGTTGTACATGTATTGTTTCTGAATTATTATACCAGATATTGTCCCAGAGCGATATACACAATGTCGTCTGTATCAGTCAAGTTAACTTGATTTGTTCTTTACTAAGTCTAAACATCGTGTCGATTTGTTTATTTTTTCTTGTCCGTATTTTCGAATGTCATTGTGTAAATTGCGATGGAATGTATCGTTCTCTAGGACAAAGCTCGTGAAGAAAAATCACAATAGGATATTCAAACATATTTGACTCAATTATTTGATGAGTTTAGGTTGGATGGTTGTACAGATCGTGATAGAACACCTTCTATAAAAAACAAATCGTGATCACTTATATACAACTGATTGCAAGCCAATCGTGATCTCTTATAAAAAACAAATGTGATCACTTTTATTTATGAAGGTCGAACATTACAACGATCTGTTCTGTGACACTTGTGTGTTATAATTATTAAAAAAAAATTAAATAATTAAAAAAGGTCACGTTACAAAAAATAATTATAGAATTACAACAAAGAATTATATAATTACAATAAATAATTATCGGGATAAAAAGAATCGCTATCATTTATTCAGTGGCACTTGATGACTCATATGGACTATGACATACAAATCATCTCTTTCTTTTTCTTGGTGGACTCTCTATCCTAGGTGGCCTCTTGGTTCCCTCGATCTTATTATAAACACTAGTCATTATCTCTATCAGTGACCGTATTTGTCTCCCCAAATTGCTCACCTCCTTCCACAAGTCCTTATTCTCTCTCTTCAACATCTCGAACCTTGGGCCAAAAACTATGTTCTCTTTTGTGAGCTGTGTTCGCTCCTTATCATGTGTTGTTACTGAGGTAATCATTGTTGTAGCTGAAGGGAGACGATAAACATGTTTTCTACGCTGGGATGCGATATGATGGGGGACAAGAGAGAGGCATGAGTTTCCAATATTCTCAATCTCCAGATTTCAACACATGGGTTTTCAATATTTTTTGGAAATAGTCGGGATCATATTGTCGTTATTTATAATCATACGCTATGGCACGAACACCTCCTTTGTTCCAGCTATACAATTATTCCCTGTAGCATTCATGCCAATTCACGTTCCTGGCCCCACCACTATGGATCTTTCTTTTGACTTCCATAGGCTTCTTTGGGATAGATTGTCCCAAGCCACATTGTAGGAGAACTCGACTGCCATGCTGCAACTCGGCTTCATAATTGCTAAATAGCCAAATATTGCGATCAGACAGTCTCCCTCAGCAACAAGCTCTTGGTCACCGTCCTCCCCATCTCCATACAGTCTCCACACAACCTGTACATTGGAGATTATGGTTTAGGTATAGACAATTATTTATGCTAATGAATGTTAAATATTAAAATTATTTATAATAATGAGTGCTAAATATATTACAACGACTGTTACTAAGAATGCAAACAATTACTATGATTTATAGTACAAAAAGATAAATACTAAAGCGATAACGATTTGTACTAACGAAGACAATCTTGCAGTGATGATTACTTAAGAATGCTAAACATTTCAATGTTTTATACTACTGAATGATAAATGTTGAACCGATTGTAAACGATTTTTTAGTTACAGACCATCTAAAATGAACTTAGCATTATCCTCCTTGACATTTATTCTAGCCCATCGACCGATCTTTGGAAAACCACAAATCGCAGAGCCACACTAAGACGCAACATGACAATATGCCCTCACGCCCAGACCTAAAAAAATAATATATTAGTAAGACTACAACTTTCAATGAGCTTAGTCTACTAGTACTAAATATATAATAAACAAATACATAAACAAATAGCCAAAACCCCCGACGGTTTTCGTACCCTAACTCGTACGGTAAAGTTGATTGTATAAGTGTGCGAGTATAGCAACACCTCATACATAGTTGTCGATTTCATCTAAGTCTTCCAAGAACTGCAGCCATAAGTAACTTATTCTCGAACCAGAACAATCAGAAAATAAAGTAATACCAAAAAAATAAAGAAGGAAGCTGTGTAACTCTTGGTCAGTGCTTTCAGATGCATATATAGCGGATCAGCCTTCCCATTTATTACGGAAAGAAGAAACTTTCATCAATGTAGAATTGCTTCCACCAGAAATACATTGACTCCAGTCGTCGATCGACATTCCTAGAAGGGCCATGCACTTTTTTCTTGCGTTATAGTTTAAATCCCGTAATATGACAGCACTATCGTGGCACTTAAGGTCAGTAATTCACGCCACATCTTCTAGAATCATGGTGATCTCAAAAGAATCAAACTGAAATGTGTTCATCTGATGATTCTACTTATTTACCAGGTGGGTCATGGTGTTCCAGCATGTTTCAAAATAATGATGGTCAAGAAGGCTGCCGAAGTGCATATTTCACAATCGATCATTTTGATATTCACTCAGCTGTCCATACCACGACAGAACTATAGTCCACTGACACCGTCCTTCAAGCTTTTCACCTGGTGCTCTACTTCTCTTTTGACCTCCTTGTAACATAAAATAACATTATTCGTATCAATTGTAAATTAGTCCAATTTATACTTCTACACCTCGTTGTAGACAGTAATCACTATAAATAATAATCATTGCGCACACACTATCACAGTAATCACTAACATAGTAATCGATATCACAGTAATTACTCTACATAGTAATACCTATCACAGTAAATCGTTCACCGTAATCGCTATACATTAATCGTTATCACAATAATCGCTATACATAGTAATCACTATCACAGTAAATCATGACAAACATGATCGATTTACGTACCTTTGTCATAATTTTCTCCTCTTCATCCCCTCGCTCCATCCTCTGTCTTTCTTGTTGCTCCGCCACCTCCAATTGCTTTTCTACTTCTTCCGTCCTTCGCTCTATCGCCTCCCTCCTCTGCTTTTCAATTTCTTCCTTCCTTTCCCTTTCATTCTCTTCCTCCTCCTGCTTTTTCCTTTCCCTTTTCTTCTCTTCCTCCTCCTACTTCTTTCTTTCTCTTTCCTTATCTTTCTCGTTCTCCTTCTCCTTTCTTTGCCTTTCCTTCTCTTCCTCATCCTCCTTCTCCTTCATTTGCCTTTCATTCTCTTTCTCATCCTGATGCTTCTTCATTTGCCTTTCATCTTCCATTTTTATTATTTGTCTTTCCTTCTCTTTTTTAATTGCCTTTTCCTCTCCTCCTCCTTATTCTTTTTTTGCCTTTCAATCTCCGTCGCCTCCTTCTTCATTTGCCTTATCCTCCTTTGCTTTTTAAAATATTTCTGCTTCATCAGTTGCCTTTCCTTCTCTTCCTCCTCCTTCTTCTTCAATTGCCTTTCCCTCTCCTCCTCCTTATTCTTTTTTTGCCTTTCCCTCTCCTCCTCCTCCTCCTTATTCTTTTTTTGCCTTTCATTCTTCTCATCCTTCTTCCTTTGCCTTTCTTTCTCCTCCGCCTTCTTCATTTGCCTTTGCTTTTTGTTATCCTCCTTCTCCTTTCTTTACTTTTTCTTCTCTTCGTCATCCTTCTTCTTCTTCTTCATCTTTAGTTCTTCCTCATTCTTTCTTTGGTCTTCAGCCTCAATATCTGATGGATAATCCTCCACATAATACAATTCCAACGCTCTGTCCCTATCTTTATCATTCTCAATCTTTATTATATTTTGGTACCTTTCATAACACTCATATAGATAGGACTGACAGATAACTTCTCTAATATTCATCACATAAAACAAATGAGGTCTTGTCTAAGGAGCTTTAGACATTGCTAATCTGCACAACACATAAATTTAACTGCATCATTATATGTTACAACTGCTTCCCCAAGTATATAATAATACAAAATGTCTCATTCATTACACAATCATCAACATTACAAATCATCACAATATTTGGCTTCATAAGTAAACATCGTTGTAAGATTTAACAAACTTAAGTACAAATCGAGGTAACTTCATAAATACACATCGCTAGTGCTTTAAATGTATAAATCGTTGCTGCTTCAAACTTACAAATCATTGTATAAATTACAACTTTTATAAGTACATATTGTTGTAACGTTTGGCTTCATACGTATACATTGTTGTATGATTTATCAAACTTAAGCACAAATCATGGAAGTTTCATTAAATCGTTATTGTTTCAAACATATAAATCTTTGCTGCATCAAACTTACAAATCATTGTAGAAATATAGCCTTCATAAGTACACATCGTTGAAATGTTTGGCCTTCATAAGAACAAATTGTGCTAACTATTTTTCGACGCCCAGAAGGTAGATAGGTACAAATCGATTTGTTTCAGTATGAAAATAGGTGTTATTTGCATGAATAGTAAAACCAGTTGTAAGATTTAACATTCATATTTATAAATCGATTTGTTTGCATAACGAAACCTTGGTAATTCGATATTGGAGGAGAAACACCCAGAAGGTAGATGCAGTCGATGGTGGCAATGATGCTACCACTGTGCAGACAACGACAAAGGATGCTTTGAAGGCATCAGACGACGAAAAGTGATACTCTGACGGCAACATACGACGACAAAGGGTGCTCCGACGACAACAAAAGATGGTACAACTACTACTCTGGTGGCAGGAGTCGACGACAAAGTTTGTGTCGTCAAAGGGAGCTCCTGTTACAGCAGATGGTGCAAAAGTTTACTGCTTAGGGCGGAAATAAAATGTTTGGACTTTCAAGAGTTAACATCATTCTCAAACCAGTATTTCACTTTTCTAGATAGAGGCTCTCGAACCATCGTTTTCCTTTTTTTGAATGAAGGACATTTTTGTCATCTTCCCGAACTGTCGTTTCATGGCAAGAATGGCAGGAAAGGGTACTTATGTCTTTGCAATCACATCGGATTACGATGCTAAGTGATGCAAACACACACGGGGATATGAGCCCAATGAGCTTATATACATGGCGCTCATCGGAACCTCCGCACATGCACTGTGGCTAACGACCATTTTCCGAGAGGAGGGACATATAACCTACTTCGCATGCAAATGCCCTCTTAATCAGTTCAAATTTTTTTATTGATCTTAACCCACTGCATGCAAACTCCAAAGAGTGTGGCTATTACTGTTCTAGAGAGGGAGAGAGAGAGAGAGAGTATTACTATTCTTGGTGGCAATCTAAGGTTGAGGTCTGGTTAGCAGAAAAAAGGGATGGACTGGTGCCATAGTGACAAACAAATTTTTTTGGCAAAATCTCTTTTTTCAAAAAATTGTGAGAAATTGATTTTTTTTATAAATATTGCAGTTTTTTCGGCAAGATATTGACAATAAAAAATTATTTAAAAAATATTAATAAAAATTATTTAAAAATAAAAACACAAGGTTTTTTTCATGAAAAAATAGCAGTTTAAAACGTAAATATCGCGTTATAATCACGGTATTTATGCTTTTTCATAAATCTCACGATATTTTAAAAATCTCGCAAGAAAGTACCGTTATAAACTTTCAGGCAATTTCTCGTAATATTATCGCGAGATTTTCATAAATCTAGCGATATTTTTCACCATGGCTGGTGCACAGTGTACAGTAGGGAAAGAAAGGCAGAGGGGAGTTCGAGTGGACGGTACGGTCTTGACTGTGTTCTCATTTAAAGACCAAAGTACCCTTTAAATCATGCTTGCATGAGATTTTATCGCTTATTTCGTTTGGGGTATAGTTGTCATTTTATTAGGAGATTACGTACGTCCATGAGACAGGTTCTGGTCGCCTGTGCAGCGTTTGACCCTTCCCGCTTCTCCAAACTGCGGTGTTGACCTGTCGATTATTAGACGAGTAAATCGCCGCGACCCCTCGAACTGCGCGTTCTCCCACCTCGTTGTCCGTGGCGATTTTTTTGGAATCTGAAAGTTGACGGGGAACAAGCTCTGCGCTCTTTCCCCATTTTAGTTTACACAAACACCCCTGACCATATCTCTAAATGACTAAAATGCCATCAATTCTGTCCCTGCTGGGTTCGGGGTTGGCGGTCCGGCCGAGATTTTCGGTTCACCGCTGGATGGTTAATGGTTAATTGTTCACGTTTAGAAGAGAGGAAAACTTTCATAGAAAAAGAAAGTTTTACCTATGAGAAGTTTTTTAAAAGAAAGTTTTTTTACTTGTTTGTGTAGCATGAGAAAATGTGAAAAAAAATGAGAGAGGAGGAGGAGGGTGGTGGTGAAATGGTGGATGGTGGTCACTTTTTCTTGGTAGAAAATATTCTTGGAGGAATGTTTCTTATAAAAACTGTACTTTTTAGAAACACTCTCAATGAAAAAGTCTATAGTTTGAAAGGTGTCCTACATCTTTCTTGCATCCAAACGTGTCCTTAGTAAAATGAGAAACAAACGCAACATGAGATTCCCACGGTGATCCCCACATGCTTTTTTCAGCATGTGGGGATCATACGTCGCAAGGACACGGGGACACGACAATGTGTAACGTGAGTTCAATTATCGAGTGCAAAAATTTTATGGAAAATATATAAGATAGGAGGATATGGGATTTATTTATTTATTTTTTAATCAATAGAAATCTATTTTTTTGATATTGTAATATTAATAAATATATTTTATTGAACACTTAAAAATATTAAAAATACTGACTGTACGTGCCAATGTCCATGTCCACTTGTCTGTGGGGTCAGGCAGACCCATACTTGTTTATTAAAAGAAACTAATTACAACTTTTACATAGGGGGAGTCCAATCACGACTCATATCAGACCACTCTGGCTACGTCATTTCTGTCCCTATGGACGAACGCTGATAGCTTAACAAGCGCGAGACCAGTCTGTCCAAATCTGGCCAGGATGGACCTCTCCCTTCCAAACGTCTATTAATTAGACACACCTGATCTCTTCTGGATGCTTCAATCACCACGCACAGTTCTGGTGAAACCTCTTCTAGACCTACCAATCCCTATTCTGCACTGAAGAATGAGCAATGCACAACCTGCCTTAATGGAACGCACCTGATGGCCTCTTATATATAGTATGTAGCCTGCTTGCCACTTGTATCAATAAATGCTGTAAAACTTTACTTGCAACCAGTTGATTGGAGGGGATTTCATCTATCTGAGTAGGGATGGAGCCCCGTCTCGCCCCGTTTGGACCGTGGATGAAACCAGGATGGAGGCGGGGATGAAGGTTAAAATCTATCCTCGTGTGGGGATGGAGGCAGGGATGGACTTAAGCTTTTCCTCGCCCTGCCCCATCCCCGTCTCAATCCTTTAAGGGATGACTATAGACTAAGGGGAAACGGGGCCCCGCCTCGCCCCGTTTGGACCGGAGATGGAGGACATGAAACGGGGATGGAGGCGAGGGTGGAGGTTGAAATCCATCGGAGATGGAGGCGGGGATGAAGGTTCGGATTTTGAAACAGGGCGGGGGTGGAGACCCTATCCCTGCCCCGGTCCACTTCTATCCCTATATCTGAGTGGTGCCATTTTCATATAATGGGATGGCCCACATTAAAGCAAATCTGAAACTGCTTTCATATATATTCTATTAGTTGGATATTCTATTAGTTGGAATCATTAAAAAAAAGCTAGGTTGATGCAGTTTGAGGGAATATAAGCTAAGTTGGCGCATTTTATTGAACTTTCAAAAATGATTGAATTACAAGGTTCCAAATTTTCCACACTACAACTTCGATAAAAAGAGAAACAACACTACAAGAAATCTGTAGATTAGTGACGTCCACAATCCGTCATTGTAGAGTTTAGCAACAAATTAGCAACGACTAACTTTCATCATAAATTTCTAGTCGCTAATTAACGATGAAACATATCTGTCGTTACTTTCATCGCTAAATTATGATGAATTAACGAATACTATGATTCATCGCAAGGTCGGCGTTAATCTGCAGAGATTTGGGTTTGTGATAGATATGAATTCGTCATTAATTCTGTCGCTATTGTAGTGGCAGAATTGCGACGAATTAAAATCTGTTGCACAACATCAGCTGATTCAGTTTTGCGATGAAATCAAGGTGAGAGATCCCTAGAACCAATTTTCTTGATCATTCCTCTAATTGAGGATTTCACTAAATTGTTGCTTTATCTTTTTGGCAAGATGGCTGGTCTGGTCACACTTTCGTGCAAGAGTGAATATAGCGAGTTTTCTTTTTTTGAGTTTTACTCGGAGAAACTGCACCAGGCGCAGCGACCTAGCGGTGTTGGCTCAACCTGTCATACTACAGTCTCTGTCTCTGTCCATGTCAGCATAAAACTCCGAGGGCTTACCCCTGTAGATGTAGGATACAATATCCGAACCATGTATATCTCTCGCTTCTTTTAATTTTTCTTTGTTTTTTAAATAGTTGTTTTCCCAGAAGATCTAAAACAATCACAGCTTGCGAAACAGGCATGCGATGAGGTCCACACATTTTCCCGAGGGATGTGGAGTTTCTGTATGAAAACCCTTTCGCAAGGCACCCTGAGAAAATGTTTTCTCGTGAAAAATGTGTGGCTCATAGAGGTTCGATTGTTTCTCAACCAGTGAACCTTTCCCAGGGAAAGCCCGTTTCTAAACAAATGGGCACTTTGAGCCCACTATCATAATGTCTTTTTTTTTTTTTATGATGAGGAACCCTCACCGAGGACCGGGTGGGCTCACCCCCAGTGAGGTAAACTATTCTGATAGAGCTCAATATCATAACATGTTGTGAACTACAAATTGGTTGGATCAATGTTGTCAATATCGGATTCGGAATTCAGAGAATCGGTCGATTCAAACTCAAACTGAATTGAGCTGAATCTGTCACTTTTACTTTTTCTTAATCTAAAGAAAATCATTAAAAATTAAAAAACAAATACTAAAATAAGGGCCGATTCAACCCGAATCGAGCTGATTTAGCCCGATACGAGATGAATCTGCCGAGTTGATGTATATTGGGGGATTCAGGCCAATTTGCATCGATACTGTGTCAAGCTGAAGGCCCAGGATCCAATCCCTGTGCCATACGGAGCGGCTGTTGTTCTGGTAGGGGTCCGCCTAACCCTATCTTGCCTATAAAAAAAAAAGACAATATTGGGTTGGATTATATGGGAGAAGATATTGTGGGGACAAGGAATGAGATCGGTGGGCTTATTTTCAAGATACAGATCAACCACTTATATTAGTCTTGTGGACGAGATTTAACAAGGTTGGTTAATAGGGTTTTAGCTTTGCTCATCTAAGTAGGGGGTGACTTGTAAACGTGACCATGTTGATGAGATGTCATGAGTTCAAAACCCACAGGGAGCGTCCTTTGCCGCAATGTGGATGCTGAGTGTACTCCTTGGTGGGCTGCAAGGGGGACCTCAAGGGTTTTACCGACGGAAGGCCAGCCAATGTGCTGTTGGTGATGGGGGTTTTCTCTTGGCCTAGCAGAACTTCACACATTGTTGGGTTGTTGTTTAATCTTTTCAAGTGCAGGAGGATTCCTAAGGAAAATAATTGCTTTGCCAGTAACCTTGCAAACGTAGCCTGCCAGGAACCAGGCCTGTTTTCTAGTTAGCAACTAAAACCCAGCACCATGCCCAACCCTCTAGCCATGATTGGGAAGAAGGATAGATCAACATTGTGTTTTCATCTACATGAGTCATGGCATGTGGATGTATTACAACCAAATTGTTATCTATTACTCCAGTTAACTGGCAGGGTCTACCTAATCCCAGCTTGATTATCTAGAAAAAAAAGAATTCAACATACATTTTTTAATAGACAAGCAAGATAAATGCCTACTCAAGTTTAGGTTAAGCAAAGAAAGGGTAAAACAAAAAAAAAAAGGATGCATTTTTTTGGTAAACAGTTAACATGAAGATTCTATTTTTCCTTTCTATAGTCCTCTAATGTTACATGTATCCATTCATGGAGGAGAGCAAGGGCAAACAAAAATTTATTTGATTTTATTTTAAATTTATATTGCTATTATAATAATATACAGGAGACAATTGCCCTATTTCTTAATTATGTGTTTCAATAGGTTAATGTTGGTTTATAGTAAATGAGAAACCAAACCATGATCAAAACTAGAACAGTCTTGGCCTGAAATAGAAGTTAAAATTTTCAATATTTAGAATAAGTATTTCTAAATTAAAATTTTCAAATACTAATTATTTGTATCGTTTCTTGCACAAATAACAAATTTTGTTGATACTTGAATTCTAGTGAAAGTAACCTTTCTTGAGTTTCAAGGTTGGTGTCACAAGTGATTTTAAAGATTAATCTAAATAGTCATTATTCTAAAAGTCTACAAATTGCTATGCCAGACATATTTAACATTTTCATTATATAATAATATCAAATGGCCATTAGTGTACCGCAATTTTTATTTGGACTAAAATATTTAGAAAAAAGAAACTAATATTTTGTCCTCGTCAAACATTTTTTTTCCCGCTTATATTCATGGGCACAAATTCAAGTGATTATTTAGCAGATACTATATGTATATCCTTCATTACTTGTCTTATATAAGTGAAAATGGTTTTGTGCTTATTAAAGTAAAAGACTATAGTAATGGTTGTCAAGAACCATTTTTTGCCTAGCATAAACGGCCTATTTTGTTTAATTATTTTTTCCCTTTTCCTTTACTAGCCAAGTAACTAGCATGGATATTTATTTTTTATTTAGAAAAAATAATATTACACTTATTAGAAAAGTTTTTTTTTTGCAAATTATAAAAACTATCATCAAAGAATTGATGGTACATATGTGAGTATAATAGCTAACATGATAATAATTGTTAGCACTTGGTAAGATACTGGTTTTATCATATAATATAATATATTAGCAAGTCATTATGCAACTTGAGCAATAGCTCTAATATACTGCTAATTAATAAAACAATGAAAAAATGTAAAAGGTAAAAGTTGTCTTTGCAACTTGTAATTTAAAACTTTAAAGTATAAGCGTTTATAAATCATGTCAATATACCATATAATTGAACAAAAGGCACACAAGCAAATTTTGAGTCAAATAAATGTTAGACTTGTGAATTTTAGTCAGAGGTACTATAGATGGTTCTAGTTGGGACAGTTGGGACATAAGCCAAGTTGAGTCCATGCTGAGGGAAGTACTGATATGTTATTGTAGCCTAACCTGACATTTACCCTTAAGTACGTGTCAGCTTATAAAATCAAAATAATCCATGCATATGTGAAAATATATATATATATATATATATATATATATATATATATATATATATATATATATATATATATATATATATATATTTACCAGACACACATGAACATACACTACAAGAAAAATGCTAAATAGCGACGGAAATTTGTGACGGATTAGCGAGCGAATACTATTTGTCGCTGACATTTGAAATATTTACAAAATTAGCGACAAAAATATTTTTGCTGCTAAATCCTTCGCTAATTAGTGACGGATTAGCGACAACATTTTTTCGTCGCCAAAACACTACAAAAAATGATAATTAGCGACAAAAATATTTTTGCTGCTAAATCCTTCGCTAATTAGTGACGGATTAGCGACAACATTTTTTCGTCGCCAAAACACTACAAAAAATGATAATTAGCGACGGAATTAGAGAGAGAATTTTTCCGTCCCTAATCCATCGCTAATTAGCGATGGATTAGAGACGAAAAAATTTCCTCGCTAATTCTGTCGCTAAATTTCGATTTAAAACCGTCTCGCGTGAGACGCGAAATTTTCCCTCCCCCCCCGTTCGAAAATTTTCTTCCCTCTGTTTTTCCACCACAGAATATTAAACCGATTCAGAGAGATTTTCAATAAATGGGTGAAGTGCCACCAATTCAGGCCGACCAACATCTTCTCGCCTTCTCGCTTGGAAGGCCGTCTTGGTTTTAGATTATCAGAAAAAACGGTGGGAGGAAGAAAAAGAGAAGTGACTCGCCGGATAACCTATTCCGGCCAGAATCCGGTCAACGGCCTCTGTCCCTCGCAATGACGGTCTCTCCATCTTCGGTGTGAACTCCACCGTTCTTGGGAACGCGAGCCTCTCCGCGATCGTCCGATTTGAGCTTCTCCGACAAGAAGACCGTTCTGGGATTGACGATGCACCTCAGGGATTCCTTCAGAGACAACCACATCGCGTGCATCTTCTCCTTCTCCCTCTCCTCCCGGCCAACCCTAGTTCTCATCCAAACAGGAACTTGTCCCTCTCGTTCTTCCTTCGCATGCTTCCTCGACTGAAAATCGAGAACTCGTACGCCCTGCCCGCAGGCTGGAAAACATAAAGAAGAGCAGAGAACTCAGCCCCAGTTCGATTTAAACCATCCTCACCTTCTCCCGCCGTGAATGGCTCACTGCAGAAGAGCGTCCCGACGCCAGAATGCGCCGGTTTTGTGAAAAAAAATTACTTCCTGCCGAAGAACGCGCCGACAACGAGCATTTTTTTTATTTTTTATTTTAAATTTAACGACGGATTAACGACGAATATTATCCATCGCTAATTTAAAATAGCGAAGGACTCGCGATGAATAATATCCGTCACTAATCCGTCGCAAATTAGCGACGAAATTAGCGGCAAATAAGTTCTGGCACTACTTAGCGTCGAAAAATTCGCGATGAAAGTTATTTGTCGCTAATCCGACGCTAATCCATCACTAAGCAATTTAGCGACGGATTAGCGACGGATTTAGGTCGTCACTAATCCACAGGTTTCTTATAGTGATAGACACACCTACATATATTTATGTAATGATATAAATGAATAAATTAAGCATTTATTTAATCATAAAGACAAACACATTCGTCACACATAAAATTTTTTATTACTTATTTACTTGAAATAAAAACTGCAAATTCCATGAAATTGCCTTAATGATGATGAATATGCTAGACAACTTTAAAACTTATAGTTTGTCCATTTTTTATGGCTTTTAAACTTTATATTTTATTATGATTTTGTTTATGGTTTGTCTAGCTATAAATGTCTGACCTATATTTATTTTTGCAATAACCTATGATCTTAGCCACATAAGATCATGCCTTATTTTAATAGATGCCTTGTTTATTGTCTGACCTAAATTTTTATTCAAGCAATCTTTATGATAATGATAAGTATTGTTAACTTAATCTGTAATATTCACAAAGAACAGGATTTTATAAGATCACCTAAATATAACAACCTCGCTTTTAATATCCACATACACTTATCACAAGTTAAAATACTTTTTTCTATAATTTTTTAAATTAAAAAACCAATGATTGTCAAAGGTAATTTATGTACGATTGGTTTTAGTTTTTTTTTATTATATATATATATATATATATATATATGTGTGTGTGTGTGTGTGTGTGAGAGAGAGAGAGAGAGAGAGAGATCACAAGATAAATCCCCTTTTTGAAGACCCTACATATCATATTTTTTCATTATAAAAAGATGCTCAAAATGTTAAACTTTTTTGTGATTTTTATTTTTGTATCTTGAAGCTAATAAAGATTGTATGTAGATAAATAAAAATAAAATAAAAGAGAAACCTTATTGTCATAGAAGAAATATGCCTGTGTAAGAAAAACGTACTCAAGTACACATACAATTTTCAAATTTCATATTCTCATTGATATGCTATCATGCCAACACCAACTAAGAAAGCCAATAAGTCACTGACTACTGTGCCTAGAAAATGTCAGTGACAAATTGCACAAATGAATGTGACGATACCCATTTAATCTCAGAAGCAAAGAACTTTAACCTAAAACAAACAATGATTTTTTTTTTTATAATCCAAGGAAAAGCCCCCATCAATGACCACAGAGCCTCCCATTGCTAAAACCCTTTGGTAAAACCCTAACGTCACCAGAGAGTACACCCAACTTCGACCTTGCGGCAAGAGATGCCACCATTGGATTTAAAACTTCTGGCATCCCATCAACTTGGTGACATTCACAAGTCGCCCCTAACAGATGAGTAGAGCCCTTGTGGGCACTAAAATAAATAGTGATGCACATATATGATCCGCAAAAGAGAGGACATGAACTTAAGACATATGACAGTATTGTATGACACCCTTAAACCCTGACAGTGCAAGGTGGGTCATGTAAGGTAGAGTGGTCATGGGGCCCCACCTGTGGTTTTCCTCGCCTTAATTAGGGTTCCTCATCATCAAAA
The DNA here is from genome assembly GCF_984573655.1 of Nuphar pumila. Taxonomy (NCBI): domain Eukaryota; kingdom Viridiplantae; phylum Streptophyta; class Magnoliopsida; order Nymphaeales; family Nymphaeaceae; genus Nuphar; species Nuphar pumila. The sequence goes on from NC_143251.1 coordinate 136,693,245, forward strand.
AAAGAAAAAAATTAATGCTCAAATTGGCATCTGAACTTTGCATTTGTGGACAATGCTAGACTGCACCAGGATGGATAAAGGTAGAATATGTTTTCTATAGATGAAAATGCTAGAATGGACTGAGGTGGATAAAGGAAGACATGCTTACTGTAGGATTTACTTTAGAATCTGTTGTTATTTGTGAAATAATCCAGTAAATTGACTGATAGGAGAGAAATATATATAGATAAAACTTTAAATGCAACTGATCATAAGGTCCATACAGTAGTTTCTCGAAAGTTAATTAGATTTTTCAAATAGTGCAACATATATACCTTTAGATTAAACTGACCTTGTTATAGGTTAAAACTATGGTTCCTTGCCTATTCAATACTAGTATATGTTTTAAAGGTCTATCTGTGAACAAGTGTTCATACCTTCCAACAAAGGATTGGTCATTGGAGTCACCTAGACATTTAGACCTCTAATTATTAATGGGGGATACTAACTTGCACCAAAGTCAATTAAGTCTTGATCCAGCACCTTTCACCACTTTTTGTGATGATGTTGTAGCCTGAACGTGGTTGTGGCATCATAGTGACAAATATTGGCGATATTTTAAAAATATTACAAAAAAAATGACATTTAGATCGTTGTTTTAAACCATCAAAATATTTCAAAAAGGTATTATCATTTATATGAAAATATTACGATGTTTACCATTATATCGCCCATTCACCGGGAAAAACTAATCCTTTATCTACTGATTTTTATTTTTTTCTTACAAATATTTTATATTTAAAATTTATTTTGTTGATATTTTGCTGATAAAAACGTGTGAAATGAAAAAAATTCGATTTCTTACGAGAATTTGGCTGCAGTTATTTTGCCGTTTTAAACTTTTGTGACCATGGTTGGCATGATACCACGGCGACAAACATGTTACATGACATTCCCCCAAAACCAGACACACATGAGAGGAAAAGAGAGAGAGAGGGAGATTCTTTTTCCTTAGCCCCTACACCTAGCAAAAATGCTTTAACCTTTTTAATTCAACTGTAAGGGCAATTTGGTCATTAAAATAGGCCAATCACATCCCACCTTAACACAAACTTTAACTTTGACAGCACATAGATTTTTGTCTTAAATGGCAAGGGGTACTGCTCCCAGTCAGTCTTAGGTCCTCCCTCCCCCCTGCCTTGCCTCTTTTTATTCATTTACTAAAGACCATTTTTATCTATTTCCTTATTTATTGTGTTTTACAACACGAGTAGTTCATATTCTCTTTTAGATCTGCCCGCTAGTCCTCTCTCTCTCTCTCTGACCCACTTTCTGTCTCTGAAAAAAACTCTCCCTGATTTCCATGTGAAAACGACTTTACTTTTGTTCCCCACCTAGTTTATTTACCTCCATCATGGATAATTGCATGAGGGTGAGCTCATCTCCTTTATATTTATGCGGCCCTTCTTTATTTACTTGTGATTGTTGTTTCTCTTACTTATGGTGTGGGAGTTTATCCTCCTCGCCTACACAGGCATGACAGGGAAAAGAGGAGATCAGGGTTTTCAAAAGTGGGAAAATCATGGAGTTCTGAAGATCCAGGTCGAGGGTTTGGTTTGTAAAAGTTTGATGGAGTTCTGAACTAGGCGATGATGGTAAAAAATGTGGGTTTCTTTTCTTTTCTTCTACACTTTCTTTTTTTTGATATGTTTTGATGGGGTTTGGCTTGAGAGAGAAAAATTTGGAAGGGGGCTTTTTTCTCTCCCATGTGTTTAGTATTTGTGGCTAAAAAGAGATGGGTTTACGTAGATTTGGTTTTTGACTTGGAAAATGATAGTTATACGTGTGGTTTATTTATTTTTGAGTGCTAATTAAGATTACAGGGGGTTTGACAGAAAAATGGGTTGAGGGGTTTGACAGAAAAATGGGTTGAGGATTTGTTTTTGTTTTTGGATTGCAGGTCATGAATCTCTATTATAACTGTTACAAAATGGAGTTTGGGGTTCTTATTTTCTGTTGTGTTAGATTTTTAACATTAGATACATGATCCAAATTTTTATAGTGGACAAAGTAGATTTGTTTCGGTGTAGTTGCGATAAGGCTTGATGATGAAAGTAGACTTGATGGGGCTAATATTGATTAGCCTATTCTCTTCTTATCTTTTGGTTCAACCAAGATGGCAATTAGGGCATAGTCTTAAGTTGATGGTCTTGACTTGAAATGATTGTTCCAAGGAAGGAGCTAAATAGATTTTAAGATAGATCTGTGATAGGAAGTATCACCAAAACAAGATGTTTAATATGCTTAGCATATTGGTTAGGCTTTTTTTTATTTGACAAGTGTGGCTTTGAGAGATTTGGGGAATGTAATTTGTAACTAATAGTTCTAATGAGGCTTTGATGATATTAATGGTTTGGGCTCGAGAGATGATTTTTTAAACTGGTTGCCTTGTTGTTGGATTATTCTATTTGTATCTTTTGAGTTTCGAGTGGTGTAAACGATCAGCACTAAGGATCTTAATATGGTGCTTTAATGGTTGCATGTTTAAGTTTTCAGTCAAAAAGATCTTTATGTACATGGTTTGCTTCAAAGCAGTTCTCATGTTGTTGGGATGATGCTCTTCTTAATGATGATATTGATTGGAAGGATTGTGCGTCATCTCATAGATCAGTTTTGATGTGGGGGTGGTTTTAGATGTTAGGCATGATATAATCATATGCGAATAATTTTTTTTTATCTTTGACATGGTTTAGTATATACGCAGTTTCCATTTATGTATTTCCATTGTTTCATTTTTTTGTTGTGAGAAAAATAACTTGGTAAAGACCGTCATTGCTTATTTGGGGTGTGAATAGGCGTAGGGTTAAAATTGTTTTCTTGCTGTTGGATTAGAAGGATAATAGGGTAGGTGATGATGCACTTCTCTTTGTTGGTATTCTTCCATGGTCTGGAGAAATAAGGAACTCCTGGCGTTTGTCACACGAAAAAGAGGAAGAATGTTGGTTTGTGAAGGCATTGGGAATAAAAGATTGTTTTCTTGCATTAAACGTTGTCACCTAAAGAGGGTGAAATGCTTGGATTTTATGGAGAAACAAGAGTTTTAGGTGGGGAATCAGGGAGCTCTCTTCAGTCCACTCATGGAGTGCAGTAGGGTTGAATTATCTGCCGACTCATTGATTCAAATGCCGAGTGGGGGAGGGGATGGTGCACTACTTGGTGCTTGTGTGAATGATGCGGGAGATAAATTTCATCCTATGCTTCCCATACTTGGACTGAAGGGAGCTCCCTCTCTCTCTCTCAACCAAGTTCATTTTGATAGTACTTGTATCTACAGTTCAGTGGGACGTTGATTTTATGCTTCTTTTCTTAGATTGGTTTTGGTGTTAATACCGTCGACCTTTCCGTCGTGTCTTTGGCGCTTTGCCCACCCCCTCTCTCTCTCTCACAGGCAATGTTTGTAATGAGTTTGTGAAAAGCTTAAAGGGTAGGCCAGTAGGGACCAAAATTTATGTCCGTTTTGATGCTACTTGAATATTTTGAAGATCATGTCTCTGAAAATTTAGGGTGGAGCTAGCAAACCTTCTCCACTCTCTCTTCTTTTTCGAAACCAGTATTATATGCCTGTACCTATTTTTCTTAGAGTAATGAACAGCTTCAAAATCTAAACAAACACTTTTAGAACTAGAACTCTCTCTTTCTCCCTCTATACTCGGAGTTGGGGACTAGATCGAGCTCCCGTTCAGATATACAGAGCTCTCTCTCTCTCTCTCTCTAAACCCTTTTTTACGCTGTTCATATTCCATGTTCAAAACCGGCATCGTCCGTTCTCGTCCAACCCCATCATGATTATATGATGTTACTTTCCACCAGCCAGCCCCATGCTTTTTCACCTCCCACTTATTGCACCCGTATCTCATTGAGATTCGATGCTTCAAAACCCACAATCCACCTGATGTCCTCTGCAGTCTGCATCACCTCACCCTTCTATCTTTCTCTCTCTGCTGATCATCCACCTAATGGGACGTCTCCACGCAGCCCACCACTCTTAAAAAAAAAAACACTTTCAATTTCATCTCAACTCCCTTTTATTAATGATTTCCTGTGAGAGTTCGAAGGCTGTGCGATCGTACCTCACCTCCCCCTATTAAACTATTCCCTTCGTGCCTTTCCATACTTGAAAAGACATGTTGAAACTCATTCTTTATTGCGTGCACCGATTCTTTTCACGACTACCCATTTTAATATTTCTGAGATCCATGGGCCTCGCTCAACATGCACCAACGGGCGGGAAACTCCACTTCTTTCTGCTTTTCTACTTTGTTTTTCGTTTCTTTTTTGTTTTCCTTGTTTGGAATGTGGCGCATGTGAGTCCTGCAAGTAATGGCGGGGATTTGCTTTAAATGGAAAGGTTTTGTATTTCTTCAGGAGTTTCTTTTGTGATTTAGTGAGAGAGGGAAGTATATTTAATATTAAATGTGTACTAAGCATTCTTCCTCTTTTGAGGGTCGTGTGTGGTATGAACCACTCTCTCTCTCTTTCTCTCTCCACAAGAACTCCACTCATCTGTTAGGGTTGAATGGCGGGGATTTGCTTTAAATGGAAAGGTTTTGTATTTCTTTATGAGTTTCTTTTGTGATTTAGGGAGACAGAGAAGTATATTTAATATTAAGTGTGTACTAAGCATTCTTCCTCTTTTGAGGGTCGTATGTGGTATGAATCTCTCTCTCTCTCTCTCTCTCCATAAGAGCTCCACTCATCTGTTAGGGATGAATGTCGGGGATTTGCTTTAAATGGAAAGGTTTTGTATTTCTTTGTGAGTTTCTTTTATGATTTACTGATAGTGAGAAATATATTTAATATTAAATGTGTACTAAGCATGCTTCCTCTTTTGAGGGTCATGTGTTGTATGAACCTCTCTCTGTTTCTCTCTTCACAAGAGCTCCACTCATCTGTTACGGATGACTTGTCAATGCCACCAAATTGATGGGTGTCACAAGTTCGAAACCCATGGGTGGCGTCCCTTGCCTATTCCTCATGAGGCAGGCCTCAAGAGTTTTACCAACTGAAGGCCAGCCAATGTGCGGGAAGGTGATGGTTTTTTTTTCACTTGGATTATACAAAAGTTTCTTTCTCGCCTCCTCACGGGGAGAAGGCTTGATGAGTTTCTTTTGTGGTTTAGAGAGAGGGAGAGTATTAAATATTAAGTATTGTACTAAGCGTTAGTTTTTTTTCGAGGGTTTTGTGTTGGTATGAATCTCTCACTCATCTCACTCATGGGGTGCAACGCTTTTCCCATCTTTTTTTTTCCTTGTTCGATACGTTAGGCATAACGTGCATTAGTTTCTAACTTTGGTGTTTTTGGTGGCCGTTTTCTGAGATAGAGGGGCTTTGTTTATTAATCTTTCGGCATTAAAAACTGGCTCCCCCTTTGGCAAAGAGTACGGTGGTGCTCAAGCTTTTGCTATTTTTTCCCTTGTTGAATCGCATGTGGGTTCTCTCTCTCTCTCTCTCTCTCTTGTAGGGGTTGTTTGTATGGTCTTGTCAAGGGCAAAGGGAAGAATGTGCAAAGAATTTTGAAATTAATGGCCTTTATTGCTTTCAAATTTCAAAAATATCCATGTCATTCAGATTTCTATTACTTTTTCAACTTGATGATCTTGAAAAATAATCAATCTTATGGTTAATACAAGAGCTCCGCACAGCTAGCTAGGTGGGTCGGCTTTTTGATAAATGGGTTGTCTTTTTTTACCATAGGCAACTTGGGGTTAGGCAGACCCCTACCAGATGTCTCTTAAGCCGCATGTGGCTGAGGGATTCGAACCTGGGCCTTCAGCTTGGCACAGGACCCTGCTTACCACATGGGATACCACCTCGGTGGTGGGTTGTGTCTCTTGCTTCAAGGTGGAAGCCAATGAAAAACAGCAATTGACTACTTTTGGAGTTTAACAAATAAAAAAAACAACGATTTTGCAACTTAATTTTCAAGCTAGCGGATTTTTTTAATAAAGGAAAGAGAATTTACTACAGCAATTTTATGTTTTTGCTGGGTTTCTTTTTTTTTAGGAAAAATATATTGCTTTTGGTGTGTGTGTGTGTGTGTGTCTGCGTTTGGGGGTGGGTAGGTAGTGTTAAAAGGATCAAAGGTTTCAGGTGCGGGGACATCATTATTGGCCAAGTGGGTTGGTGTTTTGATAATTCTATATGTCAAGTACACTTCAGCCTTTGAATTTGGCAACTCTCTTTGTCTTATTGGAATGCAAGAATCATGCTTGATGATTTCCGAAACCTCTTTTTGAATCAGGAAAGTAGTTTAAAAATATGCAATTATGGTTGTCGTATAACTATGTTTTTCTTTTGTTATTTTTTCCCAATATGTTACGTTCCATTGTCCTATAACACGTAATAACCAAGCTCAAGACTCCAAATCTTTGCTCGGTTTCAATTTTCTTTGATGCCAAAACACAATTATAGAGAGTAAATATGCTAAGATGTCCTTTGAAACCATAAAACCAAAAACAGTAGTTTAGTAGCAGTGTTGGACTCCTGCGCATGTTTAAAGCCTGCTCTTCAAAGAGTTTTAGGAAATCACTAATTAATCATGTAAGTTTTTTTTTATAGGCAAGCTGGGGTTAGGCAGACCCGGACCTGTTGTACATGGTATCATTGGGTTTTGAACCTGCAACGTCCCAACACAAGGTGACGTGCACTAACCGCACCTACCCAACAACAGCCCCTGTTGATAATTAATCAAGAATTGCTTTTACAATTGCAAACCATTAATCAAATAGAGCTATTGAAGCTAATATTGGGTTGTTGCCTGCTCCATGGTGCTGTAAGACTTAAAGAGTATCTATGGCATTGTATCACCTGAAATGGAAACAAGTCCTGTATCTCCTACGGTTTATTTCCTATAAGGTCTGAGTCAATGATATCTAGCTTACTATAAGCAATCCTATTAGTTCATGTGTCTAATCTGCTATGCATTAAGTTGGTCAATGGTCAAAATTTCATGTCATCTTAAGCTTGCCCTAAATCTGAAGCTAGTTCAGATGGTGTATACAAGCTTCTCTTATACTGCAGGATCTTGTGATGGTAATTCTTTTCAACTTTAGTTTGAATGGCGCTTCAAAACAGCTAAAATTGTCTGAAGTTGGAAAACTATGTTCCTATATCACCTGAAAATTAGGTCAGTGGCGATCAGCATTGGATCTAAGCCATGACATATTCTATGCAAGTTAGAGGGGCTATTGCCGTCTATATTTTAAGGCTTAAGCTCTTGCTATGTTAGGTGCTAATCTCTTTTCATTAGTGCGAGTGCCCTGTTAGTTAAACGTTTTAGCTCTTGATATGTTAGTTGCAACTTGCAACTGCACCATGCTCCGTGCAATGTTAGGGGTACTTTGTAAAGATAAGTGGGCTCTTTGACAGAAAAGGAAAGTAGGCTATTTGAAAAAAACAGCTGCAATAAGTACTTTCCAGTGTCTATTGAAGTTGTTGAACTCTTTTTTTCTATTATATTTTCCAATCATGCAATCATTTTCTTTTATTATTTTATGGTGTTCAATTATTAAGTGAGGTTGTGGAATTCTTTTTCTTTTGTAAAAGATGGTAATGGGTTCTTAGTCTTACTTGGAAACGCACCTGGGTATCCTAAATAATAAAACTTAATATTGTAATTTTAAATCTTTAATACTAGGATTAGGAAGCCGACTATCTCTCAAAAGCTTGTTGGGCAAAACCAAACAAAACTCTGAGTTGAATGAGATAACTCTGATATAGTGTAACCTAATCATCCAGCTATCTCACGGGGTTTATTACCCAAGCTTGCATGTTGAAAACAAGGCCATAAAATTAATACTGAGCACATAATTTTTTTGTATATATATATATATATATATATATATATATATATATATATATATATATATATATATATATATATATATATATATAACATCAAAACATTGGAAAGGTTATTTGGATTGGTAAGCTTCTCTATTTCTAATCTTAGCTATCATCTTGGGAATCTTGGGGCACGATTGCGAACACCTTCACATGCTGTGTGGATGATTTGCTTGAGAATCATTGTCGCTAAGAAAGGTAGTCACAAGTTCAGACTTGGGCTTCCCTTTCTTAGGGAGATTACCCTTTGTTTTCTCAAATGGGAGAACTTTCTCGAGGAACAATCTTCTCACGTTTGCGATGCCCTGAGAAAATGGCCCTCTTATGAATCATAAACTCGAGTGAATGATTCTTACAAGAGTGGAAGCAAAAGTGCCCGGTGTTGTGGCATCCCTTATGGTGAATTTAATAGCATTTCAGAGATGATCTATAACTGATTCTTTACAAACATTGTGCAAGTGACCTATAATTATTGATGGCCTTCTTAGACGGCAAGTATCCCAATTTTTTTTTTTAATATTCTTTAGAGGTGCAAGGAGAGGTGCAAGGTTGGACCCTTCAGGTAGTGGTAAGGTTCAATATTGGGGCCTTCATGTGTCAGTCATCACTTGAAATCTTTTAGTTTTCTATTGTTTGTTTCGCTGTTTTATTTGAGGAGTTACCTTCATCAGTTAAGTAAAAAAAATTTAGTGCTACCTCAAGTTTGAAGCATCGTGGATATACCCACTTATCCCCGATAAACAAGATAATGTGGGATATTTTACTATGGACCAAGATGAATTTTCCCCGCTTATCCTGTTTATCAGTATAAGTTGGTGCGTCCAAGCACCCCATTAGTATAAGATGCTGTTGAGAAATTATATTGTTGTGGTGGTGAAGCTTAGAAAGAAAGTCTGTTAAAAGAATTAAAGAATCATTTTTGTAAGCAAGAATGGAAGATAAGACCTTGGTATTTGAGACCCATTAGGGTAGTGTGATGTGATTAGCCTAATCTTGAACTATTTTTGTGAAGGAGAAAGTAAAATAAAAAATAATCAAGTGCTTTTCTTTTTCTTCTTTTTTTAATTCCAGAAAACCCTTCTTAAAGTTTCATGAGGCACTTAGTGGATGAGAAAGGGCCAATTGTAGGGTTGCTACCACTGTTGCGGAATAAAAAGATATTATTCCTTAATGCTAATCAATGCGAAAAATCAGGTTGTCAAGAATACCATTGATCTTCTTTGTTTAACAAATTCATACATCTAGAAGGATAAAACTGTAGCACAGATTCCTTCCTCTAATGAGACAACACTTTAGTACTATCACTATCTTGGGGAAATTACTTTGATATTGAACAAGTGGGTTTGTAACTTTATTTACTATTTATTCTCTTCCTCCCCTTTTACAAGTCATTTAACTTTATTTACTAGTTGAATTTAACTTTAGATGGATTTTGAGGCCAAAAAAACAATTCCGTAGGTTCATATTGATTTTTTCCCTCTAAGTTCAAAATACGTATAATGCCTAAAAAAGTAACCATCTTTCTAAAGTTAAGTACAACTACTTTAATGTTAGATTAACCCAATGCAGATGACCTAACTAGATTAATGAACGATGCTGCTCAGTCTCTAACAATTTATCATTCATTTAGTAAGGAACATGTTTTAGATTATGAACTTGTAATATTTAGATACGTTTTTTTAAATGTTAAAAATTATTGGCTCACAATACTTAAACATTGGAGAAAGGGAGCCGCCTAATAGAATTGGATGTAGATTTTGCACCTTCCTTTGGCTAGATAGTCCATATATATATATATATATATATATATATATACACACACTTTTTTAGGTAGATTGCTTAGAGTTTCTTATGTATAGTGCTTCTGAACCAATATCATGAAGTTGAAATCATAATCGTAATTGATGTAGTTTTGAATTCTTTTTTTCCTCTTTAATGTATTTCCTCTCTCCCTCTCTCTTTTTTTATTATTATTATTTTCCAATGGTTAGCTACCTATAATTTGATATCGGAACAACCACACATGTTAGAGCCTGATCCTGTGTATGAAGAGCCATCACATCTAGGAAAAGGGCTCCATGGAGGAAAAAAAAAGCGGACAGATCAGGTGCAATCACATTGCACACTTTGAGTGTGCCGCTGCACCTGACAGTCCTCCATCTCTCGGGGTACCACCTGTCAGCAGTGAGGCCGAACGAAAGATCGACGGTAGATCAGTTGCTGCGGCACACTAAAGTGTTCAATGTGATTGCACCTGATCTACCAAAAAGAGGTGCTTTGAAAAGTGGCTAAAGCAGTGACTGTAAAAAGTGGACTTGAGAGTCTCTCTATCTTGGGAAAATACTCCTAAAACCAAATACAGCAGGAGCTGTCATAGAAATGAAAAATAAAAACTTTCAAGAACGCATTTAAAGTGTTAGGGTTATCATGAACCCAAGTTTAAAGTTACTGATTTACCCTCAAAATTGTAAATCTTTAAAAAATATCAAGTTTTGGTGATAATAGAAAAACACACTTAGGTTTTGGTAATTACAACATACCTTTAATGATTACTTTTATGGAAGTAAATCCTGAGCTTTTTGTTATTAACCATTAAAAAGTTTAGGTGTCTTTAACAATACTAAAAACTTAGGTGTATTTTTAAAAATTTAGGGTCGATTTTCAGGAAATAATGGGATTCTGTTATCAATTAAGATAAAAATTTCTAATTTACTGACTATTCTTTTTCTCATTTTTTCCCTTTCCGCGTGAGTGTGCATGTGTGTTCAAAACAACAATTTCATTGGAGGAGATAATGCATATTTAATAAGGTTTTGCTCCAAGGCCTAGCCAGGTTTAATTTCTTGCGCCTGGTGTTGCAGATTGTAACATGTTTTAGGGTATGTTAGCATGAGGGAGGATCAGGTGCAATGTGATTGCACACTTTCAGTGTGCTGCTGCACTTAATCAACCACCATATACAGCCTGTCAACTATGGAAGCCAACAGCAGATGCATGGTGGGCGATCAGGTGCAGAACACCAAAGTGTGCAATCACATTGCACCTGATCCTCCCTCTGATAGTGTATACATATGGCATCTTTGACCTCAATAAAAATCAAGAGATCCAATATCTCTACCTCTGATATTTACTAATTCATTATCTCCAACATTTCAACCAGTAGGAGAACGTCCCAGTGGCTCCAAGACAATAAGAAATTAATGTAATTAAAGGCCCTGTTTGTTTGTCCCACATGCCCCCCACAAACAATGATGTACCATTATATGTGACGTTTAATTCTCTTGGAAAAGAAAAAAAAAAAACCGTGGTCGTTAGGAAATCCACTTGTTTGGTTGGATGCCTGAATAATTGTTGCCTCTGCTAAACATTTTAAACATTTAAGATTATAAAAGTTGAAATTATACGAGTCTACCCTGGGCCACCTAGTGGTTAGGGTGGTGTTTTGTAAGGCCACAGTTACTGGAAGCTTCTTTCTGCATGTTAAAGCTCACTTCGGAAGCAGAAAACTTCTCATTATCTTAACTCCTCACCTTCTTGAAAGGAATAGAAGATTTGAGAAACCGACTTTCAAAATATGGGAAACTCGATTCCATTTAGTGAAAGCCCGCTTCTTCGTTTTCAAAATTGACTCTCTTTTGTTTCCTTAATGTTTTTTTTTTGCTTTTTATCATTTCTCACTTCTTTTGTGTTCTGTATTAAAAAATAATAATTTTTTATAATAATCTTGCATGTTGGTTTTATATTGTTTTATACTTGCTTCTGCCTACACCTCGTATTGCTTTCTATGTGTTTCCTTCTCATTTTTCATCGCTTCATCCTACTGTTTTAAGAGTCTCTCCCCTTCTGCATTGCTTCTCATATCCATTTTGTTTTCTGATAACTATAGATAAGTCAGTGGAACCCTGATGCAAATAGAAAAAACTAGATTCGAGAAGAAATCTATGTTAATTTACTCCAAGAGAGATCTAACTACGAAAACATAAACAATGAAAACTCAACAATAAATTATTGCATTAAAATAAAAAAATTAACTTAATGTAATATTCTCAAATCAATTCCTCTCCCAAAAATCTCATAACAAGTATTTATAGCAAAAACAAGAAACCTTACCCTATGTTGGATTTTGGATAAGATCTGAATATCCAAACAAACAGTAAAAAATTCAAATCCAAATTTCATCTACTGATCCGATTGGATCAACTGTCACTTTTTCAATCAAATCCAATCACCTTTTGTTCCTCTTCTTCTTCTTGCCTTTTGCTTGAGTTGGATTTGGATCCGGGGCCACAATTGAATCAAACCCCATCTTACTTAGGATTCGTTTCTCCTGGGATCATAGGAGTGGCTTGTCAGGTGGATGCCTTTGTGGACTAAGGCACTCACTGGAGGTTTACTATCTATGAGGGGGTTCCATTAGGTGACTCCTTTTCTAGTCAGGTTCCTCGTCATTGAAAAAAAAAAGTTGAAATTGTATGTGCACATTACGAGCATAAGTGGTGGCGTTTCTCTAAAGCATGCTTCATTTGATCTCACTGTGAGTTTGCTTCATTATTCGGGTATAGTTTCGTGTCGAACCTGGACTTGGCATTAAACCCAATAAAAATTGGGTCTGATGGTTTTTATTGCAAAACCAGTTGGTTGCGATCTGGATCTGACCCATATTCAATTTGACGCGTGCTGACCCACTCCAATTCCAGGTCAAACAATCTCATGACACTTGTTTTGAAGACCATGTAACCCTCACAATATGGTTCATGATTTGGTCATTTCTGGATCAGATCCAACCCACTTACTAACTATTTTGAACACTGATCAATCTTTTTCTTAATGTACAAACTAGTAATTGAAGCTGCAGTTAAAAGGTTGTACCTTAGGTAATGAAGAAAATCAATTCTTGAAGGAAAAAAAAGATGCTGAAGTTGTGATCATTGTGACAAATACGGGCCATATTTTGAAAATATCACCAAAAAATGAAATATATTATCTCACCGTTTTAAACTTCAACTGCTTTTTTTTTTGAGAAAGGTTGTTTTAAATTTAATTAAAATGCACTAACAACGTTATCTTTGGGTGAAAAAAATCTTATTAAATTGTTCTTTAATGCATTTCTCTTTCAATACTATTAAACGATTCTCTCAATAAATAAAAATTTCGAAATCTCACGAGGAAAATCATGGCCATAAATTGCCGTTTTAAACTTTTGTCACTATGGTTGTGATCAAAGTGTGGAAATGAATACAAGACATGCTCTCAAATCAACTTCTTTAGGACATCAATGCTTTGGTGATTAAAAAAAGCAGGCAAATACAAAGAGGAGACCATCTCACATCCTTTCTGGTTCCCATAAGGGCCTGTTTGGAATCTAGGAACTGGGATAGGAATTAATGCATTTGCAGAAAGTTGGTCAAACTACCACCTGGAGGCTGTTTGGAAACTGGTAGTTGGGATGGGAGTTGATGCATTTGGGATGGGAAGTGGCATTGTATTTACACTAAAGCATGGAATTGACAGCTTCCACTTCCCATCCCAGCTACTACTCTCCAAACAGCCTAGGGCCTAAATTACATTCTCAACGCCACACTCTCTTTTGATGGCAAGGGTTCGGGAGGGAGTGGAAGCCAGAGATATTCTGTTCTTAAATTTGAAGATCTCAAATATGAACCCCCAAATTTGAGAATTGAAGTTACCAAACAAGGCTTCAAAGCTAAAAATTTACATGGTTCACACAATATCTGGATACGTCTCCAAGAGCTTGCCTCACAGGTTTTCTCTATATTATTCAGCTTATAATAGTCTTATTAGTACAATCAGAGAGACAAGGTCATCCAAATGGGAAGGCCTAATAAAGACTTAAAAAGTATCTTTCTGTATGTTGGTGTTTGAGTAATGAAGTGTTTTTATGTTCTCAAAAAACAAAACAAAAAAAAACTGCCTTAAAACACTAAATCCTTCACCTAATTCTGGCCTAATTCTAGGTAAACACTCAACTTGAAAATACAAGATAAATTCTCAAGATTGAATTCAATCACGACTGAGGGCATGGATTTTGTGCTAACATATGAAGGACAAACCTGGAATTTGGTGTTGTAACAAATGTTGAATCTCACATCCATGGATTTTTTTAAAAAAAATTTAATGACAAAGTTTTCTGCTGCAGCTCTAGGTGGGGTCACCGACGCCCAAGCCCTTATGAAGTCCACCAGTGAAAGGCACCCGCACACCCGGTGGGAGTCTAACCTGTGATGAGGAAACCCAGGCCTGCTGCCACTCAAGCAACCCAAGCGCGTGTCATAACTATGGATTTGCAACCCTTGAATCTAATATTTTGTCTTCTAAGGGTGTGTTTGTAAGGCTTAGATCTCAAATCCATGGGGGATCCTTGAATTTGAGATATAAGGATCTAAGAACGGATCTTCCCCCATCCATTTTCGAATCCAGGATTTAGCCCATGACACATTAATAGCTGTGTATGCTACATTAGGTCCTTGGATCTGAGCTCTCAAACCAGGGTTACAGGAAGTACCCTTAGGCATGGGAAAGTGTGCTTCCTTGAAACACGTTTTAGAAGCACGAAACGCGGCACTTTCAAAACGTGTGAGGAAACACCATTTCACTTTTCACACACTTCCCATTTCGCTTCTTGCTCGCTTCACAATATCATGAAATAACTTTTTTTTTGGGGTGGGGGGGGTGGGGGCTTGGAGCCTTTAATAATTTTTTTCCCCAATATAGGAAAAACTAGATTCCTATTCACTTCTCACTCGAATCCCAGGTCACTTTCCTCTTCATTTTTTCTTCGCTTTCCTTCTCGCTTCCGATTCATCCTGGGTTTTCCGCTTCTTAAAATTTTAGAAGTATTTCGCTTCCCGCTTTCTTGACTGACAACTTTGTCTCAAACACACCCTAAAACTCTTTCTTCAAATAATTTTACTTTGATATAACATGGAATTTTCTAATCCATTTGCTTTGGTCATAGGCGGAATGAGCAATCACAGCTGAGAACATAAAAGCTGTGATAAATGACCACATTATCAGTCTTGTGTCCAACTTTCACATAATTCAAAGGAGAAGCATTCTTAAGTGAGAATCACAATCACAACTTGAACTTTCTCATGTCACAAAACTGTGAGAATCACAATCACAACCTATACTTTCTCATGTTTCACTAAACTTGAAAGTCTTACGTATCATTGTGTATTGCAATCACAGGATGAAAAAAACCCATGAATCGCAGGGTGATCCTTTATAATACTAGTCCAAAACATAGATTCTAAATCCTACCCCGAACTTTTTAGCTTCCAAAAATGTTTTAATCCACATTAGAAAGCTAGCATTAAAGGTTTTTCTGTATCTCACTTGGGAAGCGTAATAAGTAGGGCCATTTTCATCTCTATTTACTGAGATATGTATAGAGATGCAAAGCAGCTAAATATTTAAGGAGTTGGATCTAGAATAGCTAAAAATTGCAAAACCTCCATCCTGGATCCAACCCATTTTCATGCCTAGATATGTAGTGGCCATTGAATGCAATCGATGAACCGTTTATATACTCGCTATGCCTTTTTTAGCTTGTTAATTTGTTTTTCAGCATTCTAATTCAACCACCATATACATGTATCCTAATAACTTGTCAATTTCACTTAATGGCTTGATATGTGCAATTATATTCTACTAGGTAAAACTATAAGGGCTTTGCACACCTGGATAGGTGTGTTGGCTTAAGACGTTTAAGTTGAAAGATGTGATGAGTTCAATAGCCAGGCTGTGTGCATCCCCCTTGCCGCCCCCGCCGCCCCCTCCCCCGGGGCCTGGTGGGCAAAGGGATGGCCTCCCGTCATTACGCTGTTGGGCGTAGCTATCATAGTTTGGTAGGACTTTTCGATGTGAGAGGTCTCTCAACCAGGGTTACCAGAAACACTATAGGATGATGGGAATCATGTTTCTCGGGGAAACTGTTTCTGAGATGGGAAGTGCGGCATTTTCAACATGTATGTGGAGCTCCAGGGAGTAGATGGTGTGGAGCAGGGCTAGCGCAAAAACCACGCCTATGCAAAAGATGTCAAACCGATTGGAGAGTCCGGCGAGCATTTGAGAGTACATTCTCTTGAATAGTTCTATGCAATGGATGGAGGGAATGGGTTTAGTGTAGTTGGTGTAAATGTACTGACCAGAGAGGATTTGAGCACATCACGGTAGCTGGTAGAGGCCGTGCACACGGCATATAAGCATATCACTACAAGAAATCTGTGTTTTACTGGTGCACACCGAACTGAGCTGGCTCGGTTAAAGCTTTACTTGGGCCCGTCCACTTCATAAATGAGTCGAGCTTGAGCCGGTGTGTGAAGCTCAGACGAGCTATCGAGTCGAGCTTGAACGACCTGTCCAGCCAGATAATGCTAGATTCATTGCAAACCCCATATATATAATATTTTTGCAAAAAAAATCAGAACTACATTATTACTACTGTAATGGGTAGGGTGTTGGTCTTTATTAAGAATGTGTTTTTTTAGTATGTATAAAAATTTTCAATAATAATAATTAAAAAACATGTTTTGGCTTAATGGTAGGTCATTGATTATTTTTAATAAATCTTGTTTAAGCTAGGCTTGTGCTTGGAACCAAGCCTAGTTGAGACAATGCCTTACAAGCTCGGCTTCTAGCTTGAAGCCAGGCTTAAACAAAGTGATTTTGAACCTAGCCGAGTTCAAACAACCCAGCCTCGACTCTAACTAGGCTCGTCTGCATCCGTGAATGCCAGTGGCACCGAAAAGGGTTGCATCAAACAAAAAGCTTACACTGGCACAGGAAAACTTAGCGTCAGTGAAAACATCTTTCTCTAAAAAAAAAAGTGTTTCTCTCGTGCAACTTCATCAGAAAAACGTTGTTTTCACTGGTGAACAAATTTTTTTCCCTCCCTTATTTTTCTTTTCATTCTCCCATTTTCACTGCTGGATCTGGAAACAGCAGGATAACTCCTCCTCCTAGTCGTCTTCTACCTCGACAACCTCCTCCCACCTCGCAAAAATTAGGGCAACGAATCGAGAACGTCCCTCTCGACCCCCGAGATTTCCCGACCCTCCGAGAAATCCACGCCGCTGCTTGCCGAAATCTCTATCTCCGACGGACGGATATCGGCAAGATCGGCGCGCCGGCGCCCTCCGATTCTCGCGGGTAAAGACTAACCTAGCGTTTGCTTCGATTTTTCTTTTCTGTTCTTTCTGTGTGTTCTTCGGTGGGATGGTGTTTTCTCTCTGCATGTGCGTTTGTGTGTGTGGGAATCTTGGGGCTTGCTCAATTTCTGATGGTTTCCGAAACTGTTTGGACGCAACTGCTTATCCCGAAATGCTGGATAAGTTGGGATTGTCCTCTAAAACCCCAGACCCCAATATCTCGTCTTATCCCGTCTTGCATTGTGATTCACACTGCAAAATGCAATTTTCGAGCTTATCCTAGCGTTTGTGGGAATTTGATACATAGATAACGGTTTATTTTGTAAAATCAAGACCTTGAATGCTTGTTATATTGAGCAGGAGATGATGATCGCAAAGCTAGCACGAGATTTGAATGATCTAACTGGAGAAGGAAACATATAGAGCATGCTTTTTGTTGAAAAGGGCTTGCGAGACCTAACTACTTTAAAAAGGTTTTCTTTTAATGTCTACTTAATTATTTTTTGCAACACACATATATGTTTAGGATTATACCAACTGGGGCTCAGCTTGTCTGGTAGGAGCAGCTAGTGTTGGGACGTTGCAGGTTCCAAACCCAATGGTTTAGTTGCATAACTGGTAGGGGTCTGCCTAACCCCCCTAACGAAAAAAAAGGGTAAGACCATCCCCTTTCACTCTCTTTCTTTTTATATAGAAAAATTGATAGCTGTGAAATGCTTAGGTACTAAATCAATGGTCAATCGTGCTGGCCGTCCATCATGAACGTGAATGAACGGTCACACAAAAAAAACATCAAAATGACAAGTTTTTCCATCAAAGGGGCATTAGTGGCCACAAAATTATTGCGCTAATGATCAAACCGGCATTAACTATGACAAAAATCACCACTAAAGGTCATTAGCGGATATTTTTGTCACTGCTAATGCTAACTCGCAATATATATATATATATATATATATATATATATATATATATATATATATATATAAAGAGAGAGAGAGAGAGAGAGAGAGAGAGAGAGAGCCGAAAGTAATTCAACATTACCACTCATGAAGATCAACAAAATGTTGAACCCATGAACTGAACAAGAACAAAAGCCAAAACAAATAAAAAAAGCACAAGAGAAAAGAACATTAGACAGATAAAATGGGCTCACGTCGGAGCCGCTTGCCGAGATTGCGACAAAGGATAGGTAGCATCAGCAGGAGGGAGTGGAAGATCACTAAGATGCATACGCAAGATCGCATAAACATCTACCGAGATTTTATGCACCAGGTTTTGAATGTTAACTCGAATATGACGAAAATGAGCATTGTTTCGCACCATCCAAATAAACCACCAAGAAGTAAGCAACCACGTCCACCAGATGAACCTCCACCTCTTGCTGCGCCTAATACAAACCGGCCCCAAGATCAGATCTAGTGCAAAGGACTTCTCCTTAACAAATACTTTCGGATGCCTCCAGGTCCTGTTAAAGATTTCCATAAATATTGGGCAAGACCTGAACAAGTGAAACATAGATTCTTCTGCAGCTTGACAAAGCACGCACCAACTCGGGAGTTGAATGCCCCACTTCTTTAAATTACTGTGAGTGAGAGAGAGATAGAAAGAGAGAGAGATCTTTGTGACTGTTACTTAAGATTAAGATAAATCCCATCTGACTATATAAACTTTTTGACGCAATACACAAACGTTGAGAATAATTTGCAAATACTGTGATTTTGTTGTGACATTTAAATGGATAGTTTCATACTCGTCTCTTTGGTATGGGGTCAACTCAAAAAAGCCTTTTATTTATAGTTATTCTTAAAAAAGTCTGTCTTTTTTGTTAACTTTTTCCAAACTGATCATTGGAGTAAGCTTCATCAAATAGGTGATTGGAACTACCAAACTTGGTGAAATCACATTTTGACACTAACCTCCACCCTTAACACAGATTCAAAAAAATAAACCTTAATTTAAACACTAATTGGGAACTAAAAACAAAACCTAATTTTAAATTAGTGCTTCTCTTGGGGTTAATCAAGAATTAAGCATGAGCCAACAATATGGATCGATAAAAAAAAAATCAATTTTAACATCTAATCTAAACCAAGATAAATGAATGATGCAAAGAGCCAAAACAATTGGAAGATTTGACAAGCTCTTGGGCATGAACAAATAATGAACTGAAAATTTGACAAGCTTAAATCCATAGATCGCCAAGAGAGTGAATGGTGTGAAAGGAGAACGAATCTCGTGATTTGACATATGATGGGACCAATCCAACATTGAATTTTATCCATCCAACCAACCAGCTAGAAAACCAAGAACTAACCAATTTTAGTCCCACATTCTAGCCGGATGTGAACAAATCCTAACTGTCCAGCTGCATTGGTTGGATGGCTAGGATTTCGATGTAAACCATAAGACCCGAATTACGATAAAAAGATCTAACCAATTACAAATTTTCTAAGAAAAGAAGAAATAAACCCAAAAATAACGAGAACCAAAGGAAAATTGTAGGAAAATGCAAGAAATTAACTAAAAACATGAATAACTGAAATAAATTGGAAATAACAAACAATCTCTCAATGAACTCTGAACTGTCCCTAAACCTAGATATTTCCTATATTTATAAGAAAAGAATGATAATCATAATAGACTTGAACTATGATTTTTTATAAGCATCAATTAAGAAAGCAAACCCTAATTGTTCTTACCTACTAAAATAAGATACCGATAAGTTATTGTGATCCAATAACTATTACAATGACCCAAAATAAGAAAATATCCAAACTAAATTAATATGGATCTCAAATGATCCAATAAACCATGTGGACCAAGATATGTGGTTCCGCTCCTGCATCAGATTTACATAGAGGAATAGATCCTCGGACATCATATCTCAAGGGACCTAGTTAATGTAAGAATAGAAGAGGGAATTAACGGTGACATGAATGAAACGTTTCCTTCCAAGTGTCATCGTTATTTTTAGGGGAGCAAATAGATTGCATATAGCAATAGATCCAAATTCAATCTGGAGTGAATGAGACCTAGTGAAGTAGAATTAAATTCAGATCTAAATTTTATATAATAGTAATAGGTGGCGTGAAGGGAGTTGCATTCGGTTTTGCACACTGAGAGATGAAAATGGTTCGAGTTTGGGGAGGATATCTGACTGAATCCAAGTCCTTTATTCAGATTTTGTAAGAAAACTGGATCCAAATGCTAATTGGACTTGAATTTTGTTGTTGGATTTTCACATGATCAAATAGGGTATATATACGGGCTTTCGGCATAAACTCTAGGAATCAAACTCCAAATCTGATTATTATATATCTGATAATATCTTACTTGAGTCTGATCTGAATCAGACACATTTACATCATTGCCATGGTTGTCAAGTAGGGGTGGCAAAATCTGACACGACCCGCCAACCCGCTTCTTAGGCGGGTTCGGGTTTGGCTTGAATGGGTTCATGTCGTAAACGGGTTGACCCGTCTAACCCGTTTATTAAACAGGCCGGGTTCGTGTTAGGGGTATGCCAACCCGCCTGACCCGTTTAATAAACGGGTTAGGCGGGCGGGTCAACCCGTTTACTCGAACCTGACCCTCCAACCCGCCCGCCAACCCGTTTAACCGAACCCGACCCGTTTATTAAACAGGTTAACCATGTTGTGTTGGGTTACCCGTTTAATAAATGGGTCGGGTTCGTGTTGAGGTATGCTGACCCGCCAACCCGCCGACCCAACACGCCAACCCTACCCATTGCCACCCCTACATTGTCAAGGAGGGAATCAAATCGAGAAGCAGCACAGGATTCCAAATGAAAAAATAATCATTTTCAAATTTTTAGAAGATTTGAGAAGCAGAGTAAAAAGTGGCATGGGGACTCATTTAAAAAGTGTAAAATTCTATCAGTACAGGAACTGTGGTTTCTGAAAGAATCGATATTCTCAAGGGAATCACCATTCCTGAATGTAAAATTTTTGAAGGAATTTGGATTCGCAATCATGAAAGTGGAGATTCCCACATACTGTAATTGAGATTTTCCATCTCATGAGAATTGGGTTTCTTGAAGGAATAGTGATTTCCAGTCATGCGAATCAGGATTACTATGCCGTGGTAATTATGAATTCCCATAATTGGGAATCACAATTCCAATCTCTACTTTCTAGAAATCACATCTCTCATGTAGCAATGCGTTTCCGGTGACTATGGTCTTAACATAATCGAAGTTACAACAGCGATAGGCAGACCCCTACCAGGGTCCAGTTATGCAACTATACCATTGGGTTTCGTGCATTAGATTGTCTTACCCTTTTTTTCGCAGCTATCAATTTTTTTCACAGCTATCAATTTTTCTATATAAAAAGAAAGAGTGTGAAAGGGGATGGTCTTACCCTTTTTTTCGTTGGGTCATGTTAGGACTTTTTGGTACTTTCAATTTTTTTTTGCTTGATCTGAACCATTAGATGTGTTTACTCAACAGAGAGCATGTATTTAATTATGATTTTTTTTATGCTAAGTATCTATTTTAAAGAGATAAACTATCAATGGCTGATATTATATTTGATGATAAAATATTTATATTTTTACATCAAATAAATTTAAAAGAAAGCTCATTTCTTAGTAAATAAGCAATGATCAAACATATCTAACGCTAGAGATTTTAGCAAAAAAAATAGTTGAAAGTATGATTTTTAGAGGGTCCTAACAGGACCTAAAGAAAAAAGGGGGTAGGACCATATCACTATATACATATATGTCTGCACAGCTATCAGCTATAATGGAACAAGCATAACCATCCATCACGGGGCGTTAAGGATGGCCAGCACCCAAAAAACTTGTAAAGCGCTGTTTTTGAGAGTTTTAAGCTTTAGTTAAAGTGCCACCAAAGGTCTCAGTTCTGCTGAGATCTTTAGCGACGCTTTAAAGTGTCGTTATTTGGGTCCAGAAGTGTCCAGCCAACTAGACTAGTTTGCCAACTATGCTACAAAGTTTTTTTTTATATATAAGCCAAAACCTCACGTGCACGTGGTTGGCTATATCTAAATGATCATAAATGAGTTTGAAACTATGATTTTTCATTTAATAAAGAAAAGGAAAAAGAAAAAACAGGATTATGGGGCAGAGGAAAAGAGAATTCTTTTTTGGTACGATGAGGAACCCTCACCAAAGTGAAGAAAAAAAGTTAAAAGCACCAAGAGTATCACAACCACCAGTTTAAGAAAATCTTTCAGTCACCATGGAAGAAATCTGTTACAAACAAGTGAAGACAGAAGATTAATGTGGTTCGGTTGTTTACCTACATCCAGGGAACGGGCACTTTTTTATTATCTATTTCTCATGACCAGCAGAAGGTTTAAATATACAGTGAGAGGAAACGAAATATCATAGGAAACGGTTAGTGAAGATATGGGAAAGATTTGGATTGCCTAATGAATAGGGAAGTATCCAGAAATGGTGGGATACGTTGCCTATTTTGAAGGCTCTTAAGGATAAGGCCACCAGGTGCTCAACGGTGATGGTTCTTATCCTTATCCTCCAACAATCTCCCCCTCAAGTTGGTGTCTATATGTCAATTTGCCCCAACTTGTTAGTAATCCATGGATGTTGATATCTGGCAAGTGTCTTTGTTAGGATATTGGCTAGTTGTTCATTTGACCTCACATGTGAGGTCGATATCACTTTGTTTTTGTACCTTCTCACGAATGAAATGACAATCCACTTCTATATGCATTGTTTTCTCATAAAACACTAGATTGGCTCCGATGTAGATAGCAGCTTGATTGTCACATTTGAGATCCACTGGATCCTCACTTTTGAACCCCATGTTTGATAGGAGAGCTCTTACCCATATCAACTCGTAAGTACATATGGCCATGGCTCTGTATTCTGCCTCGGCGCTTGATCTGGCCAGTACGTTTTGTTTTTTACTTTTCCAACTTATCAAATGTTCTCCTACAAATACGCAGTAACCTGATGTAAATTTTCTGTCATTTGGATCATCGGTCCAATCTGCGTCGACTTCCTGGATGCCCCTTTAGATATTATAGGATTCTTTGAGCGGCTTCGAGGTGAGACATTCTAGGACAGTGCATGAACTGACTTGTTTGGCTAACAACGTATGTTATGTCTGGCGTGGTGACAATCAGATATATCAAGTGACCTACTAGTCTCTGAAATCCGTGTATGTCTTGAATGAGTTTCCCTTCTTCATTCTTTAGCTTTTTGTTGATTTTCAACCGTTTTGCTCCAAGTGTACCGATGTCCTTTAGTAGATCGTACTTCCTTTGACAGATAAATATACCTTTGTCTGAGTGAGCCACCTCCAACCCCAGGAAGTATCTGAGTTTTTCAAGGTTTTTTATTTCAAATCTTTTGTGCAGGAACCTCTTTACTTCAGTTATTCTTTCATTGTCATTACCTATAACAATTATATCGTCAACATATACAAGAATGATAACAAATTCAATGCGTTTAATGGAGGTAAACATGGTGTAGTCAGTGAGACTCTGTTTGAACCCAATGTCAGCTAGAGCGTCGTTGAGTTTGGAGAACCAGACTCGGGGGAATTGTTTAAGCTCGTATATGGATTTTCTGAGTCTGCAAGTCGATCCTTCATTCTCATTGATTCTTGGTGGAAGATTCATATACACTTATTTTTCAATCTCTTCGTGTAGAAAAATATTTTTTACATCTAGTTGGTATACCTCCCATCGTTTGTTGGCGGCTACTGATAGGAGAATACGAATGGAGCTCATTTTTGCTACGAGCGTAAAGGTTTTGGAGTAGTCAATTCGTTTCACTTGGGTGTACCCTTTGGCTACAAGGCGAGCTTTGAATCTTTCTATGGTTTCGTCGTTGTGGTACTTTATTTTGTATGTCCATTTGCAACCTGCAGGCTTCTTTCCTTGAGACAGTTTCACAATGTCCCATGCGTAGTTCTTCTCGAGGGCTTTTAGTTCTTCTTGCATGACTTCTATCCACCTAGGGCCGAGTTTGGCTTCTTGATAGGATGAGGGTTCGGTTTGAGAATATACTTTGGACATGCATGATAGGTAGGCTTTAGATAGTTTGTTTAAATTGACTTGGTTTTCTATGTTGTACGGGGTTGAGGATGAGACCAGGTTTGTGTAAAAGTCACTTAGTCTTACTGGGGGTCTGACAGTACGGTTTGACCTTCTAATAAGAATTTTTAGTTCAATCTCGACATCATTAGATTGGGCATCGGTCATAGGAGGTGACTCGGTGGAGTTGTAGATGGTGGACTCGATTTGGGTTGTTATATTTTGATTGGTTTGAGTGGTAGACAGGCTGTCGATTATGGATAAGGCTAGCAAGATGGGTTCAGGGGTATTGTGGGTCTCCCTCTTACTTGAACCAAAGTTGCCAAGTGCCTCAATGGGTTCAGAGAAGTAGGGCTCTGTTTCAAAGAACTTTACATCTCGAAAAATGAAAAAGTTTGACTGATGCAGTCAAAACATTTGTAGCCTTTTTTCATGGAGGAGTAGCCAAGAAAGACACATTTTGCTGCTCTTGTGTCCAGTTTGCTTCTTTTCTGTAGGTGCACAGAACATTTGCAGCCAAAGACTTTGAGAAAGTTTAAGGAGACGGGTCTCTTTAGGAGGAATTTCATAGGTGTTTGTTTTGGGTTGCCACTATTAGGGATTCGGTTTATGATATAGCATGCCGTGGCGACGGCTTCTACCTAGTATTTCTTTAGAACATTCATGTTAAACATGATGGCTCTGGTTATGTTGAGTAGATGCTTGTTTTTGCGCTTGACCATTTCGTTTTGTTGAGGAGTGCCAACGCAAGTGAGTTGAGGCATAATACTGTTTTGACTCATGAATTTTCTGAGGGCTTCATTTACATATTCACTACCATTATTTAAGCGCAAACACTTTATTTTGGAATTGTACTGGCTCAAAATCATATTGTAAAATTCTTGAAAAACCTTTTCTACCTCACCTTTTTGTTTAAGAAAGTACACCTACATGCTTTTGGATTTGTCGTCTATGAAGGTTATGTAATATTTATAACCGGAATGGGCAATAACAGGGCCCGAACCCCACACGTCTGTGTGGACAAGTTGAAAGAGTTCATTGCTTTTTCCCTCCGAGTGTTTAAAAGGTAATCTTGAAAAATTTTCAAGCTCACACACATCACAAGCATAAGTTTCTAATTGTAAACCTTGAAATAATGATGAAAGCACATTATTAGATGGGTGCTCGAGCCTAGAGTGCCATAGTTTGTGAGGTGATTCCTGTTTAGCCGCAAGATAGACATTGGATGGCTGTAACGAGGTCTCCAATATGTATAGTTTGTTTCACATATGCCCTCTATCAATCTCCTTTCTCGTTTCTATGTCTTGAAAGATCACGTCCTTAGGAGAAAATGTAGCCAAGCAATTGTAAGTAATTGTTAACTTACTAATAAACTTGCTGGAAATTTAGGAATGTAAAGCACTTGAGAGGGCATTTTCTCTATAAAGAAGTGTTACCTACTCTTTGAACTGGAACTAGAGACCCATCGACAATGTGGATAGGCTTCTTTACTGTCCGTTTAATATTATTAATTTGGTTGCGTCTATCGGTCATATGGCCAGTAGCGCCAGTATCGACTATCCATTCGGTATTAAAGGTTTGAGATGAGTAAGCACAATTAGTACCTGTTTTGTAGTGCTCGAGTTGCTAAGAGGAAGTTCTGAGGCTGTGTTGCAATGACTCATTTGTTGGAACCATTTTGCTAGGTCCTCGAAGAACACAATGTTGGCATTTTCCATCTTAGGACGTTGATCCTAGTACTTTTCCTTCCCTGGACGGCCCGTCAATTGCCAACATTTTTCTTGAATGTGTCCCAGTTTTTTGCAATAAGTGCACCTTGGTTTATTTCTGTTTTTAAATTTTTTTGAGTTGCTTTCTCCATGATTGGTGGCAATGGATGTCTTCTTTTCTTCAATGCTGGATTCAACTTTGAAGGCTAGTTGTTCTTGCGATTGATCGGGTTGTTTTTCAGTTTTCATCGCTCTTTGTCTTGTTTTCTCTCTTTGAATAGTGGTGCAGACGTTATTGAAAGAGGGCAGAAGGTTGAACATAAGGATTTGACTCCTCAATGAGTCATAATCTTATCCTAATCCGGCGAGGAGTCTAAATATTTTTATCCTCCTCAATTCTTTGCTTGATGATCTCCACATCTGCTGTTGGTGGTCGGTATTGGAGTAATTCATCGTAGGTGACTTTGAATGCCCCAAGGTAGACATGAAACAGCCTTTCTTCACGGCTCAAATGAAATAGATTTTGTCGGAGTTGATAAATGTGCGCCAGATTATTTTGAGCCTCATATACTTTCTCAAGATTCTACCATATTTCTTGTGTTGTTTCTAAAAAAAGAACGCTTTCAGCGATACTCGGTTCCATTGAATTAAGTAACCAAGACATTACCAGATGATTTGTTGATTCTCATTCTTCGTAGGTAGCGTCTTTATGGTCAGGCTTTTTTGTTTTGCTGGTAACATACCCAGCTTTGATTTTCTGCTCAAGAAAAGGCTTGCGGCTTTCGACCAAGTGAGATAATTGGATCCGTTCAGCGGAGTGGTTGTTATCTTCAAAGTAGGATTTTGTTCCTGAACCACCATTTTGGCAGCTGATGGATATGCAGTGGGCTGAGTTGTAGTTTCTGAAATATTGTTGTCTCCCATAGTTGTATGTTGGAGAAGAATGCATGAACACTTCAGCAGGGACAGGGGTACAGGTAACGATAACCTGACTCTGATACCCTGTTACAAGTTTTAAGAGAGTATGAAATCATACACAGTGAAGACAGAAGATTAACGTGGTGGTTCGACTGTTTGCCTACATCCACGAAAAGGAGTTGCACACTTTTTTATTATATATTTCTCATGACCAGCAGAAGGTTTAAATATACAGGGAGAGGAAATGAAATATCATAGAAAACGGTTAGTGAAGATATGGGAAAGATTGGGAATCCAGAAATGGTGGGATAAGGTGATGGTTCTTATCCTTATCCTCCAACAAAATCTTGTGAGTTGTGACAGCCACTCACTTAAACAAACTAATGGCCCTGTAGGGATGTCAACTGTTTGGATTTTGGTAGGACATTGCCAATACCATATCCGACTAATTGAAATTGGCTAATCGAAGTTGAATTTGGATTTGAATGGACATAACATAATACCGAATCCAATAAATACATTTAGTTGGGTTCAAATACCCATCTGGATTGGATATCCTTCAGATTTTGGTAGGACATTGCCGATACCATATCTGACTAATTGAAATTGGCTAATCCAAGTTGAATTTGGATTCGAATGGGCAGAACATAATACTGAATCCAATACATACATTTAGTTGGGTTCAAATATCCATCGAGATTGGATATCCTTCAGATTTGGTTAAGAAATTTTAAACAGAATTCGAATCCAATTATTATTTAGCTTCAGTTTTGTTTTCAAAGCGACACATGTTAGAAGGGGTGGTTTTGACACACATGAATTCTTCAAGGAAAGTAAGGGGAGTATTATAAAAGAGGCAATTCATATGCACAAAAAGACTCAAAAAACCATCTGGAGAGTATCAAATCTGATTTTGATCCAGATTCAAATTTCAATTCTAGCATTATTACATATATTATGGATCTGGATTCAACCTATCATATGTATCTGATTTGGATCGGGATTCAGATTGGATCTGTTGTGTACCCTTTAGAATCAGATTCAGATCTAACAAGATACAACCTGTATCCCAACTAAGGGTGTCAACAGCTTGGGTTTTTCCTAACCCGACCCGAACCAAACCCTATAGGGTCCGGGTATGGTGATAAATAATAAGACCCGATTAAGACCCATGTTTGGACCCGAAGGTCCGATTAATACATGAACCCGTGTATAGTTTGTGAAATTTTATACCAGACCCCAAACCCGACCCAAGTTCCATCATCCATAAATCAGCAAAAAGGATGGATAATCCTTCAAAACAAGTCGTAAAGAAATGGATGGGATCTAGTCTAAAGGCTTCTCAAGCGATGGGTGTCCTAGCTACGAAGCAGATGGAATTGAAAATCTTTTCTTTACTAAAGAACTTAAAGTCTTTCTTAGAACAAAAATACAGCCAAGATTGTTAAATTGCATATAATTATTTCCAGAAGAAGGGAGAGGAAGATTTAGATTTTTACAATTCTATTCAAGTTGATGATGAAGGACGATTTAACAATTGTTTTTGGGTTGATTCTAGTGCATATGTGCTTCTGGCCTAAATTGATTTTCAAAACAATTTAGAGAATCAATTGAGGTGAATCTGCCAATTTTTTACCAGCAAATAACAAGTGTCAGTAAAAATATTAAAAATATTTGAATCCCTCTTTTTTTAATATTAAAGAAAATAATTTGAATCAGCTCATTTCTAATTGATTTTTGTAGGGGTGACAAAACCTGACACCACCCGCCAACCCGCCTCTTAGGCGGGTTCGGGTTTAGAAAAAACAAACCCATTTAATAAACGGGTCGACCCGCCTAACCCGTTTATTAAATGGGTCGGGTTCGTGTTAGGGGTATGCCAACCCGGCTGACCCATTTAATAAACGGGTTAGGCGGGTGGGTCAACCCACCAACCCGCCCCGTTAACCCGCCAACCCGTCGACCCGACCCGCAAACCTGAGAACCCGTTTACCCAACCCAACCCATTTATTAAATGGGTTGGCGGGTCGTGTCGGGTTACCTGTTTATTAAACGGTCCGGGTTCGTGTTTGCCACAGCTGACCCATTTAATAAACGGGTCGGGTTCGGGTTGAGGTATGCTGACCTGCCAACCCGACACGATTGCCACCCCTAGATTTTTGGCCGATAAGATATGAATAGGCTTGAATCGATCGATTTGCAACAATACTGACAACACTGAGCACTAGTGTTGTACATGATTAAGAGAAAGAGAGAGAGGTGGGAACAGGTGATACGATAAAATACAAATCTTTTGTGTTTTGAAATCTCCATCAGCCATCACTGCGTTTTTAGTGTAATGATGGCTTCAGTGCTTTATGGTGGGTTTACTGTCTACACAATGAAATTGAAAGCCAAGGACGATGGTGATTTCAAAACATAAAAAATTTAGGTTTTCACGTATTGAACACATCATCAGGATGATGGGCATGAAAATAGGGATGGCTGTGGACCGGGGTGGGGGCAGTGGCAAGGCCCCATCTCAAAATCTTGCCCTCCATCTTTGCACAGGTTTTGATTTTAACCTCCATTCTCATTTTGTCCTTCATTCCCTGTTCAAATGGGGGGCAACCGTCATCCTTAAAGAAGAAGATGAAGGTTTACTAATGAGGATCAAGGATGGGGTAAGGCGGGACGGTAAAAGCGTAAGTTCATCCTCACATGGATTTCGATTTTAACTTCCATCCCCGCCTTCATCCCCATTTCATATCTTCTATCCATGGTCCAAACAGGGTGAGGCGGGGCAGGACCCAGTCTACTACCATTGTAATAACCTGAAAACTTAACCAAATTTTTGAGAAATTTTTTTTTTAATTATATACAGCAAAACTACTCAATGCACTCCAGGTTAAACATTTCGAGTACCTCAGAGGACATTCAAACCAATAATATCATTCCAAGTACCAATAAAGTTTAACAATAGACAAAATGTTAAGTTCATTACAAAAACAAAAATGAAAATAACTAAGTTATTTTGTCCCGAGAACATCAAAAATTCATGCATCATAGTCCCTATATCATCCTGTAATAGCTATGCATCATTTATTCTTTACCTTAAATGAGGAAATACTAGGATCAGACTACAACCAACCTGAACAGTAGGATTACTATGTTTATACATATGTACAATGTAACAAGGATCTGCAATGCTATGGGTTTTTCAATGAATTGTAAAGTTATAGCATATTAAGAAATAACTAAAGAAATATTACATGAAATAATTAATATCATAACTCATTTCTGACATGTGAATAAACAAAATTCATTATAAACATTTCTAGGTATGGTATATCATAAGTTCTACATGAACAAAAAACATAAAATAGTTAATTTAAGTTTCTCTTTAATAATTCTGCGGGTACTCGCAGACCAAGGCAATCATAACAGAAGAGCACACTTGAGGATTTGTTATACTGGGTGTTTTGTTAACCTGAGTGTCTAACTGAAACTGAAATTCAAATAAAGCGGTTTAATAACCAAGAGAAACTCCTAAAGGCTAAACAAACATGATGCATTCTTAATTTCTGCAGAAGAACTTGGATTTATCACCTAAGATAATTTCGTAGTCTAGGTTTTCTAACTCCAAGAACTGAGGATCAACGAACCATTGTCGCTCGAAGTTAAATAACACATGTCCCCGAAGTGTTGTACCACATACCCTCTCCAAGGTAAGCCTGAGTCTGAGTGAGTTGCTTCTTATTAATTTTGTTACCTGACCTTTTAGGGGTTCAACATGATCTGAACCAAATAGCCCAATATTACAGGTACTCATATATATATAGCGAATCATGCAACCGTAGTAGCATAATTCTAGAGATTCCCACGTTAGGTAGGTAGGTTGCCAATTATCAATATATTTATACAATCCCACTCAGTGTGATCTGATACCTTCAAATTGGGCAAGCACAAGTGCCTCGGTACCTTTAAACCAGTCATGCAAAAATTTAGAGTTATGAGTTTGTGTGTATTAGATTTATAAAGCTTTATGTGCATGTGCATTACCTTAAAATCTTTTGGTTTGCAAAACCCTGGTTCGGCAACCCATGTGCCTTCAATAATTCATTACTACACATTACATCTAATTATACATAAGAACATAACCCATGCTTACATGGTACCATGATGGTTCACCTGAACCGCAGGCTTGAATATGAGCTCATTTTACGAAAATAGCATGTAGCTTAAACTCATCAATCACCAAGTACCAATACCATTGTACATCTTAGTAAAAGTAATATTTGCAAGTGACATAACTCCACTGTAACTAAGTCATCAATATTGTATTAAAATTTTTGTATGAACAGTATACAAAAAAATCTATTCATTGAAAGATTATGCACTTAAACTTTAAACAGATTCAAATTGGTGACACCACAGATGACAAAAAAAAACATAATCTTAATGCAACACCAAGTACAAGTAATGGCATGAATAATACAAAGGGCTATCAACTGTCATGAGATTATGACAAATTACACACAAGGAATAGCAAGAATATTTCTGCAGATGCATTTAATTTTCACAAGCAAGGCCACAATTCATAGCATGACAGCTAACGAAGAATTGCTAGTTCCAGCATTCATGATAATCAGAAAATCCTAATGATTTTTATGTTCATTGCCAACTTTCTCTTCAAATTGTGTAAAGGTATTATCGCATCAACTAATACAAGTGCTCAATAAAATCATCCATTTGTCTACAAGAAAATGGTTGAACAACAGTACCAAGAAAGGACATTGTCCTGTTGGTTCTCCATTTTAAGAGAATACAATTTGTTGTCCTTAATTCAATCAAAACATAGGTACATGAAACAAATTCACTGTGTACCTGCATTCAATATAAGCATAAGTACAAAACGACTATAAAATTTTATTTTTTATTGTGTACATGAATCTAGCACAGTTGCATGCTCGAATAAGTTTGTTGTGTATCTGAGTTCAGTACACATATAGTTAGTTAAAACAAGCTTCTGCGTGCCCAAATCAAGCACACTCATAGTCAGAAAAAAATCAGTTTCTGTGTGACTGAATTCATCACACTTATAATCAATTAAAATCAGTTTCAAAGATTCTATATTAGCAAAAAATTGCAGAGGACATACTCTATACATTTGCAGATTTTAAAATTTTGTATGAGCAAGAAATTTGCAAATGATATAACTCTAAACATTTAAGCAGTTTCTAAGATTATTATGAGCAGAAAATTGCAGAGGACATACTCTATACACTTAAGAAGTTTTTAAAATTCTGTATGAGCAGGATATTTACAGAGGACATCAGTTTCTAAGATGATTCTATATGAGCAAAAAATTGCAAAGGATATACTCTATACCCTTAATCAGTTTTTTTTTTTTTTTTAATTTTGTATGAGCAGGAAATTTACAGAGGACATAACTTTAAACATTTAAACAGTTTCTAAGATTCTATATGAACAAAAAATTTGCAGAGGATGTAACTCTATACACTTAAGCAAATTTTTTAAATTTTTGTATGAGCAGAAAATTGCAGAGGACATAATTCTATAGTTACTAAGCATTCACGTATTGTCAAAATCTATCTGTGTGTTGTTTCACATACGAGAACAAAGATGTGCATTTAGAGATTGTTTAGGCTTCCTAATTCCATAAGTCAATCTGTGAAGACCCGTAAAGAGCAGCATCACTAGGGAAGATAGACAACAAAACCCATCATTGGTGTCAACCACAGCAACATATTTGCATCAACCTCACGAGAGAGCAAAATAAGGTGATAAGCCTTATCACCGGAAACGACATTAGGCTATTGAACTTCTTGCTCTCCCTTTTTCTCTAGAGCAACACATAAGGTGATAAGCCTTATCACCAGTGGTGATAAGGCATCAGAGTCATCTCTGCAGTCTATTATCACAATTGGTGAGGCCCACTACTTAATGACATTGTCATCTTTGGCATGCTGATCGCTATGATTAAGACTGGTAAAACGACAGCCGAACAAGCTAAGCTTGGGCTGTTGGCGCTATTTGTGATTTTGTCACAGATCAAGCTGAGCTGGTTTGTTTTTTAAAGAAATATTGTTTTTTAAATTTAATAATATATAATATATATAACATATATGATATATATAATATATATAACATATATGATGTACAAAGCAGTGTTGTCAGTATGAGCCTGAATTGTCGGATAGTATCTTATCGGCAGAAAATCGATACAAAAATGGCCCGATTCAGATTTTGGTCAAATAAATAAGAAAATTGCTTAAAATAGTTTTTTAATATTTTTGTAACACATGTCCCAGCTTGAACCAACAGCACTCCCACTTTGGACAGCCTTGGACTATGTGGTTAGATTCAGTGATCGGGGCCAAACACATACAATGTGTTTGGCCCCAATCACCGGTATGCCTGCACCCCTCCTTTTAAGGGCCATAGTTGTCAGAAATGAGTTGGGTACTGGTACGGGTACGGGTATGTGAGTGCTTAAAAAGTTAGGATATGTTTTTTTATATGTATATAATACGATTCCAAAAATAGTGATATGAGTGTCTAATGAACGTTAATATGATTTTTAAAAGCATTGGTGTGAGTTTCCATAAAATTGATACAAAGTGTATATTTTTATAAAGAGACCTATAAATCAAAACAGTTAAATATAATGTAAATCAATTAATTATTGTATAATAAAATTTTATAAATTGTAATATTAAAGATTTTAACAAAAATAATGAGTTTATAAAATAAAAATATTATTTGTATTAAAAAAAATGAACTCGATACTCACTTATATTATTATAAAAACATGTTTCCATGAAAGTTGGTGCTTATTTCTCGAAGTAATTGAGACAAGTTTCTTAAACTTTTGATGTTAGATTAAAATCCACTGAAAACCAAATAGGACCGATTACATGCTCTTGTTAAATCATTGAAACAAAACGAAAACCAAACTTGAACCAGAAGCGTACCTGAATCCATTGGCGCTCTGATAGATCGATGAGGGTATGATCTTTTAGAACCTGTATATTTGGCCATTTTCCTTTCTCTAAACTTAACGAGAGGGATTGGATCTCTTTCTGACTTATGGGGGAGCATGGAGAGAGAGCTATTATATAAGGTTTTGTGACTATAACCTAATGTATTTAGGAGTCTGTTTCCAATTCATCCCATTACAGAATTATAGACAGGGCATGTCTCTTCATATAGTATACCATATATGAGATACCACAGAGCCTATCTGAATCAGATCACATGAATCAGGTCTAAACCTAAGACAGTTTTACAATATGTGGTTTAACGTATACAGACCCACACAATTTTCTAACAATCTCCCACTTGAACCACATACGTAACCTTATAATCACACATTGTAACCTTATGAGCTCAAAAGTATTGTCTTATCAATTGATATCTCTACCAATCTGGTCCATTGATCATGTCAACATAGAACCAAAGCGGTCTTCATTACAAATAACGTAATTAGACTCATGAATGATCACATATATTGACACAACCAAATGACATGGATCAAGTATGAATGTGAAGCATAAAAATTACATGCAATGTGATCAAACATGCCTATTTTCAACTGGTCCTTCCTAAAAACTTTAGTGAGATCACAATATAATGAATATATAATGAAATTGAAACTTTAACTTTATACCAAAGTGGTAAGAGTAACTTTATTATATTATAGAACGTCTAAATATAAACTCCCACTAAACCAGCATATCATAAAATGATAAAACACCCATGCAAGCAGTATGCTCGTGAAAGACCTTGGGTGGCAAACCTTTGGTAAGTGAATCTATAATCATGGAGTTTGTGCCAATATGTTCTATCGATATCTGACCATTCTGCACTCTTTTTTTAACAAGGCACTTAATGTCAATATGCTTTGACTTCGACGAGCTCCTGTTGTTATTGAAATACAGTACTATTGAATTATTGTCACAAAATAACTTTAGCAGTCTTTCAACATTATCCAAAATCCGCAGTCCTATGACAAAATTACGTAGCTATATGCCATGATTGGATGCCTCATAACAAGCCATAAATTCTGCTGACATGGTAAAATAAGCAATGAGTGTAAGACCCATGATTTTTTTTGAGAAAATTTAATACAGGATAAAATTTTAGAAATGCTTATATATATACGAAACCCTAGAATAAATACCTATCATAACGATATTATATCGAGTCCCTAAGTTTTTAGTTAAAATACATAAAGTCATTTGAATTGCATCATCAAAATTTTTTAAATGATTAGACCCATTTCATTTTACATATTTTGGCAAAGAATGAGATTTTTAAGAAAATGTTGGAGTGTTGGGAGTTTAGAAAAATTATTTCCAAAAAAAAAATCCTAAGTGTGATTTAAAAAAAAAATGGTTTTAAGAATTTCTTTTGAAAATAAGTACCCTAATTCAAAATTCTATCAAGGAGGGTTGTATTTTGGAAATTTAAAATGTTGGCATAGGGCCAACATCACTTAAGAGGGAGCATGGGCGCACTCTAGAGTGCAGCTCACGTTTGAAGTTTGAAAAGACTTTACAAAAAAGAAAAATGATTAAAACTTAGAAAATCACCCAAGGGAGGGGCGGTGGCATTTTTTAAAGAACTTTCAAAAGTTTTTGAAAATAAGAAGCCTAGTGGGGCGTGTGGGAGGCTTGAATGAGGTGTTTCAAGTTTGCCCTTGTCTAGAAGGGTGTGAAACACACCCTAGTCATCCATTTGCAAGATTAAAACCCAGTCCTTGGATCAAAACCCTACCTTTTTAAATATCCTCTTGAGAGGAAGAGAGAGAAAGAAAGTGGTGATTCTCTCTCTCTTTCTCCCTCTCTCCCAACCATGAGACCCTCCTCCATTGGTGCCAACCCTACCTCCCTCAACTTTCTCTTCCCCTACCTTTCTAACGTATAGGGTTGGGTACCATCCAGGACTCTCCTCTACACGTCTAAGCATAAAGGAAACTTGTTTCTTTGTAGTTCCAGAAGAATCAAAGGTGAGATTTCTTGTTGTTCTATGGCTGCCATTTTAAGTAAAATACGAGTTCCTAGCATGAAGCAAGCTTCCCCAATGCATTTGTGCATACAGGAGCTAGGTGAATTTAGAAACCCTAATGGGTTTTATGCTTTTGGTACTTTGTTTACGTTGCTCATACATGCACAATGTATGGTTTTATGCAAAGCATTTTATGTTTTCAGTTTTCTTTCCTTTTCCTCTTGTTCAAGCTGCATGCTCACACACAAGCACTATGCCCTTGTGATATGTACGCAATGTCGTTTTGTTTTGTAGTTTGTTCTTTTTTTTAGCGTGGTGTTTTGAGCATCATGTTCCCTTGCGCGGAGGTCCAGAAAATGTTGGGGCTGCTGAGTATGGTGTGGCCTCTTCCTTGCTTCGTTGAGAGCAAGGGATGTTGGTTCCCAACACCCCCAGCCCGCTGCAATTTCTTTTTCTGGCCAACCTCTTCTCTTTTCTTTTTACCATGCCGCACCATACCGAGTTTCTTTTTTTTTCGCAGCCGAACCACAGTCTGTTGCAGTCAGGGTGATGTGGTTGCAAGCTGTTGCTGGTCTCAGACCAAGTCTGAGCTGCAGGTCGTGCCAGACAAGGCACTTTTCCCCTTTCCCCTTTTGTGTGGCTACTGCTTGGTCGAGTTCCCATCTGTCGCACACAGCCGTGCGTAGACTGATCTGGTGAGCCCAGACCAGTTGGTCAGCGAGTTGACTAGGCTAGGTGTATGCCCTACTGTAGCAGCAGCCTGGCACTGTCTGGCCTAGCCGTTGAGCTTGCAAGCCATAGTGGCCCAGACCGTCGCATTTTGTAGTATGTGTGGCTCTCCTTCAGCACCTTGGCTGGCGGGTCTGGGCCTGCATGTCAGGCCAGACCAGGCTGTGTGTCGGCTTATCCGGAGTTGTAGTGTCGGCTTATCAGCCCTTACCTGCAGGGGTAGCAGCCTGTGTTCTTGTTCAGCAGGTCTCCAAACCCCACCTATGCAAAACTGGCATATGCCGAAGTACTCCTTAGCCTCGCGAATCAGACCCTTAGGCAGCCACTTTCGTTGTTGCAATTCCTGCATTAGTGGGCCCCATGGCAACCTTGCGTGCACTGCATTTTTCCTGCAAACACCCTGCTGACAGCTGCATGTTAGTCATCGTAGCTCTTGGCTATTTTGATTTTTTGGGCAACACTATGCCTGCTGCAGTTTTTCTTCAGAGATGCATAGTCTGGCAGCACTATGTTGTTGCCGATTTGTTATAAAAATAACTCAAGCGAGCAGCTCCTCGCATGTTGCAAGTTTTTTCGCAGTTTTGGCACCGCTTTGTAGCACAATGTTGGTTGCAATATCTCACTTAGTTGGACATATATTGCGGCACTCGGTTTGCCGCAAGGGAGTGCATGTTTATTACCTTTTGGGCAGCATTTTGGTTGTTGCTATAGTTGTAGCAAAACACATTCTGGGCAGCATAAGCTGCTGCAAATTTACAATGAAACTGCACATCTTTCTTTTTCGCAGCATGCTTGACTATGATATATCACGTACATTGCTCGATACGGTTGTAAAACTACCTATTATGAGCATGATATTCAAGTATTGTAAAAATTTTGCAGCATGTTTTATGAATTATACTATAACATGTGCACTTCTCGCACATCTTAACACAGATACAAATTGGCTATGCAAAGTATGTTGTGTCTTGCTTAAATGTCTTTTTCTGATATTCATGGAATACACAAATTCAAAAAAGAAGAAGAAGAAGAGGTTTTTTGAAAATGAACTAAAATTGAATTTAACAACTTAAAAAAGAGGGTTTTTGAATTCTTGAAAAGGTTGGCACACAACCAATGTTTTCCTAAGGCATGGGTGCACTCTAGGGTGCAGCCCATGCCAATTTAAAAGGATTAAAAAAAATGAAAAGTCAAAAAGCCCAAAAATCAGCCCATTTTTAAGGAGGAAAAAGAGGAGGGTTGTTGGCATTTATAGGGGGTTTCAAAAATCAAACAAAGGAGGAAAAAGGGGGGGGGGGGTGAGCATGGTGGACCCTCAATCTTTACCTTCTAAATTCCAACCATCTAATGACTTTATATGGTTTTGAGACAGGAGAAGAGAGGGAAAGCATTAGCTGTTTGGCTTCTCTCTCTCTCTCCGAATTCCCTAGTGTGTGATTGTGTGTGTGGAAGATGGTTTTGTGTTGGATTTTTTCATCAAGCCAAGAGAAATCCTTCTCTTCTCCTCTCCCTACCGAAGTCAATGTGAGATTTTCTATTCTTTACCATTTTTGTGGTAATTTTTGGTAAAGGTTTAAGCATGAAGCCAAATATTCCATTTGCATCCGATGTATACAAGGATTTTCGGTAGATTAGTGTATGCATGTAATGGATATTAGTAGTTCTTATCATTTCAAGCATTCAAGCATGTTTGGATTTGCAAATGCATGTGTTTTTCACATTTTCGCCCATTTTAGTGAAATATTGTATGCTTCTCATATTGTATGCCAAAAATGAGGAGTTTTCCTTCTTCCTTCCGTGGAATGCAAGAGGCTCCACGTGATTTTGATTCAAATGTGTGTATCGGTATTGTTGCATGTCATGGCTTGGATTTGCGAATCCATTTTCCTTTTATGGCTAAATACTTTTCATTTTCTTCTGGTTGGTATGTTGGCTTTCGCTTTTATGTGGGGTTTGGTCAGTTCGGTGGGTGTGCAGCACTCCCGGACTGGCTGCTTGTGTGAAGTCATGACCCAGGCCGTCCGAGTGGTGGACAGCCCAAGCCACCTTCTTTTCTCTTCTCCTTTGTTTTCCTCTGTTATAGCCGAGCTACAGCAGCACCCCAATTTGAGGCCTGTTGTAGCGTTTTCCTTTAGCTGCCTGCTGGTTTGAACCTTCCTGGTTCTGACTAGCCAGAAGCTCTCTGGTCTGAGTAGGGGCTCGACCAGGAGCTCCCTGCTGCATGCGTATTGGGAGCAGGCAATTGGGTGCCGGCTGCACCTTGTTTGTTGGTCGTGGGCTCCCCATGTTAGCCCCGACCAGCAAGGCTTGAGCACCCGGTCTGAACCTTGCTGGTTCAGACCAGGGTCCTCCATGATCCTAGCTAAGTCTGGTTCTTCACGGACCAGACCGTGTAGTATTTTGGTCTGGCCCTTGTTGGCCTTATTGTCGGCCGTTGCCACAGTTGTTGTTCACAGCACTGCTGCATTGGCAGCATGGGGGTTGCGGCTTTTCGCATATCCTTTCGATGAAGTGTGGTGCAGGTCGTGTCTGGTCTCGTATGGGCCAGACCCCGTCGGCAGTCCTTCGAGCTCGGACACCCGGATTGGTGCAGTCCGGAGCCGTTCGTAGCTGGCTGCCCATGAGGCCTTGGCTTCGGTGAAGCCTACGTTGGTAGCAGGCCCTGCCCTGTTTGCTGACCCTATTCTTTACACATGTGTAGGTCTGCAACCCTTCCTTGTTGCAGCCAAAGCGTTGTTGTGCTTTGTAGTCCCGCAGATGTCACTTAGGATGGCTCAAGGCAGTGTGTTGTGAACTGCCTTGGCACCCTTGTCTCTCGCTTATTAGTGCTTGTGATTGGGTACCTGATTGTGGTGCCTTTGACGGTCTTCGTGGAAGTGCTAATGTAATTCCCATACAGATGTTGTAATTCTACTTGCACATTATGACACCTATGGATGATGTTTGCCGTGACACTACATGTGAATGGTATCGCTATACGTGGCGTTTGACAGAGGTTCTTGTCACTTGGTACTTGCACATATCTACACATGGTCACTTAAAATATTGTCTCCTTTCCAGTCCTAAGCCCATAATTAAATTTTATAATTTTTTATATTAAAAATAGCATCACCCTTAATAAGAACTCGAGTCAAACCCGTATTTGGTTGGAAGTTTTATAAACCATATTGAAATGTTGTCACAGGGACACATAAATGCTTGGACACATGGACAAGGGACACCAACATGTATGGATAATATTTTAAATTTAAAGTATTATTTGAACAAAAAATGCATTTTTAACATTAAAATATTTTGGGTTATAAATTCAAAAAAAGATTAAAATAAAAAATACTTTTTTTTATTAGTAAAAAATTAGAAAACTGTGTTTCATGTCCTATTTTAAAAAAAAATTGAACTTGCGAGTCAAATCAGCTTCATGCATCCCCATGTTCATGAGTCTTTATGGCATAGCTGAAATCCTATACTTTTCGGATCTTTTAGCTCTGAACCGAATAACTAATTCAAGCCTATTTTAATGTTCGAATCCAGATCCCATCAGTCTGGGAAAGCGGAGCCCCACCCCGCCTCGTCCCGCTTGAATCGGGGATGAAGGGCATGAAACGAGGATGGAGGCGGAGATGAAGGTTAAAATCCATCCCCATGCAGGATGGAGGTGGGGATGGACTTACTCTTTTTCCCGTCCTGTCCCGCCCTGCATCATCCCCAATCTTTCTAAGGGATATAATAGATCGAGAGAAAATGAAGCCCTGCCTTGCCACTGTTTGGTGTAGGGATGGAAGACATGAAGCAAGAATGGAGGCGGGGTGGAGGTTAAAATCTATTCTCTTGCAAGGAAGGTTGGGATTTTGAGACAGGGTTGCCCCGGTCCATTGTCAGCTGACTCATTTTGACAGGCTGCCGTGGGAGACAGCAGTGCTAGTTAAGAATCTGACTATCGCAATGACCGAAACACCCCTCACATCTCTCTGATTGCCAAATTTTCCCCACCTCAGTCACAGCCGCGTTCTACGCGTCGATTTTAGAAAGTCAAAATCAGAAAAAGCAATGAACTTCGTTTCAACCTTTTAACATTCCCGGCGCTCTTCTTCCGGGAGCGCGAGAGGTTCTCTTATGTCCTTGACCATAAAATTAAGAGCTTTTTAGTCATTTTGCTTTAAAGTCTCTCCGTTAATCTCAATTTCGGTTCGGCCTGTAATTCCCATTATCCGATGTCCCGAATCCCGATCCAGGTCATTATGTATAAATAGAATCCGTTAATTTTTTTTTTGATTAATACGGCAGCTATTCGTCTCCTCTCCCTCCCTCTCTCTGTAAATTTCTTCGTCGACCTCTCGAGGGGATGGCGTATCGGAGAAGACACTCCGGGAGATCGTCTTCTTCGACCTTCTCGGATGACACTCCTTCCTCGCCCTCTTGCGAAGACAGCTCGTCGTTGGCCGCCGCGGCGATCCGGGCGTCGTCCTTGCACCGCGACTCGTCTTTCTCATCGGCCTATGGAGAGCCTGTCCTCTCCTCGACTTACAAGGACTCGACGAATCAGAGGGCGTCTCCATCGCAGCAGGTGAGTTCTTCTCGTGTTTTTTTTGTTTCGATTGCGTTTTGCGGCGGTTTTCAATAGAATCGGCGGATATTTTGAGGGATCGCTGGGGGTTTTAGGGTTTTTTGATGGAATGCCGGCGGAATTTGATGAATATTGCGCCAATTTGGGGTTTAGGTCGGGGGTTTTCAGTGATCAGGTCAGGATTATGATTTTTTTTTTGTTTTTTCGGATTTAGATGGGAAATTATTTAATCTGAGATTGTGTTCCTAATGGGAATGTTGATGATATAAAACCAGATTGAACGTTTACAGGGATTTTTAGGGGTTTTTGATGGAATGCGGGCAGAATTTGATGAGTATTGCTTGAATTTGGGATTTAGGTCGGGTTTTTTAGTGATCGGATTTGGATTATGGTTTTTTTCTCTTTTCGGATTGATAGATGGAAAATTTAAGACTGCGATTGTGTTCCTAATGGGAATGTTCATGATTTAGAACCAGATTGAACGTTTTGAGGGCTTCTTATTCTCTTTTTCATCCGTTCGTTGATCTCTTATGAAGTATCTTTTCGGATTGTGGATTATGAGAGCAGGATTCTTCATTATTTTTTCTTTTCTTTCTGCGAAACGAATCAGATTATTTTTCTCGTAGATGTTTCATATAATGCACGCATTCTGTACCCTATTAGAAACGATCCTTTATCATTTTAGGGAAGCGGCGCGATCGTGTTGATTTTGTGATGCGTAGAAAGATGCTTTTGTTTCTTTTCCCTTTTTTCTTTCTTGTGCTGAGTATTTTTTGAGTTTTCTTGTGAACGATGATTTTTTGATGAAAAGATAGTGCATAAGACCATGTTGCATTCCATAAGTAGGTAAATGCACGTATGCTTCCATGATTGAAATGTGATCTTCAGGCAGATTTTGTTAAGCTGGATGGCAGTTTAGAATATTTAATTTGAATATAGCACAACATCTACTGTTAGCATTCATGCTAATGTTCGTCTCTGGTGGATATATTGAATGGTTGGGAAGATGCTATGAGATTTATATAATGAAACATTTTGGAGTTTGTTTTACTAGTTTGGATTGGTAAATAGAGATAATGAGTTTTATGAGTATTAGTGTTTGAGGTTTTGCTCAACAGAGGGGGATTCAGATGTAAGGACGAATAAAGATAGAGGAATAAGCTGGTTTATATTGAACTTCTAAACCCAGAAGTGCTGAGCCGTTCTACTGGAGCTGTACTTGATCTTTAACTGGTGCATTATAAATGTCTAGATTGTGGGTCTTGTTCAGTTATAGATGCATACCAACTTCTGCATGAATTTCACTTGGACTTGGCTGGATGTTGTGGTTATCTTTTGGATGTATGAATCAGCTTGTTATAGTATATGTGGAAACTGTCATTGTTTACATGTTGATGTACTAACATCCAACATTAAGAATGGAAATCAAGGTTGGAAGTTGGAACAACTAATGGTTGTAACTAGTTCATCCATTTAGTGGTTGAGAGAATGGAAATTCCTTTTAACAAGATAAGGCTTCTGTGGATGTTAATGGACTTGAAAGCTATGTCACATGGATATGGGGGTAGGGTCATTTTTATGAAATTTCCAATATGACTAACATATAAGCGAATATAGAATGGGAGTCCAAATGGGGTGTCAGTATGGAAGACTTGAAGGACAGCATATGCTGATTACTGCATCCTTAACTTTTTTGCTCTTAATGTGTGGTGGCCTTAAGACTGGTTTAGTATCAACTTTGAGTTAAGGTGATTGTGTATGTTATTCAGATGGGCAACAAGGCTGGCTGACTTGAACC
The DNA here is from genome assembly GCF_984573655.1 of Nuphar pumila. Classification (NCBI taxonomy): domain Eukaryota; kingdom Viridiplantae; phylum Streptophyta; class Magnoliopsida; order Nymphaeales; family Nymphaeaceae; genus Nuphar; species Nuphar pumila. The sequence goes on from NC_143251.1 coordinate 136,736,081, forward strand.
TTGTTGATGGCCTGTGGCATGTTTGTGGCATAACTGTTGCAATGCTTGTGGCATGTTTTACTTCTGACTCTAGTATTCGAAGTAATCTATCAGCTTATACAATTTTTTTTTCTTTTTTTTTCAATACAAATCAGCATTGGAATCACCTACTCAGCAAACCCATCCTGGTTTTTTTCTTTTTCAGAGTTGATTACTTTATCAGGCGCCTGCAATGCATTGCATGCTAATAGCATTGTGTTGCTTTTGAGCGCAGGCATCTACACCATGTGAATATATATCCATGAGAAATTTGAGTGATTCCAAATCTGGATTCTGGGGAGTTCTTGCTAGAAAAGCAAAAACCATCTTTGAGGAAGATAATGGTGCGCAAAAGACTGAAGCACTTGGCAGTGGCAGCCCCTGGATCTCTGAAGCCTCCACAGGTGCTCAGGTGTGAATTTTTAGCATAATGAAATTTGTCAACTTCTTGGTGCATAATCCGTTTCACATATTTTTGAGTTTGTTTCTTCTGTAGAGAGTTTTGAATCTTGTGATGCTTCTTTTGACAGATAGTTGCTTGATATTACAATTGTTTACTGTTGTGCTCTTAAAGGATGCATCTCATAATTGCAGTTTCATCAGTCATATCAATCTACTGAGGTTCCTCGGAAGATGGAGAACCCTAGAATTCAGAAAGGTCTAGATGCCATTGCTTCCTCCCTCAATTACATTGGTGGGACGATTGGTAAATCCTTGGAGGTAAGTCATGAGAATGTTGGTATAATTATTTGATGAGTAATTCATTGCTCGTTCTCAACAATTCCTTTCTTAAATATATTGAAATTGAAATCAATCAGTTTTAAATATTTTGATTTGATCATTACCAAAATGTGAAATTTATATTTGTCAGGAAAGATACTGGTTTCAAAAGAATACATGGGCTTTCTCCATAATAGAAAATGATTGTCTGACTATGAAGAAAGGTTGAAAAGGGACTGGTGCAATTTTGTGTTGTCATATGTAAAGCTTCAGTGTGCTTTTACCACATTACCTCAACTGTTTTTTTTTTCTGTTAATTTTCTGACTGTCCCTTGATTGTATTCACATGGCAGAGCCACAATATTTTGTCATGATCTTCACACATTTTTCAGAGTCAGCATACTACTGCTCTTTAAAAAATGCAGTACAGGAAGATTTATTGAGTTCAGAGTTTAGGAAATACCTTCTAAAGGGTTCCTTCAGAATTAGATTAAACTGTTGCTAGTGTCATTGATGTGTGAGGGAGAGAGAGAGAGGTTATGCATCATCCAAATAAACTAATTGGCTAACCAAAAAATCTACCTAGCAAAAAATGCCATTGTTGGGTAAAACAAAGATCTATACTAACCTTTCTGTCAATCAAATGCTCTCTAGATGGTTTTGTAGTTATGGTGGAGAACGACAAAGAAAAGTTTTAGAAACCAATAGTAAACTTCAACCCTCAGTAGACTCAACAAAAAAGTATACACCATGTGCTCTAGCTGCAAGGCAGAGATAAGCAATTTTATGGTAGTATATGAAGCAAACAATTTTTTGAATAATGGTCATGTGCACCATCACACAAGCATGTTGAAACTAGCCAACAACTTAAATCAATATTGTATGCAATGTTGTATATATCGTACTGTATCATACGATACATATTGTTACTATTTAAAATATTGATACAATATGCACTTGTATATGAGTGTGTATTGTAGCTGTATCATATGATACATGCCCATATTGTATTGTATGGGGTGTATCGTACAATATAAGGTCAACACTCTTAAAAAATGACCAAATCATGACTTTTCAGTTTCGGGTTTTAAAGACCTCTTGAGGGCCGACTCCCTCATTTGTGTAGAAGCCATTAGACAGGTATCCACGCACTCTAGGACTCATGAAAGCGATTTGGGGCCGATCTGTACACAAGGGAGAAGGATTTTGCAGTTTGCTAAAGTAAAAGTAAATTTTCACTCAAGTAAGTGGGTTAAAGTAAAAAATATTTATTATGAGTAAAATTACAAAGCTACTCTAAAAAAAAAATTGCCTCGGGGGCTCTGCCCCCTACAACCCCCCGCCAACTTACCGCGAAGTTGGATCCATGGAAATTTGGTAGAAATCAGGCTTCACACTCCAACAAAGATGGCATCAGATGATCCGGCATGACAACGATGCACTTAAATAATGAGTGAAAATTGATTGAAAATTGAGTGCAACTGTTGCGGTAATATTTTTGTTTATGTAATATGAAGGTATGAGTCTTGTGTCATGTTTTTAATTGCAAGATATTTAATATTTTGCATTGTTCTTGTGAGATATGCATGTAATATTATCTATGATTCTATATTAGTTGATGTTTGATGATGTTTTATGCAGCTCATATAGACATAAATGCTTCATATGTGATTTTATGGTTGTATTTTTTGCAATTCATCATTGTTACATGTGATAATTTTTTTAGATTTTTTGCTATTTTTTCTGTTTTTTTTTTGAAAATTTTTAATTAGAAATTTATGATATTTTACGATGCGATACAATATGGTCTTAATTTGGCCCTGACCGATACGGGTAACAATACAATACTTACAACCTTGGCTTAAATTACTTAACAAATATCTAAGAAAGTAACCAGGAGGTAAATAAGAGTGTCTGCCTATGTGTCAGTTATATGATCTATGATTAGATATTTGGTCACCAGATTCAGTGTCAGAGTTGCCTTTTTGGTTTCTCCATATTTCTCGATTAGTAGCACACATCCTCCTGAAACTGATGAAGCATGAGTTATTGGGAAAAACATTTTAATGATGTTCATCAGATCCATGAACCTGGCTGCTCGGCTCATGGAAAGATAGCAAATAATAATGCATATATTATCTCTGTTATTGGGTTTTATCTTATGTATGAAGTCCGAAAGCAATGCGGTTATTTTTTCCCAAAGAGAAGCATTATATGTTTAGCAGTTCCAAGTTCATTATCCTTCCTATTGTGTAGAAAAGCTTGTATAGTCATCTCATATCTTCACTTCCAATTGATATTTTGTCCTCTTATCAGGAAGGTCTGATAAGAGTGGAAACGAAAGCTGCGGATATTATCTCAGACACACGCAAGCTCCATATCAGGGGAAAAGGAAATGTTTATGATACTCAGACACAAGAATCTCTCCATCCATATGTTAAAAGTCTACATATGCCTGCCATTGAAATTCCGGCTACACAAGCAGACTTTGAAACTCAACTGAAGGCATCTCGCGACGTAAGGTGGCAAATGTGTGTCGTCACTGAATTATGTGAAGAGCTTCCTATTTATCTTTTCTATTTGTTTTAAATATTTTACATGGCCTGCTGGCTTTATTTTTCTTATTTTCTATTATGTTATTATTGTTGCTGCTGCTAGTCTTTCTACTTTGTTGTGAGGTTGTTGTTTGGTTTTTGGACATAGTAGATAGAAAAGTCTCTGCTTTATCCAATGGCAGGTTGCAATGGCCATGGCTGCAAAAGCCAAGCTACTGCTTCGAGAGCTAAAAACTGTTAAAGCAGATTTGGCATTTGCAAAGGAGCGATGCACCCAACTAGAGGAGGAGAACAGGATTTTGAGGGAGTCAACTGAAAAAGGAGATAGCCCAGAAGATGATGATCTAGTAAGTGTTTTTTCTCAGAGACATGCCTAAAGTTTTGATCTAGAAGACTAGAACAATAAACTCACACACTTTTTTCAAATCTTTTTAGCTTCTACTTAATTTGACATTCATGGATGTTAAGCTTGTGCATGTTCCAGAGAAATCATATTTGAGCATTGGTTTGGAAAATCAACGTGTGAAGCACAGGCCGTAGGAACTTCCTGCATGTTCATATCTGGCCTATTGTCTTCAACAGTTTTGGACCCTTTGTTATGGGCTTTAATTATGTTTGAAAATTTTAAATAAAGAAAATGAAAAAATATCTCTCCTTCCTTGGACCAGGGTTCAGGCTTGAGAGAAACTTTAGAAATTTGCATCCCTTTTGCATTGTGCTACTAGAATAGAATATAGTAACCTAGCAGATTTTGTGGAAAGATGGGAATTATAAAGTAAGCAAAGTAGAATCTAGGAAAGAAAAGGGAAATGAGAAATACATAGGGAAACAACAAGACCAAATCAAATCCTGGCAAAATGTGATCACTCAAGTCGGTCGAAGTAACCAAGTGCTTGAAGAGATTCTTCCTATGCATCAAACACATTCCTCAAGAAACTTGGGGAAAATTGTTGGACATGATGCTGACATTGTATTTTGATTTTTTTTCTTCCAATGAGGAGTTTTGACAATTCATGGGGTCAACTTTTGCCTTCACAAAATCTGGTTCATGCACTTCGGATGTGGAAGGGATATTTGCATCTAACCCACACATTACGCTCATTGGAATCAGATTGAGTTATGTTATCACTTTGATCTTCCATGTCACCTTGCAGTGTCTGTTCATCCTACTGTTACTCTTTTATCGTCTGAGTCCTCGGTTTGGTCAATGATTCTGGTCAATGATTCACTAGCTAATCTCTCAACGATCATGGTTATATTGTGTGCAGATACGGCTTCAACTTGAGACACTTTTGGCTGAGAAGGCCAGACTGGCTCATGAGAACTCCATCTATGCACGTGAGAATCGGTTCCTGCGTGAGATTGTGGAGTATCATCAACTCACCATGCAGGATGTTGTCTACTTGGATGAAGGAAGCGAAGAGGTGGCAGAGGTGTGCCCGATAACCATTCCATTTGAGACAACCTTTCCTCCAGACCTTCAAGTGTCTCCCGACCCTCCTGCCGCACCATCAGCCTCTCCTTCCCCTGGTGTCCCTCCAGCCTCTCCTGCTCCTTCATCACCTCCTGCTTGATTGAAGCTAGCCGGTGTAAGATCTTAGTTTATGTACATTATTGCCATCATCTGAGGCAGCTGCAATATCTCTATTTATTTTCCTTTTTGCTTTTTTGGGAGAGAGAGGGGGGGGGGGCGGATGTATAATGTATTAGTAGCGTTTGTTGCATTTTGTGTTTCAATTGTTAAATTATGATGAAAAGCTTGAGATTTATGGGCTTTTATCAGTGAACAGTAATAAATCTGCTGGTTGTGCTGATTTGCAGAAAAAAAATATAGAAGCTTGTAACCCTTTGAATCTTTGGTTTAAGATCCAAAAACAATTCTTAACTACGTTATTGCAAAGTGGTGAATTGAGTACTTGCACGATTGCAGTGGATCGGATGAAAAAAGCTGGATTGTTCACACTCTCGTACCCAAAGATGATCTCACAGGGATGGATTTGTTTGGTAGATCCTGATCATTTCACTGCCCCGGAATGTTGCGTCCCATATCTTGCGACTAGCAAGCATCTCCGGTTTCTGTTTTTTTTTTCGATAGGCAAACTGGGGTTAGGCAGCCCCCCCCCCCCCCCCGCTAGTTATACATCATACCATTGGGATTTGAACTTGCAACGTTCTACCACAAGGTGACATGCACTAACAGCTCCTACCAAACAAGCAGAGCCCCAGTTGATATCTCCGGTTTCTGGTTTTGTTTTCACAATTTTGCCTATTACAGGAAAGAATGCACGATCGGGGGTGGATTGACAGATGTATGCCATCCGCGAGGAGATGACAAGATACGCCATCAGAAAATAATGTTTCAAATCTGTCGGAATATCGTGGTTATTGTGAAAAATCATGATTTTGTCATGAAGCTGATATAATAAGGCAAAAAAGAAATGCAATATTTTGAACATATGTAATAGTTCAAAAGCATCGCATTTTTATCACGATATTCGAAAAGTGCTTTGCAGTTCTTTTATATTATTATATTTTCATTTATACATTTTTGTATGTGCCAATATTTTCTCGAGAAAGCCCAGTTTTTTCAAAATGTCGCAAGACCTTCAGTCACCGAGATTTTCCCAAGGTGGAGGTTTGTGACTTTGGTTCAGTGTGTAAGACGTAAACTTTTTGTGACCCTACAACCACCTTCAATCTATTGCTTAGGGTCCCATGCAATGGTGTCATGCAGCCCCTGGATTCGAACTCGCAGGTTAGATAATATTCAAAGTTTGCTCCCAGCACAGTCGTGCTTCCTCCTGGGAGAACCCACAGAAGACAAATCTTCTTTTAGACAGCCTTAAAAGATTTTTTTTTTCCGACAGAGAAAGCCGGGTTAGGCAGACCCCTACCAGTTATACAACCATACCATTTCGGGTTCGAACTTGCAACATCCCAACACAAGGAGGGGTGCACTAACGAATCCTGCCAGACAAGCAGAGCCGCCTGTTGATCAGCCTTAAAAGAATTTGCATCTACTAATCAGCACCCAAAAACACCAACTCTGGAAATCCAAAATGCCGAGTGCCAAAAGAGCCCAGCAACTAGATGTGTAAAGACTCATAAAGTCACTAAGCTAAAGGGACTTTATGAGCTCGAAATTCATGGGTCTGTTCCCCTTGCCTTGTAGCTAAAGCTGGTGGGCAAAAGGAACCTGGGGTTTCTACGCCAACGAGCTAGAGGGTAAATGAAGTGGTTTTTCACAATTACCAAAGAAAAAATGCATGATTTTGTACCTAGGAGTTGAAGGATGTCTCTATTATAAAGGTACCCTGTGAGTGCACTTGATTACCATAAACTAGATATCCAAGCAACTCAAACACTAAAAAAGTAAAAATAAAATCCTCAAATTTGGCGACCTGAGATCTGTTTCTTATGCAACAATAGAGGCCCCCTTTAGCTTCAACTTTGGGGGATCGGCCAAAGGTAGCTGTACTTCAGGCAATTACACACACCCAAGGAGGGGAACCTTTCAAGAGAAGCAACTAGCATCTGACCATAATAAGTTGGGGTTGAACGTGATATCTGGACCTATTAAGATTGACAAAATCATAAGCAGGGGGGCACAAAAGGCTATGCAAAACCCAACTTGCCTTTCAAAAAAAATAAGCAATGGCCGTGCAGCATGCTGGTGTGTGTGTGTGCGCGCACACACACACACAGACCTAGTACTTTAAGTACAAGTATAATATGAATATTATTATTTACCCAAACATCTCACAAGAGAGGCTGCCTTCGTACAAAATATGCCATCGTTTCCATTATAGACATTCAGGCGCTCTCCAGCAGATATTATGCATATTAGATTAAATACAACATTTAGAATGGAAAATTGCCACCTGCAGGCAGGAAAAGAAGAAAATACACCCCATCCTTATGTCACAGAAGCATCGTTAGAATAGCTGAAAGAACAGGCTCGTGGAACCATCCCCAAATGATCTAAGATCCGCTGGTTTCACCAATGCTCTGCATAGAGGACATGTTCTTTCCCTCTCAAACCTGCAAACCAATTGCTTCTTTGTTCAAAATTGAACGAACAAAATTGATTGAGGCAACATGGAATGCTTAAATTTAAAATGCTCATGGAAGCAACAGAAAAGTTCAGGCAACACGCCAGGAATAAACATTCTAATCCTTCTAGAATATTTGTGAAACTCACAGTCAAGAGACGATGAATGCACGAGCTGCAAAATGATGAAAACAGTGGCCATTTATGCCGCAAGCATGAAACAGAGGAGACTAAACTCACCATTCTGATACGCAATCTTCACAGAAGATATGTTTACAACGCAGTAGGACAGGAGCATGCATCTTCTCCTGGCAGATAGCACAGAGATCGCCAGCTGCATTGACCTGCATGTATGCTTATAAGTCTGAATATCTACTTGGAAAGATTATTCACCAAAAGACATTATGCAAGCCGCTTGAGTTTATTATCCTTCATCAGAGTTATTCTCGTATCACCTAGCATTCAAATACTGTTGCAATATGACCCTTATCAAACGGGGCATATCATGAAGTAAACATGATGAAAGCCACAATAACTCTCTCTCTCTCTCTCTCTATCTACATTTAAATCCTTATCACAACTAAAATGAGGGCCCATTAGTTGAAAATTTTGGGTGACGTACTTTGAATCAAGATGCTACATTCCAACTACCCAAACAGCCTAAGCATACTCCTGGATAAGAGAGCAATCATTCTCACGGAAATACTAATTTTGCAAAGGCATGCAACTGTGCCGACCAGAATGTCTAATAATATAACAAAATTTCTATCAAAATGTGGTTTCTCTAACACAAGCTGGCAAAACTTTATTATAAAACTTTAGCAGATCCACCAACATGAACCACATAAGAATTGTTCCCCCCAAGAACAAAGCAAATAGTTGAGTTAAACATGATTTCCTATTTCCTATCGTTAGTTATATCATCTTAATTATGTGAACTTGGGTTCAATTCCCAAGTTCAGTCCAAAAAAAAAAAAACAATCTGGTTAACAAAGATGGCATGCATGCACGCCTGCAAAGGAAAACATGGGTTAATAACATGCAGAAAGACAAGCTGCAATTGATCTACTGGTAATAAAATAGAATACAAAAATCCTTAAATGAGTCACTTTGATGTGATAAGTAACAGATGCACTTAATGATACTTCCATCTATGACTATGACTGTACTGTTCATCTACTCTCATCATCTAATAAAGATCTTTTCTTGCCTTAGATTGGTTTCCAAAAGAAAATCAAAATAAGAGCAAGTTAGTCAAATCAGTGTTGTATTGTACCGTACGATACAATATCTATCATAATTTTGGGAGAAACCGGGATACGAGTGTGTATCGTATCCGTATTGAGTGTGTCGTAAAATATACCCCTATATCGACCCGCATCGTACGATACACCTTCGGCGCGCTTTAAAAAACAAAAAGTTACTTTTTTACTTTTTGGGTTTTAAATACCTCTTGAGGGCAGACTCCCTCATTTGTGTAGAAGCCATTAGAGGGAAACCCACACACCCTAAGAGTCGTGAGAGCGATTTGGGGTCCAATCTGTGCGCAAGGGAGAGGGCTTTTGTGATTTTTTCAAAAGTACATTTTGTCAAGCATGCGAATGTTGAGGTTGTCACGGTTGTCGAAATTCGTACTGGTAGGACTTAAGTTTGTGATGTGTGTGTAAACTTGTCAAATATTTGCATGCCTATATTTTTATTTGGTGGTTAATTACTTATGTTTTGTTTTAGATCTTTCAATGTCGCCTTCACGTTCATCTTATAGAGATGATCCTGCATGGCAATACTGCAAAAGTATGGATGTTGTACCACGACCAGGGTCATCATTGAGATGTTTGTTTTGTAGTGATATTATTATAGGTGAATTTCATAGATTTAAGTAACATATTGCAGGTATTCATCAAAATGTACATCCATGTGATTATCCATCTATTCCTACCACTTTTCGTGCTGATGTTATTTTTGAACTAGAAGAAATTCAAAGAAGAAAAATTTTGCAAAAATGCAAAGGACTTTCAACCATTGTTCCAGATTCTGAAGATGATGATGATGACCCACTTGCCAAAAAAATGGCTGAAGATAAAAGAGATCATCGCGCAACAGTTGGATGCAACATTGATGAATTATTGTCCTAATGTTTGACAAACAGGTTTTAGAAGATAGTTTAGTTTTAGAATCTTTATAGTTTAGAACTTAATAGATGAAGATTGACATGTAAGACATTGGTTAAATGTAATGTTTTTAGTTATCATGAACTCTTAGTAGTTTAGTTGACTTATGACATTTTAGTATGGCTTGGATGTGAATTTAATATTGTTAGTTAAGGTTTTAATTGTGTTTAAATGTTAAATTATGTAGTTGCCTTTTATTTACATTGTTAGTTATCAGTTGCATGGTTTGTTATTAATTTTAGCAAGAACAGAAAACAAAAAAAGAAGATGTTGATTATGATTATTGAGGTTTTATATAATATTTTGTTTTTGTTTTTGTAATATGAAAGTATGAGTCTTGTGGCATGTTCTTAATTGCAAGAGTCTTATGTAGCTCATAGAGACATAAATGCTTCAAATGTGATTTTATGGTTGTATTTTGTGTAATTCATCATTGTTTCATGTGTTGTGATTTTTTTAGAATTTTTGCTATTTTTTCTGATTTTTCTTCTTTTTTTTAATTTTAATTTTTTTAAAAATTTATGATACGATACAAAACAGGTAACGATACGATACTTACAACCTTGAATAAAAAAACCAGCAATCTTTCAAACATTCATACTTCTTACAGGTCAACTGCCACCTATGTCACATGGGTGCGGGTACAGGGATTCGGCACTTCCAAAAAACCCGGGTGCGGGGGTGCAGTAGGGGTATATATATATATATATATATATATATATATATATATATATATATATATATATATATATATATATATATATATATATATATATATATATATATATATATATATATATATATATATATATATATATATATATATCATGTATAGTCTACATGTATGAATGTATGGTAGCAGTTAAGGTTCATGACATTTATGCCCAACTTACTTTTTACCATTTTTTTATCTTATATGGTTGTCCCCAAAGATGAAAGTGATGAGTTGTGGAGCCTGATTCATTGTTTTTGCCCTTGCAGGAAGGGGGGTCCGGGGGCTCCCCCCGGCGCGGGTCCCGCTGCGCGGTCAGCGGGCGGGGGTCCAGGGGGGACCGCCCCTGGCGGGGGGTTATAGGGGGGCAGCGCCCCCCCCCCCCCCCCCCCCCAAATAATTTTTTTTTAAATTCCGCAGCCCATTTCATAGGGCAAATTTTTTTTTTTTTTTTAAATCCAAAAAATAATTGGACAAAAATGACCCTAGGTGCGGTCAACGCACCCAGGGTCGGGTTGACCGCACCCGGTGCCGCACCCGCACCCGTGTCGAGTCGCGTCGACGCGGGTGCGGCACCCTGCTAGCCGAATCCCTGTGACATAGACTGTCACATTTGTTTAGCAAAAAAGTTATTCAGCTAGTCATTTACAATTCATATAAAAGCAGAGTGAGGGGATATTGAAAGGACTGCAAACCTGTTCTGGTGTAGCATAAGACCCATAATGCACCTCTTTACGAGACAATGCCTTCAAAGCAGCAAAAAAGGATTGGACCTGGATAGGGGAAAATCATCAAAGCATAGGGGAATCAAATTATACATCATTCATGCATTTCAGGGACACCTTTTTGGCATGCATCTCTGAAAGAGAAGTGGAAAAGTGATTACAAGAGAATGCAAAGTGACAGAAAAATAAGAGAGAGAAAAATTTGCTGGAGAGAAAAGCTCCTACCTTCTCCACAATTGATGTCAGCTTAAAGGTTAGGTATAATCCCGTTGTAAGGGATGAAAAGAGACTCCCATAATCTTTGTTCAAGAAGAATCTATACCAAACAGGAGTAGGCAGCAATACACGGTACAACAGCAGACAATACTCAACTAAGGTAAGCATTTGACCCTAAAAAATAAAAAATGAAGAACCATAAGCACTTGATGGACAATTATTCAATTATTGCTAATAAAAAATTATCAAACATGATCAATAATAATCTTACTAAGCGGATGAAGACAAAAAGAAAGTCCAAAACTCGATAGAATACAGTTAAATTACATGCAACAAAAGGTGGGTGTGAAAACAATGTGTACTCATTAATCCTATCAGAAAAAAAATCCAAAATACCAATTTCATTATCACTAGCAGTAGAAATATTTGATTCTTGGTCTAGAACAAAGCTCATAAAAAAGTCGATGGTTTGATTCACATTGCAAAATGCATGTTCCTGGTCTAGAACAGAGCTCATAAAAATGTCGATGGTGCTAGCAACAAGAAAAGGATCCTGTTTAACATGTGTTTGTGTGTATGACCACCAGAAATATCATTTTTGCTTCTTGTAAAATCTAAGACGTATCATATATATACCTGCATCCGATAATTGTGCCCTCTGCTATTCTTGTAGTAAATCAGTAACATGCATTTGAAAACCATTGCTGCCTGGCGAACCATGGTATCTGACAAAGGTAAAACAATCAAAAGCATATACTTATTTTAATGATTTGATGGGCTGGGAAAAGGTCAATTAGTTCCATTGAAAAAATGAAATACATAGAAAGAAATTACAAGCACAAATCTGTACTGAGGATAAATATGTATCATACCATTCACCACGATGATAAATATAGCATGCCAAAATGGTGGTATTGATTTTGGAGGGAGCATGACAAGTGGGTACAGCAGGTCATCATTTCTAAACCACCAATAGACCCCAAAAACATGAAGCATAAACACCAGTGTGATGCCAATAAGAACAGAAATTTTCCTCTCGCCCTAAAAACAGAGAAAGAAAACAAGATTCAACATTATGCAAAGCAACTTCAATGTTACGACTGAATGTGTCTTGGAAAAAGCCACACTTCGAGTATGATGAACTAATGCCATTTGATGAGTATCAGAGTACAGCAGAACTAGCTTATAGTGGACAGTTTTAGAATCCAACAAAAAATGTGAAAGAGCATATTACCAACTTGGAGTAGCTACTGAAAATCCTGTAATAAATCAAGCAATATAATGAAACATTAAATGTTCTTAAAGTATAAAAGACCCTTATCAAAAAATCTTAAACAACCAGGCAACCAGATCAACAATTTATCATAATCCAAAATTGTCTGGACAGAATATTCCCCTGAACAATTTATAAGGAATACACTTACGAAAGATTGAAAAGTTATATGTTGTTCTTCCTTGCCTGGAGTGGAAAATTTAGAGGAACTACTGTCCCAACACAAATTAAAACAGTTTTAAAATAAAATATAATAGTGACAGTCACAACCTTCAATCATTTGAAACTTGCAAATTGCAGAGTTTCAATTGAGAGGGAGAGAGTAATTTCTAGCTTTTTTTTATAGGCAAACTGGGGTTAGGCAGACCCCCACCGGTTATACAACGTACCATTGGGTTTTGAGCTTGAAACATCCCAACACAAGGTGACGTGCACTGAAAGCTCCTACCAAACAAGCGGAGCCCCCGTTGGTGAGTAATTTCTAGGTTAATTCAGGTCCAAAAGTAAAAAAAGGGAGTGAAGGTAACAATCTTTAAAACATTTGCAACTTGCAAGTCACAGCTTTGTCATGTAATTTACTCTAATCATCCTAGAAGGCATCGTCTTTATTTACACGTGGTTAAGACTTTCTCAAATTCATGAGTCTACAAAACAAAAACAGTGAAGTTGCTCATCCACTTTGCACTAGAAGGAGCTAAGCCAGGCTCTTCAATAGAGAAATAAAGTAGCATATAACATACATCAATGAAATGCGAGGCAAACAAGAACGTCGATAGTTATAAAACTAAAACCAAGAAATAACTTTATTCTTTTATCCACCATTCAAAAAATAATACCATATGCTCAGGCAAATTTTCGTTTAAATGGTAAAGATTTCCTCTAATAACTTGTCTGCTAGAGAAACTTGGGAGGTTCTCATACTTTATCTTTTCCCTAATATCTAAGTGGTTTAATAGCTAAATTCCTTTTGAAGGCTTTCAGCTGTAAGATGAAACCCCTATAAAACCCCTCCTTGTCAAAGGAAAATAAAAGACAACAGTACCAGTATAAAAATAGTAATTATTAATGAGCAAAATAATAATCAAAGTATGAGCAATAACTACTTACGACCATCTCATCTTTCTTACATGTATCACAAAACAAAACGAAGCAGGCAAGAAGGGAAAGTACCTTCAGTGCTGTTTGCTTCCGTAGAATATCATTTGACTTTATCATAATTGCAGCGATCCAAAATGTTACAAAGAAACCTGCAAGCCCTTCCAACGAAGGTAATACATCACAAATTCATAAACATACATATCCACAGAAATTGAGACAATGTGCACATAATTAATTTCTAAAGCGATGCAAAACCAATTTCCTTGAGTGATATCAAAGTCATGAGACAACCGTGGGAGATTTAATTATCCATCCATCAGGAAGGCAAAAAGTTCAATGTTTCTAGGCTAAAGAGAGAATCCTGCCCCTTAACCGAAACAAGGGCAGATCAGAGTGCAATTAGAGAACAGTAAGAAAAAGGAAAAGAGGCTCCCCTTTATCATGGCCTTCATTCCCCTCTTCCCGCAACATCAACCATGTAATTGGTTTTCCAGTGGATTTCCAATTCAGTAATGGATAAGAATCTGTCAAGAGCATCTTCCTTACCACCAACACCAAGATGGATCATATCAACTATTCTTGATTTATCTTTAATGGAAACTATGTTCCACAATTCCCAAGTCAATAGAGAATCCAAAGAACCAAAAACTAATCCCTAAGTATTTGCACAAAAACCGAGCCACATTGGCCAACCAAACCTAAACTTACCTCATTTCAGGCTCAGAATTAGAAATAGTAATCCAATGAGGTAGTTAAAGATATCCTCAAAACAAACTCCCATCTTTCTACGAACCAATTCATTCGCAGCATATGGTTGCTGCAAATTTAATTATACCTCAACCATGTAACTCAAAACTAGTGGGGTGCACCACCTATTCCATATCCAATAGAATGCCTCAAACACAATCAACACCATTGAATCAAGCTGAAGATATACATATATAAGATCATATCACTCAAACTACTAATTGTCGAATTCCACCATTCAAAAACACGATTGCAACTCTAGCTTAATCTCCGTATCTTCGCTAACCAAGTACACTTGTTGCTCAAATTTTCGAATAATGGGCACATAAACGATTAATGAAGCATCTTCGGGCATGAAAAGAAAACAGAAATCAAACACGAGAGTGGAGATAAAAAGAAAACAAGAACAATGAACAACCGAAGAATGGTTACCTTGCAAATGCTGCCGAATGAAGACTACCAACAGAAGAAGGCTGAACGGCAAAATCTGCTCTATCCACCGCGCCAACTGCTGGATATCGTACCTCTGGTACGACGAGTCCCGTCCGTTCGCTGTCCCCGACGACGATGACGCCACATTCGCGCCCTCTCCCTCGGCACCTCCGCCGGGCGATCCTCCAGCAGCTACCACCGGAGAAGACGACGGCGCCACCACCTCACCGACCCCGCTATGCGGCGTCATGTCCTGCCCATTGCCCGGCACCCTCCGGGGCTCCACTCCCTCGCCCCTGATCCCCGCCGCCTCCACCGCAGCAGAAACCCGGACGTGCTCCTGCTCCCCGGAGCCAATTATCCTGATCGAAACCTCCGCCCCGCCGCCGCCATTGATGTGCTCGTCCGGGCGCTCCCGAAATCCCGAGAGAGGGTTGCCGCTGCCGACACCGGTGGGCACCAAGGGCTCCGCCTCCTGGTGAGGCGATCGACTGCGGAATATGCCGGAATAATCGAGCAACGCTGAGAGAGGCGCCTGGATGAAATTGGCTGCGGAGAAGTCGACGCCGTAGCGCCTGGAGCCGAGGCCGACAGAGTTCCGATAGCTCTCGGGGCTACTCTCCCCGGAAGAGTCCATCCCTCCCACCCGCTACCCACCACCACCCAAAAAAGGAGAAGGGAAGGGAAAAAAACTAACCCCAGCCTTAAATTGGGAAGATTGTTATGTACCCAGAGGATGAAGAAGAAGAAGAAGCAGAGAAAGAGTTCGAGAGCGTTATAGAAAAGAATGGAGGGAAGAGAGAGCTAACGCCCTCTAGAGTTAGATACCGTACAAAAGGAGAGAGAGAGAGAGATCTAAAAGTTTTTCTTTTTTGTGTTTCTCCTTTCCACATTTTCTTCATTTATTTTTCCTTTCTCTCTTTGTTGGGTTCGTCGTTTTCTTTTACTTTTTTTTTGGTTTGTTTCATACTTTGATTACTTTATTGGTGCACAACGAGTCGGGTTAGCCCGAACTAGGCTCGGTCTAAGCCCAACTCGTGTGCGCCGGAGTTTCTAAATGAGCCGAGCCTGTAAACCGTCTCTCCTCGTTTAAGCCCTCCTAAGCTCGAGCTCGTATGAGCTTGCCCGAACCCATTGGACTCAGATCTCACATGTTGAATCCAGATCCAGAAAAACCTGGTCCTGCTGAACCGTTGATCTCATAATGATCAAGGGTTCAAAATATAACGCGATTACTTTTAGAACTTCTACGGTTAGTTCCCCTTCTTCCCCTTTGTCAATTATTCCCTCTGGGTTTGCCTTTTCGACCTTCGTCTCCTGTTCCCTCTTCGTCATCTTCAGCTCTCTTTCCCTCTCTGTGTATCCCAAGGGCAACAGACGAGGTTGAGTCTGCGTCGAGGGAAGGAACGGTGGTCTGGTCTCTCTCTTTCTCAACGTTGTTTTCTCCTCCTCTATATATGCGTTGCTCCTCCTTTCCACTGCTGACATCACTTCCTGTCGAAGCTTCGGGCTTACCTTCATCTCTGACTCTCTCTTCTGCCAGAGAAGAAGCCACCGCGGACCTCATTCCCGACGTTAAGTGTGTGTTGTTTGCTTCCTCTATCTCGGATCATGGGCATATCATCACTCATTGGGGGAATGACTTTCAACCCACCAGGAACTTTGCGTTTGAAGAATGGTGGCTTCAGGAGCCAGATTTTCTCTTCGTTATTGCTAATTCTTGAAACAAACCTGTTGATGAGCATTGGGCTGCGCTCCGGGTTCAAAATAAGCTTTTTCGTCTAGCTAAGGATATCAAAGTTTGACTTCATAGTCGTAAGGTAGAGAAATTTCAGCAAATGGCCGCATGGGATCAAGAGATTTCTGTGTTGTATCAATCTATGTCTTCTTCTGACTCTCTTTCTGATTTGCAACTTCTCAGTCTCCAAGCCAGGTCCTTAGAATTAACTATGCTCTTGAAAAGCTAGAGGGTCAAAGAAGAAATTCGTTGGAAGCAAAGGTCAAGGGTGAAATGGCTTGCGGCTGGTGATGACAACACTAAATTTTTCACTCATATGCTTCCCATTGTCATAGGAGGAAGGTTGTTCCTTCTATCTCCATTGAGGGTGTTTCTTATCTCAATCAACACGTTAATCTGGCAGTCTCGCTATATTTTAAGGACTTATATTCTGCTTCGTTAACTGCAGAGGGTGTCTTTGGTAATATACTAGTTGGGTCAATTCAGCCTGAGCAAGCCAGATCTATGCAAATGAGATTCTCTGACGATGAGATTTTTAGGGCAATTAAGGATCTGTCGGGTTGGAAAGCGCCTGGCATTGACGGGTTTCATGTCGACTTTTTTAGAATCTTTTGGGACTGTGTCAAATCAAACGTGGTGAGCATGTTTGATGAGTTCCACCGTAACTTCAGACTACCTTATCATTTTCATGTTGCTATTATTTCGCTCATTTTGAAAGATGATGAAGCCACATATATTTCATGATTCCGCCCAATCTCAGTTATGAGTACTCTTTATCGGATGTTTGCCAAGGTTTTGGTGAATAGGCTGAAATCGGTGGCTAACCAGATTTTTTCATACTCTCAGTTCGCCTTTATCCGTAATAAGAGGGTCCAACACTCGTTCATCATGGCGTCCGAGGTTGTTCATTCCTTGCAGCATAGCGGTCAACCTTACTTTGTCCTTAAATTAGACTTTCATAAATCTTTTGACTCTGTGCATTGGCCATTTTTATTCCAAATGTTAGCAAATTTCGGTATTGGTCATCATTTTTCTGGTTGGGTGAGAGAGCTGGTCTCAAATGCCCATGCCATGTTAAATATCAATGGTGTTAGAGGAGACCGGTTCAAGTTGGGACGGGGTTTGCGGCAAGGGTGCCCCCTATCACCTTTGTTGTTCAATGCAGTTGCTGAGGGTCTTGTGGTCTTGCTTAAGCGGGCTGTTGTACTGTGTTTCATTGATTATTTGCAGGTTTCCGACTTTCCGGGTCATATTCTTACTTATGCTGATGATATGATCATTTTTAGTCGTGTAAATGTTCAACAGATGCTTAGGTTCAAGCTTATCATTCAATTATTTCTCTCCCTATCTGGGCTTTCTCTAAATGAGACCAAATGCTCTATTACCATGTTCAATGTTAATGCCAATATGCTTGCAGTTGGAAAGAGAATTTTTAATTGCACTATTTCTGACTTGCCTATTATGTACCTGGGCTTGCCGTTACAAGTGAAGTGCCTATCTTCTGCTGCTTGGGCTCCAACGCTTCAAAAAGTGAAGCGCAAATTGCTTTCATGGCAGTCGTCTTATCTCTCCATCGATGGTCGTCTAATCTTAGTCAGACATGTTCTTTCAACTATTCCAGAATTTTTCATGTCTATGTTTGTGATGCATGTGGGAGTAGAGAAGCAGCTGCCGCGCTTGCTGGCAGGTTTTCTATGGTCTGGGTGTCAACTCAAAGGTAAGCGTCACTTGATTGGTTGGCATTCAGTGGTCTTACCTCGACATATGGATGGTTTAGGCATTCCTGCACCCAGACTGCGAAGCATTGTTCTTGTCGCCAAGCGACCCACCAACCGGATAACCCTTGTGCTAGTTTGCTTCTTGCTAAATATGGGGCTCCAGCTCTTATCCCGGTTAGTTTGGAAACCCGGGGTTTGGCGTTCTCGTACTTGCGTAAATCGTGGTTGAGGGCTTTAGCCTGCTTTAGAGACTATTTTGAGGACTCCAGAAATTTTGGTCAGTGGTTGCAGTGGGCGTTGGCGCCAAGCAGATAGTTTCTCACAAAAAAAGTCTATAGATTGTTGCTCTCGCCGGGGGCTGACTGGTTGCCCAAGGATATGCTATGGGCGAAGGGTCCTTCTCCTCGTTCTCGAGTCCTGGCTTGGTTAATTTTGCACGATAGGATCCAGACCCACAGTAATTTAAAGAAGTGGGGCATTCAGCTCCCGAGTTGGTGCGTGCTTTGTCAAGCTGCAAAAGAATCTACGTTTCACTTGTTCTGGTCTTGCCCAATATTTGTGGAACTCTTTAGCAGGGCCTGGAGGCATCCAGAAGTGTTTGTTAAGGAGGAGTCCTTTGCGCTAGATCTGATCTTGAGGCTGGTTTGTATTAGACGCAATAAGAGGTGGAGGTTCATCTGGCAGACATGGTTGCTTACTTCTTGGTGGTTTGTTTGGATGGCGCGAAATGATGCTCATTTTCATCAAATTCCAGTTAACATTAATAATCTGATGCATAAAATCTTGGTAGATGTTTATGCGATCTTGTGTATGCATCTTACTGATCTTTCGCTCCCTCCTGCTAATGCTACGTCTCTTTTGCCGCAATCTGGGCAAGCAGCTTCGGTGTGAGCCCGTTTATCTGTTTGATGTTCTTTTCTGTTGTGCTTTTTTATTTGTTTTGGCTTTTGCTCTTGTTCAGTTCATGGGTTCAACATTTTTTTGATTTTCATGAGTGGTAATGTTGAATTACTTTCGGCTCTCTCTCTCTGCTGACTCATGCTGACCCAAGCTCGGCTATAAGTCGAGTTTGAACAAGACTGCTTTGGCTTGGCTTCAAGCTAGACTCGAGCTTTTTGAGCCTCAGCTCAGCTCAAGCCCGGCTAGTGTGCACCCCTATTTCGATGCATGTGTGGGAAGAAGAGGAAGTGAAAGGTCCGGGTTGTCGACGATATTGACTCTCTCTAGGTTAGTCAAAAATCTTGTTATCGATATTTTTCGGTAAAGAAAAATCTCGCGATATTTATCAGAAAAATATTGGTATATTTAAATATTAAAATATATAAAAAATACAAAACACACATTATAATATATAAAATTTATGTGGGAACAGATTTTTTTTTTGTTAAGGGAGGTTTCTCGTGTTCCTCTTCAACCCCACTGGCAACTTAATTACACCCTTAATGTGATGCATGCTTCTTTTTTATGAAGCTGAAAATAAGCATGAGCTTTGTACAACCCTATTGATGATGTGTTTCAGATGAAGGAAGAATGACACTTTCTCTTATTGACCTTTCTTTTTTCTCTTGTTTGTTTACCAAGATGAATTATCAAGCACGCATGCCAAATAAACAGATTACCATTAGTCAAGAGTAGGGGGTGGGCATCGGGCTGGCCCGAGCCTGTTTAGAGCTCGGTTTGTTGGGCTTTAAGTGTAGCCCGGTTCTTAACAGGCTCGAGTTTGAAGAGCAGCCCATAACCGGGCTTATTGGTCAAATGGGCCAATATGAAACGGGTTGAGCTCAAACCCAACTAATTAGTGTAACTAATTAGGTAAATAATAAATAAGTAACAAGTTCTCGTGTACCCAACTAATTATCTTTCTAGTTTTCATAAAATTAATACAACTAATTAGGCAAATAATAATAGTTATCAAGTTACTATAAAATTAATTATTTTTTAACTTTTTATATTATTAAAAATTAATAAATAGCTCAGGCCAATCAAGTCAGCCCATAGCTTATAGTCTGACTCATACCCAGGTCACGTATATATATACGGATTGAGTTTCGGCCCAATAGCTAACGGGCTTGGGCCTAACCTTAACCCAAACCCGACCCATGGCCAGCCGGGTTGGCTTGGGCTCGTTGCCCACCCATAATCAAGAGGGTGATTTACTTTACATGAAGGGACAATGTGTCTTCCGATGCAAGTGTTATTAACATACTTCTATCTCTCTCTTACTTATAGGAAGGGGACCGTCCGACCAAAAGAAGATTAAAAATTTACAATCAATGACAACTCATCTTCTCCAATGTTTGAGTATTTTATGGATCAAACCATATATTTGTTTTTTATAATTTATTTAGTAAGAAATATGATTTAAACATGTTTTTCTAAAACATGAAAAATCAACGGGCTCACAATCTATTTAAAACTTTACCGTTCAAAGTATTGTGGGTCGTTGAGTTTTAGTGTTTTTGAAAACACATATAAATATAAAAAATTCATAATCCAAAATATGTTGCTTACTAAAATAAATGATAAAAATCTAACATACCAAGTCTTTTGGATGAAAAACTCAATCATTAGATAAGGAACACCTTTGATCATCGGCTGTAGATTTGGTTGCACGATCCTCTCTCTCTCTCTCTCTATATATATATATATATATATATAATTGATTGTACATACAATCAACTTAGTAAAACCCCTTTCTTTTAAACTTTGTTTAATAGGAATTGGCCTTGGATGGCTAGAACATGTGTACATTTTTTTATTTTTTTGTGATACAAAAATTGATGGAAGTGCACCAAAATTTTCCAACTAAAAAACGTTTTTTTCATCAAAAAATACGATCTGCTGATCGTTCTCATACATCTACAATGTTAGATAGAGTAAAAAAGACTTGCTAGCCTACCCTCTTCTCATCTGTTTAGATCAACGGCAGGTGATTGCCTGTAGAGCCTTTTTTTTTTTCTTTTTATTCGATGGGATTCGATGGACTCAACTAGATTGTAGTTATAATCAATTGTAGAAAATATATATCCATGTATTAAGCATTGAGTGAATTATTTTTTATTTTATAGTTTAGCTGGGGTTAGCCTGACCCCACCAGTTACACAACATACCATTGGGTTTTGAACTTGCAACGTCCCATCACATTATGACGTGCACTGATAGCTCCTACTAAACAAGAGGGAACCCTGATGGTTTCACATGAAAGGAGGGTTTGTTTCTAGCAACTTCATTAGAAAAGTATCCAATGGGGCCTCCGCTTGTCTGGCTGGAGCAGTTAGTGCACTTCACCTTGTTGTTGTGACGTTGCAAGTTCGAACTCCAAATGGTATGGTTGTATAACTGGTAGGGTTCTGCCTAACCTCAGCAAAAAAACTTCATTAGAAAAGGATATTCTTCTAAAATGTGTTTTTTACTATCATTAAATTTTTGGTCAATAGGCCTTTTTTGCAGTGTATTTTTTTTATTATTTATAACCCACGTTTAGCACAGAGACCTGGCCGCTGGTCGTGCCCACAATATAAAATAGGGATGGCAGTGGATCGGGGGAAAGCGGGGCCCCGCCCCGCCTTGCCCCGTTTGGACTGAGGATGAAGGGTATGAAACGGGGATGGAGGCGGGGACGAAGGTTAAAATCCATCCCTGTCCGGGGGTGAAGGCGGGGATGGACGTGCACTTTTCCCCGCCACGATCCCTGCCTCATCCCCGCCCCGACCACTTTTCCCCGCAATATCCCGCCCCGCCTCATCCCCGTTTGAACAGGGGATGGAGGACATGAAACGGGGATGAAGGTGGGGATGGGGGATAAAATCCATTCCCCGCCGGGGATGGAGGCGGGGGTGGAGGATAAAATCTTGAGGCGGGGCGGGGGTGGAGACCTTGTCCCCCGCCCCGCCCCACTGCCATCCCTAATATAAAACTATGAGGTTGGACCCCTGCCCCCGAGGCCTATGCTAGGCGTTCTCTTGTGTGGAGGGCAACACCCATGAAAATCGAACCTTGACTGCCTGTCTAGCAGCCAAGGTCCCACCCCACTATGCCAGCCCCCTTGTGATAACGCGTTTTGATATTTTTAGATATGGTGGGAGTTGTTGGGAGATATTTTATTTAAAAATGATAACTGCTGGCTATTTATTTCACATGTAGTGACCTAATCATAATTTAATTTTTTAAATCAGTTATTAGCGAAGCAAATACCAAATACATCCCAGTACAAACCTATTTTAGTATTTGATGAATAATTAGAAATTTCTAGTTTTTTTTTCATAAGGAAACGCTGGGAGAGCCCCCCCTAAGCATTTGTAGTTATTTTGCCACTTTTCCATAATGCTGCAAAGTTTATTTTATTAAAGAAAGTTATTAAATTAAAAAAAACAAAGAAATTAACTCAATTTGGAAGAGTTTTGCTTTCTCTTTATTAATACACAACTAAAGAAATTGTTAAAATCATATAACAATGCAATAAATATGTAAAAATTTAAAAGTTTATAAATTGAGTCCATCACATATTAACTTCTGGCGAAAATTTCATGACAAATTTACTGCCTATATTTATAACTATCACATAGTGCACACCCATATACATGCACGCATGCAATCACACATGTGAGAACACACTTATATTAAGTGTGTCAACAGGCCTGGTTTACCCAGACCCAACCCTAACCAAACCCTATAGGGTCCGGGTATGGTGATAAATAAGAAGACCCGATTAAGACCCAGGTCCAGACCCAAAAGTCCGATTAATAATGGACCCGGGTATAGTTTGTGAAATTTTATACCAGACCCGAACCCGACCCAAGTTCCCATTAAGACCTGCAAAATTTCAATGTAAAAATGATAAAAAATATAGTTTTACCGTGTATGATTTGGGTTTGGTTCATGTAGTTTTTATCGGGTCAGGGTATGATTTTTCTTGTAGTGGACCCGATTAGACCTGGGTCCTGACCCGATACCATACTTGAAAATCTGGTCCAAGTGTGGTTTTACCTGGGTCCGAACCAAACCCGGCTGACACCCCTAACTTATATACACGTGCATAATCATGCATTTCTTCTTGTTAAACTTGAAATGCTCCTAGATTAGCATAATCCTATTTTATCAAATATTGACTTTGTCATCCCCCACAAAATAGTTAGGTATACAAACATGTAGGACTTGGGTATGATCCTAATTGGATCCACAAAAAATGGGTCAACAATATAGGTTTTCCCATCAAATATATAAAAGGGTTCGGAATCAGGCCCAACCTTGTTCCAAAACTGTTTGTTTATTCAATTCGGACCCAGATCTGACTGAACTCAAAATCAGTTTCCTGAATCCGATCTGTTTATAAAATGGAACCTTTTTTTTGGTACATATCTATCCAAATCTCTTTGGGTCAGGTTGGAATGGGATAAAGATCCAACCGATTTATAACCTTGTTTTGGCTGACCAAGCATGAGATTGGTTGCAAAGAGACAACTCTATAGAGTCAAGTGAAATCAAACTTGGTGCATCCCAACCTGATTTTGTTTCAGCTATGCATTTATCCACTTAGTCCATCTTAATATTGTCTTATTGGGTGGCCCATACTTGTTAAAAATATAGTTAACTTTAGTCATTTATCATACCACGGCGAGGGTCGCCCCCGTGGCCAGCAGGGTGGTTGTGAGGTGCTGAGATGAAGACACCAAATCAAACCTCATTGGCGTATGAGTGTGTCCATAGCTTTGAGAGGTGGCCACTTGGGCCACGTAAGGCAGAGTGGTCATAGGCCCCACCCAGGGTTTTTTTCACTTAAGCAAGGTATCTCATCATACAAAAAGAACTTTAATCATCTATCATAATAAACACAAGATTTTATAATTGCTCTACCACATGATGTATGCTTGGCCTAACCAACACCATCCCTTGGGAATGGACAACATTTGCAGGCCATAGGCATTGTCATAATGAGCTCACAAGTGCTCCCACACACCTGGTTAGGTGGGCTGGTTTAAGGTATTCAACTTCATGGAGGCTGCGTGTTCGATACATGAGGCGTGTGTCTCTTGCCATAAGGTCAAAGCCCATGAAAAACTAGTTTTATTGGGCATGAGAGGAGTACTCATGAAATTTTATATTGTGGAAACAAGGTCATGGTCAATGTGCCTTTCGGGTTTGGTTTGAACCCAAGTAGAACCAGATTTTTGGGTATGATATCGGGTCTGGACCTGAGTCTAATCGGGTTTACTATAAGAGAAACCATACCTAGACCCCATAAGAACTACATGAACCAAACCCCAACCATACCATGTTAAATAATAAATTTTTATCATTTTTACATTGAAAATTTGCGGGTCTTAAAGGATTCATGTGGAAGACCCAAAATGAATTTCTTTTTTGGTTCATATCGCTGACCCCAATTGTTTTGGGATGAAGGCGTAGTTGTTGTTGTTGTTGAATGGGAACTCCGGTCCGGCCCGAGCCTGGTATAAAATTTCACAAACTATAGCCAGATTCATGTATTAATCGAACCTTCAGGTCCGGACCTAGGTCTTAATCGAGTCTTCTTATTTGTCACCATACATTGTGGACTGTGAGGATGCCAAATCACTTTTCTAAAAGTGATCTACTCTCGTTGTCCACTCACTGCAAAGATGCAGCCATGTGCTCCTCTTGACATCCACAGAGCTTTTGATACGGTATACTGGCCCCTCCTGAATTGTTGTCTCTACCGTATGAGCTCTGCACAAATTGCACTCTCTATCAATGGGAAAGTGGTTTCCAAGGGCTGTCCCCTCTCTCCTTTGCTTTTCAACGAAGTTGGTGAAGACCTTAGCGCTTTGTTTACAAAAACATTATCTCTAGGTTTCTTAGATGAGCTTCACCTCCCAGGTTTGGAAATCTTTTCCATGCTTCAATATGCTGATGATGTGTTTGTTTTCTTGCCATGCCTTCTCGGCTCAAATGACTCGTGTTTGGCTGCTATTGAAGGTTTCTCTTGAGACAATTTCAGGATTCACCATCAATGAAGGTAAATGTCACCTTTCACTCTTTAATCCTAGTTAAAATCTCCTCATGGAATACCTTGGTTTTAATATCCTATTAGGTCGGCCTACTGCGCATATATAGACGGCAATCAAGTACAAAATCGTTAGCAAAAACAGAAATTTGGAATGCAAAGCTTCTTTCCAAGGCCAATAGGGCAACTCTCATCAGCCACAATTTATTGGCCATTGCTATAGCTCAAAAGCCAACAAAAGATCAGGTCTGTTCAGCACCCTCCTCTTGCTACTTGGATACCTTGCAGGCTGGAGCTCAGTGGCTCCTTGATGATGCCCTTTGGAGCTGGGTCCCTTCCCCTCGTGCCACTCTACCATCTGGCCACATCAACACCTTGGATCATTTGTAGAAACTCAGCTGGTCTCTGGCCAACCAGTGCACACTGTGTAAAAATGATGTTGAATTTGCCAAACACCTTCTCTGGTATTGCCCTTCATTCCAAGCAATATTTAACTGGACCTGGCCGGATATTTCATTACAAATTGCCAGTGCTGCTTGTTTTAGGCTGCTCATCCTTGGTCCGCCTGTGCTTCATAAGTAAAAAAGGTGGCGGAAGATTTGGAAATGGTGGCTTTGTTCTGCTTGGTGGCGTGTATGAGAGGAAAGGAACAACCGCTTATTCCAGAATTTAACGGCTTCTACTGCGACCATAATTCACAAGATTCAACGCCTAAATGGAAACGCCTTTGGCTTTGGATCCCCTCAGACCCCAACTGTTTCTGTCTCAATATATCTCTGGCCTTTTTCGATGGAGCTTGGCATTTTGGATACACTGTTAGGAACCATTCAAGTGCGCATGTGGAATCTGACTGTTTCTCCACATCAAGCACTTTAATAGATAAGGAAAAGGCAGGATGGACTCATATTTTGTCTACCATGAAAATCAGCCTTACCATTGTTATTGAAACTCATAGGATTGACCTTCTATCTAAGGTAAAGAGAGCCCTCGAGTGAAGTGGCTCATTTGCTGTCATTCCCCGAGATTTACTTCACATTTCACAAACCAAGTTATAATTATAATTTTCTCTCCAAATACCTAGCTCATTTAGCAAAATGGGAGCTATATAAATCATGAAAAGATCACTCCCCCGAATTGGATCCCTTCTAGGGACAATACCCACACATTGTAATTCTTTCTTATTCGAATGAATTGTGGCAGAGGTCTGCCTAACCCCAACTTGCCTTTCAAAAAAGAAAATAATTCACAAGATTCAGCCCGACCTCTTCTCTGCGATGGTTGCACCTTGGGCTCAAGTTGATTCGTTCGTGGATCGGTACACAATGTTTGGGTCCTTCATTGTTTTGATCCATGGCATGCCACAACATATTCTAGTGCATTCTTTCTTTAGTGCATTCTTTCATGGTTTCCTTATTTAAAAAAAAAATCATCCTAAAGGAAAAAAGAATCTCCCTTGTGATCACATCTTAGCATGTCATTTTTCAAGGTACATTGTTTATTTTGAGAGAAAACAATAAAAGAGGAAATAAAAAAAAGAGAGGAAGAAAAATTTAATCCCACTTTTCTCTTGAGAAGAGATGAAAAGCGTGCCCAAAATATCATTTGATTGAATAGTTGGCTCAACTCTTATGAACACCTTATTGTTTGAAAAAACTTTTATGCTTTTCTCACAAAAGCAAGACAAGGACAAAATTTTCATTTGATCTTTGGAACTATGGATGGCAGTTGACTGGGATGGGGGCGGGGGACAAGGTCTCCACCCTCACCTCATCTCAAAATTCTGCCCACCATCCCCATACAGATTTTGATTTTAACTTTCATCCTTGGTTCATTCCCTATTTCATGTCCTCCATCTCCTGTCCAAACAGGCCGTGTCATTGTCGCTTTCTGCTTTTTGCCATTAGAGAAATTAGAAGGAGAAGAGGGAAATGAAAGCTTGCACAGCTCGTTAGAGGAAGGAGAGAGGAAAGATTAAAAAAGATTTTATGTTAGGGTTTATATATATATATATATATATATATATAATTTTATAACATGTATATCCTTTTTCTTTAATGGGGATTGGGGGCAGGGCGGGGCGAGGGCAAGAGTAAGTCCATCCCTGACTGCATCTGTATACAATTTTGATTTTAACCTCCATCCCTGATTCATTCTCCGTTTCATTTTCCTCCACCTCTGGTTCAAATGTGTGTGTGTGTGTTGTGGTGGTGGTGGTGTGTGTGTGTGTATGTGTGTGGGAGGGGGGGTTCCGGATCAACTGCCATCCCTATATGTAACATCATTGAGGCAAACAATTGAAAACTTAATTTTCAGTTTATTCCAAGAAGGCCTATCGTGCCAATGCTTGTTATACTAGTGTTGGGATTCACCCCAGGAAAAACTAAGAATGGATATTCAGATGAGGATAAAACTCAAGAAAGAGATGTGGTTAGGCTGGTGATCCCCTGGAACATGACTAAAGAGAGATAAGTGTGTTGTGTTTTTCTTTTATATTCATTAACTGCTAATAGATTTCATCTCTATATAAGTGTCCGCTCTTTGGCTAGCCTCCCACGTGAAATAGTCTTTCCAAACTTTTCTTCCCATTCAAACCCCAGACTAATCTAACTTAGTTAAACTGTCAATAAGGTAGAGTAGGTAGCATAATTACATAAGGTCAAAAGCACAAGTAAAACTAATTATAATAAAATGATTCAGTTAAACTAGAAGTTTTTGGAGTCACCCACCCACTTATAAGGACGCTACTAGAGGTGTCCTATAAACCTTACCATTTGGAGGAAACAATTATCTTAAATGTTTCATAATAAAGTTTAATGCTATAAAAAGGGTATTGATGAGAGACCCCAATACAATGCATAATACAATCAACACAGTTGATTGCTCGGGGATTGGATCCTGCTCACCATCGCTGAAGGGCCTGCACTCATTGAGTGTAGCGATCGACTGGGGAGATGAACATCTCAGAAATGCTCAACCAGTCCATCGTTGGCTATTACCGAACAGTCATGTCCTCATCAAGTATGCTCTTCGTCTCTCCTGTGTGCAGGCAAACCCAACATTGGGTTATGGGCCCACACCATGCTTTTCCACTGCGCGGGCCTGTTGGCATTTTTTCTGCGACTATCGCCATGGGGCAACGTAGGTTGCAGGTTGGCTGCGGGTGTGGGTGCATTGGGAGCATCCTGTTCACGCTCTCATTCTGCTAATCCAAGTACCCCCTCAGATAAACGGTTTTCACCAGGACAGAAGGGGTAACAAGCTCATACTCGCTGACGTTGTTACCGCTCATCGTGGGGTGACAACGTTCTCGACAACCCTTTCTAAGATAAAAAAAACCACATAAGGATAAGTCATGGGTTTTTACCTGTGACCGCCGGGTTGTAGGGGCTTTTGCTGGTGTCGAGGTCTGTCGTTGGATAGTTGTCGGGTTGATGGGGGTATCGTCGGATCGTCGGCGTTAGTCCGACGATGTGCGGCAACAAGGGTTTTAAAAACTCCCTTTTTTCCCCCTTTCTTTGTTTGCCTCTTCAGTCGTTGGGTTGGGGTTTTCAGCTGGTGGCATTTCGTCAAAGAGTTGAGAGGTCTGTGAAAGACGGAGGCCTTGCCGGCACCACTGCCTGTCTGACGGCATCGCTGATACACCGACTGCATCACCCACCATGGTTCCTGCATCTCGGTTGCCACAAGGGCATTTGCCCTTTTCCATCACCATCGTCAGTGACTCTTGACCGCGATGAGACTGTCGCCAGTGTCGGTTGCCGTGGGACGACGCGGGTCGCCAGCAATGGCAAGCAGGGGTTTACCTTCGTCGGAGTGTCGTCGAGATCATGACTTGGAGCGTTGTTGCAGCCGTCGCCGGAGGTGGGTCGCCAGGGATAGGTGACCATCATCGGCTGAGCACCAGTGTCGGTCACCGTATGGTGATGTGGGTCACCGTGGGGCGATGGAAGGGGGATAAATTGTTTCGGTTTCTCAAGTTCTGTAAACAGAAACCCTCAGGTTTATGTTTTTATCGGTAGACCCGAATCAGATCCGGTATTCTGACCCAGTGATAGGCCCGATCCAAACCCATTTTGGGTGGATCAGGTCTGTCGTTTCCCTTGGATCGGACCCAAACCTATAATGGTTCTGGGTATGGGTCTGATCTGGAAAGACCGGGTCTGACCTGAGCTATGATTGGATCAGGTCAGACCTTGATCCATTTTATATCGGGTCAGACCCAGATCCAGTTTGTACTGGGTCAGACCTAGATTCATTTTGTATTGGGTCAGACCCATATCCATTTTGTACCAGGTCAGACCCTGATCCCGTTTGTATTGGGTCAAACCCGAATCCATTTTGTACTAGGTCAGACCTAGATCAAGTTTGTACTGGGTCAGATCTGGATCCAATTTGTATCGGGTCAGACCTAGATCCAGTTTATATTAGTTCAAACCCAAATCCAGTTTGGACCAGGTCAGGCTCAGATCCGGTTAGTATCAGGTCAGATTCGGATCTAGTATATATCGGGTCAGTCCCAGATCTTATTTGAACCAAATTGGATCCATGAAGGGTCCAAACACTATTTGAAACAGAACCAGATCTGTGACTGATACGACCCTTTTTGAGACTGGTTTAGAGCCGTTTTTGAACAGTTCCTTCCAGTTTTTCATCGATTCTGAGATGCTAAGACACTGTTTTCATAAATATATGAAGTTATAGGGATTTTGGCGTACGATTATAGGGTTTTATGAACTTTTGTTCATACTTGGCACTGGTTCATAAGGTTCAGAACCTTGGATGACCGGCTCAAGGTTGTTTCAGACCAGTTCGGGGTATTTTCAGACCGGTTCCTGCTTGAGAACCCCGGGTTTTACCCATTTAAGCTTGGTTTTTGTTATTATTCATGTATTTTATTTGTGATTATGCATGCATTATGTATGTCTGATATTGGAATCAAGGATAATTAAATAACTTAGTGAATTCATGTTACCAAAGTAACTGGATGCATGTATGTTGTCAATAGTGTTCTATCATACAGTTTTATTAAATATTAATGTTGTACTTAAATTCATGAAACGATGAAGCGACCCAAAGAGAGTTTCATCATGTTTGGAATTTAAGTAGGGTAAAATAAAGCAAGTGTATTGAGATACATTATGCATGTGTATCTAAAGGTGCCATATGTTGATGGTCTAGCTTCATATGAGCTTTAGTTTTACCAGCTATGGTCGGTAGGCGTAGTGATTACGCGTGTTGGAGCTCTTACCAAAGTAGGACTCCGATGACCCCCTACACTCACCAAAAAATAAGCATATCAAGAGCTTTTTATTTATTACTTTTTCCATCAGGTTTGTCTCGTATATGTTTTCTTTGATACGTGTCTTTTACCATGCAGTTTTTGGTTCTGTGATTATAGATGGCTCGAGTACTATCCCTTTTCTTAATGGATCTAATTTTAGTGATTGAAAAGAATTTGTTCTTTTCATATTAGGGTATATGGATTTGGCCTTAAGAAATGACGAGCCTGCTGCCCTGACAGATCAAAGCACTGCTGAACAAAAAAATACTTTTGAGAAGTGGGAGCGCTTGAATAGACTTAGCCAGTTGCTTTTGCAATCTAAGGTGGCTAAGAACATTCATAGTATTATCCCGTAATGCAGGATAGTGAAAGAATTTTTGAGTGCCATTGAAGCATAATTTGTCAGTTTGAATAAGGTCAGGGCTAGTACCTAATGTCAAAACTCATATCTATGAAATATACTGGAGGGGGTAATATTCGCCAACATATTTTGGAAATAAAGAACATAACGTCTCAACTGAATGACATGAAGCTGACAATTTCCGACTCATTCTTAGTCCATTTGATTTTGGCATCCTTACCTTTGGAATATGGACCTTTTAAGATCTCTTACAATACACATAATAATGAATGGACATTCAATGAACTTATGTCCAAGTGTGTTAAGGAAGAAGAAAGATTGAAAGGAGAGAAGGTGTAAAGTGCACATATGGCTTCTCATAGATCCTAGGTAGGACAAAAGAAAAATGCATTTAAGAAAAATGCTAGGAAGAAGTCAGCAGGAGAAAAGTCATCTCAGAGCAAGTGTAATCGTCGCAAAATTTTTCCCTTCCCTTGCGAGAGAGAGAGGAAAATACTCTCGCGAGTCAAACTTGACCGGATTTTGGAAATGGTTTTTGAAATACTCGCCTCCGTTTTTGAAATTTGCGGGAAAATCCATGGGATGAGGCTCGACCTGTCGGTACGAGGTTCGACCGTTCCTGCCGCCTTTAACAGGGGTAATCAAACCAATGACCAAAATGTGCTTGACTTAGTTGAATCATCGAAATTGTGTTCTATTCTAAATGCACAGAGAATTCAGGCATGTGCTATGAGATTTTATAAAATGTAAGTTGGTAAAATATGATGTATGCTTAGAAAAAATTTGGAGTTGAAAAGCATTTCTCAGGAAAAAGATGGAAATCAATCTCTAAGGAAACTCAGATGAAGAAGATTTGAAATCTCAAGAAAGTTTATAAAGGTTTGAAAAATCATGAAGAAATGAGAATCTCGAGAAAATGGAATGAATTCTTGAGAAAAGATGAACACTTGAAAAGGAAAATACTTGTGAGGAAAACTCAGACTTTGAGAATTTTCTTAGGAAAATGATGGAAAATTTATAGGAAAACTCTTTGGGAAAAAAAAAACCAAGACTCAGGAAACTGAAATCCTGAGAATCTTAGCCTTGAAATATTTGAAAATCGACTTTGATTCTTGAGAGAGATGAAAAACTCCTTTTGAAAATGAATCTTAAGAAAGAATATTTTCCAGGAAAAATCGTGGGAAAACTTGACTTGGAAAATCCGATTTTGAAAATTTTAGAAGTTTCTTGAGAAATTGATTTTCATAGAATGAAATTTTCTTGAGAAAATCATGAAAAAAGCAGATGATGCCATGATGCAGATGATTTGAACGAATGAATGCACTCTGAAAAGATTTTCTGAGAAATTTGTTGGAAAAATGTGTATTAAGCCAAAGTAAATTCTTCACATATTCTGACTGTGGCCATGAATATGTTCAGAGTTTAATTGAGTTAATTCACAATATTTTGCAAAATTGGAAATATGATGTGCAATTTGGGAGATAGCCTAAGAGTGTAGGCTCAGTGTGACTAGTAGAAAGATGCTGGATCTGGGTCTCGTCCATATTCCGACTAGGGCCGTAAATATGGACTCCATCGAGTTCATCAACTCTCTAAGAGTTGGTGCACATGCCATTCGTGTTCATTCATAGTGACTTTGAAATAAAATGCATGATTCATAGAATCAGGATATTACAGAAACTCAAACTATATGAGATGCATCTTAATCTAAGCAGAAAAATAAATATTATTCCAAAGTTTACATTTGATTGTTACATTGCTGACAAAAAGTAAAAAAAATATAACTAAATGTTTGATAGCTCCCCAAGAAACCATATCTTCCAGATTTTCCTGCAAAATGAGAATTAGTACAAGGAATGGATATACCATATATCCAAGGAAATGGATATATATATAACATGTACAACAAAATATATTGGTATATATATCTAAATGCTCAAATTTGTGCTAGGTGACATATGATAATGGAAATGTATTTACAAGAGAAAATATCTACCTAAATGCTTATGCATGAAAAACAAAGGCATATGAAGAGGTCTATATATGTATATATAGGTATATATATATGTGCTTATAATGGGAAAATATACATAATACTTGAATTCCCATATGTAATGGGGAAATGCAAGTTGAAAAACAGGATTGCGTTGAAGTAGTAAGCAGAAAATAAAGCATGAATGAACAAAACAGAAAATGAACAAAAGAACATAAAATTACAAATTTTAGAAAATAAGAACATGTGAAAATTGAAAGACAGGAAAGACTGAAGGAAGAAACAAGGACAAGAACATGCAGGAATGAAAAAAAAACAGAAGTATTGAATAAAGACAACATGAAAAAGATTATTAGTGAATGAAATTATAAAACAACAAATGAAGGGAATGAAATATAGGACAAAATACAAAGGAACGACAAGAATGTAAAGTACTCAAAACAGGAAAAGCTGAAATGTAATTCACTAAGAAAACAGAAAAATGGATTGAAAAACAGAAACTGGAAATCAAAGAAATTGAATTAACACAGAAAATGTAAGGAATGAATGACAAAACAAAAAAAAAATTATTTTGCAGAAAAAGAATAAAATGCAACGACTTATGCTAAAAACAGAACTTTACCCAAAAGAAATTATAGATTGCGGAAAATCAGAAGATGAATAATAAAAAAAATCAAAATCTAATAGGAAATTATAATGATCAAAACAAGAAATTTCAGAACTTATGAACCTAAGCTAAAAAAAACAGAATATCATGTATAAATTGAAA
This sequence comes from Nuphar pumila, assembly GCF_984573655.1. Classification (NCBI taxonomy): domain Eukaryota; kingdom Viridiplantae; phylum Streptophyta; class Magnoliopsida; order Nymphaeales; family Nymphaeaceae; genus Nuphar; species Nuphar pumila. Next base: position 136,769,641 of record NC_143251.1, read on the forward strand.
CAGAATATGAAACTTAAAACAGCATCAGACTATACATTGAAACAGAAAACAAGAATCAAACGATGCATTAAACCAGAAAACAATTGAATTGAAAATGTAAAACAAGAAATAACTGGAAACATGTCATAGACAATGCAATGGATCAATTGAAATGCAGAACATCAAACAAGTGCAAAAAATTCATAACGACAATTGAATGTAGTGGAATTCAAACTAATGAGAAACATGAAATCAAGAAAGTGACAAAATCAGGAAAATGAAAAACAGAACAAATCAGGAATTTACTGCAAAATAACAAAAATTTGTGCGATGAATGAAAGCAGAGTGAAAACAACAGGAAATTAAGAAAAAAAATGCATTAAACAACTAATGAATGAATGAAAATTGAAAATGTAATGCTGTAAAAACACATTAAACAGAACTATGAATGAGTCAATAACATCTAACTAAAGAATCAAATGCAGAATAAAAGATCAACCGATGAACAAAAAAAATCAAGAATATAATTTTTTCCATTTTCGTTTTTTTTTTATAAATAACAAGACTAATTGATATCACAAAGAAAAAGAAACAGATGATGAATCTGAAGAAAAAGAAGAAGCAGCACCAGACCTGCAATAAGAACCAAAGGCTAAAAAAAATCGACCAAGGATCCCCTGCACCCAAATGACCTGTAGCCAACGACAAAGAGGTCGATCCTCTTTTATTTGGCTGAAGGAAATGAAGAAGAAGCTTGCAGTATCTCCTGCATCCAATGACCCTTGTAGAAAGAGTCATTCTCTGCTGCTAGGCTGAAGGAAACGAGAAGAAAGATGATGACTGGATCTCTTTCACCAAACGAACTCTCCTACAGCCCAACAAAAGTTGAGAGGTATGAAGCCCTTCACACTGGATGAAAAAAATGAGCCTCCAAAAGAGGAAAAGCTCCCTGCTTTAGAGGAAGGTACCTGCGATCAGAATAAAAGGAGAAACCCCATCAGTCCCCCCCCCTTTTTATTTCCAAAACCCCCTCTTTTAAAGATTTTTTGAGCCTCCTTTCAAAAATATCGCAGCTTCCTTTTAGGGGTTCCGTTACAACTTTTGAAAGATTTTGAAACTGAAATTTCAATGTTTTGAAAATCCGCCGTTTTAAAAAGGGGCGAATCTTGTGATTTTCAAAAATTTCAGTTCATTTACCTAAAGTTTAGGTAAAATGAAATGTTTTAGGAAAGCTGAACCATGGCGCCATCTAGGGTTTCTTTAAACAAATAAATAAAAAATAAAATAATAAAATAAAATAAAAAAATGAATAGTGAAATAAATGGGAGGCTTTTTAGGAAAATGCTACCTCAACAAATTTTTTTAAAATTCTTTTGAAAATAAAGTTTTTATTTTGGTTTGGGTTTTTTATTTTCAAGTGGGGCGCCACATGTGTGTGGGCCCACTAACTATTTGTAAGATAAATAACATTAAAAAAAATTAAAAAGAGGAATTTGCAAATTGGTGTCATCTCCGGGTGGGCCCCGCTTGAAATTAAGAAACTTACCTGAGAATCTGAGTGTGATGCTAGTTCAAAGGCGGTCCGACACCATTTATTTGAAAATAAAAATAAAAAGCAGAAGAAATAACTTCTTTTTGGAATTTTTATAATACGAGATAAAACTTTGTTTGTTTTTCAAGAATTTGGAAGAAAAAGAATGGTTTTTCAAGGAAAAAAATATGAATAAAGGAAATACAGAAATTTTGTAAAGAGATTTAAAGTCTTTTTGCAAAAAAAAGTTTTTGAGATAAAATCTTTTAAATATAAAATCGATATCCAAATATCCAGATTGTTTTCTTGAGAAAGCTTTTGTAATTCAGAGTCCTGGGGGTAAAATGAGAAGAATTGACAATTTTGAAGACCCAGGGTTTTGAAATCAATTTTGAAAAGTTTAAAACTCAAATCTGGATTGACAAATTTGAAAATCAGGAGTTCTGGATCTCAAAATGACATGTTGTGCAGTGAAATGATATGAAATGTTTGTGCAATGCTATGCAAAGACATGTTTCAAGAAATGCTACTCTGAATTAGTAATGGGAAATTCTAGCTTCTTGTCAAGAGTAGAATTTTGCAAATTTGCAGTTTAAAGATGTTTCTGAGCCTAAATAGAGAGATTTTGGGATTTGAAAATGAATTTTAGGACTTTCTGCGAGGTTTAAACTCAGAAAATGACCATTTTTCCCTTCATTGCTTCTGGAGAACTGAAATGTGATAATTGGTGGAGATGTCAGGAATATAAGTGAAAATTTGGGGTGTTTACAACAAGCAACCCGATTTTGCTCCTATAAAGTGCTTCTTTTGCAAGAAGAAGAGACAGAAGGGCAAATTACATAAAGTACAAGAAATGGTTAGAAAAGAAAGGTAATTTATCATTTATTTCTCATATTCCTAAAAATAGCTAGTGGATTGATTCTGGTGCTACTGTTGATATTGTCAACTGTTTGCAGTCGTTCCTAAACAGAAGGAAACCAACAATGCATGAGAAGAACATCTATTTGGGAAACAAGATGCATTCGCATGTGAAGGGTGTTCGGATCTGCAGGATCACTTTAGATATCAGCGTAGATTTGGATCTTCATGATGTTTTTTATGTTTCATCATATAGTAAAAATTTAATTTCAATTTCAAGGTTGGATAAATTTGGATATTGTTTTAAATTAGAAAAGTCTAAGTTATTCATATATAGAAATTCAATTGAATTTGGTTATGCTTTTGTTTATGATGGTTTGTATAAATTAAACATGAAGATCCAAACTCAGGAGTCTTTGACTTCTGAATACGCGTTGATTGAGAATAAACATATGATGATTAATGATAAGTCCTACATGCTTTGGCATCGAAGGTTGGGTCATATCTCTGAAAAGAGAATAAATAGACTCATAAATGAAGGGATCTTGAAATCTCTAGATTTTACTGACAATGAGCTGTGTGTTGATTGCATAAAGGCTAAGCAAACAAACACATATACAGAGGGTTCCAAACGTAATAGTGAGATATTAGAAATAGTTCATACAGATGTATGTGGACCTTTTACCCCCTGTTAAATAGGCGAAAAATATTTTGTCATATTTATTGATGATTATTCTCGGTATATGTATCTCTACTTGATTTATGAAAATATTTGATGTTTTTCAAATGTTTAAAGAATTTAATAAAAAAGTAGAGAAACAAACCAATAAAGTTATTAAGATAGTTAGGTCAGATATATGTGGCAAATAGTATGGTAGGTTTATTGAGATGGGGCAAAAGAAATGACTATTAGCGTGATTTCTCAAAGAAGAAGGCATTGTGCCTCAGTATACCATGCCTGGTAGTGTCTACCAAAATGGTGTAGCTGAGAAGAGAAATCGTACGCTTGAAGAAATGGTCAGAACCATGTTGAATTATTCAACACTTTCCATCAAGGACTGTTGTGCATATTTTGAATATGGTTTCTTCGAAATTTGTACCTAAAACTCTCTACGAGTTGTGGACAAGTAGAAAACCATCATTGTCTTATATGCAGATATAGAGATGTCTTGCAGAAGCTAAGTTATATAACCTCTACATTAAAGCCTTTGATCCAAGAACAACCAGTGAATATTTCATTGGTTATCTAGAGAGATCAAAAGGATATAAGTTTTATTTCCCATCTCATTCACTACAGATTGTTGAAACAGATAAGGCAAAATTCTTTGAAGATGGTTCAGTCAGATTAAGTGCACTTTAAAATCTTGGTTTTGAGAAAATACAAGATCTAGTCTCACTACATGTTGAGAAAAATATAGAGAGATACCATATTGTCATCCCTGATGTTGATGCAGTTGATCACCCGGTTGTTGATGCACAAATCCAAAATGAACTCATTATGGATAATACAGAAGAGCACGAACAGGATGAACAAGTTCAATTTTAACCTATAGATCGACATGTTTGGAGATCCACAAGAGTTAGAAAATCTGTCATATATCATGATTATGTGGTGTACCTTCAGAAGCATGATGATTTCATAGTTATAGATGATGACCCGTTGACTTTTATGGAAGCTGTTGAAAGCAAACAATCTTCGCACTGAATAAAAGTCATGAAAGAAGAGTTATACTCTATGGCTAAGAATCAAGTGTGAGATCTTGTCGAGTTACCTAAAGAAGTAAAATCCATAGGGTGTAAATGGATCTTTAAGACCAAAAGGGACTCTAAAGGTGACATAGAAAGACATAAGGCAAGATTGGTTGCTAAAGGATTCGCCCAGATGAAAGGCATTGACTATAATGAGACATTTTCTCTTGTCTCAACTAAAGAGTCAATGAGAATAATTTTGGCCCTCATAGCTCATTATGACTTAGAGTTACATCAGATAGATGTAAAAACAACATTCATTAACGGGGATCTGAATGAAGAGGTATACATGGATCAACCTCTTAGTTTCTCTAAAGATGATCATTTGATTTGCAAGCTTAACAAATCAATATATGGACTTAAACATGCTTCTCGATAGTGGTATATTAAATTTTTCCATGTCATCGTGACTTTTGGGTTTACAAAAAACACCATTGATCGATGTATATACCTTAAGGAAAGTGGGAGTAAGTTCATCATATTGATGTTGTATGTAGATGATACACTACTTGTAACCAACAGTATAAAGTTACTTACAGAGACAAAATAGTTTCTTACATCACATTTTGATATAAAAGATATGGGTGAGGCTTCTTATGTACTTGGCATAGAGATCTGATGAGACAGAGCAAAAGGTTTTCTAGGTCTCTCCCAAAGCTCCTACATAAATAAGATATTAAAGCGATATGGGATGAATAATTATTCTCCTGGTACATCACCCATATCAAAAGGTGATAAACTGAGCCTAAAGGATTGTCCACAGAACGACATTGACAAAGCACAGATGAGTGCTTATCCATATGCATCAGTTGTTGGTAGCTTGCAATACACGTAGACTTGTTCACGTCTAGATATTTTTTTCGCAGTAAAGATGCTTGATAGATTTCAGTCTAACCCATGCATGTCCCATTGAAAAATTACTAAGAAAGTCATACGACATTTACAAGGGACAAAAGACTATATGTTGATGTATGATAAGGTTGATCACCTTGAGGTCATTGGCTACTCAGATGCGGACTTAGGAGGGTGCCTTGATAGTAGAAAGTCTACTACTGGGTATGTCTTCCTACTTGTTGGGGGCGCAATCTCTTGGAGGAGTGGGAAGCAGACGACCACTGTTGCTCACACCATGGAGGCATCATTTATAGCATTGTACGAAACTACTTCGTAGTCCATATGGTTGAATAACTTCATATCACAGTTAAAGATGGTTGATTTCATCGAGAAGCCACTCAAGGTCTACTGTGATAATGAAGTTGTGGTGTCAATTTCGATTAACAATAAAAGTACTACGTCATGTAAGCATATGAAATTAAAGTACTTTGTTATTAAAGAAATGACAAAAAATCATCTAGTGCAAATTGTTAATATTGATACCAAAGAGAGGATTGTTGATCCTCTTACTAAAGGGTTAGCACTGACATTATACTCCGAACATGAATTGAGAATGGGCTTGTTAAACGTTTTTTGACATATGCATAAGAATAAAGTGATCACATACAGTTTTGATTCTTATTATGGTTGTTTTGTTAATCTCATAAGGATTAAGATTCAACTAAGGATCTGTAGAATAGATTTTAAAGGCCAATATATTCATCAAGTCATTCCCACAAGGTATTCGGTTAAGGGTTTATCACTTTGACAAGTGGAAGAATGTTGGAGTCACCCATGTATAAGGACTCTCCTAGAGGTATCCCTATCGGATAGACCTTACCATTTGGAGGGAACGGTTATCTCAAGTGTTTCCTAAAAAAGTTTAATGCTATAAAAGGGGTATTGATGAGAGACCCCAATACAATGCACAATATAATCAACACAGTTGATTGCTCTGGGATTGAATCCTGCTCACCATTGTTGAAGGGCCTACACTCATTGGGGGTAGTGATCGACTGAGGAGACAAATATCTCAGAAATGCTCAACCGGTCCACCATCGGCCATTACCGGACAATCATGGTCATATCAGGTATGCTCTTCATCTCTCCTATGTGCAGGCAAACCCAACCGAAGTAACTTTGGTAAATCAGTTAGTTAGGCCAGCTCAATCAGTTAGAGATAGGGGCCCAATCCCTCTAACTGAATGGGTTATGGATGAGGGAGGCTCCATGGACACATGACCCTACATCCTAGGGCCAACAACAAGTTCATTTTCTTACTAAAGTAAAAAGTTCACTTTATAAAGGAAATATCCACCAAACATGACCTAGGTTTTGGTGGTACCCCTTGTTTGAGTAATTAAATGATAATGTTGGACCAACACATTATGATAGTGTTCGGGGTAGCTAATGAGGTCTGCCCATCTTAATGATGTTTGCTTCCAAAGTGTGAGGGATGCTAGGGTAGGTTGCTTGTGTATACAACCTCTCTCTCTCTCTCTCTCTCTCTCTTGATCTCGATATATATATATATATATATATATATATATATATATATATATATATATATATATATATATATATATGAGAACTGACCATATTAGGCCCTCTTTTCTCGTTCTACCCCATTAGGCTCTATAGTTTGAAGTGTTTTATGAAATATCTGAATTGTTCGATGTGTTTAGCATGCTCGATTTAGTGAAAATCAACTCTTGGATCATGTTTTTTTGATAAAAAAAATATTTTTATAAGCCAAGAAAAATTGATGCCTTCATAGTCATTGATTTTGGATCACCGAAAAAACTTGGATCACCAAAAAAACATGTACACAAGTCAGATTCTAGTGATCCAAAAGTTGGTTCTCACTAGACAAAACTTATAGATCACATCTATCGTGTTAGATGTGAGAAAAATCACAAAAAAGTATGATTTTTTTAAGAAGCCTAATAGGGCAGAACAAAAATGGGTAAGCACCAACACATTACTATATATATTTTGGTGATACTACTTATGGTACACACTTGATTTACATAGATCTAAGCTCTAAAAGTAAAATCTAACCATTGGATCAAGTTTAATATCTTTTATTTATTATTTTCATATGTTAAAGTTGACTCAAATATGATGTTTTATATCATTTTTAAACTACCTTTATTTTCATGAATTGTGAGCCTTTGATTTTCACATACTCAAAAATGAAATCTTAGAATATATTAAACATGATAAAACCTTCTAATATAGTAAGTAAATCATGCCAAAAACTTTTTTTTAGTTAGATTTACTATTTGACCGCTAGACCTATGCAAACAAGTGTGTAACACCGCATGGTATTATGATACAAAATAATTATATTTTCCCTATATATATGGCTACTAGAATATGTTAATTGAAAATATGTAAATTGGAGTATGAACCAAGATTTTCATGTGGTTTTTATATTTTCTTAAATTTCTTCATACGGATGTGATCTAGATGCTTGGTTTTTTAAAAATAAACTCTTGGGTCATCCGATTATGATGCATAAGAAGGATCTTTTAAGATTTGAAAATCAGTGACTCATAATTTTAGCAAATATTCAAGCATCCAAAAATCATATTTTTCATCGAAAATACATGATCCAACATTCAATTCTTAGCAAATGAACCACGACGAATCCATTTGCAGGGTTGGATTTACAAAAAAAGTGTCAGAAATGCCTAGTTAACACTCCGGTTCACTAGAATATGTTAACTGAAAATATGTGAGCCAGAGTGTTAAATAGGCATTTCCAACACTTTTTTTGCAAATCCAACCCTACAAATGGATTCAGTGTGGTTCATTTGCTATGAATCGACTCTTGATGATTTTCAAGCCTTAAAAGGTTCTTCTTATACATCATAATATAATTATCCAAGAGTTTGTTTTTATCAAACCAGACATCTAGATCATGTCTGTATGGTGAAATTTAAGAAGTTTTAAAAAAACTATGAAAATCTCAGTTCATACTCCTGTTTACCATAAATATGTGTTAGCCAATGAGATAGCTGGATGGTTAGGCTGCACTATCATAATTCAAGGGCATCGAATCCCATGGGGTTTATCCCTCAACTTAACTATGCAAAAAAAGAAGAAAAAAATGTCGGTTTAAAAGCCATTTTTGAAAAACCTAAAAAGAATTTTTTGATACATCAAGTTTGAATCTAAGCATATTGATATTTGGTTAAGAACAAGCTTAATGTATCATTGTCTTCTAAGCGCTCTCACAAATGGCACACCACCACACACACACACATGTGTGTGTGTGTGTGCACACTCACACACAGATCCATTATGAGATCAAATAGAAGTTCAGGTAACAAATCAGATAGAAAATTTTGGTGTTTTGTTTTGTATGACAAGCATTGTCTAATGAATTAATTGGATTTAATTTGCAATGAAGAACCATTATCTATGAATTGAATTGAATTTGCAATCAAGATTAAATAACTTCAGTTTATCATTGTTTTCTGATTCTTTTTATCCCGTTTTAATCCAAATTGTTTACTTTTTTACTTTCTATTTTGTGCATTTTTTAACAACCATTCTTTTTTTATTCATGGATGTCTTACTAGCATTTTTTCTAAAATTAAATCTTTTATCAAAATATTATGAATTTTTTCTTTGGAAAAAGGATTAGGGGAACTAATTTTATTGCACTTTGCGTGAAGGTCATGCAAAGTTTGGCCAAATATGACTGTAATGCCCCAAAATTTTATCTAATTTTTCGACAATCTTTGTTTAAATAGTAAGCAAAGGAAAAATAATTTAAATAAAATGGAGAACATCTTGGGCAAGTTACCGATGTTAGTAACCATGCCATTAATTAAAGCAAATAAAATCAAAGGTTCATCACTTAAAAATTTAAATGAATTACTACAAGAAGTTCATTCAAAAGAAATGATAAATTGTTCAATTAAATAAACAATGACTAGGATCCCCTGAGATTGTATGAATCACGACCGCATCTGTAGCATCTCACAATAGCTTCTGCATAATCATTCCTAACCTATAGAATTTTGGCAAAACGTCAATTAGACTATACTAGTCTTAGTAGAGAAACTTGTTCCAAAGCACATAACCAATGCACCAGACATATAAGAGCATGCATTATGATTATCTAAATGTTGAATATTCAGAAATGACATCTTCAAGGCATATACTGAAGTTAATCTTACTACAAATAAAATAACATACATCATACATGATTAAAGTTGGAACATTCATTAATATATCTCAAAGTATATCATAGAACTAACCATAGTGCATCCACATTATTTAATATGTAAACTCAATTGTATTAAGAAAAGTAAAGCTGATCAGTTATCTTTTATGTTCCATAATTAACCTCCTATGGGTACGCGCAGTTCGATTGCTTCATTGAGCAAACAGGGCTTTGAGAGCCCATGTACCGTACCAGGGTACAAAATGTGTCTACCATCATGGCAAGAACACCAACTACACAAGTGTGGTGGTAAATTCACTATGTTATGGTACATTATGATCAGCCATCCATTGTACTCATGGTATCAGAACATCGATGTGGTCCAAAAACAAGCCCTGATACAAAACCGATCAAGCCTTGAATTATGTTTATATTCATGCACTTTATTCATTAATATTATTTGAGCATACATGGAGTACCCCGTTAATCCAATTCGACTACTAACTCAACTCATGGGCGATCACACATGTGTACTTAGAATATCAACACAATATAGTATTGGCATGACACACAAACACGTTCCAATTGCTCATGTGCACTATCGAGGTTCTACTGAACCCACTTTGAGTTTTTTGCACATTCATAAACCATGCAAATGCCCACAATTATATAAATTATTAAACACATACTTGCAATGACATGCTTTCATGTTCGGAACAATGGTCATGATATTCATATGAGAAACAAATATAATTTAGTGTGAAAAATAAAAGCATATCCATAGTACGTATTTTCGCAATGTTTAGAGAAGAGATAAATATTTCTATGCACAAGTGATAGAGATTGTAACTTGTACAATAATACCTTTATGTTCACATAAAATGATGGGTAGTACCGTAAAGAATCTTACTCTCATCGCAGATTCAATAAGAAACAATTATTCCTTATTGATTTAATGTAAATGATAAACTCATAAAATATAAACATTTGATTTAATGTACATAAGTATTCTCATACATACATATGTATGATTTCATATATATATATATATTACATGTTTCGAGATCTTCAGCTGGTTGCCTTCCAAAGTTTTTTTTGATAGGCAGGTTGATTCGATTGAATCCAACCTCCTTCACCTAAACAGATGCAGCAGCAGCTGCCCACCTTGCTCAACACAGCAGATCGTATCTGCTGTGTTCAACAGGTGCAACATTTTGTTGTTAGTCACAAGGTAGTAGCCAGCTAAGGCTTGACAGACCCCTTTCGGTCTGCCATAGTTTTATAAAAAAAATTTACTCGGCTGCAACAGTCATGGTGACTGTCGCAGCAATGTCCAAACCCCACAAGCTGAGAGTTGTGCACACTTAATCAGATCAGATTCGGATGAAAAAAGTTAAAAGCAAATAATTCGGATCTGACTAGCTTAAAACTTGATATTTACACTTAATTGGGTTCAAGTTTTAGTCAGATTAAGATTTTAATCAGATTCGGGTTGGGAAAAACTCAATACCAAACCCAAATCGGATCTGAATTTGGCTACCCCACTAATCGGTTTCAGATTTGGGTCGGATATCAGGCTTACATCCAACCCGTTGACGTCCCCCCTACTGGGACATTTGGAAGAGAGAAATATGTAAGAAAAGTGATGCAAAATGGAAAATGTGTGGATTTTCTGACCAACCCTCCATGGGAGTGGTGGAGGAATGTTTTCTACCAATAAAAAAATTAATTTTACACTCATCACTCATCTCACCACCACCATCCACCATCTCACCATCACCATCCATCTCACCACCATCAACACCACCTTCTTCCTCTTCTCTCTCATTTTTTTCCACGGAGAACTTCTCATATCAAAAACTCTAGTAGGCAAAACTTTATTTTCTTATGAGAGTTTTTCTCTCTTCCAAACGTGCCCGATGAATCTTTAGAGGCATTCTGAACTAGTATGGGTGACATTGCACTTGGAAGACTTCACATTGTATGCAGGTCGCCTGCAGTAACCTGCTTGACAGCCACCCATCTTGACATTTCTCGAGATTTGTGTGATGTTCATCTCGAGAAATGTTGAGATTGATGATCATCAACAGCAGCCGCTGCATTAAAAAATGGCCTCCACTTGGATTACCCCAAAAATGTGCAGTTCAAAGGAAATAGATGACATAAGGCAGGCTCAAGTGGTGTTTCATCAAGTACAACGGGAGCATGGTTAGTGCAGTTCACCTTGCGTTGGGAAGTTGCAAGTTCTAATCCCAAATGGTATGTTTGTATAACTGGTAGGGGTCTGCCGAATCTCAGCTATCTCGGTCGAAAAAGAGTATATCAAAAATGAGCACCTGGTGGTCATGATCTGTTTGAAAAAACAAACCCAGTGTGCATCTAGTCCGAGCATCAGAGGTCATCCGGAATACGATTATTAGACCTGCATCTCCCAGATGGGTCCCCATTTTATTCAGAGCTATTGATGCCCTAGATGAATGGCATCTAAAGTTTGCATGAATGACTGAAAACATAGAGTTCAATCTTGGTATTTGGGAGGCCGTTGATCACACAAATGAACGGCATCAAAATTATCATAAAAGGCCACTCTGACCTGATACGGACTCTTTAAAAAATTATTCTCCTTTTATGTTAGGCTCTGTTTGGGAGCACAGCACTAGAAGATCTTAGATGTAATCAGAGATGGTTATCTGATGTGGCACTCAACTTAAGGATTTGGCTGCCGTTTGGGAGGAGTTGAAGGAAGGCGAGATTTTCTGCTGAGAATCAGCCCACTTCAATTCCTCCAAAATACACATTTGAGCTTCTCTTAAAAAGAATAGGTATTTGCCATTACTGGATTCACCAAGATTCCGGTGAGTCTACTTAAAAACCCGATAGCAACTGCCTGAAATATAAGAGTTTATGAATTTGGTCATATTTCACGTGACACCCCGTTAAATATTCTGATTATATACAGTCCAGCAAGCACTTTATCAAGGCATGATTACGAGGCACAGTGGACTATTAACCTTAGAGAGAGCTGCACTGAACACAAAGATGGTTTCAGGTACGGAGGCCATTTCCTTAGGTAAAGTACCTGCAAGTTGTCCATGCATCCACCTCTGAAATGCATAACACAACCTGCATGGCCCTTCAGTACAACCACCCAAGGACCAACCTGGCCACTTTACATCACTAATATTTTCCTGTGTAGAAACTTCCAAAACCTTTCATTTTCATATTGGCAAAGTTATAGTAAGAACTATTCTTTCACGTGAATAAGAGAGAAATTATAGGGCACCTGCAAATAAGTAAGCACTATGGAAATTAATGCCACATGCAAGATAGCGAATAATGTCCCTCTATATATATATATATATATATATACAGAGAGAGAGAGAAAGAGAGAGAGAGACCTGAGTAATAAATTTATTTTTATCGTCATGAGAAAGATTCGCTTAGCTTATATATCCAAACAATTCTAGAACTGAAAACTGAATCTGTAATGAAGGATCTGGATCAAAGATACTTCTGCCATCACATTATTAAAAAGGATAACTGTTTCACCACTTAGCAGTAAATTCTGTGAACTCAAAGCTCGAAGAAGACTATTAATATATGATTGAATCATCATTAATAATGGCTTTGATGTATAATGTTTTACAGTAGCTGAAAAGCGTAGAACATGTTAATGGTTCTTCCAACTTGCCATAAACCATATGAAAAAAGCCTCCAACAGTGTCATCTAGATGCAATACACAGGAGAAGCAAAACCCACCTACATGGCCATTTTAAAACTGCTAAAAGGTATATAAATCAGTGCAATAACTTAATGAGCCAAAGACAAACTTATAGTCTATCATATTATCTCCGTTCTAAAGCACAAAAGAGACTAAACGCTACATAATTCTTCAATCCCTATACCCTTTTGGGTAATTTGAATAACTATTACCCTTGCAGCCTAAAGTTTTGAGTAGCCGGTATACTAAGCTGAAAGTCAAGAATGATAACCAAGCATGAATACATGTATGGGCTTTGACAGATACAAAAAATTAGAAACACTTGTTTATTTGAAAAATGTGGAACCAATGAAGCAATTCAATATAACTTTTTTCTACATTCTTTGCTACTCAAATACCATGCTACCGGTTTCCAAACATGGTAAGGAATCAAGAATTGTTGAAAGCCTGAATCCTTGAAGAACTTGTTTATGCTTCCAAACCAAACAGAGAGTCCACAACTACTTTGAAATTCATTTCCCCTGAAATCAGTAGTTGTACTTCCACTCCTTGCAACTCCCTCTAACACGAGTTCCCAAACAGAGACTTGGTTTCTGAAAAAGCCCCGACTTTGTCAATAAAATGGGAGCACTATCACTTCTATTGGCTTAAAAGCAACTTCCATGCATTGTTCAAGCAAGTCAATCAAATTATCATCATCATCATCATCATCTCTCTCTCTATATATATATATGAATCCATATTGGTTTTAGTCCTTTATTGGTTTTAGTCCTTTAGATGTCCTATGTACCTAGGTTCTGACTATGACTTGATTAGATAAATATAGGGTTTAGATTCCAATAAGAGGTGGATTTTATTGACCGGGTGACTTATGCCTGTGGACTCAACTATTGTAATGGTTTGGCATGATGTTCCTGGTCAAATAAGCAAGGTGAGCCCATGCTTAGATGGAGACAAACTGAACATATATGGGAAGAACTAATACAGGGTCCTAGTTGGCACAATTGGAAAAACAACCCATTCTAGGCTGGACTCTGAATTAGACTAAACCTATGTCATACCATTATGAACTTAGACCAAGCCAGACTAAACTCAGATAATGCCAAAAGCAAACCAAACTGAAACTAGAAAACTATGATGCTGCTAACCCAGACTTACCCAACTGAAGCAGGAAGACATCATGACTCTCTCTCTCTCTCTCTCTCTCTCTCTCTGTACATTCACACAAGATATATCCAGAATGAGATCAAATAGAAATTAATTTGAGTAACACTATTTTAGGGAAACAATTTGAGTAACATCAACCAAATATAAAATTTTGTGGTCTGGTTCTGTATGACAAACATTGGCGATGAATTGAATTTACTGTGATAATAAAAGGTCAATATGCAATCAAAGTTGAGATCACTTGAGTTTATTGTCTTCTTTTAATATGTTATGATAAGATCCTTATTTTATCTCAACTTGTTTTACTTTTTTCTTTCTATTTTGTCCATTAATTATTAAGTTTTTGATTTTTTTTTTTAATTCATAGAGCTTTTCGTGATCGTTTCTTAAAACAATTCTTTCACAAAATTCTAAAAATTTTCTTTGCAACAAAGATCCCGAGAATGATTTTTGCCTTGCTTTTCTGAATTATGTAGAGACGCAGATCCGATTAATTGTGGGATGGGAGCACAGGATCCAAGTCTAGATAGATCTAAACGTGGTTTAGACATTAATAAACTAGATCCAGATCCAACCTAAAGATCAGTTAAGATCCAAAAATCTTTGCATGTCAAAATTAAGGGTTTTTACCTTAGTAACTTGGGTCTGATTGGACCCAAACCTGGACTTGGTCCAGCTTAAAATGATGTCCAATTGAAACTCAACCCTAATACTGGCATCTGAAAGTTGCTTCTGGGTATGGATCCTGCTGAGTTTGGAACAGATGCGAGTTGTTGACAGACTCCTTTTCACCAACAGATTAAATAGATTATGCCCAGGGATGTCAATAGATTGGATTTTATCCGAGATCCAACCGAATTCATGAGCATCACCCCTATGCAAGCTAAAGTGTGGTGACTTCCAGGGGGCGAGGGGTAAGCCCTTGGAGTTTTACGTTGCCAAGACAACAACCGTATGTACGGTAAACAAAGGGAGTCCGGCTAGGCCTTTGATCATGGAGTGGTTTCTCTGACTAAAAAAAAAGTAGACTATATAATGTCAGGAATGAGGGGTGTCAACGGGTTGAGTTTGACTATGACCCGACTCGTACCAAACCCTACTGAACCACGGTTTGGTGATAAAGAAGAAGGTTCAATTAAAAACTAGATCGGATCCAAAGTATTTGATTAGTAAATGGATCTAGGTATCAAACTGACTTGGGTTCAAAACAGATTCAATCCGTTGACACCCCCAAGTAAGGAGTTTGTTTCTATAAAGTATATGAAAATTGAGCACATTTGTTATTCTCGTGAAGGAAAAAACTCCCTATCGATAATCGTGCATTGGCAGGCATTCAGGGTAAAATCTTTAAAGTCCTCATTGTGTAAAACCTGACCTAGGTGGTCGATTGGGCTCGAGCCCACCTGGCTCGGCTAGGTCAGAGAAGATGAGTCTCTTTCCCTTCCCCCATGTTTTTGGTGGTGGGAAGGAAGTCCCAAATTAAAAGGGATTTAAGGGAGCCTCTTCCTCTCCCCCATGCATGGAGAGGGGTGATAGAGGGCACCCTACTGTCCCTGCCGCCCTCCATGAAGAAACTGTGGCCTCTGTATCAGCTTTTTAAGAAAACCATTGAACCGACTCGGTTTGGGTCTGAACCGAACAGAGTCGGGTCGATCTGTACCTAGACTACCAAATCAAATCAAAAGAAAGCCATAAACCGACTCGGTTCAAGTTCGAACCAGTCTGAGCTGGCCAAACGACTCGATTTGGGTTCAACCCAAACTAAGTCAGGAAGGTTTGAACTCGGACAGCTCGGTATGGGTGTGACCTAGACAAAGTTGGGTAAGAAGCTAAAAAAAAAGATATATAATAAATAATATATATTGAAATATATGTATATTATGAAAAAACTGAGACAGTAGTTGTCTCGGTTTCTTGTTACAGGAAGACGAGTCTGGGTCTGGGTCCTTATAGGACCAGATCCAGACTTATATATGGTTTGGGATTCAGTTTGGACCAAACCTAGAATGGATCAGGTTTGGGTCCAGTTCAAACCAAACCCAAACTGGATCAGGTTTGAGTCCATGTGGTACCAAACCCGGATTCAAACCAATCACACTAGATCTGGATCTAGTATGTAAAATAGGGACTGGATCTCTATTTTAGGTCCAGTTTGAACCCAAACAAACTAGACTTGATGCTTAAATCTGAGAGAAGAACGGGCATTGAAGCCATTTAGGTTCAGTTTGGATTGAACTCAAACCTGTTTGAACCCCCAACTCTCATAAGAAGGGAACTACCCCTAACCAATAGGCCAACTTAGTTCAGTTGATTAAAGATGGCAACTAAATTATACATATACTTATTTTGGGTTTAATTTGTAGGATACAAATCTGGATTGAATCAGATCCAAAATTGAGATTCAGATCAAGAGAGTCGACTGGATCCTTCACTAGTCCTGTTGTTCGGATCCAGACCCAGTTTGAGAGGTGAAATAATCATTTTGGCCTTGTTCTACCTACTTCGGTAAAATAGACATAACTCTTTACTCTGAACTCAAAATATGGTGAAGTTTAATATATTGGAACTGGAACCTAAAGAGAGATTTGTCTTCCTATTTGTATGGTCAAACACACAACATGAAAAATAAGGTATGACCGATCATCTTTGGGAAGGGTAGTTTGGTAAATTAGAAAATTAAAGAAAATGTTAGTTTGGTAATTTTAGTGAATCTTTGTGTAATGGATAGAACCGATGATCATGAGAGATTCAACTATAGGGTGAGGTATTGATTCTTGGACTCTAGGTAAGAGAACATTTACAAATAACTTCATAAATACATAAGATACAAGCTTGTTTATAAATGCATCTTGTTATGTGATTTCATGTGCTTTAGAAGTATGATGATTATTTCATGTATATGAATAGATCGATTGAATTGCATGCTTAGGAATTCATATTTTTGATACTTTCAATAAGATGCATGTGGATTATTGCACATATTACATGTTTATCTTAAAACTTGATCATGTCATAATGTTAGTAGATGACATGAC
Source organism: Nuphar pumila (assembly GCF_984573655.1). Classification (NCBI taxonomy): domain Eukaryota; kingdom Viridiplantae; phylum Streptophyta; class Magnoliopsida; order Nymphaeales; family Nymphaeaceae; genus Nuphar; species Nuphar pumila. The sequence continues at coordinate 136,786,735 of NC_143251.1, forward strand.
TTGTATCACGAATATGCTTGTTGTGAAAATGAGGATAATAGTTAGATACATGTAATATAAGTTACGAAAAATAGAACGGAATGCTAGGATTTGAGAAAAAGGAGATAGAGTTCTAGGTTTCTCAAAATATAAATTATTTTGAGAATGTCACACTTATACCTGGGGAGGGGTATTGTAAGTCTCGTTGCATGATTAATTGATAATGTACATTTGTGATGCATTGTTATCCCTAAAATTGTAACAAACTTATGTGATTACATGCTAAACACTAATTAGTGAACATATATTTAAAATTGTATAATACACTAACATTAAGAAAGAAAAGGAATAATGTACCTAAGGTAACAACAAAGAGATAAATAAAGAACTCTACTAGAAAAGACAGTCTAGGGCTTTGTTAAGAGGTATCGTACTTCTTTTGTGCCTAGAATCTTGAGAAATTCCTAAGTAACCCTTAGGGGTTGAAAACATTGCTTATTAGACACACATAGAAAGTAGAATGAACCACAAACCTTAGAGGCAGATACAACTTCTTGGGCTCTTCAGCTAGCAATCGACAAATATATTGGGCTCTTCGGTTTAGAATTGATGAGTAAAACTGTAGTGATTGAAAGTCTATAATTTGGACCAGTTTGAATTATGTTGTAGTAGAGTGACTCATATGTCTGGCCAACACCGTAGACTCTGAAGTTGTCTACATGGGTTACTACGCCCTAGAAAGCTATTTCTGGAATAGCCGATTAGTACGGAGTATGACATTGGAAAATGTCTACTCTAAAAATAATGAATGATTTCAATAAATATATGAAAAAATGTATAAAGTAGGATAAAATGCATAAACAACATGTGTGCTACTTAGAGAATTAAACTCATACTCGAAGCTAGAGTTCACTACAGTTGTAACGATTATGTCTTAAATTTGTAAATGAAATCTTATTGAGTTTTAGATTCACCTCTGCTTGGTTACAACTGTAGGATCAGGGATTGTTGTAAACAGGAGGACATGACTTGTGGACTCTGCTACTGGTAGACTTTGAAGTACTTGGTAGCACTGTCTTTATTTTTGTATAATTATTTTAAACATTTAATCTAAATATTTTAGTTTTGATAAACATGGATGGTTAGTATTAATGTTGGATGAATTAACTTGATAGTTATGTGAACCTTGTTAAAAAAAATGGCTCAATTTGAGGTTGTTTTGGTAAATTTTTTTCTAGAAAGTGATGCCCACAAACCCGAACTTGAGATGTCCCGGTTCAGGTCATTGCATCTTGCTCACCAGGAAGTACACTCAATTTCAACCTTGAGGCAAGACAAGCCATATCAAGAACTCATTCCTTTCTTATTAGGGGGTTGTTTTATGGTGTGTGTGTGTTTTGAGGATCTCAAATCCTTGAAAACACCGAGGGTTTGAAATGGCCTTCATACCTATTAAGTGGCCTAGTTCTGGGTGAGGGTTCCTCATCATCAAAGAAAAAATAGGCCTCATACTAGATCAAACCCTCATATCTAAGATCTAGGGCAATCAAACGTCGCCCTTTGTTTCTTAAAAACTCACAACTTTGTTAAATCATTGATAACGAGTACCAACCATGTACATGTAGATATTGCTTCTTTTTTTATGATGAAAGAATTGTCACAAAGAACCAATTCACTTAGTGGGCCTGCCTCTCTACAAGGTAAAACTTCGGGTCAAGGACATGACCACCTAGCCTTACATACCCTAATTGTGATAAAGCAATAACATGTAGGTTTGAAGGTAGCTTTCTTGACTTCTTTAAGCCAAGTCAATTAGATCATCATCTATTTGAGTAATTTGCAAAAAGCCACCTAACTTATCTGGTATTTATAAAAAGCTTCTTACATTTTGTTTATCACATTTAACAGCCTACATTTATAATTTACGTATGAAAGACATACTTAATTTTAAAATCATCCAATTGGACTTTAATTACTTAGTTAAAGAAAGTGACCAAAATGTCCTAATTGTTTATTTGTTTCAAAAAAGGGAAGGGTTGTCGACAAATTGATCTGTTGAGTGTCAGGGCCAAACCAAACAAAAAAAAATAGGGTATGCACTATAGACTTATTGCTCCCTCATTCTTGGGGTTAGCTGAACTTGTTCAAAAACTCGACCAAGCATGTTAATTGAGTTGGGTGAGCTAAACGAAAGGATGCCCATGAGGTTATATCAACATGAACAAAGGTTTACTTTGCTTATTAAAAGAATAACATAAATATTTAGTATTTATATTTTATGTACTTTCGATGCCATATACCAAAATGTAATTTCTAGTCCTTTTCAAATATAAAAAAAGTTCTTTTAATTTCTTGCCAATATGACCAACCAGGATTACTCCGAAAACGATTAATGAGTCGCATGATAAAACTAATATCCAGTCTTATACACAACATAACATACATCAAGCTACCAACAACTTAAACATAAAGAACATTCAATCTCTCATGTCCTTTATCTCAAACTGTAAACATAACCATGACTTGGTTCTGACAATCATCTCAATGTCGTTTTTAGTCAATAGAATGTCATAAACATAAAGTGACAAAATGGCAAATTTGGTCTCACTTTTTTAAATAAAAACACAGTGATCAAGCTCATTAGCCACTTACTCAATCACAATAATGGCTTTGTGAAACTTCAAATACCATTGTCGTGGTGACTACTTAAGACCGTATAGGGGCTTCTTCAACCTATACCCTTTATCTTTGTGACATTTAACCACGTAGCCTTCTGTTTGTTTCATAAAAATTATTTTCTTAAAGGTCATCATTCAAAAATGCAATCTTGACATCCATTTGGTATAGGTTCAAATAATAATGTGCAATTATAGCTAGAATTATTCTTATGGATGCAAACTTTGCAATCGATGAGTATGTATCAACATAGTTCACTCATTCTCTTTGAAAAAATCTCTTAGCAACTAACCTAACCTTAGTTTTATCAATACCGCCATCATACATATATTTTTTTCTCAACACCTATTTACAACCAATGAGTTTTCTTCCTTCAAGTAAATCAGATGATTATTAAATATGTTTTTTCTCAATGAACTCAATTTCTTATATCCATGGCTTTCACCCTGCCTATTTGCTCATGCAAGTCAATCGTTGCATGATAGATCAAATTATCGACTATGTCATCAAGATCTACTGAGCAGCATAGCTCTTCAGTTAAATAAACATAGTAATCATATAAATATGTGGGAAAAGCTCTAGGCCTCTTATAATCAATAGTATGATGAAAAGGGAAGGGCTCACAACCAATTGGTTCATCATAAACTGACTTCATCATACTCATAAATAAGATCATATGAGTCATCACTAACATTTTTGGGAATTTCAAGGTCCATATTTTGCTCTTTTAGAAATATAATATCCCTCCTTTCAATAAATCCCATATTGGGATGATGAAATTTGTAACCCTTGGATATTTGGGGGTATCCAATAAAAGTGCATCTCATTGTTCTACAATCCAGTCTATCTCTAAACTGATCAAGAAGTTTAACATGTGCAAGGAATTCCCCCTTTTTAAAGTGGCTGCGGTCTGGTTTTTTACCATTTCATAGCTCATATGGTGTAGACATAACTGACTTACAAGGAGCTCTATTAAGTGTATAAATGGTTGTTTTAATTGCTTCTTCCAAACAAACTTTGGATAGAAATGCATGAATCATTCATGAGAGTCCTGTTATACTTTTCAACCAAAATATAATCTCAAAGATTTTTATGTTACATCATAATTGGTTCTCCACCTATCGATGATATTCTTTAATTTTTTCTAGTGCCACATACTTGTGAGATATGAGATAAATAAATGTGATAAAATATAGCATTGTTTTAGGGGTCTTAACCCTGAATGGACCACATATATCATAATAGACTATTCCTAAAAGTTCAAGGGATCTATCTCAACCTAAAAAAGGTCTCCTTGTCATCTTACTCGATAAACGAGAATCACACCTATGAAAAGATTTTTCTTTAAACTTAGGTAACAATTCTAAGTTTACAAGTTTCTTCATTTTGCCAAGACTGATGTGACCTAACCTTTGGTGTCAAACATTTATATCAGCCGCTAATGCATAATCAACGTAACTAGAGGAAGGCACTAAGTCAAGTTTAAATAGACCATGATCCTGATCAAGAGATTCTGCAAACTGAATTCCACCATGTTTTTCCACAATTACACTGCCAGACTAGAATCTAACCTCAACGCCTTTTTTACTTGAAATTGGGTATGGACACCAAAATTACATTTCATTGATGACACATATAAAACGTCACTAAACAATATGTTATTGTCCAAAGTGTCCACCTTATAAGATCTGATACCCATAACATCACAAAAAACCATTTGCTTTGGCCTTGAAGTAAGGAATGCACACTTGTGGGTTTTGAACTCGTGATGTCCTTTCTACATTCGCTAGTTACCCCCAACAAATAAGCTGAGCAATGAAAATTACAAAATTTTCTTATAAAACTTGTACAATCCCAAGAATAAGGACACGTGCACAAGGCAATGTTGTCAGAATTGTCTCTGACCTTGAATTAGGGGTGGCAAAACCGGACACGACCCGCCAACCCGCCTCTTAGGTGGGTTCGGGTTGGGCAAAAATGAACCTGGTTAATAAACAGGTCGACCCGCCTAACCCGTTTATTAAATGGGTCGGGTTCGTGTTAGGGGTATGCCAACCCGGCTGACCCGTTTAATAAACGGGTAAGGCTGGTGGGTCAACCCGCCAACCCGTCTGCCAACCCGACCCGTCAACCCGCCAACCTGACCCGCGAACCTGAGAACCTGTTTACCCGACCCAACCCATTTATTAAATGGGTTTGCGGGTCGTGTCGGGTTACCCGTTTATTAAACAGGCCGGGTTCGTGTTTGCTACAGCCGACCCGTTTAATAAACGGGTCGGGTTTGGGTTGAGGTATGCTGACCCGCCAACCCGTCGGGTCGATCCGCCAACCCTACACGATTGCCACCCCTACCTTGAATCAATTCAGGGAATCTGCCGATTATGATTCTAAACCGAATCGAGCTGAATCAGCTAATTTTTAACCAGCAAATGACAGGCGTTAAGAAAAAAATATTAAAATAATATTTAAAATGTTAAAAACTATTTTAAATTGTTTTTAAATTTTATTTAAAAATAAGCCTAATCAGCTCGGTTTTAATTTTTGGACAGCACAATGGTTCAGAAAACATTGGTACAATAACTTAGCTCATTTGGTAGGGGAGATTCCTCAATGTCGCCAAGTTGAAGGGACATCACGACTTCAAAACCCATCATTTGGCTCCCTTGGGAGAGGCCAAAGCTGGGTGTACTTCCTTATAAGCAACGATGAGTTGGGGGCAATGTTGTTATCGTATCGGCCGATATCAACAGAAAATAGATAGGCTTCACCCCTGAATTGGCTATTTTTTTAATAAAATGTAAAAAATTACTTAAAATTATTTTTAATATTAATGGCTTTAACATGTGTCATGTTTGGATTGACATGTAATATTTTTAAATTATTTTTTAGCCAATTCAGAACGATTCACTTGAGTAGCGGCATCGGTTCGATTCACCTGAATCGTTGGCCAAACGATACAATGCCGATACCGGTACACTGACCGGTTTTTACATCAATGAACTCACGAGTGAGTGAGGTGGTTTTCCCAAGTTATTCAAGGAAAAAAAACAAAAATAATGGTGGAGGTGTTCATCTTGAAAGATCTAATTGTGGAGGTGTTGATCTGGAAAGGTTTTGTGTCACTTGTTGGTTCCTGGCTAGGGGTGTCAGGTTTGGTTCGGACCCGGGCGTTACCAGACTTGGACCTGGTTTTCAGGTATATTGGTATCTGGTAGATTCAAGTTTAATTGGGCCACTATAAGAAAAATCATACCCGGATCCACTCAGAACTACATGAACCATACCCTGTAAAACCATATTTTTTTATTATTTTTACATTGAAAAATTGCAGGTCTTAATCCAAAATCGGGTCGGGTCTGGCGCTGGTATAAAATTTCACAAACTATACTCGGGTCTATGTATTAATCGGACCTTCAGGTCCGGATTCGGGTCTTAATCTGGTCTTATTATTTATCACCATACCCGGACCCTATAAGGTTTGGTTCGGGTAGGATCCGGGTAAACTAGTCCCGTTGACACCACATTTAAGATTCATTAATTCCTAAATCAGGGCTTTTAACGTTGATTATAAAGGTTCACCGCTGCTTCACAGAGCTCCCCTGCAGCTTTGTGTGGGGCCCACAAATCAATAAACAAATTGATTTTTGCCACGTGTAGATGGCAGACCACGTGAGACCCGTTAAAATTTTGTTTGATTTCTGCAGTGACACGTGGCAGAAATTTTCAATTCCGAAACGGTACACGGAAACTTTTCTCAATGACAGAAAAAACCCCTGCATGACTGAGGCTAAATGACATGATTACCCTCCTCCGGACCCAAGGCCGCACTTTCTACTACGACTTGGTTCGATGTGGAGTTGACCAAATACGAGCCCAGCGCAGTTCAAGGGTCAAGGTTTCACTTTAGCCTCCGATTCTTTTAAGACATGTGCATCGAACCGTGTCGCTAAAAGCTAAATTTTGGGTTTGACTGTGTCGAGCCCATCATTGGAGAAATGCTGCTTCCTTTAGCAATTTGTTGAGCCATGCACCAACTTGGTGTTTGACTGAACTCATACTGAACCTGACTCCCAAGTCTGGACCAGATTTGTTTATAGGGCTGGTAAATGAAGATGATTAGGCTCGGTTCAGCTTGTCACGAGTTCGTTCATGGCCAGTCAAGCCACAATCAGCTAATTTAGCTTAAGCTAGTCGAGCCTGGCTTAGGTGAACTTGTATAGATAAAAATGTATATGTTTTTTTGTGTGATATATAAAGAGAAGAATGCATGAAAAATATACATGTGAAATGTGAACTAATATATTTCAATTGTAATATAAAAAATATATATATATATATAAATATCATGATTTTTTTTTAACAGGAACCTGCTTGCGTTCAACTTGCCTCAACTAGAAACTAGTCGAGCTTGAGCTTGGTTCGGCTGAACACGAGCCGAGTCACGAGCTCGGTCCACTGATGAATGAGCCAAGTCTATTTTTTGGTAAAAAAGAAAGATCAAAAGGGCATAACGGGAACAGTGGAATTCTTGGAAGCTAATTGCTATTTATGTTTTGGATCATGTGTGAGAGAGAAAAGGTGCCAGCTTTCTCTCATGAGTGATTCACCTTTTTGTAGAGAATTGCAGAGTGCAAGTTGCAAAGGTAATAAGAATAAAATAAGTTATGGAGATATGCCAAAAGGTCTATTCGGGTCTTGATATATCCCAAAAATGCCTTACATATCCCTCATCATTGTTAGTCTCAATCCGAAGTAATCTTGGAACATAACTCGTTTTCACCAATATTACTAAGGGAGCGTTTGAAAGTCATGGAAACTGAGGTTTTTTCCCTAAAACGCATGGCGTGCATTTTCGCAGGCTTCACCATAACCAAACAAACTGGGCACTCTTTTTCAACGTTGAAAAGGAGCTAAAAATTCACGAGAACCCTCCCACTTTCAACGGAAAGGGTTCTCGTGGGAGGGGTAGTCCGATTCCGTTTCCGCGGAAAGGAAAGGGTGAAAGAGGGTGCCGTGACAGGCAAACGCCCCCTAAAAGCACTTAAAAACTCATTAGTTTCCTTTTTGGCAGGTCTCCCCCTAACTCGGGCGAGTCATCCTATCTCCCGAATCACCCAATGTCTCACTTACTATACATCTATTTGTTTTGTGTTGTGTCTAGGGGTGGCAAAATCTGACACGACCCAGCAACCCGCTTCTTAGCTGGGTTAGGGTTTGGCTTAAACGGGTTCGTGTTGTAAACGGGTCAACCCACCTAACCCGTTTATTAAAGTAGTCGTGTTCGTGTTAGGGGTATGCCAACCCGACAACACGTTTAATAAACGGGTTAGGCGGGTGGGTCAACCCATTTATACAAATCCGTCAACCCACAACCCGTTTATATATATATATTAACTTTTTTTTATCGTGTCTATGTTATCGGGTCAACCCGTTTACACGAAATGTGCGCTTGTACGGTTATGGTGTCTATGTTATAGGGTCAACCCGTTTAATAAACTGGTCGCCATGTCGTGTAATCGTGTCGTGTCCACCCGACCGGTTTATTAAACAAGGGTTACCTGGGTCTTGTTTGTGTTTGCCACATCCCACCCATTTAATAAACAGGTTGTGTTGGTGTTGAGGTATTCTGACCCACCGACCCCACCCGATTGTCATCCCTAGTTGTGTCTGCAGTGCAATCGGACCAATGTTGTCAGTATCGGCAAATACTTATCATATTGGCGAAAATCGATCTGCTTTACTTCTGAATTGGCTATTTTTTAATAAATATTTAAAATAATTTTTAATATTATTTTAATAACTTTAACACATTTGACGTTCTGATTGAGAACAATTCAGAACAATTCACTTGAGTATTGGTATGGGCCGATTCACCTAAATCAGCCAAACTATACCGTTCCTATACCGATACTGACAACATTGAATCAGACGATTGGATCGAGCTCAATGTGGGGCTGGACTTCATAAGCCGATCTGGGCCTTTGAGCCAGTCAAATTTAGGGCCTTAGGTATAGGGTGGTCGATGGGTAACGGGTTGGAACTGCTATATACTAGGGTGGGTTTGAATCTGGGTCTGACTTTGAGGTGCTAGTATTAGGTCTGAATCTAGGTTCAGACCCGACTTAGACACAACCAGACTCAATCAAATAGCAAGTTTTTTTATAGTTTGTAATTTTAAAATAGCAGATCCTAATCAGTACTATGTTTGGACTAGAGCATCCAATGAAAAATTTTAAACCAGACTCGGGTCCATACAGTACTAGAATCCTACAAATTCCCAGGTCGTGGATATCCAACTAATCTCAGGTGATATTCAAAACTCACATGTTTTCAATATAGTATGATTTTCACATACACAGACGTGTATGTATATATTAATATATATATATATATATATATATATATATATATATATATATATATATATATATATATATATATATATATATATATATATATATATATATAGAGAGAGAGAGAGAGAGAGAGAGAGAGAGTAACTGCCTACAATGTTCCGTACCTACTGCTGCCTATGGGGCTTTTGAAGAGTTTTTTTTTATGTTTTTCTCTAATCTAACCATACAGACAGAGGCCGAGCTAGGGGGGGGGGTGGAGCCCAGTCCTGCCTCACGAAACAGTTAATTTTTTTTTAAAAGCTCAGTCCTAGCCCAGCCCTGACTGCAGCAAATAGTTTGATTTGTCCATATGAAATAGATTTTTATTAATAATTGTAGCCATTTTTTATTTTATCTAAAAAAAAAATTTCGGGGGCGCTGCCCCCCGAACCCCAGACTATCACACCAATTTTTTTTTTTTTGCTACACCCATGTTTGCCGCCCCCCCCCCCCACCCATGAATCGTAGCTATGCCACTGCATACAGATGTGTTATACGTGTTTGATTTTATAGGAATGGATTTTTGCATCATTTGATTTTGACACGCAGGTAGGGTTTTATATATATATATATATATATATATATATATATATATATATATATATCAGCATGATATTGTTGTGATTTTTTATTGATTTTTAATATTTACTTTTTTAAAAAATTATATTTTTCAAGCATTAATACTAGGATGTCCTTGATGTTTTCTTGAAAATAAAATTTTTACAAATTTTGCCAGTTTTCTCTTGCTAGGGGCCACCATGTTTTATAGATAACTGAGGTAAAGAAACACACAGCTGGCATCCCTTGACGCATGGTTGAAGAAGGTAGGTGCACTCACCAGTGGCCACGGAAAACATTAAGGGTTTTACCAACCAGATGCCAACCAATGTGGGGTTGATGTTCTTCCTTGGCCCTATTAAAAAAAAAAATACTTCAGAATGAAACTTATAATACCAAGCCTAAGCAAAGCAAAGTTCAACCATGCAAACCTCTAGTTGTGTTAATATTTGTACGGTGGCTATGCTGAATTATAGTATGTGGTCATAACTACTGACAAAATTTTGAATTTATCATACTTTTATATAAGAAATTCACAAACAAAAATGTTAAATTATGATCTAAATATAATATCACCTTTTTTTAATGTGTTTCTAATTATTTTTAAAATAAACTTTTCTTTATTTTAAATTTCAATTTTTAACATTTATCCAAAATTTAAAAAACAATTATTTTAAACTTTTTCAAAATTTTCCTTTTTGGAAAAAACCCCAATAACAAAATTCACGACCATGATATGGCTAAGGGCTCACAAATAGGAGTAGCTATCAAGTTGGATGCCCTACGAGTAGTCAGGTTGTGTTTGAATCGCTGTCGACGGTGCCCATCCACGGGATGCACCAATATAGGTGCATTCCGTGAACGCTTATTTGGCATCTGCCGCTTCGTGCCACCACCACCACCCCCATGGAACACTTTCAGACAAAAAAAAAACAAATGTTTTGAAACAATTTTTTTGGGGCACGTGGACAGGGAAGGACAGTGTGTCCTGTCCTGTTCATGGACATGTGTGGACATCGTGCCGTATCCTGTCCACGTGCGTTCACAATTCAAACGCACCCTCCGGTACCCTACCCAAGGTGGACCAGGTCCAGACTGCCATATACAACTCTATCACTATAAATTGTCTGTCTGACTTAGGGATACAAACGGGTCGGATCCAAAACAGCTTAATACGTGGAGAGTCAAATTAAAAACGGATCTAGAACAACCAAAAATTAAATAAACAGGGCTCACAAATAAGGGTAGATATCAAGTGGAATACCCGACGGGTAGTGGGGATACCCTACCCAAGATGGACCAGGTCTAGACTACTTTAGGCAGTTAGGGGTGTCAATGGGTTGGGTTTGACCCAAACCAGACCCATATCAAACTCTGTAGGATCAAGGTTTGGTGATAAAGGATGAATAATCCAGGTCGAGAGCGGATCCTGTAAAACGTTGGGTCTTTTACAACCACAAACCCCACCCCTCTGTACTGAAGCTCAGTACAAGTGGGACCCATCTCACCCAGCGTTTTACCGGATCCGCTCTCATCCAGGTCGGATTTATCAATATATGAAGCAGGGTATGGCTTGTGAAATTTCATATAAGACTCGACCCGACTCAAATTTCTATTAAGATCTGCAATTTTTCAATTTTAAAAGATCAAAAATGTTATTTTACCGTGTATCGTCCGGGTCTGGTTCAAATAATTCGTATAGGACCTGGTATGGTTTTTCTTATGGTGTATCCAATTGAACCTGAAACCAAACCCGATACCACCACCTTAAATCAGATAGGGCTTCATTCCCGTCCTGGTCCGAACCAGATCTGACCCGTTGACACCCCTACATGCAGCCATGCCACTATAAAGTGTCGGGTCCCACCTGGCCCACTTCAGGTCTTGACAAAGAAAACATGACACCTCAATGGAACTCATTGCAACCCGGCCTGTTTATTACTCGGGCTTAAAGGGTCCGAACTATCCACTTCGAACTCAAATCCAATAAAACTCAAGACCGGGTCGGACTCTCCGCGGGCTTGGGTGTAGGTTCATCCCACCACACCGGAGCTGACGTCTTGACGACTCGGAACAAACCGGGTCAAGGTTCTCAGCGAACCACTCTCTAAAAAAAATAAGAGAGGATAATTAACGAGAAAGTAAGGGGTAGAAAAGACTTTTAGGAAAAAAAGGGCAAAGAGGAATTCGATCCCTTCAGTCGACACACGAATCTGATTAATCCCCACTTGCTGAGCTGTCACTATTTAAGGCGTCGCTCTCTCTCGACGTGCAACGATCAAACGATCGGGACGTCTCGTCCCTCCTCTGCTGCCTGTGTGGAAGACCAAACCCTAAAGAGTGTGAGAAAGAGAGGTACGTGCCTCTCGGAGGTTACCGTTTCTGTGTCGGTCTTTTCCTTTGCTTTTTCTCTTGAGGTTGTCGTCGTTCCTCCTCTGGAGATGATCTGCTGGTTTTTCTGTGATTTTTTGCGGTTTTTTGGAGTGAGAATTCGTTGATTTTAGTGATTTTTGGGGGACATTTCAGCGGTTCTTTTGGTTGAGTTTGGAGGAAGATTTGGTGGGTTTTATTTGCTGTGTAGGAAGAGTGAAGAGTTGGGAGTTCTTTGGAGATTTTCGAGTGAAGAGGACCAGCATTGTGCGAGAGCGAGTTTGCGTTGTCTTTTTCTTTTTTAAGGAAAAAAAAAAGGAATTTTGTGGTTCTTGTTGAGTGGTGAATGGGGGAAAGAAGTGGATATTTAGAGCGTTTTTAAGGGGTTTTGGGTTTTATTTTGTTGTTGTTTTGTCATATTGAAGTGATGGAGATGGAGCTGGTTGATGGTGAAAGTGTGGTATTTGAGTGATGTTTTTTGTTTTTGTTTTTGTTGGCTTGAGCTGTTGAAGAGGGGAGAGTTAAGGACGTCTCTGAGGGTGATTGGAGTAGTTGGTTTGGTTGGGATTTTTGTTGGTGGCACACTTTGATTGTGTTGAGATCCTGCTGTTTCTCTTGCGCTCAATGCTGATTGTTCAGATTCTTTTTTTTCTCTCTACTGAAGTTGGTTAGCTTATTTTGGCATTGCAGCTTTCTTGGTCTCGTTGGCGCGGAGAAATACTCGAGAACGGCGATTGAAGTGGGACCATGATGCTCTAAAGTTGTCGTAGTGGCTGTTGATGGTGAAATCCTGTTCTTCTAGGTGGAAGAAATCCTTGATTTTTGCCTTATCGAAGTGTATCAGATGTTTGAGATCCTGATTTCATAGAAGTGAGAGACCATAGTGTGCTTGACATTTACTGAGACTCCAATGGAACTCTGGTTCACCATTTTAGCTTGTATGTTGTTGGAGTGACAGAACAATGAGGGTGAATTTTGTTCGAGTCAGATTGGTTACCCATTGTTTCTCTGGATCTGGTTATTCAGGGGAAAACTAGATGGGGTTTCTTTGCTGCTTTCTGAAGTCTGTTGCTCTACTTTTGATTTTACTTGTGTCAATCAGAGTAGGGGCGCAACCGCCAAGCTCAGCTCGATCTTTAGATGCTCTTTTACAAGATTACGCTTACAGAGCTTTTGCGCGTCCACACACAGGTGTTATCTATGATGCATCTGTACCTGCAACTATCTATGGACTAAAGCTGTCTGTGGTAAGGCTTCGTAGTGGTAGTTTGTGGAACAGGGGAGTTAAGCTTTATGAATTTCAGATCCCTCTCAGAGTTCGCGAGCAACCATATGTTCAGAGACTTGCGTTGGTTTACCAGAATCTGGGTAACTGGTCTTCTGTTTATTATGATGTCCCTGGTTATACTTTTATTTCTCCGGTTTTGGGCATACTGGCATATGATGCATCAAATCTTACTGCAACTAATTTGGTTGAGTTGGAGTTCGCTGCTACAAAGGAACCGATTTCAGTCAACTTTGCAAGTACAACAATTCCCAGTGGATTAACAGCAAAATGTGTGCGCTTCGACTTGAACGGCACATTGGAATATAGTGATCTTTCAGCACCAAATACTTGCTCGGCTCTGAAACAGGGTCATTTCTCACTGGTTGTTGAGTTGACTGCTCCAGCCTCATCTCCATCCCCAGTTCCCTCTAACACTCCATCTTTGCCTGCCCCAAATCGAGGTCCTATTCCAGGTCTGGTAGGACCTCAAAATAACCATAATTCGAAGGTTTGGAAGATTACAGTTGGTTCTGTGGTTGGCGGATTTGTTGTAGTGGCCGGTTTGAGCGTTTGTGCAGTTTCACTGTTGAGATTGAGGCGGAAATCAAGGCTAGCAGCCATGGAACGGCAGGCTGACCAAGGAGAAGCATTGCGAATGTCAGAGATCGGTAGCACTAAGGCACCAGCAGCAGTAGGGACCCGAACACAGCCAGTTTTAGAGAATGAGTATGTTGCTTGAGTTTTATAATGCACATAATGGTAGGAGTTTCTTATGAAGAGGAAACACTTATTAGTCATTTGAGATTTCAGCTGTGGTAGTGGTAGCAGTCATTGGTGGTTCTTGGGCTTTTTGCTTCCTCACTTGTTGAGCATATCAGGGTTTAGTGAAATTTTATCCTTCTGGTATTTGAAGAGCTTGTTTGGAATTAATTAAAAAATTTGTTGCTTGAATGGGATTGACAGAGAGAAAAAAAAACTAATGGTTTTATTTTATGGAGGTGTTACACTTGTACAGAATGAAGCAATAGCCATTGGAAGAGGCAGATTAGTTGATTTTGAGCCAGATGAAGCATTATTGGATCATTGATTATTTGATTCTTCAAAGCTGTGGTGGACAAGTGGCAACACATTTCTTAATCATGGATTGCTGTTGTTGAGCAGTGTTGATAAATCTCTGTAACTCCATCTTTTGTTGTGGCTGTTTCTGCATCTCTTCCATTATCACAAGATTCATTGTTGTGTAGTGATGCTTGGTGTGGCTCCAGAATTGAGGCTTTAGGTATTTGTTTTATTTCTTATATTGTTGTGGTTGCTCTGGCTCACTGGGCATGCAGAGCAAATAAAAGATGGGAACTTCTCACTGAATTTCTTTGGCCTCAGTTGTAATAATTTCCTAAAATTTTTTGTTGTGTGTATCTCTTGAAACTGTTCCATTTTCCATGTCACTCAATGAAGGCTTTTGCATGCGTTCTTCCAATTTATTGCCTGGTCCAAAATTGAGAGGATGTGCTTCACAACTCTACACATTGATCAATTTCTTGCTTACACACAACCTAGGTACATGGATACATGTTCAAGATGCCTATAGTAATGTGTTATGCATACATTCATGGCTATGAACAAGTTAAATGCTGCACAGAACATACATGGATACAGTTAGTTTTGCTTTCTTGAATTTATGTTCTAATCAAGAAGACATGCTTTGCTGAAAGAATGACAGCACTTGAGTTTGTCTTTCTTCCTGAATTTTATATTCTAACCTTTTAACAGAACCAGTTGAATCTATGTTCTATTTTTATAGCTATGGGTGATGGCTAGTTATAATGCAGTTTTACTACCAGAGGACAAGGGAAAGTGGGAAAAGCTGTATGATATATGAGCTTCTTTGCGTCACAAAAGTTTTAACTGCAGATCTTATGTTAATGCCAAAAGTGAATTGTTTGAATGCTGAAGAGGTAAAAAAAAAGAGTGCCCATTGTATGGACATGTATGACAAGAGAGTGGTCCACCTTAGTTTTGTGGGTCCCACGTGAGATGCGGTAGGGCAAACCGTGATTCAACAAAATCCCCATTAATCAATTCTGCCTGGGAATGAGCAGAGGAGTGGTGGACGTACTATTATTGGCTGCCACTTGCTTTCTCCAACTCTTTCTCTTATTTCTATCTTTCCTGGATCGTGTATAATTTTCTGCACTCCCAACGGAGTGGTCCTAATTGGACCATGTTGTTATCTTGTGCCAACCCTTCCAGGTGATTGATTCATTTGCTGCTGTTGGTTGGTGTCAGTTTCCCCATTACCATACTTCCAACATGGGATAGTATCTGTACTTAAGAGAGAGAGAGAGAGAGAGAGAGATGATACTGCAACCTAACCATCCAGCTATCCAATTCAACCCAAGTGTAAATTTTGTTAATCCCGTTCGGTTTGAAGTCTCTCTGAAGCATAATCTATCACGTTAAATTCACTGAATTAATTTAAACAACTTTATAATCATTTGGAGAAGGATTTGAAAGCTGCAAACGCCTTTCAGCCTCCCGTTGAGAAGCGTTTCTTAACTCCCAAGGGTACGGATTCATTTTCCAAATAACCAAGAATCAAATAGATCAACCTGACAAGCCAGCCGTTTATTTCAACCTTATAGGCATGAACAACGGATAGTTTTGGAATATAAAGATTGTCTCAAGAGTAGATTATCCCAAGAATGTCATTCTCCAAAATCATGAAGTCAGTGGTCATTAACAATATCAAAACTTTAAGGCATTTATTTTAATCAAAGTGGGCACACGAATGGAGACTATATTTTATGATATCAAACTCCCATTTATTGCTCTCACCGTCTACATCAAGTGAAGCATTTAATTTCATTGGTTGGTTTTAACGAAACAGATGCATTTAATAGAGCTTCACAATAAAAAAGCTTTCATTTTATGTGGATTTCTGCCCTGGATATTAAAAAGAGATTATTATATGTGTAAGGGATGTTAAATGCTTAAACTCACATTTAACTATCATCCTGGACATGAAAATCAGTCTTATTTTTCACAAAACTTTGTTTCATGTAGTTGATATCATGGTCATTTTCACATATGATCCGATCATCAGGGTGGCTCAGCCTATGCTTTACAGGTTGGACAGAAAAACAAACATCCCCTCTTTCTGGGAAATGAGGAAAACCTCCTTTTCAGCTATAGTGTCATCCCCCAAAAATCCCTCCAAGGTGGTGACAGTTGACTGTTCCAAGTAGCCTAAGTTCAGCAAGCTCTCAAGAAGGATCGACGATTCAGCTTTCAGAGTCTGCAGAAGTTATCTCGATTTTCCAAAATTCATAAAGGACTGTCAAATTCTCTTAAGAATGAGATAAAAACCTTTTAGAGGACAGGAGAAATATAACCAACATAAACAAACCCCAATCATAGTCTCCAAAACCAATTTAGGTGAAGGTTTGGGGTATAAAAGTAGGGGAAAGGAAAAAGTGGTAAACAAAGGTCACATGTATATCCTGATTCTGACAAGGCCACCAAACACCCATTGAATAGAATTAACCCAATCCTCATGGCCATGCAAACTCCTTTAAGAGCACAGACTTTCACCCTGACAAGTCATCAAAGGCCCAATAAACCACACTCTATGGAGCTAATCCAACTCCCCATGGTCTTGCTTGCAAGTTCATAGGCTTCAAATTAAATATGACAAAATCATCAAAGGCTACCAAACCCCAACCAAAAAGAGCTATCACTAGTCTCTTTTGCCTGGGCATGTCTTGAAACACCAACAACCTTTATTCTCCCACTGGTCTTTACCACAGCCTTCTTTTATTGTGCATCTGCACATCCCATGGATGCCATAATATGGCTCCATTAGAGATCAGCTGTTGGTACATCAAGAGTCATTTGGTTGCATCAGACATGTACTAGAAGAATAACCAGATGCTGGTGCACCTGAACTATCATAACTTGCCGACCTTCCGGTTTCTCGGGACCAGCAGGGCTTAGAATTGGTGGAGGTGAAAGCTCTAGGCATGCAGAATATCTGGTCCATCCACTTTCTGCCCTAATGGAGGCGAAGTGTCTCCTTGAAAACGATAACCCATGCATTGCCAACGAAAGACATCCATCAAGGGATGCATACCAGAAGCACCCAGATGCTAGAGCCACTGAGTTGAGTAGAAGAGACTGCACCATTTGAACCAACTGGCTCAAATCCTGGTAGCGCTAGACCGACCAAACAGCCAGCTGAGTACTTAAGCGCAGATGCTCAGGAGAGCAGCTGATGATTTCTGTTCTAAGTACTCTACCACTTTGGAGAGAGTTTTCGAGATAGGTCAGGTACAGTAGGTGCCTAGTCTCACCAAATTCAAAACACAAATGCAACGGATAATAAGTCTTGGAACATGTTTGTGTTGTTTCCCCTTCAGCAGTAGAACTACCTATTGGCCAACCCCAAGAACAAGATTTATCAAGAAAACCAAATAATGCTTGTTGACCTTGAGAAGTTTCTAGCACAATTGTGGTTGTAAATTTGCATAGTTAAGTGATATGGTAGCAGATTAAACTAAAGACTGACCAAACACTTTTACTCTAAAGGAGGTACTATTTGGTCATGTCGACTTGATCGTCTGAACGAGCTAGAAATCATAGGTGGGGGTTGTGTCCACCCAATCTGACCTCATAGATGGGTTGATGGTCCAAATGCTAAGAACCGGCTCATTCATTGTGTTTTTTTTTATAAAAAACTTGATTTTATGATTCGATAAAAACCTTGATTTTATAAGCCAAAACACACACACATTATATGCCATTGATTTTTCAATGCTCATAAAATCATGCCTACATGTAATTGGACAACCTAAAGGCCGACTTACACTAACCAAACCATGTAGATGACATCTGTAAGGTTAGTTTCACAAAAAACAACAAAAAGAACAAAAAAGTGAATAAAAAACCTCATTCAAACATCATGGCCATCTAACCATATATTAAACCACTCTAAAGAGAAGCGATACCATCATACCATTCAAACATAACAAACCCATGGAGGGATTTGTTACCAAACACCGCAAGTAGTGTTGAACTATGCTAATCAGTGTATAAACTAGACAACACAAAGGAGCAATGGAGCTGAAGATTGATAAAGGCCTAAAAGTCAAGGTTGTATATATAGTGTTGTAACCTGTATCGGTTGGGCCCAAAATAAGATACATATAGTATCGTAAAAAAAATAATAAATTTTGAAAAAAATAAAATAAAAATCATAAAAATTCAGAAAAAATTAGCAAAAATTTTAAAAAAAATCATAACACATGAAAGAATGATAAATTACACAAAATAAAACCAGAAAATCACATATGAAACATTTATGTCTATGAACTGCATAAAATATCATCAAACATCAACTATCTCACAAGAATAATACAAAATATTAAATATTTTGCAATTAAGAACATACCACAAGACTCATGCTTTCATATTACCTAAACAAAAATATTATGACAATAGTTACACTCGATTTTCAATCAATTTTCACTCATTACTTGAGTGCTTCATTGTCATGTCACGTCATCAATGCCATTTTTGTTGGAGTATGGAGCCTGATTGTTACCTTAATATAAATATTTAATTTTTGTAGATCCAACTTCACGATAAGTTGATGAAAAGTTATACCCGAGGTGAAAAAAAATTGGAGGATAGTTTTATAATTTTACTCATGATAAAGATTTTTTACCTTAACCTACTTTTTTGAGTAAAAAAATAGTACAAAAATATTTTACTTTAGCAAACCGCAAAAGCTCTCTCCTTCAAACACGAATCGGGCCCCAAATCACTCACGAGTCCTAGGGTATGTGGATACCTCTCTACCAAAGAATCAGCCCTTAAGATCTTTAAAACCCAAAAGTGAAAAATTACAATTTGACAATTTTTAAAAAGCATTACCTTGTATCTTACGATACATCCAATATCATATGATATGAGCATGTATCGTACGATACACAATACGCACTCGTATCACAATACGAGTGTGTATCATATTGATATTTTAAGTATTTATGATTACATACAACATTGATAAAATTATAAAGGCAGAGCCAGTTCCACCACCCCGTACAAAAGCATGACAAACCCAATAGAAGTATTTGTAAATAGGCAAACCTCTCTCTCTCTCTCTCTCTCTCTCTCTCAAGTACTGCATTAGATAAACCATAAAGATCCATACAGTAGACCTCAGCAAAATCTTTGACGCTTCAAAACTCTCCCTCTCCAAGTACTGCATTAGGTAAACCATAAAAACCCATACTGTAAACCACAGCAAAATCTTCTGCACTTCAAACTCTGGACAATTTGACAGTCAACTCATACAATTATTCAACCCATTATCAATTTTGGTATTGTACGCAATTAAGTTGAACCTGAAATACAGTTTTCCAACTATGCTTCAACCCAGCCACGACTCCAAAAGGATGTTGGCCATGCATCTTTCTAAATGAGAACATGCACTTCTATCTTACAGTCATACTTCCAACATAACCATCATTAATTTTAAGCATTCAAAAGGTTGAAAATATCCATTTCCAACTAAAAAAGAAAAATTGTACCATTACTGGTCAGGGCAAAAGATCAAATCATCTGACAGGAACGTTGAATTCCCAAGTATTCTTAATGACATAAAATTCAAGCTTCTGCATTCAACTGGAAACAAACTGCAGAACAAAAGAAAATAAGAGAAAAATTGGCATACACCATTCAGAAGTTGCTAAAGTGTAAATGCTCATTATATGCTCCATAGACCAAAAGCCTGCGAGTGTTTTAAAACTAACACTCAAGCCATGCTGTTCTTGCTGCCGGTTGCAAAAAATATATACTAGCAGAAGATGTCAGTCATTTTAAAGAAATTCTTCATTACGTTGAGTGCAGCAAGCAACAGCATCTATCCAGACTCACCTTTTCAAAGTTCAACAAACACACTGTTGTTTTTCATGCGTTGGAATTGGTAAATTAATGGCTAGTTTGACTATTAAAAAAAAAAGACTAACAGCAAAAGTAATGGCTAGTTTATCAATAGAAATTTTAAAAGTATAAATAGGAAAGCTTATAATAAATCTATAAAATATACATAAAATGTTGTTTAAAGTGGATTGTAACAGGTTATTAACATGTCTTTTACAGGCTAATAAAGTAATAAAAAATATTTTTAAATTTTGAAGTTTAGTGCATCATGGTGGTTTGGCCCTAAGAATGTCGGTAATGGTAACTGAATATATGACATTAATAAGGTGTTATTTTCAAAATAACATCTTTGGTCACCTATGGTTCAGAATCAAGCTGGTTGCCAGGGTGTGTTTGACAGTGAGTCCTGCAGGACGTGCAGGACACTGGAAGTCAAAAGCCAGACATGCTGTCCCATGGTGTTCCGGGACAGTTTTCTAAAAAATAAAAAAAAGATTATCGGGACAGTGCCCTGGACAAGAACATGTCTGTGCTGGACAAGGACAGCATTCTGTCTAAGCTTGGACAAACAGTCAAACGTTCCCTGCAGGTCCGAACCCCACCAGCCACCATCCAGACATGGCTAGCATGGGAGCACGCAGTCTAATCACCATCTACACGTTCAAGACAAGCCAGAAAACCTGCTTAGCTAGACAACAAAATAACCCAAATCAAATATTGTGGTTTAGTGAACCAAGAACCATAAATGAATCTGAGCCATTTCATGAAAAAATATTGACACTAACCAGCATCATCATGGTCATCGACAAGAACCAAGCAACTTTAAACCAAACACACAGTTGAGCATTCAATCCTCAACAGAGTTACAGAAAGAACCACGTTAATTGAAACAAAGCTAACTCATCTGTTATCAATATAACCAAATCCCTAAAGGGTTTGAAGATAGTGCAGAACATGGATAATTAAGAGCCTGCAGCACTGCACCTAGCAAAAGGGCATTTATTCATCTGATCAACAGTCCTGCTTTCCAATTATTCCTGAAATAGCAGCCAATAGAGAAACAAAGCAGTAACTGCTTTGAATTAGTGAGATTTATTCTGAAATACTTATTGAACTATTGCAAAAATACTGCAACAGTGATGAGAGACTACCCTATAAAAAAGGAAATCATTATGCACCATAATAAAATGCGGTAAACATCACATAGGTATCTAAAATAACAGAAGTGCCCAGAAGAACCATAGCAAAGAGCTATAAAGCCAAGTGTTTTACACTAAGTGTTCTTCGGTGCATCAAAAACTGCAAATACATAAAAAAGATGCAACAATAAATGATAACAGTATATGGTGTTCTCCTGAACAATGACCAAATATTTAACAATATGAAAGTGCAATTGGAAACTTCAGTCAAGCAAAGAAAACAGTTTGTCTCCAACCAACACTCTTAAACAGTTTCCAGATTACTAGATGCAAACAGTTCTCTCTCCCAAGGAATAAGCTACTGAGAGGAAACATCAGTAACATTGTAGAAACTGCACTCTTGCATACTTGTGGAGATGTTTTTGAGATATACCTGGGAATGAAAACTTTTGTTTTGACTAAATTCCTAGGTACAGGAAAATTTTGTAGACACAACATAAATCAAATTTCCATGGACAAACGTAAGGAAACTAACCAATACAAGGTTCTATAAGCAAGATGAATTATACACCACGCAAGCACATCAACAAAAGCAGGCAAAACTAGGACAAAGAGCAGTTAAAGGAGCGCTTGTTAGAGATAGATAGCAGGTATAAGATAGCAAGATTCCAATACTTGACAATGGATAAGGTCAATGATCATTCTTTCTTCATAGGTCAGCCAGATGCCTTAATGGAGGTGCTTTGTTGGATGTGATTCAGATTACACTGTGCAGTGTGCACACAAGTATGTCAGATATTTACATGAGCATAAGTCACATTGTGCCCCAGGACATGAATGTTCAACAGTCCACATGAACCTTTAGCAAACAAAGAGATATTTTACCAGTCAAATTTTGTTTTGTCAATATTTACAAAAAGTTGATTTCTAATTAAGTAATTATACATTTTTATCTTTCTTCATCTTGTTTGGGGATCGGTTCAGGATACCAACATGCAGCATACAAATGTGCACACGTGGATGTTGCCAGTTCTGGCACCCAAAGCACCAGCACTGACAAAGATACACTAGGCACCTTGAAGCAAATGTTAACTTAGAATAGCTCCAGATATACCTACTTGAACCAATCCATGAGATAACTTTACATAGCCAGAAGTATGTGAGCTTATATCAAGAATCACCAGTTGATGTTAGAAAACTATAACTGGTGATTACTATGAAAATATTGCACATATGTTCCAAGTTTCCAACCAAATACTTAAGTTGCCTTAGGCCAGAAAGACTCAATATTTCAAACCAATTCTTCCCTTTTATACACACCAAATATGCCAAGAGAATATCTTTAAGGCCCAAAAAGGAAACCCATGATACGTTGAAGCCCTGTCCTACAAGCAACTAAAGGAATCTAAATACTCCAAAATGCCCAAATGTATACTCTACCATTTCAGAATTGAACAAACATATGCTGGCCAATTGAAGACCTCGTGTTTGAAAACTATTCATGGTGAGGGGTTTGTGAAAAGGAACCAACTGGGAGAAAACATGTGCTCCTAGAGATGTGATCCAGTGAATTTGTATCGGAACTAATACAATCAAAGGTTCCAAAAGAGAACAATGAGCAAAAACTAGGACCAGTAACTCCTGTTACATTTCCAAACAAGTTTATCATCTAGTGAGTGGTTTCAACTGCATATCTTGAACAAGTACATTTGCTCCAATAAGTCATGGCATTCCCGACCCACTAATGCATATTTATAGTTTTCAACCCAAATAAATGGAAAAGGCAGTTGCTTTACTACTCTAAGCAAGCAATGTTAAAGGGTAGTGGAAATCAAGAAGCACGTGGTTCTTGACACCCAAGGGCTGCTAGCTCTATTGCTTAGCATCTCCATCAATAAATGTGTGATTGGATACCAAGGTGAAAATTCCCATTAACCAGAATTATAATTGGGGCCCCACAAATTTTTTTAGCAATTCATTCCAAAAGAATCCAAGTTCTGCCATTTTCATGATTTCCAAGAGTCAAAGACAATAGTGCCCTCCACCACACCAATTAGTGTTACCATTTACTTTTCCAATGTGTTCACATGTTCCTTGTGAACTCAAATTTACCCAATCCAAGATATGAACATACCCTAAAATGCCTTCTAAAAAATGCTCCAATCCTTGGCCATCCTTTCTGCAATCCAGAGCCATTCTTTCGTTTGATAGCAACCTTACAACTCCAAGAAACTACATCAAAATCACACTTTTTTTAAATATAAGCTACCACTAACAATCCAAAATAACAAGATTGCATTACCATGTTACATTGGGGAATCAATTTACCATCAAGCACTTCGTCACCCAATTGTTTTCAATCCGTCATCTCTTTTGTTTAATCACTTTTTACCATCAGGCAAAACATAAATAAGCAAAACTTTCAGCTCAATCGATGAAATTGTTATAAACTTATAATATAGGATAATATGTGCCATCAACCATGACAAAAGAATCTACTAGAATCCTTGAATTTAAAAACTAAAGAACAAGTGAATTCAATGACAAAATGGCGTAATGAAATAGCGAAAAATATAGAACCAATGCCACTAAGGGCTTACAAGATCACAATCACAATGTGCACAAGCACAAGTCCACTAAGGGACAATACAATAGCCAACAAAGGGCAAACACAAAAAGCTAAAAAATACAATCTCCTTATTGATCAAAGGCTTTACTAAAAGCTTAAATGAATAAGGGGGAAACACCCCTATTTATACACAACAAAAATGGGAGAGTGAAGGCCATTGGGGGCTCCCACATAGAGACGTTGGGAGCCCCCAACGTCTCTATGGACTGATGACCATAGAGCCCCCAATGACATTGTTAATTACAAAAAATAAAAACAAAAAAATAAATATAAAGAAAATAATTATTTTCTAAAACAGTTATTTATTACATATGTAAAAAGACAGAAATGCCCTTAATGAGCATTAGCTATTACAAAAGTATATATATAAGTATATTTTAACATCCCTCCTCAAACTTACGGTGAAATGACCAAAGCTAAGGAGAAAAAAAAATAGAGGTGCAGGAAGAGATTTGATGAAGAAATCGACGAGTTGATACTCGGATGTGACATACGGAAACATAATAGTTCCTCAGGTACTCATCACATACATAATGACAATCTATCTCTATGTATTTTGTTCGCTCATGAAATGTGTGGTTACTTGCAACGTAGATTGCACTCTTATTGTCACAAGACATCTTCGAAGGTTTTGAAATGATGACACCCATATCTCTGAGAAGACTTTTGAGTTACACAAGCTCCATTGTGATTGTAGTCATTGCACGATATTTCGCTTCAGTTGAAGATAATGATATTTTTTGTTGCTTCTTACCGGTCCACGAAATTAGAGAATCTCCTAAAAAGACACAAAAATTCGTGGTTGAGATTCTATCATTGGGATTTTCTCCCTATTCAGCATCAGTATAAGCAAGGAAATCTAGGAAAAAAGATGAAGATAAGAAAACTCTCTTTGTTATAGTGTTTTTAATATATCAGATAATTCTTAACACAACACCCATGTGCACAGTTGTTGGAGCATGTTGAGACTGAATGACAACATGAATTACATAAGTTATATCAGGCCTGGTGATTGACAAGTAGGCGAGTGACCCAATCAATTAACGATAAGGTGTAGGATCTTTAAAAAGAGTCTCATAATCAAGTCTTAACTTAACATTTCATCTGATATATCAGACTTAGCGTAGATATCAGCAGGAAGCTTCATTTGAGACAAAATGTATCCTTCGAGAGAGTAAGCAACTTCAATGCCTAAGAAATATCTAAAAAAAACCAATCCAGTCATGTCAATTTTTTTTCACAACATTTTTAATATTAATAACTCACTGCTGTTAAAATGTAATATAGATATATATAATAATATATTATTATTATATATATCTATTATTTTTATTTTCTTTTAATTTATTATACAATAAATATTATCTAGTTCGTATCGAACTAGATAATATCTAGTTTGGTTAAGTTCCACTTGGAACTTAACCAAATACTAGCTGTTGGAACTAGTCCAACAGCTAGATTTCTAGCCGTTGGACTAGTCCAATAGCTAGAAGAGAGAGCTCTTAGCTCTTGTATAAATAGAACAGCAGCCCCCTTGTAAACTTCACTTCTTGTAATGCTTTTCAAGCATCCTTTTTACATAAATAAAATTATTTATTTATGGGTGTGTTGTTCCTATTTTACCCTTTTTAAGGGATTTGCTTAAAGTGTCTTTTAGACACTTCGTTCGATCATTCCAAGGGCGTTCGTGGAAGACCACCATTTCATTACATGGTATCGGAGCTACGGGAATATTAAATCTTGGAGAAAAGCTGCTTAGGTTTCTGTGCCCTTTGCAAAAGTGTTTCGCCCCTTGAAGGGAAGTGTTTTATCATTTCATTTGAAGAGCTCCCACATCTTGTATCCCTTTCCTTTTTCATTCTTTTATTGTTCTTCTCTTCTATCCCTATTCTTTCTCTCCCCTTGTAATCGATGGATGACAATGATAAAGTCACCATCATTCCTATGAAGTTAAGTGATACGAACTATATAACATGGGCTTCTTGAAAAAGTGTATTCTAGATATATATTAAGACCCGAGTCCATTGTATATACAGTTTGAATATTAGGACCCGAGTCTTAAGTATGGTCCATTGTATGTTCTACTTGTTTTTGGTCTTTCGGGTCCGGACATTACACCAGACCCGGACCCTCTGTTCATTTACACTTATTAATACCATGTTTAGGTCACGATTTCATTTTATTGAAATCGTGACAGCCGCACCCTTTGTTCTCCTGTTTTCTTCTTCTCTTTTCTCATTCCACAGGTATCTCTCGAACTTTCATGGTATCAGAGCCGAGATCCAGGATCGAAGAGGCTTCCTCAAAGAAGGGTTTCACCAGAACTAGAGGTTTGAGGTTTTAACTCTCTCGTGTTTAATCTCTTCTCTGTGGATTCACGTTTCACGTGAAATCCCCAATTTTATAATCGCACTTCTCTCCTTTATCTCCTCTCTGTGGATTCACGTTTCACGTGAAATCCCTAATCCTCCTCCTTCTTCGTCTGATATACCCAGACCTGATTGCATCTTTGCAACAGATCTGAGGCACTTTTCCTTTTTCGCGTGAAATCCCTAATCCTCCTCCTTCTTCGTCTGATATACCCAGACCTGATTGCATCTTTGCAACAGATCTGAGGCACTTTTCTTTTTTTTCTTTGACTAAAATATCAATTCATTCCTAACCCGTGTCTCTATCCTCATTTTTTATTTTTATTCTCACTGTCTTATTTGGTATTCAGGAAAACAGTTGACAGTCTATGTTATTTTACTTGTGCTTTGTCTGTTATTCACTTAATTTTTGTATTGCTTCAACATAAACCTTATAAAAGGGGGAAAAGAAATTTTTTTTGGGTCTGACAGACTCAGATCGCCAATCTCTTGAAAAGTGACAGCCGAGCAGCAAAAAAAAAAAAGGACCAATACCCTTCTCGGCAACAAACTGAGTATTTCACTTCGTGATTGTTTTTTTTTTCTTTCTCCTCATGGATTCACATTCCTCTCAATCGAGCCTTTCTTCGAATTTCCTCAATCAACTTGTTTCTGAAAAGCTAAACACCTCAAACTTCTTGATCTGGAAGAGACAAATTATCCCTTTTATAAGGAGCCAAGGACTCTTAGGTCACCTGGATGGAACCACTCCAGTACCACTAGAATTTGTTACGAGAGAAGAGAAAGATGACAAAGGGGTAAGTTCAATTGTGTATGTTAAAAATGTGGAGTATCTCAACTGGGAAAGGAAAGATCAGTCAGTGGTTGCATATATCATTTCTACCCTGTCCCAAGAGGTCCTTGTTGCCATTCCTGACAATTGTACAGCCCTGCAACTCTGGGAGAGATTGGTTCAGACGTATTCACAAGTTTCACAGGCGAGGATGTTTTTTCTCAAGAGGGAATTTCAGATGCTAAAAAAAGGTTCCATGACCATCATGGAATATCTGAACAAGATGAAGACTATCACAGACCAGCTAGCAGTTATAGGATGTGCGGTAAGTGACAGTGATATGGTGCAACAAACTCTGAGTGGATTGGGATCTGACTACCATATGATCGTTACTTCACTATTGTGTCTACCTGCTCTTCCTACCTTTGATGAGTTACGAGCTAAATTAATTCAGTATGAAATGACTCTGAAGGGTTTTTCTGAAGAAACTCATGTTCATACAAATTCCCAAGAAATTCTTGTCACAGGGGTGACTTACGGCCGAGGAAGAGGACGAGGGGGGCAAGGGCGAAGTGGACACGGGGGACGTGGTTTGCTCCCCACTCCGAACATGATGACTCATGCACAGGGACAAAGATCCATCCCCACTTGCTTCCTTTGTAACAAAAGGGGGCATATCAAGGCGAATTGTTGGCACAATCCAGAAAATAAAGGAAAGGCTTCACAAACAGAACCCAAAAGAAATTTCACCAATATCAGAGACAGTGGAGAGATTAAAGACCTGTTGATATCCGCCTTGTCAGAATTGAAATTGAAGCAGAATGATCAAGGCGCTTGGTTCGTTGACTCAGGGGCAGCAACTCATGTGACTGGTGATGCAGGTAAACTTTCCAACCCTATTCCTTATTTTGGTGAAAGTAAAATTGTCACTGGCGATGGATCCCACCATCCTGTTTCTCATGTTGGAAACACTGTTATTCCCATGTCACATTCCACCCTTGAACTTTCTGATGTTCTTCATGCTCCCAACATCAAGAAAAATATTGTCTCTGTTTCCAAACTTATTGATGATAATCATGCTTCAGTTGAATTCACTCCCTTCTCTGTGCAGGTCAAGGACCTTCGCACGAGGGAAACATTCGCTGAAGGAAAGAGACGAGGCAATATGTATGTCTTTGAAGAAGCTCCATGTCATTTCGTCCCCCCTGCTTATCTGGATTCGAAGTCTTCATTAGAGTCGTGTTATTCCTCTTCTGCAAATGTTTTTAGTATTTCTGAATGTAATAAGCCTTTCTTATGGCATAGTCGATTAGGACATTGTGGGAGTCATTTTATTGAGAAACTTGTCTCGAATAATCTCATCCCAAAAGAAAGTCTCAATGGGGATGAGAAAAGTCAGAAGTGTTCCAGTTGTCTTTTATGCAAAAGTCATGTATTGCCCTTTCATTCTATTAATAAGAGAGCTTCAAAACCTTTTGAGATAATTTGTTCTGATGTATGGGGACCAGCCCCAATTGTCTCTGGATCTGGAAGCAGATACTACCTAATCTTTGTTGACAGCTATTCTCGATACTCCTGGATATATTTCATAAAAAATAAGTCAGAAGTTTTCCTTTTGTTTCGAAATTTTCTTTCCTTAGTAAAAAATCAATTCTCTGAGTCTATCCAATTTTTCCAATGTGATGGAGGTGGGGAGTTCAGCTCTAGTGATTTTATTTCTTTCCTTCAAAATAATGGGATAGGAAGAAGGGTGTCCTGTCCACACACCCCTCAACAAAATGGGATTGCTGAGCGAAAACATAGGCATATCGTTGAAAGTGCCATGAGTATGCTTCATGACAGTAATCTTCCCATCAATTTGTGGACAGAAGCTTTTCATTTTGCCGTACATGTGATAAATAGACTGCCTATGGTTGTTCTGGAAAATAAGTCCCCTTATTACTGTCTTTTTGGAGCTCATCCTAATTATCATGATTTGCGTACCTTCGGATGTGTTTGTTATGTGCACATTGATCGGTCCTTGAGAAATAAATTTCAGGATAAGGCTCAAAAGTGTAGATTTGTGGGATACGCAGACGAGTACAAAGGATATAGGTGTTATGATCCAACCAACAGGCGCATCAGAATCTCAAGGAATGTTGTTTTTGATGAGCAAAATTTTGATCACAGAGTCAACACAACGGACATGCCATCTAACCCAACTGAAGTTTATTATCCTTGGTTGAATTCAGAACTTTTTACCAGTTCCAATGAAGACTGCCCTCCAGATTGTGTACAGCAAAAAGAAGGAATGTTTGAAACCACCGGGACATCGAGATCACAAAATGAGGAAGAAGTATCATCATCCGTACCGGGCAAATACAAGGGCATTTCCTATTCTAGACAGAAAATGAGAACATCAAGTCATCTAAATCCCGTCTCAGCAACCGACCCTACTCCTTCTCATACCCTTGAAGTTAGGAGGTCAAATCGCATACGACATCCTATCGATAGATGGGTGAGCTACAACAACTTTTCCTTGGACTTTCAACTGTTTTTAACAGCCCTCAATAATGAAGATGAACCTATTATGTACTGTCAGGCAGCTACTTCTACCAAATGGGTAGAAGCCATGAATGATGAAATGCAATCCTTACATGAATGTGGAACCTGGGAAATTGTTCTCAGACCACCTGATAAAAATGTTGTCGGATGCAAATGGGTCTACAAAATAAAGTATAAACCAGATGGAACCATTGAATGATACAAGGCAAGACTGGTGGCAAAGGGGTTCACCCAAGAAGCAGGACAAGATTATGATGAGACCTTTAGCCCGGTGGTGAGAATGGGAACGATTCGAATCATTCTTTCCCTGGCTGTTGAACATGGATGGAAACTGAGTCAGCTTGATGTAAAAAATGCGTTTTTGCATGGGGATTTGAAGGAGGAGGTCTATATGGAACAACCTCCTGGATATCAAGAACAAAACTGTAAAACCCATGTGTGCAGGCTAAAGAGAGCTATTTATGGTCTAAAACAAGCATCTCGTTTTTGGTTTGACAGCTTCTCGCTTGAGATTCAAAAGCATGGATTTTCACATTCCCTACTGGACCACTCATTATTCATTTTTAGAAGTCAGAATGTGACCACCCTACTGTTAATCTATGTTGACGATATTGTCATCACAAGAAACTCTGAAGCTCACATCAAAGAAGTAAAAATCTTGCTAGGCCAGAGGTTCAAAATGAAAGATCTTGGTGTCTTGCGTTACTTTCTTGGTGTAGAAGTTGACAGCTAGGCTCATGGTTTGACTCTCACTCAACACAAGTATACAGTAGATGTTCTCAGTAAGGCAGGTATGAAAGACTGCAAGCCTCTAGGAACTCCAAGTGTGCTTCACCAAAAACTTAGCATTCATGATGGAGACCTGTATGAGGACCCCACCAGATATCGCAGTTTAATAGGGATGTTACAGTATCTCACATTCACTCGTCCTGATATTGTTTATTCAGTTAATCAAGTGTCTCAGTTTATGCATGCACCACGTACTGGACATATGGAATCGGTTAAGAGGATCCTTAGATATCTGAAAGGAACCATTGAGGACGGATTGATATATTCACCACAGTCATCTGGCAGCAAGGATAAGCATGAACTTACTGTATATTGTGATGCAGACTGGGCAGGAGACCCTGATGAACGAAGATCTACATCGGGATATTGTGTCTTCATTGGTAGAAATTTAGTCTCTTGGAGTAGCAGAAAACAAAAGGCTGTCGCTAGATCAAGCACTGAGGCTGAGTATAGATCCATGGCTGCCGCTACTGCCGAAGCCACTTGGATCAAACATCTACTAACTGAAGTGGAAGAAAAGATATCTCACTCTACCTTGTTGTGTGACAATCAAAGCGCCCTCAACATGTCATTCAATCCCGTACATCACAGTCGTGCTAAGCATATTGAGATCGACCAACATTTTGTGAGACAAAAGGTTGAAGAAAAAGAGATCGAACCTGAGTTCGTCAATACTGAAAGACAAGTTGCAGACATATTTACAAAGGGATTGACAAAAGATCGTTTTTGGTTGCTTAAAGGAAAGTTGTTCATGGTCCAAAACCATGATCAACTTGAGGGGGGGTGAAAAAGTGTATTCTGGATATATATTAAGACTCGAGTCCATTGTATATACAATTTGAATATTAGGACCCGAGTCTTAAGTATGGTCCATTGTATGTTCTACTTGTTTTTGGTCTTTCGGGTCTGGACATTACACCAGACCCGAACCCTCTGTTCATTTACACTTATTAATACCATGTTTAGGTCACAATTTCATTTTATTGAAATTGTGACAGCCGCACCCTTTGTTCTCCTGTTTTCTTCTTCTCTTTTCTCATTCCACAGGTATCTCTTGAACTTTCACTTCTATCATGAAGTACCATATATGGGGAAAAGGTTTATGGGGGATTGTGGATGGTTCCAATTTGGAACCTAAACTATCTCTTACCAAAAAAGAGGGAGATAAAGAGGTTCCTCTATCGGAAGAAGAGAAAATCATGGAAGTAGCCTCTTATGAGAAAAAATGTAAAGAGTGGAGAATGGCTCATGCAAAAATAATGTCATGGCTTATCAATAGCATTGACATTAAAAAATGTTCAAGCCTTGCCAAATTTGATCATGCCGATAAGGCATGGGAATACCTTAAAAATATGTATTCCCTTAAAGATATTGCACATGTGAAAAGGTTCGAATAATGACTCAAAGTGATAAAACAATTCATGAATATTACAATGGGTTGTCGGAACTTTAAGAGGAACTTTCTCTCTTAGAACCAAAGTGACATTGTGCCGAAGACATTGAGCTTCGCCAAAAGCAACTTGATGCTGAACACTTTTACCAATTTATAACTGGGTTAAGATCGGAATTTGAAACTACCAAATCGGCCCTCCTTCATCGGGGAAAGATTCCCTCCATTGTTGAAACTATTGAAGAACTAACAATGGAGTAAAATCGTCTCCGAAAAGGTTCCTCTAAAACTGATGATGATTCGGTCCTAGCTATATCTAGGCCTGAGAATCACACTCGCACTTACAGGCCACCTCATTTTGGGAGGCAAAATGGCGAATTTGATAAAAGAAAGGTGATTTGTCATCACTATCATGAACTGGGGCATTATAGGCCTCAATGTCCAAAATTAAAGAAAAGAGATGAAAAGAAGGTTGCATCAGTTGAAGAATCAAAAGATCAAGATGCACCTGTTTTTATGGCTCAACTTATGGAGATCCTTCAGCTTCTTCTTCAAGGGGTCTCTTCTTCCGCTTAAGCCTCAACTGGAGCGGCAGTTGCATCTGTTTACGATCCAGGTAACTTTCCTTGGCTTTTAGATTCTGGTGCCTCATTTCATATGACCCCACATTATAAATGCTTATCCGAATGTCTTAAAAATAACTCAAGTATTTCAAGTCTTTACAGCAGATGGAACATCTCTTGAAATAAAGGGAATTGGGTGTTTTGAAAAACACAAATTTTTTTGTGTTCCAGAAGTTAGATATATCCCAAAACTTAATTTGAATCTCTTATCTGTTTCTCAAATTTCTGATTATGGATGTAATATATCATTCTCTTCTGATGGTTGCTGGATACAGGATCGCCAGTCAGGGAAGCTGATTGGGGAAGGCCATAAAGAAGGAGGACTATATTACATGGATTTTTTGGAGCTACCCAAGAATGTTTTTTGCTTAAATGTTCAGAAATTGGAAACAGACTTATGGCGCAAAAGACTTGGCCATCCTCATATGTCTAAAATCCAATATTTTTCAAATTTGGAAAAGTTTTGTAAATCTGAAAATTTTGCTTGTAAAGACTACATTCTTGGAAAAATAAAAAGATTACCTTTCTCTAGTAGAACTTTTGTCTCTTCAAAACCACTTGAGTTAATACATTCGGATGTTTGGAGACCCGCACCAGTAATTTCTAAAGGTGGTTTTGCATATTATGTCATCTTTATAGATGATTTTACTAGACATACTTGGATTTATTTTCTTAAACATAAATCCGAAGTTTTTACTCACTTTCAAATATTTCATAAAATGGTCACAAACAAATTTCAAAGTAATGTCTCCATTTTTCGCACTGATTCAAAGGGAGAATTTATGCCTAGAGAGTTTAAAAACTATCTTATTTCATATATCACTATTCATCAACGATCTTGCCCAAACACCCCGTAACAGAATGGTCTTGCAGAACGCAAACATCGTCACATTATGGAGACCACTCGGACTTTGCTAATAGCAAGCCAAGTACCAAAAGGATTTTGGGCAGAAGCAACTTTAACTGCTACTTATCTTATAAACCGAATGTCATCTTCTTCTTTAGAAAACATATCTCCGGTTGAAAAACTTTATACCTTAGCTCCAGACTACTTCAGACTAAGACTATTTGGTTGCAAATGTTTTGTATTTACAAACAAAAACGATAAATTCTCCCCTCGTGCAATCCCATGTGCTTTTTAGGATATGTCGAAAACCAAAAAGGGTACAGATGTTACGATGTTCAAAATAATAAATTATATGTGTCAAGGAATGTGACCTTTCTTGAAAAGGAGATTTTTTTTTAAAGTGAAAAACACAAGGATATTATTGAATATTCCTTTTTAATTGACTTAACTTCCAAATCCGATGAAGAGGATTTTGAATGTAGTTTTGACAATGACCAAAGCCCTACTAGCTTTGATCTTGATACTGAAGATCAAACTAGTAGGCATGTTAGTCTTCAGTATTCAAGACGAAGAATTGGAGAGCAACGCCTTCCATGCGCATTAGAAAGATTTTCTGAAGTTCCTCCTCGTAGGACTTCTAGAATCTCTAGACCCCCCGGGAAGTTTGTGTCCTATTAATCTTTTTCACCCTCATATAGGGCAGCTCTTGCTTTAATTCAATTCTATGTTGAACCTTCTTCATATTTTGAAGCAAAAAATATTGCAGAATGGATTGAAGTTATGAAATTAGAGCTAAATGCTTTAGAAAAAGCCAATACTTGGTTCATCCAAGACCTACCTCTTGGAAAGAAACCTATAGGTTGTCGATGGATCTATAAAGTCAAAACCAAAAGTGATGGGACCCTAGAAAGATACAAGGCACGTCTTGTAGCCAAAGGCTACGCTCAAGAGTATGGCATTGATTACGAAGAAACCTTTGCTCCTGTGGCTCGAATGACCACAGTTCGAACTTTAATTGCCTTAGCCTCTATTAAGAAATGTCATATATTTCAAATAGACGTTAAAAATGCATTCTTAAATGGGAGCCTTATTGAAGAAGTATACATGGAAGCTCCTCCTGGTATTAGTCTTCCTAAGGGTAAAATTCTTCGTCTTGAGAAAGCGCTTTATGGTCTTAAACAGACACCAAAAGCCTGGTATGACAGTTTTAGTCATGTTATGACTAATATTGGTTTTCGTTCTTGTTTGACTAACACTGCCTTGTTTATTAAGCAATCTAATGCAGGTATCATTATCCTTCTTCTTTATGTGGATGATATGATCATCACTGGAGGTGACAAACAGTGAGTTACTAATATCAAAACTCTTCTTAAAACTCATTTTGAGATGTCTGACCTAGGACTATTACGATATTTCCTAGACATAGAAGTTGCTTATTCCCCTAAAAGGTATTTGATTTCTCAAACTAAATTTGCTTTTGACATTGTTTGTAGGTCTGGCATCTCAGATGAAAAGAAAGTAGATACTCTAGAAGTAGTTAATGTTAAGATGAAAATTGATGATGGAGAACGACTTTAAAATCCTACTCCATTTAGACAACTTGTTGGAGCTCTTTCCTACCTTTCTATCACTCGGCCAGACATTGCACATGTTGTCCACATAGCTAGTCAATTTCAACATGCTCCCACCTCTGTTCACATGGGAGCAGTCTTACGCATTATTAGATATTTAAAGAGTTCTCTTTCACGAGGACTTTTCTTGTCTGCATCATCTTCTTTAGATTTAATTGCTTATACTGATGCTGACCGGGGAGGTGATCCTAATGATAGACACTCAACCACTGGTTTTTGTGTGTTCTTAGGTGAATCTATCATATCGTGGAGGTGCAAGAAGCAGCATAATGTCTCTCTTTCCTCCACTGAAGCCAAATATAAAGCCATGGCAACCACCACAATGAAAGTTGTTTGGCTCCGAAGACTGTTAGCTGACATGGGAGCTGAAGCAACACAGGCCTCGCGCATGTGCTGTGACAATAAGAGTGCAATCTACATCGCAAGCAACCGGACCTTTCATGAATGCACCAAACACATAGAGATGGATTGTTACTATGTTCGAGAGGAGTACCTACTGTTAAAATGTATCATTCAATCTTTGTAATCTTATATATATTTTATATATATAAAGGATGATACATATACATATATGGTATATATATGTATCTTCCTAATTATATATATAAAATATATATTTCTCTATTATTAGGCATAAGGGTAGTTTAGTCTTTTCACCTTTTTACGCATATTCCATTTGGAATATGTTTGTAACTTTATTTTTATTTTTTTATTTTTTTTATTCATTCTTGTGGTTTGCGCCACCTAGGGAGGCTCTCCAAAGAGTCGTTGGGGAGCCCCCAACGGTCACAAATGTGACCGTTGGGGGCTCCCAACGACTCCTTTGGGAGCCCCCTATGTGGCTCCTCTCTTGTTATAAATAGGGGTCTCCCCCTTGTAATTTATTCACTCCTTTGGAGGAGCCTTTGCTCCATGTAATGGGTGTTACACCCTTCCTCTTTTCAATAATATCAACTTATGCCTTATAGGCATTTTTGCCCCTTTGTGGGTTTATGTGTTAGCACATTATGTGCTTGTGTTTTCCCCTTTAGTGGGTATATTCGCATTTCATGTGCATGTGTATTGGTTCATTATTGAACCTAATATATTCAAAGTCGTTTCCTTACATGGTATCAAAGCAAGGTTGGGATCGAGTTGCTCTTTGTTGCATTGGGAAGCGTGCTATTCAAGAAATTTTAAAGAAGAATGCTGAAGTTTTCGTTTCTCTCTTTTACTTCTTAAAATTATTTGATATGCATTATATTTCTTTAAGTATTATGCATTATGAAGAATTATATGTTTTTTCATATGTGTTTCTCTCTTTTGCTTCTTAAAAATGTTTGGTATGCATTATATTTCTTTAAGTGTTGAGCATTATAAAGAATTAGATATGTTTTTGCATTTGTGTTCTCCATGTCATTATGAGTTTGGATTCTTAACAATTTCATTGAATTTTTATATTATTCTCTTTCGTATGTCTTTTCTTGAAAAATAAGTTTTTTAAAGAAAGTTATGTTAGAAGTAAAATGTTTGTGAGAGATGTAGCATTGCTCACATACTCTCATCATAATTATTTCATATTAAAGGTATGTGTTTACCCTCTAAAATGTCCTATATGAGATTTTTTCATAATAACGTGTCTTTGAAAAATGATGTTTTATTTTCCTACCTAATGAGTTCTTTTTCATACGAGCAATGTTTGATTAAGAAGGCATTTTTATAATATCGGTTGAATTAAGTTTTTAAAAATGATCTCATAAAATATGGTTATCCTCTTTTCATTCTTCAATTCAATTTCAAGAATATGTTTTATTATAAGATTTATGGTCTTTATTAATGTTGCATACTTATTACATATGTTTTAAATATTTCATGTTGTGTTTATTTAAAACATATTCATGCCATTGGTTATAATCTATTAAGTCATATAATATTATGAATTTTTGTTTATAGATTTATGTCATAACACAATCCTAGTATTCTCTTTGGGGATTTTCTCCACTTTAATAAAGTTTTCCCTCTTCCTTTCGTATGTATCCTCATTTGAGAATTTTGTTTGTTGGATCTTTCTTTGAGAGGCCTTTTTATCCTTGTGAATCTTCTTATAAGTATATACTCTTTGAGAAGATTTCATGATTGTTATAAGCTTCTTTTTAATATTGGTTTTTTTATGAGATTTTTTTAATATTACCACCTTTGTGAAAGCTTGAGAGTCTCAAGCATTTGCTCCTTGTTATACATGCATTATTGCATGTTTGCTATTATTATGCTTTTTGCGTATTTTGTTCAAATGTTGTGAGAGTGTCTTCGTACACTTCTTTTATAAAGTATTCATGCTTGTATGCGTATTGTCTATTCATAGACATTTTCACATGGTACTCTCTTTTCAATAAAGAGATGATATATATTGCCTTCCTTAGGCTTGTTTTGTCCCTTAATGGACTTGTGAGATTGTTCATTTTATCATTATAAGTGCTTCCGCAATTTCTTGTTACATGTTGTCCTAAATTTGCTCATTTAAGATTATTGTCATTCTACATCTTGGTATGCATATAATTGCAATTTATAGAGGCTTGATTTGATTCTTGGATTATTCCAAATCCGTTCTCACAACATGACATTGCTTAAATATTTCATGTTGTGTTTATTGAGTCTTTTGATAATGATCATGATTGAACATAATTTCGTATTTATGCAAAATTATTATAAGGCATATTGTTGTGATTAATTATGTTGGACCTTTGAATCGGCCGTCTTTATAAAATCACATATTTGGAAAATGATTTCCCTAAGTGTTCATTGCCTTTTTATGACATTTATTTTTATCCATCACAAGTTATATGACGCATCAATCCTTTTTATGGCCTTATTGTTATATTAAAGATAATTGTTGAGGTGAGTTAAGGGCACCTTGTGTTATGTCATTTTAGATTGTCCAATTACCATATTAAAGATGGTTGTTGAGGTGAGTTATGGGCACCTTGGGACTCTAGAATGATTTGTTATATGATCTCTAATTATGAGTGTGTCACTCGTTTTCTTTTGGCCATTGATCTTATGGATGCTCTTATTTATATATAAATGTGATGGATATATGGTGTCTTGGAACCTTAAATGTTTTAAGGTATATTTAATTCAAGGGTGTTGGGGATTATTGCCCAACCTTTTATTGCTTATGAATCTTATGAATGCATTTGCACATTTGTGATTTCGTGTTTTGTGCTTTTGTGCACAAGTGTTCCAAGTGTTCTTGTTGTGCGTATGTGCACATATTTATTTTAA
The DNA here is from genome assembly GCF_984573655.1 of Nuphar pumila. Lineage (NCBI taxonomy): Eukaryota > Viridiplantae > Streptophyta > Magnoliopsida > Nymphaeales > Nymphaeaceae > Nuphar > Nuphar pumila. Next base: position 136,824,916 of record NC_143251.1, read on the forward strand.
AAAAAAATATTGTCCAAGGTTTTATTTATATATTTGTCATTACAAAGTTTTATTGCCTCAAAAGTCTTCTCCTCTTATACCTCTTATCTAAGTGTCATCATATGTAGACAAAACATATTATTACACCATTATGTGTTGGTAGCCCTTTGTTGGCTTTGCTCTCTTGGTCTAGTAGCTGAACACACTTGTCTTGAGTGTTATTATATGTAGACAAGGTACGTTGATTCACACAATGATGTGTGATTTTAGTCCATGTTGGCATTTGTATCCTTGTTCTAGTCGCTGAGATGTATGTTCATGGTTGGCTTCTTTCACTCATTTCAAGTGCCATTTTATGTAGACAAGAGATGTATTGTGTTTTAGCCCATGGTTGGCTTGATACTCTTGTTCTAGTAGCTGAACATACTTGCTCTTGAGTGTATTTTTACGTAGATAAGAGATGCTTTTGGTCCATGTTGGCGTGTATTATCTTGGTCTTATCGTTGATGCACTCATTTCAAGTATTATTACATGTAGACAAGAGGTTCTTTTATACATCGTTGTGTGTGTCCTTGGCCATTAATGGCATTATATTTATGTTCTTGATCTAGTAGCTTACACACTTGATTTGTGGGTTTTGGAGGACTAATGAGGTAGTTGCTTGTAATGGATGAATTATTGTTGAAATTTATGAAATTTCATTCATATTTTGTCTTTTTAAGATACAAGTGAATCATAACATTAATATGTATATTTTAAAATCAAATTGATTTTTTGGTTACCTTTTATATTTGATATGCAAAATGAGTTTTTGTAATCATTTGAGTGAGATGTTCCTAAATGTGTAAGGTTCTCTACTCAAATAACTCTCATTATTTTGCCTCTTAAGTGGACTTAAAACCTTTTTGAACTCTTGTGTTTTATACACTCTTTTGAGCATTTCCCTCTTGAAATCGCTTTCAAGCTAAAAATCAAAAACACTTGTCTTTCTATCTTATCGGTTCATATTACTTGACTAAAGTATGATTGGAACATGATCATTAATGACTCTTTTAGGTGTTGATTCATTTCATGATATTTTATGCATATGCTCATTATGGCCTTTTGGCCCTCATTCAATAAATTATGTGCAATTTGTGCCTCTTTGTAGGCTTCTTGTGGTGTCCCTTGTGGACCATTATGTTATTCCTTGTTATGAGGTTTGTGTTTGTCCAATGTTGGACTTTATAAATGCATTATGCATTCTTGTAATTTGTTTTCGCTCCCTCTTCAACATGGTATATGATTATGAAAAATTGGTTTTCTAAAATAATTTTGCATACATAAGTAATTATCTTGTTCCATCAAATCCTATGATAAATTATGCATAGAATATCTTTTTGCATCATTACTTTTGGATGAATTATATGATATGATTTTTTTGGTTAATTCATCTTATTTGGAATATTTCACTTGATTAAAGTGCAAAGATATCTTTTACTTGGACTTCTTCTTGATTTGTTCCACAGGATCTTGAAGATGAGAGGAAAAGAAGTACCTTGGATAGATTATGAAAGATGCTCATCGTTAAAGACTTTGGAGGAAGACATTTGCAAATTTCAATGGCATTCGGACTGAAGGCTCTTGAAGCCTTGAGATTCTTCCTCTTTCATTCTTCAATTTTTTTGTTCCCCCACGCAAAGTTTGAGAGGGGGTGTTAAAATGTATCATTCAATCTTTGTAATCTTATATATATTTTATATACATAAAAGATGATACATATACATATATGGTATATATATGTATCTTCCTAATTATATATATAAAATATATATTTCTCTATTATTAGGCATAAGGGTACTTTAGTCTTTTCACATTTTTACGCATATTCCATTTGGAATATGTTTGTAACTTTATTTTTATTTTTATTTTTTTATTTTATTCATTCTTGTGGTTTGCGCCACCTAGGGAGGCTCCCCAAAGAGTCGTTGGGGAGCCCCCAACGGTCACAAATGTGACCGTTGGGGGCTCCCAACGACTCCTTTGGGAGCCCCCTATGTGGCTCCTCTCTTGTTATAAATAGGGGTCTCCCCCTTGTAATTTATTCACTCCTTTGGAGGAGCCTTTGCTCCATGTAATGGGTGTTACACCCTTCCTCTTTTCAATAATATCAACTTATGCCTTATAGGCATTTTTGCCCCTTTGTGGGTTTATGTGTTAGCACATTATGTGCTTGTGTTTTCCCCTTTAGTGGGTATATTCGTATTTCATGTGCATGTGTATTGGTTCATTATTGAACCTAATATATTCAAAGTCGTTTCCTTACACCTACACGACACCATTGATCTGCCATATGTTACATCTGAGTACCAACTAATAGATTTCTTCACCAAACCTCTTGCGGCTCCCAGATTTCACTTCCTCTTAGACAAACTTTTGCTCATTGTACCGTAAGTTTGAGGGGGAGTGTTAAAATGTAATATAGATATATATAATAATATATTATTATTATATATATCTATTTTTTTATTTTTTATTTTCTTTTAATTTATTGTATAATAAATATAGATAATATCTAGTTTGGTTAAGTTCCACTTGGAACTTAACCAAATACTAGTTGTTGTAACTAGTCCAACAGCTAGAAGGGAGAGCTCCCATTAGCTCTTGTATAAATAGGGGTGCAGCCCCCTTGTAAACTTCACTTCTTGTAATGCTTTTCTAGCATCATTTTTACATAAATAAAATTACTTATTTATGTGTGTGTTGTTCCTATTTTACCCTTCTTAAGGGCTTTGCTTAAAGTGTCTTTTAGACATTTCGTTCAATCATTCCAAGGGCATTCGTGGAAGACCACCATTTCATTACACCTGCTTGTCACTTCCAGTGATTATCATATCATCTATATAAAGTAGAAGTATGACCACTTTAGAACTTGTACTTTTAACAAAAAAACAATATTAGTATAGTAAGAGTGAAAACCCAAAAGAAACATAACACTGCTAAATCTATCATGGAAGGCTTTTGGAGCCTGTTTAAGACCATACAAGGCTTTCTTAAGCCTGAAATTTTTTTCATTTTCAATACTAAATCCCGATGGAGGATCCATAAAATCTCCTCATTTAATTCCCTATTTAAAAAAGCATTTTTGACATCAAGTTGGTATATGGGTCATTTTTGAATGGATGCAACTACTATAAGGGTTTTAACACTGGTCATCCTAGCTACAGGTGCAAAAATTTCTTCATAATCAATTTCATAATTCTGAAAATATCCTTTGGCGACTAACCTAGCTTTATATCTTTCTAGGGTCTCATCACTCTTGATTTTAATTTTAAACACCCATCTACATCCTATAGCTTTCTTTCCTAAGGGTAATGAAGTTATTTCCCAAGTTTTTGCCTTTTTTAGATCATCTAATTCGACATTCATTGCTTCAACCCAAAGTGAAAGATTTCTAGCTTCAATATATTATGACGGTTCAAAGTAAGAATGTAAAGCTATCAAACAAGCTCTATAATTTGGTGTCTACGAGGAGGAAAAGAGACACAATTGGATCTTCTAAGTGGAATTTCTTCTATAGAGGAATCATGTGTAATTTTTTCTAAGGTACTTGGAGGGTTTCTTTGCTCACGTTGTGTATATACTTGTATTGGTTTATTAATAATATTATCATTACTTGTTTCGGCATTTTCAATACTAGAATGCCCATCATTATCACCATGAGCACTCAAGGAATTATCATTAGAAGAAACATCACAAGAGGTTAATTCTTCTTGTGGCAAGAAATCAAATAAGAAGTTATAATTTAATTCTTTTTCTTTAGTTATTTCAAGTTCATTTTTATTTTCTAAAAAGGTCACATCCTTAGAAATATAAAGTTTGTTATTCTTGAAGTGAAAACATCTAAAGCCTTTTTTATTTTCTCCATAACCCATGAAGGCACATTCAATAGCTTTTGGAGATAATTATCTCGCTTATGCAAAATGACAAAACATTTGCAACCAAAAATTCTCAAACGTTTATAATCAAGAGTTCTTTCAAATAGTTTTTCATACGAAGAAACATTTTAAATAGATGATAAAGGCATTCTATTTATTAGTAAGTTGATGTTAGAACGGCCTCAGCCCAAAAACTCTTTGGAACATTTTTAGAGATAAGTAAGGTCCTAGCGGTTTTCATAATATGTCTATGTTTTCTTTCGGCTAGTCCATTTTGTTTAAGGAGTTCTCGGATAAGATTTTTTATGACAAATTTTGTTTTATTTTAAATAAGTTTGAAATTCATTTGATAGGTATTCACCATCTAAGTCAGATCTAAGGATGAAAATATTGCTTTGAAATTGATTTTTGAAAATCATATAAAACTCAGATTAAAGAAGTAAATACATACATATATAGTAAAATCATCAATAAATGTAACATAGTATAAATATCCTCCTGATATGATCGAGGAAGGCCCCTAAACATCCAAATACACTAATTCAAAAGGAATTTTAGAGATAAATGTTCTGTTTGAAAATTGAATAACTTTCATTTTTTCAAAAATATAATCTTTGCAAATTAAAACTTTCTCGTTACAAAAATTTTCCCCAAAAGAGAAAAGATACATCTTTGAATAGCTAGGATGCCAAAGTCTTTTATGTCAAGTTTCAATATCTTTATCTTGGACATATAAAATGATTTTAAGAGAAGATTTAAAGAGTCTATGAAGTAGATATCTCTTCTCCTATGGCCTTGTCCAATCCGCTTCTTAGATCGAAGATCCTGCATGAAGCAACCCTTAGGTGAGAAGGAGATTTTGAAATGAAATGGGGATCTTCGAAACACGAGCTTAGATTAACAAGAGCAAGTGTCAAGAATGACACTAAAGCATAACCCTTAAAAAGGGTATAACTGGAAACAAAATAAAAATAAAAATGTATTCTTTATTGATATGAAAAACCAATTGCTTAAGAAGCATTGGAGTAAAATACAAGAGGGGCTGCACCCCTTTATATACACAGCTGAAAGAGGACTCAATAGAGTTGTTGGGCACAGTCCAACAGCTCTAAATAGAGTTGTTGGAATGTGTCAATCCAACAGCTCTATTGCTAGTCAAGTCTGGACAGGACTTGACTAGCAACAGTCATTCTAGTTCAAACTGAACTAGATGACATAAATACAAAAAATAAAAATAAAGGAAAAAAATTACAGAAAAGAAAGAAATGAAAAATGTATTTATATATATATATATAATAATAATATAATATTATTATATATACATATATGTACAGTTTTACATTTTAACACTCCCCCTCAAACTTACGGTACAATGAGCGAAAGTTTGTCTAAGAGAAAGTGAAATCGGGGAGCAGCGAGAGGCTTTGTAAAGAAGTCTGCTAACTGATATTCTGAAGTGACATATGGCAGATCAATTATCCCGTGTAGATATTCCTCTCTGACGTAGTGACAATCCATTTCGATGTGTTTGGTGCGTTCGTGGAATGTTCTGTTACTGGCAATGTAGATCGCACTTTTGTTGTCACAACACATTTGTGAAGCCTTTGTTGCTTCAACTCCCATGTCAGCAAGCAGTCGTCGGAGCCAAACTACTTCCATGGTCGTGGTTGCCATGGCTCTGTATTCAGCTTCGGTGGATGAGAGAGATACCTTCTGCTGCTTTTTACACCTCCACGAGATTAATGATTCCCCTAAAAAGACACAAAAGCCAGTGGTTGAGTGTGTTATTGGGATCACCTCCCCAATCAGCATCAGTATATGCAATTAAATCAAGAGAAGAGGAGGAAGATAAGAAAAGTCCTCGTGAAAGAGAGGACTTGATGTATCTGATAATACGCATGACTGCTCCCATATGAACAGAAGTAGGAGCATGTTGAAATTGACTTGCTGTATGAACAGCATGTGCTATATCTGGTCTGGTAATGGATAGATAGGAAAGTGCCCCGACAAGTTGTCTGTAAGGAGTAGGGTCTGCAAGAAGTTCTCCATCATCAATTTTCATTTTAACATTAACAACTTCTGGAGTGTCGACTTTCTTATCATCAGTAATACCAGACCTGAAAACAATATCAAAAGCAAATTTAGTCTGAGATAATAAATATCTTCTAGGAGAATAAGCAACTTCAATGCCTAAAAAATATCTCAACAAGCCCAAATCAGTCATTTCAAAATGAGATTTAAGAAGTGTTTTGATTGTTTCAACTCCCTGTTTATCGCTTCCGGTGATGATCATATCATCCACATAGAGAAGAAGCACAATGATCCCTGCATCAGAATTCTTAATAAACAAAGCAGTGTCAGTTAAACAGAATTGAAAACCAATATCAATCATAACACGACTAAACCTATCATACCAAGCTTTTGGTGCTTGTTTAAGTCCATAAAGAGCTTTTTCTAAGCGAAGGACTTTACCCTTAGGAATACTTAGACCAGGAGGGGGTTCCATATATACTTCTTCAACTAACTTTCCATTTAAAAAAGCATTTTTGACATCCATTTGAAAAATAGACCATTTTTTGATAGAAGCTAAGGCAATTAAGGTTCAGACAGTAGTCATACGAGCCACTGGAGCAAAGGTTTCTTCATAATCAATCCCATATTCTTGGGCATAACCTTTGGCTACTAAACGGGCTTTATATCTTTCAAGAGTACCATCACTCTTGGTTTTAATTTTATAAACCCATCGACATCCTATAGTTTTCTTCCCTGGAGGAAGATCTTGAATATTCCATGTAGAAGCCTTTTCAAGTGCATCTAATTCAGCTTTCATGGCTTCTATCCATTTGATATCATTTTTTGCTTGAAAATATGTGGATGGTTCTTCATATGAGTGAATTAATGCAATAACTACCCTATATGTGGGTGAGAAAGACTCGTATGATACAAACTTTCCTGGAGGCCTCGAGATTCGGGTTGATTGTCTAGTTGGAATGTTAGAATATTTCTCAAGTGCACATGGAGGATTAGACTCTTGTCGCCTGGAATATTGAATACTAGTATCTCTATGAACTTCTTCATTTTCAACATTAAGATCAATAATTCTTTGATCATCATCAAAGTTACAGTCAAGGTCATATTCATTAGATGTTGATGTTAGATCTATCAAAAAGGAGTACTTAGTGACGTCTTTTAATTTTCTAAAATCAAAGAAGCTCTCCTTTTCAAGAAAGGAAACATTTCTAGACACATATAGTTTATTATTTTTGAAGTCAAAACATCTATAACCTTTCTGGTTTTCAGCATATCCTAAAAAGGCACAGGGAATCGCACGAGGGGAAAGTTTATCATTTTTGTCAGTAAATATGAAACATTTGCACCCAAATATTCTTAGTCTAGAGTAGTCTGGAGAAATGTTCATAAGTTTTTCAATAGGAGTGATATTTTGTAACGAAGAAGATGGCATCCTATTAATGAGATATGTGGCAGTTAAGGCAGCTTCTGCCCAAAAGTCTTTCGGGACTTGATTTGCTATTAATAAAGTCCTAGTGGTTTCTATAATATGGCGATGTTTTCGTTCTGCCAGTCCATTTTGTTGAGGTGTATAAGGACAAGATCTTTGATGTGTGATGCCATGCAATTTAAGATAATTTTGAAAATCTGTGGATAAGAACTCTCCCCTTGAATCTGTGCGAAAAATAGTAATATCATTTTGAAACTTGTTTTTAACCATATTATGAAAAGTTTGAAAGTATGAAAATACTTCAGACTTATGTTTGAGAAAGTACATCCACGTATGTCGGGAGAAATCATCGACAAAAATAACATAGTAAACAAATCCTCCTTTAGAAATTACTGGTGCAGGACCCCAAACATCTGAGTGTATTAATTCAAGTGGTCTTGAAGAGAAAAAGGTTCTGTTCTGAAATGGTAATCTTTTCATTTTGCCGAGAATACAATCTTTACAATCAAATGATTCAGAGTTACAAAATTTCCCTAGATTTGGAAAATGTTGGATTTTGGCTATATGTGGGTGACCAAGTCTCTTATGCCACAGTTCCAACTCTATTTTTTGAATATTATAACAAAAAGTTTTCTTCGGCATTTCCAAAAAATCCATGTAATAGAGTCCTCCTTCTCTATGGCCTTCCCCAATCAGCTTGCCTGACTGGCGATCCTGTACCCAACAACCATTAGAAGAAAAAGAAATATTACACCCATAATCAGAAATTTGAGATACAGATAAAAGATTTAAATTTAATTTGGGAACATGTCTAATTTCTGGAATAAAAAAAAAATTTGTTTTATAAATTTTTTCAAAATTTCCTATTCCTTCTATTTCAAGAGAAGTCCCATCAGCAGTAAAGACCTTTGACACACTTGTTTTATTTTTAACACATTTGGATAGACTATGATTATTTGGGGTCATATGAAAAGATGCACCAGAGTCAAGAAGCCAAGAAATTTTACCTAGATCAGAAAAAGATGAGGCTGCTGCGCCGGTTGAAGCTTCAGATGAGGAAGAGGCACCTTTGATGAGAGGCTGAAGAATCTCCATTAGTTGGGCCAGGGAAACTGGTGCATCCTGATCTTTAGGCTCCGATCCAGCAATTGCAGCTCTTTTTTCTCTCAGCTCCTTAAGTTTGGGACATTGTGGCCTATAGTGTCCCGGTTCATGACAGTGATGACAAATAACTTTCTTCTTATCATAGTCACCATTTTGTCGGTTAAAGTGAGGAGGCCTATATGATCGAACATGATTCTCTGGTCTAGACACGGCTAAAACGGAATCATCTTTAATTTTTAAAGAACCTTTCCGGAGACGATTTTCTTCCATTGTTAACTCTTCAATAGTTTCAACAATAGAAGGAATTTTTCCCCGGTGAAGTAGGGCCGATTTAGTGGTTTCAAATTCCGGCCTTAATCCAGTGATAAACTGGTAAAAATGTTCGGCATCGAGTTGTTTCTGACGAAGCTCGATGTCTTCGGCACAATGCCACTTTGGTTCTAAAAGGGAAAGTTCTTCCCAAAGTTCGGACAACCCATTGTAATATTCACGAATAGTTTTGTCTCCTTGTGTCATCATTCGAACTTTTTCTTGGAGGTTGCACACGTGTGCAATATCTTTAAGGGAATACATATTCTTAAGGTATTCCCATGCCTTATCGGCATGATCAAATTTGGCAAGACTTGAGCATTTTTTAATGTCAACGCTATTGATAAGCCATGACATTATCTTCGCATGAGATATTCTCCATTCTTTCCATTTCTTCTCGTATGAGGCAATAGCCTTGATTTTCTCTTCTTCCGATAGAGGGACCTCTTTATCTCCCTCCTTTTTAGTAAGAGATAGCTTTGGTTCCGAATCGGAACCATCCACAATCCCCCATAAGCCTTTTCCCCATATATGGTGCTTCATGATTGAAGCCCATGTTACATAGTTCGTATCGCTTAGTTTCATAGGCATGATGGTGACTTTATCATTGTCATCCATCGATTACAAGGAGAGAAAGAATAGGGATAGAAGAGAAACAAGAAGGAAAATGAAAAAGAAAGAAAAAAAACAATACAACAAGATGTGAAATCTTCTCCAATGAAGTGATAAAACACTTCTCTTCAAGTGGTGAACACTTTTGCAAATGGGCACGGAAACTGAGGCAGCTTTTCCTCAAGATTTAGTACTTCTGCGGCTCTGATACCATGAAATGAAATGGGGATCTTCGAAACACGAGCTTAGATTAACAAGAGCAAGTGTCAAGAATGACACTAAAGCATAACCCTTAAAAAGGGTATAACTGGAAACAAAATAAAAATAAAAATGTATTCTTTATTGATATGAAAAACCAATTGCTTAAGAAGCATTGGAGTAAAATACAAGAGGGGTTGCACCCCTTTATATACACAGCTGAAAGAGGACTCAATAGAGTTGTTGGGCACAGTCCAACAGCTCTAAATAGAGCTGTTGGAATGTGTCAGTCCAACAGCTCTATTAAGAGATGTTGGACTGTGTCAGTCCAACAACTCTATTGCTAGTAAAGTCTGGACAGGACTTGACTAGCAACAGTCATTCTAGTTCAAACTGAACTAGATGACATAAAGACAAAAAATAAAAATAAAGGAAAAAAATTACAGAAAAGAAAGAAATGAAAAATGTATTTATATATATATATAATAATAATAATATAATATTATTATATATACATATATGTACAGTTTTACATTTTAACAGATTTTACATCCACGATCAGCTATTTGAGAAACCGAAAAAAAAATTAAATTTAATTTTGGAACAACTCTAATTTTTTAAATACAAAAATTTTTAGAAGAATATAAAGTTCCAATACTTTTAATTTGCAAGGATGTTCCATCGATAGTGGAAACATAAGAACTTTTTGAATTAGTGCATAAATCGAATAGACAATTTTCAGGAGTCATATGAAAAAAAAGCTCCTGAGTCAAGGATCCAAGAATACATACTAGGAGGAGAGGATGATGCTATCGCGGCTCCCAAAATTGATGGAGATTTGAGTAGTTGTTGGAGTGTCTCCGATAGTTGAGTAAGTGAAAAAATGTCTCATCGTTTTCTAATAGATTTTTCTCTCTTTGGTGTGGTCTCCTCAACGAAAGTTACCTTGTTTTTTGAGATCTCATTAAGTTTGGGATAATTAGGCCTTATGTGTCCCGGTTCATGACAATGGTGACAAATAACTTTCTTATATCCATCATTATAGTTATTTTGTCTCCCAAAGTATGGAGGCTTATAAAACTTCACATGGTTGTTGGGTTTAAAGATAGCTAACACTTCATCTCCTCTTTTAACCATACCAAGACGAGTTTCCTCTTGGCAAACCTCGACAACCGCATCTTCCAAGAGAAGAGGTTTAGATCTATGAAGAAGAGAAGATTTGACTTGTTCAAACTCGGGCCTAAGCTCATGTAAAAATTGAAAAAAATATTATTTTTTCATTTCTTCTCTTCTTAGCTCCACATCTTCGCTAGCAACACATTTGGGTTTAAGAAGAGTCAATTCATCCCATAGTGAACCTAAAGATCTAAAATAATCAACAACACTCATTTCACCTTGTTTGATGGTTCGTATCTTTTCTTGCAAAAAAAAAATGTCTTGCAAGATCTTTTTGGGTATACATACCCTTCATAAAGAACCAAACCACATTGGCTTTACGAAATTTGGCAATGTTGGCACATATCTTGAACTCAACATTATTTATAAACCATGCAAGAATCTTGGCAATATTACTTTCCTAATCTTCTACCTTAGTTTGATGATCTTGAGTAACTTTCATACGTGTATCACCTTCTAAGGCTTTCTCTTGATCTCCTTTTCTTTTGGTGAACTTGAGTTGCATCTCCGGGATGGTTCCCATCACATATCCTCAAAGTTTTTTACCTTTAAGGTTATTTTTCATTGCGGATGCCCACACTATGTGATAAGTCAATCTTTTGTTCATGCTCCATCTTGAGTGATAGAAGAGAGAGAGGGAACAAAAAATGTGGAAGTATATCTCCAATTGAGTCACCACGAACACTTGATGATATCATTATGAACACTTGATGATGCGTCCCACAAGATCAAGAGCACTATGGCTCTGATACCGTGTAATGAAACTAAGGGCTTACAAAATCACAATCACAATGTGCACAAGCACAAGTCCACTAAGGAACAATACAATAGCCAACAAAGGGCAAACACAAAAGGATAAAAAATATAATTTCTTTATTGATCAAAGGATTTAGTAAAAGCTTAAAGTAATAAGGGGGAAACACCCCTCTTTATACACAACAAAAAGGGGAGAGTGAGGGCCATTGGGGGTCTGATGACCATAGAGCCCCCAATGGCATTGTTAATTACAAAAAATAAATGAAAAGAAAATAACTATTTTCTAAAACAGTTATTTATTATATATGTGAAAAGACAGAAATGCCCCTAATGAGCATTAGCTATTACAAAACTGAATATATATATATATATATATATATATATATATATATATATATATATATATATATATATATATTCATAAGTATATTTTAACAAATGGAAACACATGCAAGAATACCTAACAATAACTAGGATGCATAGCTGAAGAAGGAGAAAGTAGGGAAAAGAGAAGGAAGAGGCAAGAAGAGAAAAAATCCTCATACACAAATATGTTGGCCTACACAAATCTACGTATCCATAGGGTACATGCCATGAAATCATTTAATGCAAACTGTAAGAATTAATTCAAAAAGTGCCATAAAGGGTCCCAAGCATCTGTGGGTCTTTCTTCCAACCATAGATGGAGCTGTTACTGACAGAGTGTTGAAATACAAGAGGTATTATATTTTCCTCCCTTCTTGTCATAATGTACTTTGTATTCTTTATATACAGACTATTTCTATCTTTGGCCCCCATTATCATATTCTATAGTACATAATCCATTCGGGGATTCATTACCTCATTCATTTCTAACAAGAAGCAGTTTACAATGTCATTCTTCTAGCACATTTCTTAACTGGCAATTAATGGCACAAGGCATCATTGTGACTCTCTATGTGTATGGTAAGAATCAACCATTTTTTCATTCTTCAGTGAGGGCATGTGAGTTACGTGTGTGTTATGGCTGAAAATGGGTAGGACATGGGTCAACTGCATGTCCAAACCATATCCATTTTCAAGACAAATGGAATGCAGCACCAGATGGACATGTAATAGCAATAAGATTTTCAAAATACAATCAATCTGAACCACAGATAAAATAAAGACGTCAAATACAATGAGTTGGATATGAACTAGCCTAGTCAGATACAGAATTGAATATTGGTTGACCTCAATACACCCAACCATGTGTGAACCATACCTGTATCCACCTAATCTCAGACGGATGTGAAGCCACCCATGTCAGACACATTCTCGGTGCTAATTCCATAGTCCCTGGTCTGGAGGCCATTTTGATGGTTTATTGTGAAAAATTATCATTGCATGAGTGATCACTGTTTGCATATTATTTAGCAATTTCAATAATTTTCCATGAAAAGAAGTTCAACCTGCAAGATTTTGCCAGTTTTGCAATTCTCCGCCAGTCATTATATTCACCAATCAAATAAACCATTTCTTGTATCATTTCATCATCATTTGCTACTGTTTGGTTGCTGAATCAGTGCACGTGGTCAGTGCTCAGATTCCATTCAACCCAAGACTCTTTCTAATCATTTCTTGACTGAGCTCTCACTACTTAAGTCTTGGACTTTGTTTTGCCTTATATGCCTGTGTCTGTGTTACTCATCAAGATTGGTGGTCATGAGGTCTGCTTCTACACACTTGCATATTTTAGTGTCCTTGAAATGCCTTGCAATTCTATTAGCTAAACTCACTTCTGCAAGAAAATCTTCCGTTACCAGTTACGAGGAATACAGTAAAGACCATGGCTATTTTGGTCACTGATGAGACACCCACTGAACCAGATGAAAGGATAACGGGGGCTTAGCGGCTTAGCCATAAAGCATAAAACACAAAATTATCAAACTATCTGCACCACTCAATAGTTCCTGAATCAATGCCCAAAGTCTTTGACCACAACAGATCAAGTAATTCATACAGACCTCTTCAATAATAAGGAAACCAAAATCACACCAGAAACCCCAAAAGATTAACCCTCAAAACGAAAGCCCCAACAAAGATCAAACCTCCCAAATTCCAAAACCATGACTTCCCCACAAAAATCAAGCAAACCCAACATCCTAAGGAAACCAAAATCACACCAGAAACCCCAAAAGATTAACCCTCAAAAAGAAAGCCCCAACAAAGATCAAACCTCCCAAATTCCAAAACCATGACTTCCCCACAAAAATCAAGCAAACCCAACATCCTAAGGAAACCAAAATCACACCAGAAACCCCAAAAGATTGACCCTCAAAACGAAAGCCCCAACAAAGATCAAACCTCCCAAATTCCAAAACCATGACTTCCCCACAAAAATCAAGCAAACCCAACATCCAGAATTCATCAAAAGACAGCGAACAAACCAATTTAAGAATCAAAACCAAATAAAGGGAAAGACAAAACAGGTACCCACTTGGACCTGTTTGGCAGAAAGCATTTCCATGACCCTCTTATCCCTTCTCTCCATCGCAACGTCCCACATATCATTCCCAATGTGTTTGGGCTGCAATTGTTCAACATAAACATCACAAAAAAAAAACCATCAACCACAAGAAAAGCACTACATTAGATCTGAACAACATGGGTGATTCATATTTTGCAAAAAAAAAAAAGCATAAATCACCAATGGTGATGGAAAAAATTGCGTACCCTTCCATTGGCAGCCTTGTATATGTAGTATTGGGCGTTACCCATTACGCAGAGCATCCCAGCAATGATACCCAAGGGAAGAACAGCTTCCAACCAGACCATCTTCAATGAGAATTCTGTTACTTTTCTGCCCTTCTTCCCTTCCCTGTACAGAATCCTTCTTGTTTGGTTCGTTGCTCCTCTCTTTGTAGTTTGCAGTTGCGCAGAAACAATGAAACAATGATAGTTTCTTGACAAGCTGTTGCATTCAAAAAACAAGCCCTGGAAAAAATTCTCACGCTGCTGTAGAAAGTTTTTAGTTTTTCTAAATACTACAGGACATCACTTTTTAGTTATGTTAATGACAAAAAAAAATATCAGATTTGTACAGCTGTGCAGGACACGATGATGCATACGGGTCGGATTCAGGTCAGATGTTATTGGTCCAATTCTGAGTAAGATTTGGACTCAAAGTCACAGGCGACGGGGAGAAGCTATACCAAATCCCTATCTCATTAGGCTATATATTGGGATGCACAACGAGCCTAGCTTGTTCGGGCTTGGGCTCGACCTGTTTAAGCTCGGCTCTAGCTCATTCGAAAAAATAAATGAGCCGAGTTTTGAACACAAGTTTAAGCTCAGTGTAGATAAACGAGCTGAGCTTGATCAAGTTTTTGAGCTCAATTAAGCTCAATCAGGCTCGCATAAAGTTATATATATATATATATATAATATGTTTGCAAGATAAAACCAAAAAAGTCATTGTTTCTTTAATGGGTAGGGTGTTAGTCTACCTCAGGAGGCGTGAGTTTAAAATTCACGTTTAATAACTTAGATTTTTAGTATATATAAAATTTTTAGGTCATAATAATCACAACACACAGTTTGGCGTAATTGTGAGGCGTTTGTGCACTGTCTGGAGAGATTGGGGATTGAATCTCATTTTTGCAGGACCCTTTACGGGTAAAGTCTTTTTGGAACAATGGTCAGGCTTGACTCAGCTCAAGCTTGAAAGTGAGCTGAGTCTGAACAATGTTGTTCAAGCTTCGCTATGAGCTCGAGCCAAACTTGAACACAGACATTTTGAAGCAAGCCGAGTTAGAACAGCCCAGGCTTGGCTTAAACTCGGCTTGTGTGCATGCCTAGCTATATACCATAGGACATACAATTGATTTAAACCTTCATTCCCGCCTCCATCCCCATTTCATGCCCTCCATCCCCGGTCCAAACGGGGCGAGGCGGGGCGGGGCCCCGCTTTCCCCCGGTCCACTGCCATCCCTAAGTGAAAAGGAAAACATGAATGAAATACCAATGGGCTCTGCGTGATTGGTAGGAGCTGTCAGTACACATCTCCTTGTGGTGGGAGGTTGCAGGTTCAAACCCCAGTGGTACCTTGAATAATAACTGGTGGGGGTCTCCCTAGTCCCAGCTTGCCTTTCAAAAAAAAAATGAATGAAATAAGAGAGAAACGAGTGAGAAGTGAAGAAAAAATGTGTAAAAAACAAGAAGAAAACTAAAAATATCAATATTAACATGAAAAAACACAAAAAATGAAGAAGCAATAACAATAGAATGTATAACGAGAGGGAAGCTTATTTCAAAAGCAAGTGTGAGTCGTTCTTTCCCCTGAGAGCAGATCAAGTGATCTGCCAAATCACTTTTCTCAAAGTGAGTTGGCATCCTCACCGTTCATAATGTACATAAGGATCAGATGAAGCAATGGACACGGGGTAATGGGGAGCTTAGATTTAAATACTAATTGTCAAACACAAGCTTGGTCTAACTCTAGGGCTCTTACCCTAGTCAAACACTTGTTAACCTATGTCAAAAGACACTTATACCCTTAAATGAAGTATATTGCCTCTCATTTTATACTTCCATCCTCACAAAGAAGGCTGTTTTTTACCTAATCCAATCGTTTCTCTGCCCAAACTCTCTCTGTTCACTCACGGGAACTGCCTTTGCACTCGCCCGAATATCAAATCTTAAAACATGCTGTGATCAGATGCATAGGCGGTTCACATTGATCTCATTCCACCTTAAATGATGGCTTTCAGCATTTTAGGTTTTAGAGGGAAAGATGAGGAAAAAATGTGGGTTTCAAAAATCATTTAAAGGAAAGGAAAGAGCAAAATCAATGTACGGAGTTAGGGTTTTGCTTAATGGAGAAACTCTTGTTTGCAGGTTGAGATAGGGGTGTGCTGAAAAGAGAGAGAGAGAGAGAGAGAAAGAATCAATCATGTGGTGAATTCGACAAGAGAGATAAAGTTTCAGTCAAGGTTGCCATAAAAGGGCAACGGAAACCGAAAACGTCTTGGGAAACAGAAATGGAAAACTAGGTTTTTCATACAGATGTGAAACGGGAAACAGAAAATGAATTTGAAAAAAGGAACCAGAATACGAATTTAGAAATATTTAACAAGAAAAAAAAAACTTACCAAACATGAGAAACATGTATTCAACAAAAGGGAAATGCTTGAGAAATGAGTTTCCCAAATATGAGAAACTCGTTTCCCCAATTTTTTTGGTGTTTACCACATGTTTAGCAAACACAATGTTTTCCGTTTCAAAAACGGTTTCCTGGAAAACACGTTTCTCATGCTCTTAATATAGTGTTTCTGGTAACCCTAGTTTCGGTGAAGAATACGTTCATTAGGCAAAATCATGTTCTTTTAGAACAAAAGGTAAAAATACAGTAAAAGGAGGTAAAGGTATAAATGTCTTTTAACATTGGTTAACCAGCCTTTGATCATGGTGAGGGTCTTCAGGTTAGATAAGGTGGGTGCTTGAGAATAAATTTCTAAACCAGAGCACTCATTCATAATTTTTCAAATGTTCAGTGGGTATTTGTGAATACCTCAAAAGTTGAGCATGTATTTGTAAATTTTTCTAAAAATTATTCAGTGAAGAATAAAATCAAATGCATGGCATGTCTTTTAGTAAATAAATAATAATCACATTGAAGGAATTGAATGAAAAACAAAAATTCCTACAGTAACTTTTCGATGTGGTATCTGAACTTGACCAGCTTGCTTGGCTTGTTTACCAGTCCTAACATATGAAATCACTCCAAAGATCATTGGTATCTAGAACTGTTAACAGAAATGAGAACTGGATCTGGGCCAGCATTATGCAAAACAGATTTGGATCCAAAATTATTTTTCAAACTTGGCCCAAGTCGTGCTCAAGGTGCACTTGACCCCATCACCGGGCAAGCTTTTGGGCCATTGCTTGAGTGTGGAGTGGATCTGAGCATCAATAAACAAGTTATGTTAATTCATTAATGTGTAATGCCCAGCACAGATCCAAAGCTTATTGCCAGGTCTAAGGTCAATTGATCCATATCCAAATCAGAATAATTACGACTGGTCTGATCCAGGTCTAATCAGACTCGTAAAATCATATTTTCACATTGAGAAAATATGATCCAAAGATTGATGTCTACTATTTTGACTATGTTGAATGCATCTGTGGAGTCAGATTTGGTCAAAACAACCTGCCCTAATAGTTTCAATTAGAGGATTGGGAATCCATCACACACACACACACACACACATATATATATATATATATATATATATATATAGTAATGATAGGGTGCTCCCTGAGCTCCTACTCCCACTTAATAGAAGCTTTTAATTTTTTCTAAATTTTTGAGTTATTGTATTGATAAGACCTTATAGATATGACCTACAATTATTATTTAGTGGAAAACAAGATTTGGATCATGTGATCATGACATGCATCTAGGTTTATTAAGATCTTCAAAATCGATGGCTCACACTGTACCAAAATTTTTTGGCTTAAAAAATCCCATTTTTATTGTCAAAAAAACATAATTCCTATCAAAAAAGCTATGTTGAATACATCTACATTGGGAAGATGCAACATAGAACTATGATTTTCAATAGGCTCCTAGAGCACCAGTCCTACTTATACAAAATGAGCACGGTGCTAAATGAAACATGCTATTGAATTTCTTGTGTTTTTTCAAAATTCTGACCATACAGATGTAATCTATGTGCTTTTTTCATAGGAATCACTTCTTCCAGCATTTGATTCCGATGCATGGATAGGTTTTTATAAGGTTTAAAAAATCAATGACCTACAATTTTCATAAATTTCGAGGCTTCAAATACCATCTTTTCCATCCAAAATGCATGATCCAAGTGCCTATTTCTAGTAAATCAATCTGAACGCATCTATGGGGTTGGAATTTCGAAAAACACACACTAAAAATCCATTAACATGTCTCATTTAGCACCATGGGGTTTCATTTATATATATAGATAGATATAGAGAGAGAGAGAGAGAGAGGAATCCATATTCAGTGAACTACACCCTCCACACATATAAATGCATGCTACCCGGCATGCTTATGAGCAAGCACACAGGCAACACGTGCGCTCACACCTATATGCATACAATCATTTTGTAGCTGGTTAGCCTCTCCAATTATCCTTCATACGCCGAAGTTCCATGAGGGCTTCAACAGGGTCGGAACGACCAACTCGCTTCTGCAAACATGAATCAGATTACTTAAATAAGCTTGAACTCTTCGGGACTACATTTAACACGTTTCTAAATACCATCTAGCTCTACAACAAAGTTACCCCTCAACAACTAGCACTGTGGTTCGGTAAAACAGATCAAATACCAAACAGAGACATCAGTGTACTCTACGAACCAACAGAAAGGAAATTTGGAACGCGAGGACTTGTACCTGAACCTCGGGTAGATCGACACGCATGAATGGGTTGGTGTTCATTTCTTCCTCAATGGTTGATGGAACCGTGGGCTGGTTGGCCTCACGCTGATGCTTAGCCCATGAAAGCTTCTGCTTTATCTGCTCATTCTCCGGTTCAACAGTTAACGCAAAGCGAAGGTTCTTTTCTGTGTACTGAACAGAAAATCCCATTAACTTTTCTATCATTCAGATCCATCGTTTACAAATAACAGCTTTAGTTCCAAACTCTCTTAGTGACTGAAAGTTAATCAGAAACGAGATATTATGGGATTTTCTGTAGAAAAATTCAAACTATTCCAACATCTCCTTCTGATGGTGGTGGAATTGTGGTTATGCACAGACACAATACAAGCTCTAGTGTGTGTGTGCACTCCATCTAAGATTATAAATGACAGCCTAAAAAAGACAGGCACAAAGCAAGATCCACATGGCTATAAAATTACTCCAAGAACCCATAATTTGACCTATTTCATCCAGAAACAGTGGTTGTAAGTTATGACAACCATCATATAAGAAAACCACCATTAATGGGCCAAGGTTAACAGAAAGTTTAATGTTAAGATTCAAAAGCTAAGTAATCCTGTCTAATTTTTCAGACTTCTGAAACATAAATGTGCATATTTCATGCAACAAATGCTAAATGCTACCAAATACTTCCAAAGTCAATCATACCTCATGACCACAAAAAACTAGAGTTGGCTTTGGCAATGACCCCAATGTTTTGCACAGAGACTGATACATCTGCTCCGCAGTGCCTTCAAAGAATTTCCCACAGCCAGCTATGAACTGTGAAAAATAAGAGCATAATAGAATTAGTGTGGCAATCAGACCAACATCAAATTGAGCAATGGATTTGACCTTATGAGAGGAAACATAAAGGGACTAGTCACAAATGTTAAACCATATAAAAACAAAGGCCAAGGAGTCTCCCATATTTCACTTACCAATGTATCCCCAGTAAACACAGCTGGATCCTCCTCCCCTTTGCTTGACACAGAATAACTTATATGGCCCTTAGTGTGGCTGGAGACATCATACACATGTAAGCATACCTGAAACTTGGGAAACATCTAGATACCTAACTAATGCATTGAACCAGTGTAAAGAATAGAGTGAATGCAGACATTCAAGAATAAACAATTAGAATCCTTAACATAGCCAAGAAAAGAACCATAGGAAGACAAATTAACAAATGAACTGCTGAAATTGATGAATCTTTAGTTTATTTTAATTCAATGTACTGTACCACTCCATAATATGTAAGACAACAAATGAGTTCATTTTCAGTGTGATGACAGACAGAACTAACACCTATCATATGGGGCTCTTCCTAGTAAATAAGATCAACAAATTAAGTTGAATGATGTTTGTACCATCTTAACCTTGACTGGGTTCTTTACTTCTTTTATTGCTCAAAGAAATGGATGAAAGTGGGGAGAGACGGGAACGTTCACACATGAGATAACCAAAATCAAGTACATGAGTCCCAACATGATAAAGGACTTCAAAATCTCTAAAGGTGCTTTCTCAGACATATTCTTTGTGGCAGGTACCACACACAAAACAATGGAAAACAAACACTGATCTCAGATGCCCCAAAAAAAATGGGGATCTGAGATCCAAATATCAGTTCAACTTGTATCTGTGGCCTAAATTGGGGTTGGGGAAGGGATGTGGTCAGGCCAGAAAACGTATCTGTAACCCTCAGACCTCAAATCTGAAGGATTCAAACATACCCTAAGGGGGCGTTGTAATGATATATTGCGGAAATATAAAGAGTGCATACAAGCACTTACAACAATGAATAAAAGAGACAATATCACAAGTCCACAAAGGGACAATACAAGCACAAGCCTTTAAGAAGGCAACAATATAAAAAGCCTCTTATTGAGAAGAGAGAAAGCTCTTAAGAATGAAAATATACAAGGGGTTCACCCCTATTTATACAAGAGGGAGAGAGAAGGGATGGCCAAAGGCCTCAAAAGGAGAGCCCAAAAGGGGGCTCCCATAGAGTCGTTGGGGGCTCCAACGACTCTATGGTTGGAGCCCCTTTTAGTCCTAAAAAAATACAAAAAAGAATTCTAAAAAATAAAAAAAGAAAATTACATTTTATGAAATTCGAAAATAGTTGTTTTCTAAAACAACTATGTGAAATTACAAAAATACCCCTATCGGGTATTGATGTAATATATATATATATATATATTAGATACATTTTAACACCCCCCCCCCCTCAAACTTTACGGGGAAATGATGGAAAGTTTGCCAAGAAAAAACATGAAGCGAGGAGCCGGAAGAGCTTTAGTGAAGAAGTCCGCCAACTGATATTCTGAAGTGACATATGGAAGAGCAATAGTTCCTCGTAAGAATTCGTCACGAACATAGTGGCAATCTATTTCGATATGTTTTGTACGCTCATGAAAAGTATGATTGCTCGCAATATAGATGGCACTCTTGTTGTCGCAACATAGTTTTGAGGCTTCGGTAATATCAACTCCCATGTCTTTAAGCAGACTGCGAAGCCATACAAGTTCCATTGTCGTGGTTGCCATAGCCCGGTACTCAGCTTCAGTGGATGATAGTGAAACTTTCTGCTGCTTCTTGCATCGCCAGGCAATCAAAGAGTCCCCTAAAAAGACACAAAAACCAGTAGTTGAGACTCGATCATTGGGATTACCTCCCCAATCTGCATCAGTATAAGCAAGAAGATTCAAAGAAGAAGAGGAGGATAGAAATAGCCCTTTATTGATGGTATTCCGAATGTAGCGGATGATTCGGAGAACATCACTCATATGCACAGTTGTAGGAGCATGCTGAAATTGGCTAACTGAGTGAACCACATGAGTGATATCTGGTCTGGTGATGGTTAAATAGGTAAGAGACCCAATGAGTTGTCTGTAAGGTGTGGGATCTTTCAGAAGAACCCCATTCTCCAACTGCAATTTGGCATTAATAACCTCGGGAGTCTCTACTTTCTTATCATCAGAAATCCCAGACTTAGAACATATATCTGCAGCAAGCTTCATCTGTGACAAAATATATCCTCTAGGAGAATATGCAACTTCAATTCCAAGAAAATATCTGAGAAAACCTAAGTCAGACATATCAAAATTATTTTTTAACATATTTTTAACATTAATAATACTATTTTGATCATTCTCAGTGATAATCATATCATCAACATAAAGCAACAAAATTACGATACTAGAACCTGCATGTTTAACAAAAAGAGCAGTGTCAGTATAACAAGAGTGAAATCCTAACTTTATCATGATATCACTGAAACGATCATACCAAGCCTTAGGAGCTTGTTTAAGACCATACAATGCCTTCAAAAGCCGAAGTGTTTGACCTTGCTTAATATTTATTCCGGGTGGCGGATCCATATAAACTTCTTCACTTAAACTTCCATTTAAAAAGGCATTTTTTACGTCAAGTTGATAAATAGGTCATTTTTTGGTTGATGCAACAGCTATTAAGGTCCTGACACTAGTCATTCGAGCTACGGGAGCGAATGTTTCTTCGTAATCAATGTCATTTTCTTGGGAGTATCCCTTAGCAACTAATCTAGCTTTATATCGTTCTAAAGAGCCATCGCTTTTAGTTTTAACTTTGAAGACCCATCGACAACCAATGGGTTTTTTGTGTGAGGGTAGATTAACTATTTCCCAAGTATTGACCTTTTTTAAAGCATTTAGTTCAACTTGCATTGCTTCAACCCAATGAGGTATAGATTTAGCTTGATTATAGTGGGCCGGTTCAAAATAAGAATGTAGGGTTATTAAACATGCCCGATAGTTGGGAGTTAAGGAGTCATAGGATACAAACCTATTTGGGGGTATTGATATTCTAGAAGAATGCCTAACTTGTGGTTCCTCGGTGGATTCAGAAATTTGAGAGTATTTTTTGAGGGCACTAATAGGATTTTCTTGATTTCTTCTTAAGTAAACATTTATATTGGTATCACTATCATGAACATTTATATTTGAATCACTATCATTTGGGGGTGTTATGTCAAGAGGGGATACCTCACGAGTATCGTCTATGTTTTCAAGAAAATCTTCTTGTATGTCATCAATAAGATCATATAAGAATATATAATCAATTTCATTTGTTTCTTCTATTTTATCAAAACTGTTTTCTTCTTCTAGAAATGTTACATCTTTTGAAACATATAGTTTATCATTCTTAAAATCATAACATCTATACCCTTTTTTATTTTCACCATATCCTAGAAAAACACATTTAATTGCTTTTGGAGATACCTTATCCCTTTTATGTAATAGGACAAAACATTTGCAACCAAAAATACGAAGACAATTGAAATCGGGTGAAAATTTAAAGAGTTTTTCATAGGGAGAAGCATTTTTTAACTTAGAAGAGGGCATTCTATTGATTAGATAGGTTGAGGTTAGAACGGCTTCGGCCCAAAACTTCTTTGGAATATTCCTAGAAACAAGTAATGTTCTAGCGGTTTCTATAATGTGCCTATGTTTCCTTTCTGCTAGGCCATTTTGTTGAGGAGTCCTAGGACATGACTTTTGATGGCAAATGCCATTTTGGGTTAAATAGTTTTGGAATTCGTGAGATAAGTATTCGCCACCGGAATCAGATCTTAAAATAGATATGTTACTTTGAAATTGATTTTGAACCTTTTTATGAAAATCTTTAAAGAAAGTAAATACTTCCGACTTATGACTAAGAAAATAAATCCAAACATACCGAGTAAAGTCATCAATAAACGTAACATAATATGAATAGCCTCCTTTAGACATAACCGGAGAAGGCCCCCAAACATCCGAATGCACCAATTCAAAAGGCCTTGATGAAAGAAAAGTTCTAGTTAGAAATGGAATAGACTTCATTTTTCCAAAAATGCAATCTTTGCAATTAATTTCTTTTTCCTTACAAAATTTGTTTCCAAAAGGAAAGAGATACATTTTGAAATAACTTGGATGACCAAGTCTTTTATGCCAAGTTTCCATGTTTTTTTCTTGGACATAAGAACAAAAAAAGTTTGTAGGGAGATCAAGATGGTCCATATAATAGAGGTCTCCCTTTTTATGGCCTTGCCCAATCCGCTTCCCGGACCGGAGATCCTGCACAAAGCAACCATTAGATGAGAAAGATATTTCACATCCATGGTCGGCAATTTGAGAAACCGAAAATAGGTTTAAATTTAGTTTGGGAACAACTCTTACTTTTGGAACACAAAAATTTTGTGAATCTTTAAAAGAGCCAATACTTGAAATTTTTAAAAAGGTTCCATCGGCCGTAGAGACACAAGAGTCCTTTGAATTGGTGCAAACATCACTAAGGCCATTTTCATGAGGGGTCATATGAAAAGAAGCTCCGGAGTCAAGGATCCAAGAATACGTACCGGGTGATGATGTTGAAGCAATAGCCGCACCCGATGTGGAGGAAGAAACTTTTAGCATTTGTTGGAGAGCCATAGATATTTGTCCAAGCGTTTCTTTGATGTCATTGTTCTTGCCTTCATCTTCTTTGGTGGTGGTTTCTTCAAGAGAAGCCACTTTAGGCTTGAAGGTTCCAATAACCTTTGGACAAGCGGGTCTAATGTGACCCGGCTCATTGCAATAATGACAAACAATCATTTTTCTTCCTCCATTGTAGTTTCCTTGTTTCCCAAAATGAGGAGGCTTATAGGTTCTAACATTGTTACCCAGTTTTGATACGGCAAGAACTTCATCAACATGCTTACTCATGCCAAGCCTTGTCTCCTCTTGAGTGATTTCGGCAATAACATTCTCAATAGGAGGAAAAATAGATCTATGGAGAAGTGAAGATCTCACTTGCTCAAATTCGGGACGTAGCCCAAAAAGAAATTGAAACAATCGCTCTTGTTCCATTTGTTTTTGCCTTAAATCAATATCTTCCATAGAAACTCATTTTGGCTCCAAGAGAGCCAATTCATCCCATAGTGGATTTAAGGCACTATAATAGTCTTGAATGCTAGAATCACCTTGCTTGGTGGTTCTAATCTTTTCTTGCAAGAAGTATGCTCTTGCAAGATCCTTTTGGGTATATATACCCTCCATAAAGGACCAAGCCTCATTGGCTCTACGAAATTTAGCTATATTAGCACATACCTTAAGCTCCACATTGTTCATAAACCACGCAAGGATTTTTGCGTGATTGTTTTCCCAATCTTCCACTTCCTTTTGATGACTTTCAATGGCCTTGAGGCGAGCATCTCCTTCAAGGGCCTTTTCTTGACCTTCTTCTACCTTCGTGAGCATAAGCTTAGGTTCCGGAACGGTACCCATGACAAAACCCCAAAGCTTCTTTCCTTTGAGATTATTTTCCATTGCCGATGCCCACATCATATAATTCTTTCCATTGAGCTTGAAAGATAGGTCAATCTTTGTCTCCATGATGTTGCCAAGAAGTGAGAAGATGTCCACCAAATATGAAATACACGAACCACACCTTTCCTTCAAGAATCGAGTGGCTCTGATACCATGTAATGATATATTGCGGAAATATAAAGAGTGCATACAAGCACTTACAACAATGAATAAAAGAGACAATATCACAAGTCCACAAAGGGACAATACAAGCACAAGCCTTTAAGAAGGCAACAATATAAAAAGCCTCTTATTGAGAAGAGAGAAAGCTCTCAAGAATGAAAATATACAAGGGGTTTACCCCTATTTATACAAGAGGGAGAGGAGAGAAGGGATGGCCAAAGGCCTCAAAAGGAGAGCCCAAAAGGGGGCTCCCATAGAGTCGTTTACAAAAAAGAATTCTAAAAAATAAAAAAAGAAAATTACATTTTATGAAATTCGAAAATAGTTGTTTTCTAAAACAACTATGTGAAATTACAAAAATACCCCTATCGGGTATTGATGTAATATACAGTGTATATATATATATATTAGATACATTTTAACAGGCGTTTGTTTCATGTTCTTTCCTATGAAATAAGCCCTTTTTCATAGGATACAGGGTCTCTTTCTTAAAAGGGGTGAAACAAACAACTCCATGGAAAAGTATGTGGTGGGCCCCACATGATAAATGCAAAAAAAACACCCTTCCATCAAAATGGGTTCACACTTCCCCCCATGGAGAAGCAATTTCCCTTTTGGGCATCCCTTTCAACGGATAGTGGCTTCCCTTGGGTGGGGGTGTAACTAATACCACACCAACCATGAACGTAAATTAGCAAATCAATGCAAAAAAACATAGTTCTCTATTGTTAATTCAGGATATCAATCTTAGATTTGGAAGTGGTGGTTATGTAGGCTTAGCTGTCTTTAGCTGAAAAAAAAACTTGAAATTTTCTAAGAATAATTTATCTAGCCTTAGTATTTTTTGTTTTTGAGAATTTTTTACAATACCAGTAGTCTACTTATTCACAGAAATAGGATGGATCATGGATGTCATTGCTCTTCTCACAACTAAACATCCTAAGTTATCCCATTTATCCAGATATATAGACGCATCTGAACTCATCCATAATCTATGTCACACGGACACATGTGTATGCTGTATCGACACAATACGACGGACATGGACACAACGACAGCACTTCATGGGAACAGTCAACATTGTCATCAACTTTATCTATTTTCTTTTATGATCTTATTTACTTATTTCATATTCACTTGAGTTCTTTTTCTTTAAAATTTGTCATCAGTTACATTACATTTCAATTTCATTATTTGATGTTTCTAATTATAGCAATTTAGAATTATTGTTTTATACATACACACACATAGATGCATCTGTGTGTGTACAGCCGTGTCCTCGTGTCCTGTTATTGAAAATTTTTGAATCGTACCAAGCGAATCTGCATCTTGTCCCGCTCCCGCATCTGTATCCATGTGTCATACTCCATAATGCTGCACTTTAGCCAAATATCCCTCTCTTGGAGTGTTTCTTTAGTGGGTTGTGGACTACACTGTGCAACAAGACATTTTTATCTATTTCTTTGGTCATTTCATATTTGTTGGTTGTTGCCAAGCATAGGATTTATTTTACATACATTTAATTGAGTTTACTAGAGTCCTTATTCACGAATCAAATGTTAGAAAGAAAGAAGATATTGATGATTGCAGTAACATATTATGAACATTACTTTTCGAGAACACAAGCAGTTTTTATACAATAGGAGAAGTGCAACAATCATCAGCAATTCTGCAATAAAAAATATCACTCTTTTACCAAATGGAAAATGTATACATCCTGAACATGATAGTTCCATGTATCTCCATAAAACATGACAAAAAAAAGAAGAAAAAATTAAAGCTGTATGGGATCATACCAAGGCGTGTGAAGCGCCAATATGTTCACATTGCTCCCCAAAGATATCTTTTCTCCATGCTCTAACTTATCAGTACACCCTTTCACATTGTCTAATGAACCTCCATGAACCTTTATCCCAGGCACCAAGTTCTTTATTTTTTCATTCCCACCAGCGTGATCCCTACAATTTGAAGAGTTACAAATTCAAGGTGCTGGGATAATAGAACTTTTAATGCCTAAACTTTTAATCATGACATACTTAACCAAACCAAATTCTTTGAAACTAGGAACTCAAGAACAGCTAGAAATTCCAGAATTTGGGACCAGAAGAAACTTTACCAATGATGATGAGTGGTAAGAACGAGCTTCAGAGTGGCGCCGTTATCGTTGGCTACCTTCAAAACCTTCTCAGGCTCCACAGGATCAACAACTGCAGCTTCTCTTGAACTTTCATCAATGATCCTGGAAACCAACATAAAATTCAAACACCATCTAAGCACACCAACAACAATGATCGTGAAAACCGAAGACAATCAGCGACCGCGAATGGTGTCGATGATCACAGCTAGTCATCTGGAGACGGCTAAAAACAAAATTAAACAACTTCAAGCTTCAACCACCAATAAGAATTCATGGTTTTGCTAAAAGAAGATGGGAAATTTCTACAGATTTACGAAACTACGAGATTTCTCGCTATCGAATCAAGCCATGTATGAAAGAAAACTGCCGCTCTTTCAACGAATGAAAAACCCCAACTAAAGAAAAACCTGAATTAATTTCCCGAAAAGCACATGAAGAAAAAACACACAAAAAAAAAAGGAATCGGATTTTATGGTTTCCCCATCACTCTTAGATATTCATGAGCCAAGAAAACCTTAAAGTTTTCCCCCACCATTAAGCTAACGTTTTCTAGAAGATAACGAAATGGAAAGGGACACCAATTTCCAGAAATACCAATAAAGAAGAAAATCAGGATTTGAACAGATTATCCAAGAAAAGAGGATAATTTCATACAATTAGGCTTAGTTACTAACGTTTTCTATAAGATAACGAGACGGAAAGGAACATCAGATTTCCAGAAATGCCAACAAAGAAAAATCAGGAATTGAACAGATTATCTGTGAAAAAAAACAAGAATTTCATACAAGTAGGCATAGTTATCTTCGAGGCAAGGGATGTGAATGATATTCATTGCCGCCGCTTCCTCTGTTGCTGCTCCCTGCTAGAAAGATCTTTTCCCTCTTCAGTCTTTTTTTTCTGGTATATAAATCAAGCTTGGTCCAAGAGAGTCCAGGCCCGGACCAACGTGAAAGCTCGCCCAATCCACTATACCAGTAGGATCGAACCCAGTCCGTGACTGGGAGTGTACTGACCAGACGTAAAATGCTAGCACATGTGAACAAGAAGGTTTTTTATTTTTTGAAAGGCAAGCTGGGTTTAGGCAGACCCCACCAGTTACTATTCAACGTAACCACTTAGTTTTGAATCTGGGTAGGATGCTCACTGACCCGACCTGGATCCCAACTTAATGTTTTAGGCTGTAAAAAGATCACTCAATAAAGTGTATGCACACAACCAGCCAGATCTGGATCCATATTCAAGTTAATTTGAATGCAATCCATCTGATAACGAACCTGTTTCAGGTTGAGCATGTGACCGGATCTTGTATGTGTGTTTCTATCAGCAAGAAGGTGAACCGATCTTATCCAGCCCATGCTGCAATTTCAGTACCAACCCAAACCACAACAAAACCCTCTTTTTCGGGTTGGGATCAGGTGCAATCACACTGCACAAATGCAATGTGCAGCTTCACTTGATCACCATCCATCTGCTGCTGGGCCCCAATTCTGGCAGACTTATAACAGAAGATGGAGGGTGATCAGGTGCAACTGCACATTGCATTTGTGCAATTGCACCTGATCTTAACTCATTTTCTTTGGGCTATCCAGTAGCGTGTAGATTTTGAACTCGTGACATCCCTTTAGTGACATTCACAAGTCTCCCCTGTAAGATAAGCGAAGCCCCTCGTGGGCAACAACAAAAACACCTTACCACATATGTATGGGTTTATGTGACCCGACAAATACGGGATCTGAAATCGAATTTAGCATGATATAAATATTTTTGAAATGTTGAAGCCATCTAGGGTTTCCAGATTTCCAGAGCAAATGAGAGAGAGAGAGTTACTATCTCATATTAACCATGAACACCAAATTACAAAAAGACCCACACCAAATGGACATTAATACGAAAGCTCACAAGACACTTATAAGCACGTCTCAACACTCCCCCTCAAGCTAGAGCATAGATATCAATCATACTCAGCTTATCACAACAATGAGAGAAACTAGGCCTCGCGAAAGCCTTGGTGAAGACATCGGCAACTTGATCTTCGGAAGATACATGATCTGCGCAAATATAACCAGTCTGAACCAAGTTACGTACGTAGTGACAACCAACTTCAATATGTTTAGTCCTTTCATGAAAAACTGAGTTGTTGGCAATATATGTAGCAACACTATTGTCACACATCATCAACATAGGTAGGGATACTTTCACCTGAAGGTCGGTCAAAACTAATTTTACCCACATAATCTCAGTTACGATCTGAGCCATAGCTCGGTATTCCGATTCAACACTCGACCTGGCTACAACAGTTTTTTTCTTACTTCTCCAAGCAACAAGATTTTCTCTCACAAAAACACATAATCCAGTTGTTGACTTTCTATCTTCAATAGATCCCGCATAATCTGCATCAGTGTAAGCAACAACATCCAAGGAGGAATTTTGTTTAAACAACAGTCATTTACCAGGAGATGACTTTAGGTACCTGAGAACCATCATAGTTGCATCCCAGTGAACTTTGGTAGGTTTATCCATGAATTGACTGATTTTACTCACGGCTAATGAAATATCAGGTCTAGTAACGATCACATATAACAACTTACCCATCAAGGATCTAAAACGGGCACTATCCACATATTCAAACTTCTCATCGAACATATGAGTTTTGGGATCCATCGGAATGTTAGTTGGCTTCGCTCCTAGCATTCTAGTCTCTTTTAATAAATCCAACACATATTGTTTCTTGCAACCTCGATACCCAGAAAATATCGGAGGAAACCAAGATCTTTAGTAACAAAATGTTTTTGAAGATGATCCTTTGTTGCATAAATATCTTGGGCACTGCTCTCTGTCAATATGATGTTATCGACATATACCACCATAACAACAATTCCAACACTAGTTTTCTTGATAAACAAGTAATGGTCTGAAGTTGACCTGACAAATCCAAAACTCAACATTACCTCAAATAATTTGTGAAACCATGCTCGAGGGCTCTACTTCAGGCCATAAATAGTTTTTTTCAACTTGCACACCTTCTGACACTCCCCCTGAACCTCAAAGCTTGGGGGTTATTGCATGTAGACTGTTTCATGCAAATCCCCATACAAAAAGGCATTTTTTATATTCAACTGAAACAAGGGTCATCCATAGTGCACAACAACAGAAAGAACGAGACGAATAGTGCCAAGACGAGCAACTGGGGAAAAAGTTTCAAAAAAGTCAACACCATAAGTCAGAGTATAGCCTTTTGCAACCAATCGGGCTTTGTACCGTTCAATTGACCCATCCGAGTTACATTTAATGGTATATACCCATTTGCAACCAACAATATTTACATCAGTAGGAGGATCAACCAAGTCCCAAGTACCTCAAGAGCATAGGGCATCCATCTCATCCCGCATAACCTGCATTCATTTGGGGTCGAATAAAGTTTGACTGTGATGAAGCGAAACAAAGGAGCCAGACAGAGCCGAAATAAAATTCTTCATAGATGCCCCAAGATTAACTTCTGAAACAAACTGAGAAATGGGATGAAAGGTGCACTGTCTTTTTCCTTTGCGTAGAGCAATAGGAAGATCATCATTAAGAGCAGAAACTTCAGGATGCTCAGAGATGCTTACCTCAGGAGAAGGAGGTAATGGGGGCATGGAGGTAGGTGCTAACCTATGAGTGTATACTATAGGAGGGTTTCGGTAGCGAGACTCACCAAAGGATGGAGCCAATGACTATGGAGAGAACGACTCTAACGAAAAAGGAGGAATCGACAGAGGAAGGACATCTCCATGGCTCTCCTGTAACCTTGGAGTAGTACTCGAAAAATATGGAATAGATTCAAAGAAGATAACGTCCGCACTGACATACTCTTTATGGGATATAGAGTCATAGCAACGATATCCTTTTTTATTCTTAGGATACCCAAGGAAAGCATATTTAATAGATTGCGAAGCAAGTTTATCTCGATCAGGCCCCAGCTTATGCACAAAACACGCACATCCAAAAACTTTAGGGGGGATAAGAAAGAGAGGAACCTCAGGATGGAGAATTTGAATTGGGATCTGGTCTTCTACATAACTTGAAGGCATGCAATTTATAAGAAAGCCTGCAGTCAAAACCGCATCGCCCCAGTACGATGCATGCATATTGGATTGAATCATTAGGCACCGAGCGACATTAAGAATTTGTCTATGTTTCTTCTCAGCTACACCATTTTGCTGGGATGTATGGGGACATGTAAACTGAGGTTAAATCCCATTGGCAGAATAGAATTGAAGCAAGTCTTTAGATTTGAACTCAAGAGCATTATCAGTGTGAACAATTTTAACACACACGTCAAATTGAGTCTTTATTTCAGCAATTAAAGATTTAAGAATGATAGGGCCTTGAGATCGATCTTTTAACAGAAACACCCACGATAACCTTGAGAAGTCATCAACAATAACCAAATAATAACGACACTGAGTCCTACTAGGAATCCTACTCGAACTCCATACATCGACATGAAGAAGATCAAACACTCTTTGACTCGAAGGACTTTGATTAGAGGGAAAGGAGCTTCGACAATGTTTTCCCAATTGACATGTTTCACACTGAAAAGAAATAGAATGAGGTATATGAGGAATGACATGACAAAGTTTTGGCACTGGAAGGTGACCCAGACGATGATTCCATAATAGAGAACTTGAGGATGATGTAATAGCAGAATAGACCGAACCCACTGGTTGATGTAGATAATACACACCACCTTCCTCATAACCGCCACCAATTCTCTTCCATGTCAGCAAGTCCTGAAAGGTGCCACCCATAGGATAAAAAATCACCCTATAATTCAGTTCTTTTGTCATTTGACTCATAGATAATAGATTCTATGGAAAAGAATGAGCATGAAGAACATTTGACAATTGAAGAGTAGGAGAAATAGACATGTTTCCCTGCCCTACAATTGAGGAAGAACTCCCATCAGCAAGAACAATGCCTTTATGACCAGATATAGGTTTTAAACTTAAAAAGTTACACGAATTTCCAGACAAGTGTCTAGATGCTCATGAATCAATGATCCACCTACCACCTTGGCCAAATAGGCCATCACCTTCCAAGTACGCAACCTTGGCCACAGGAGAATTCAAAGTAGATAGGCGTAAGGCTAGAAGCTCGTCATATTCAGCCTTGCTAAGAGTAACAATATCATTGGAATAATCTGCACCTGGTTTAGCCACTTGAGCCAAGAGATTAGAGAATGCTTTATAATCTGACGACCCATCTGCTTTCTGCTTCCCTTTTCGTGAATCAGCCATTACTACGACTATTTAATATAAACAATCTTTCACGACGACCAGATATGAGCAGACCAAACAGGTAGTATGAAGGTTTACCATGAATGCAAGTTTACCAAAAAAAAATTAATATTCAACACACTCGAATCTGTGATCAGATCTCAAAAAAAAAATTTGCAGATCCACAACTAAAATATGTATTTAATCTCTTACCAACTTCACTACTTCAACACAAAACTCATACATGTATCCATGACCATTTGATTTTGACCTACACTGATCAGATTTCCACATATTTTCTCATGTAAAATCTGATTTTAGATTTGGATTTTCAACGATTGATAGATCCCTGCGACTTCTGTCAGATCTGTATAGCAATCCACGACAACACGACGACTGTTGCTCGCTGAAAACACTAACGACCCCCTCACGTCCACAACGGATCAGATATGATCCACTACATTAACAGATCTGCCAAATCACGACACACCATCTTTGACAGATTTTAGGGTTTTCGACTCCACGACGAGCAACAACAAGAACTCGGCTTCCACTGCGCACACCAGTCGTTGTAGACGCTGTCAACGATCACCACCCGATCTGCGTTTCTACTACTACCACACGCATAACACACGCTCGATTAGTTTTTTGCTGGAGAGGTTGATCATTGTTCATGTTGTTACACAGCGCCACCCATTCACATTCTTGTTGGATCCATACTCTATACATAGCGATAGTTGTAGTTGCTGCACACAACGATCAACTTTATCGTTGTTCAGATCGCTCTTCACGATGTACACAGTGTCACCCGATCGATCAGTGTGTGGATCGATCAAATCAGACGCCCAGAGTTATGTCCTGCTCTGATACCATGTTGAAGCCATCTAGGGTTTCCAACAAATCAGAGAGAGAGAGAGAATCGTTATCTCATATTAGGGTTAATCTCTTCTTAAATAGAGATTAACCATGAACACCAAATTACAAAAAGACCCAAACCAAATGGACATTAATACGAAAGCCCACAAGACCCTTATAAACATGTCTCAACATGAAATATAACTTATAATGAAAATATAGAGATAATAGTTTGATATTAGCACGATAAAAACACTTTTTTAACCTTTATTTTTATGCTTTATATTTACGGGCTATATTTACCAATATTTTCTGCAAATTGTCTAAAAAAAAACTTATTATGAAATTTTCCCAAACCAAGAAAATCCAGATGCCTAGTTACTCAACATTGGGATAGAGTTGTATGCCTCTCAATGCGGGTGAGCTCCCACCCTTTTGAGAGACAAATATCTCATAATTAGAGGCAAGCACCAAAAGAATGGTATGAAAAAGGCAAAAAAGCTAATATCTGACTTGGTCAGGAGACCTTAACCCACTGAAAGCCCTTATTGGGCTCAGGCTTGACCAACAATTTATCAGGCTGGGTTCCAGTCAGGTCCGGTCAGTCCCTTTGGAACTCAATTGTTATTGGGTTGGGCCGAGCTCCTATTTTTTTTATTTATTACTCGAAGTCTGGCACTGAGAACCTGGTTGCACTGGCTTAGTCTGCCATACCTATGGTAGTCGTCCTAGAGATGTAAAACTCTGAAGCTACTGCTACCCAGATTACAGCTTGTTTACTAATTATGGGGTCAGGCTAGGCGCGAGTTCTATGGGACTTCAGGCTACA
Source organism: Nuphar pumila (assembly GCF_984573655.1). Taxonomy (NCBI): domain Eukaryota; kingdom Viridiplantae; phylum Streptophyta; class Magnoliopsida; order Nymphaeales; family Nymphaeaceae; genus Nuphar; species Nuphar pumila. The sequence goes on from NC_143251.1 coordinate 136,859,417, forward strand.
CAGCACAGGGAAGTCCAAACCGAGCCCATCTTGAGCCAGATACCCAACCAGACGTCCATACCCACAGTGGTGGGCTGCAGGATGGCATATTTGGGTTTTGTCAACTAAAAAAATAAGACTATGAGAGAGAGTACCACTCAACTCCAAAGTCATCCCTATAGATGCAAGTTGCTTTGAGATTTCATTGATGCAAGTTGCTTTGATCAAATAGGATTCCATAAATGTGATCTACATCAACCATTTAGTGAAGAAAAACATTTAAATAGAACACAACTTTTAGCGCGCTGCTCCTACAACCAGATCATCCTTTCTTTCAGAACCTTTCCTGCCGGAATTCGACTTATGTGCAGGACTTTTTGGTGATTCAAAAACCAATGGTTGAACAAATACAACCATACTTTTTCCTTTTTCGAAGAAAACATATTTTCCAAGGGTTGATTCCTATTAAATCCATCATGCTGAATTGAGAGAAAGTTATGAAATGGGGAATGAAATCCAAAGGTTTCATATTTCAGTTAACTTCACTCTCCATATATACATCTGCATGCTCCTGTATACATGGTTTTCAGCAAAGCCGCACAGAGGACAGACACGGATGCGTGCAGGTGAACACGAAGTCATCTTGTTGCTGGTTAGCTAGCCCCCCAATTATCCTTCATACGCCGCAGTTCCTCGAGGGCTTCAATGGGGTCGGAACGACCAACTCGCCTCTGCAAACATTAACATATATATTTGAATGAGGTCATTTTTTATGCAGCGGCATCGCATGCTTAGCATGCAGTTGCATTACTGCTGACCATCCATCTCAACATAGACACCGCACCCTTCTCGAGAAATGCCAAGATGAATGGCTTTCAGGCAGGTCACTGCATTCCCGTCATGACGGTGCTGCATATAATGTGAACACTTCATAAGCATGGACTCTTTGGGCCTATCAATTAAGCCACTAACAACTAGCACCACGGTTCAGTAAAACAGATAAAAACATCCCTGTATTCTACCATCTTTAATAGAAAGGAAAACTGTGGACTCATACCTGAATCTCTGGTAGATATCGACACGCATGAACGGATTGGTGTTTACTTCTTCCTCGATGGTTGATGGAACTGTGGGCTGGTTGGCCTCACGCTGATGTTTAGCCCATGAAAGTTTTTGCTTTATCTGCTCAATCTCTGGTTCAACAGTTAACGCGAAGTGAAGGTTCTTTTCTGTGTACTGAACACAAAATCCCTCACATTAACTTTTCTGTTATTGTGCTTCATCTTACACACTGACAGCTTTAGTACCAATTTCTCTTATCAACCGAAGGAGCAATTTAATCAGAAACAACAGATAATTTTTGTTGTTTTCTGAATGAATATTCAACTTATCAACATCGCTTCTGATGGCAGCTTGTGCATTATTCCAACATCCCCTTCTGATGGTGGCAGAATCATGTTTGTGCATACACAGGATAGTGACAAATATATCAGCAATATTTTGAAAATATCGGCAAAAAATGTGATACTTTAGGTTGCCATCTTTGGCAAAATATCGTGAAATTTTCACTAAAATGTAAATTATCAGAATTTATTACGATATTTATGTTTTTATCAGCTATCTTTCATAAAAAAATGGTCGATTCTATTTTCAAACATTTTACACTTCTTACTAACATCTTTTTATTTTTTAATGTATTTATTTCACCGCTATTTTTCTGATAAAAATGCGAGAAATATGAAAATCTTCAATTTCTCACAAGAATTTTGCTGCCACTCTTTTGCCATTTCAAATGTTTGTTGCTGTAGATGCAAGCTCTATGTGTGTGTGTGTGTGTGTGTGTGAGAGAGAGAGAGAGAGAGAGAGAGAGAGAGAGAGAGAGACTACAAAACACAAGCAAGAAGAGACCTTCATGGTTATAAGATGTTTGATTACTCCAAAGAGTCCATAATATGGCTTATTCCATCCAGATCCAGTGATGGTAAACTACAACCTTGCTGATTTACACATATAACAAAATCTCTGTCAATATGCCAAGTTTAAGGTTCAATGCAAAAGCTATATAGCCCAAAAATATCTAATTTTGGCAGACTTGTAGAATATAAATGTGCACATAGATTTCATGCAACAAATGCTAAATGCTACCAAAGACTTCAAAATACAATCATACCTCATGATCACAATAAACTCGACTTGACTTTGGCAATGACCCCAATGTTTTGCAGAGAGACTGATACACCTGCTCTGCAGTGCCTTCAAAGAATTTTCCACAGCCAGCTACAAACTGTGGAAAATGGGATCACACTACTAGCATTAGTGTAGCGATCAGGCCAACATTGAACTGAGAATTGATTCAATCTTATGGAACATAAAGGAATCCAGTCATAAATGATAAAGCATATCAAGAACAAGACAAAGGTGTCGCCTTTTCTTTAGTTACTTACTAATGTATCCCCATTAAACACAGCTGGATCTTGGTCACCTTTGCTTGACACAAAATAACATGTGTAGCCCTTAGTGTGGCTGGAGACATCATATACATACATGTAAGCATATGGAGTATTCAAGTATCTAATATTCTAACCGATTTGTTGAACCGGTGTAAAGGATAGAATAAATGCAGGCATTCAAGAACAAAAAATTAGAATCCTAAATGCAACATGAACCCATTCACAAAAACCAAGAAAAGCTGAGGACACAACACCAAATGAAATGTTAATATTGATGCATTTTCGATTTTATTTTAATTTGACCAGAATTTCTGTAGTAGGTTGTGGACATACCACAAGACAGGACATTTTTTCTTCTCTTTTTCTCGTTTCTTATTCTTATTGTTGTACACTGAATTTATTTTACAGACATTTTAGTCAACTAGTCTAGAGCCATTAGTCACAGGTTAGAAAGAAAAAGTTCATGATTGCAATATTACACATGTAGGCCTTTTTGTTTCATTTCCATGGAAAGTGGCATGACTTTCTAAGAGTCCTTCTCATGAAGGTTCTTTCATATGGGGTGAGATATGAAAGACTTTTCATGTGAAAAGAAATAGGTGGTAGGAAAAACTGAGACCCACTTGTACCAGCATGGTACTTTCCCAACATGACACTTACATGTTTGTTTCACACATGGTGAGAAAAGGAGGGAAAGGGGTGCCAGAGCATCTTTCCGTGAAAATTACATGAAACAAATGGGCCCTATGAATATAATTATTCTAAAATATAGTGTAGTTTTGGTGCAATATGAGAAGTGCAACAACCATTAGAAATTGTGCAATAAAAAACTTCAATTTTTTTACCAAAAGGAAAATGTATACGTCAGGAACATGATATTTTAACGACTTCACGAAAAAGGGAAGAAAGAAAGAAGAAGAAAGCGCAGCTGTATGGAAACATACCATGGTGTGTGAAGGGCCAATATGTTCACGTCACTCCCCATGGAAATCTTATCTCCATGATCTAACTTATCAGTACAGCTGTGTACATTATCTAGTGAACCTCCAAAAACCCTTATCCCATGCACCAATCCCTTTATTTTCTCATTCCCACGAGCGTGATCCCTACAATTTGGAAGTTCACAAATTCAAGGTGCATAATGCATGTACTTACAGCATCATAGAATTCCAATGATTAAATTTCTAATCATGTCATAATGGAATCTAGCCTACCGCCAGCTTACTGCAAGTGAACAGGTGTTTTCAAGCAGTTTTTGGCAAATCTGGCCCTGCAGATGTATATATTCAGCATGGTCCATTTGCTAGAAAATGACACTTGGATCATGTTTTTCAATAAAAAACATAATTTTTGAAGCCTTTAATATTTATAAAAATTTTAGACAGTTTGTTTTTAAACCTTATAAAAACCTACCTGCATGTCGAAATTGGATGATCCAAGAGTAGATTCCTATAAAACCAAACATGTAGAACATATCTATACTGTCAAATTTTAAAAAAACATAAAAAAAGCTCTTCAAAATCCCGGGAGGCTGGCAGTAGGCCAGAAAAACAGTAGGCACCTACCACCTACTCTGTCATAACAAACCATTAAATTTTTAACCATGACATAACAAACTTTTGAAATCATGAACTCACGAACAGCTAGAAATTCCTGAATTTAAGACAAGAAGACCAATGATGATGAGTGGTACGAACAAGCTTCAGATTGGCCCCATTGTCATTGACTACCTTCAAAACCTTCTCAGGCTCCACAGGATCAACAACTGCAGCTTCTCTTGAACTTTCATCAATGATCCTGAAAAACAACCTAAAAAAAATCCTTGGGTAACTTACATACAAACGCCATGATGGATTTACGCAAAGCTGCCTAAGTTTTCAAATATTTAAAATAAAATGCCTACTTTTTTAAGAAATTGCTTATATTACTGCATGTGTTACCTTTTTGGACCTTTTGAAATTACTTATTTTTCTCTTAGAATGTAGCTACAAAAATAAGGACCTACAACAGATAGGTCTAATCATTTACAGAAAGGGCAAGGTTAAAAGTATCATTTTAACGAGTAAACTAAAGTTAGGTGACATGAAAAAGCACTTCCGACCATCATGCAAGCAATTTCATGAAAAAGTAGGCATTTATCTTAAATATTTGAGAACTGAGGCAGCTAAATGTAAATTGCCATACTTTAGGTGCCTATATATAATAAAGGGCTAAGATTTGATAGGTGGCCATGACGTGAATAAATTTTTTTAATGTGATTTGCATGTTTTGGTTAGTGAGAATCAGCTCTCGAGATTGTGATACATAGGCATGATTTTATAAGCCTTGAAAAGAGAGAGGAGAGAAGGGGAACACACCACAACCCAGCCTTAATAGAGAAATAGAGAGAGGAGCACAGTCTGAGGCAGATACAAGGAGATGATCAGATGAGTGTGAAGGGTGGCATGGCCAGTGCACGACACATGCACACGTAACACACATAGATCAGGTGCATACTTTTAGTGTGCTGCACTACAGCCTGTTAGCTGTGGGCCCAAACAGCCGGATGATGGGGTGATCGGGTGCGGCGCTGTATTGCAGCACACTAAAAGCATGCAGTCACATTGCACCTTATCTCAATTCAATATTTTAGGGGTGTCAACAGGTTGGGTTTGACTACTGGTGGGATTAGGGTTTGATAACAAAGGAAGTGGTCCTATTAACTATTCCAGTCGGATCGGTGAAGTGTGGACCAGATATGGTTTATGAAATTTTATACCGAAAGGTCCTCAACTTTTCAGTGTAATAAAAAATATTATTTTACAAGCTATGAACCTGGTTTATGTGATCTTTTTTTTTTAATGGCAAGCTGGGGTTAGGCAGACCCCTACCAGTTATACAACTATACCATTGGGTTTTGACGTGCACTAGCTGCTCCTACCAGACAAGCGGAACCCCCATTGGTTTATGTGATCTTTATCAGATTCGGGTATGATTTTCTTGTGAAAGATCTGATCGAACCCAGATCCGACCACAATACCAGCACCACTTAGTTGGATTTGGGTATGGACCCACTCATTTTGACACCCCTACACATAACACACTCTCTCAGGAGAAAGGATCAGGTGATATATCCACCCGCTCATCCTGGTGGATGAAGGACCGGATGACAAATCTCCCATTCCAAAGAATTTTGGGGGGTTTGGTCCGGTATAAAAACAATTGAAAATCACCTAAGAAAGTAATTAAATTAGCTAATCGGATGTAGAGTTCTCCATACAAGAGAGAGAGAGAGAGAGAGAGGTCCGAAGAACCTATTATTCAAAAATCAAGAAATTGCAATAATTTTACATAAGCCATGTTAAATTACCATGAGCATTCACTTTACCCTTTCCAACGTAAACCTATAACTCTTGCTAGTAAAAAATGGAAGTTACAAGTACAACAAGCTCTGAAAGAGAGGTCCCCCAGAACCTCGTATTCAAAAATCAGGAAATTGCAATAATTTTACATAAGCCATGTTAAGTTACCATGAGCATTCTCTTTACCCTTTCCAACGTAAACCTATAACTCTTGCTAGTAAAAAAATTTGAAGTTACAAGTACAACAAGCTCTCTCTCTTACATGCCCTGCAATGTCCTTGAGATCCACAGAATCTTGCAGGGCGAACTCCTCTTTCCTCTTAACCAGTGACCAACTTCATCTTGATTAACCTCCCTTATGTCACAGCTTCAGGTGCAGAATTGCAATAAGGGGTGTGCAGGCAGACAAGCTTTGTGCTGGTGAGACATGCAAACGCGAATGACAGACCCATTACAAGTCCAAACATACTCTTTCCAGGTTCCAATCGGATGGCGCGCTGGAAAATGCTTCCAAAGCTCGGGAGAAGAGTACCGCAAGCGAACACCATCCAGTAGTCGAGCCCACTGTAGCTAATACCTGATAGTATTGCCCCAATGGCAGATGTTGGGCCAGCAAGACCCGTCAATGCTGAAGCAGCAAGCGCACCTCGCCAACTATCAGTGGCACCGTAGACACAGCTCGCTACAGCTGCACCACGAGGAAGGCCATGCAAGGAAACCGGCAGCACCATGTGACGCCCAAGACCGTAAGCTTGTGGAGCAGCTACACCCAGAGCAAGACCCTCTGCAAGTGCATGAAGGGCCACAGTTCCACATGCAAGGAATGCTTGAAGTGTCAAAGCACTCATGGGAAAACCCCATGGTGCTAGGCTGTCTGTGGAGACCTTCCGCCGTGCCAGCCTCAGGATGCCTGTCGTCGAGAAATGGAAGAAAGCTGAACCCAGAGCTAGTAGAATCAAAATAGTGAAGAATCCCATTTTTTCACCAGCCCACAACTGTAAAGGCCGCCAGGCAGCAAGGACAAAGGCAATCCCCGAAGAGGCACCCGTGAGAAAAGAGTGCTGGAGGCAGGAAGTGATGGCTAATGCAACCAAAGTGGCACCACCTAAGAGTGGACCCAGACCAAAAAGAAGGGAAACCAAGAAGCCATAAACATGCTCTGAGCTGCAATACAAAATTTCAGACATGAAAAAGAACAAATGGATTAGCACAGACATGCATACATAACATGCACATGTATAGAATCAATGACAGACACATTTTAAATATGACAGTACACAACTATTTTACATTTGCATGCATTTGTGTTCACGTGTACACACATATGCCCGCATTTCACACACACATTCTTGTGCATACAATGCAAGTGATACGCTCTCCTGCTTTATGTACCTGGAAGAGGCACCAGCTTGAACATGTGAGGGGTGCACCATAACCAGGACAGTGCCAACCCAGCCCTTTCTGGCCAACCTGGTGGCAAGAGTTGGGCAGCCAAAAACCTGACCCACCGATTTTTTCCACAGCCAGACCGGGGGCTGATAGAGGAGAAGACACAACTGCCAGATTTTATCTTAAATGAGGTCATCAATGGGAGCAATGATAGTTCACCTATACACACCTAGCATGCTTGGACGTGGTTTAATATTTCAAGCTGATGGTCCAAACCACTCACCTTGCAAACAAAATCAGGTTGCCTTTCAGAATATTTAAGAACATTTTAGAGAAGAGCTAATGCACCTTCCTACATGGCATAGTGCAAGGGATAGGTTTCTTCGATGACTTAAGGTTAAAACTATACACAAAGGAATATTCCATTCTCCTAAATCAGAAATGCTTCTAGGTAAAAACAAGATCAAAAAATTTTTTCTGAAAACTTTTTTTTGTGTCCACTACCAAAAGTAATTTTTGTGCTGTATAGAAATTCTTTTTTTCTGAAGCACAAGTTTATCCCCTTAGAGTAGGTAAGAGATGCCATTTGATGGATTCAGATGGGACCACACCTTAAAAGATGGATCTAACTAATCACTTGACATGACATGAGACAGAAACCAAGAGAATTATCACAATCACATCGAACAGGATTACTATAACTTTTAGCATCAAGCAGATTGGTTGCATTTAGTGTACATAATCACCATACATATAGCAACACAAAAAGTACTGCCCAACTTTGCATGTGTAAATGTGTGCTTGGGCAATGATACTAGGACGTGCTTTCGAGCAGTTACATGATTAGAGAATTTTCAGTGGTGGAGTACACGTTTTTGGTTTCGTCAAACATATGTTATGTATGAATATTTGTGCAGCTTACTTCTGGTTTTGTGGACATTTATGCATGTTTCCACATAAATTTTGCATGCAAAACATAGATTATCAAGTAGGCAAAGCAATCTGGTTTATCTAACTGCCTCATCACTAATTTATGCGCACATAGTTAAATCTTACTGCCAATACCCAAGGTTAATGAAGGAGATATTCACCTGTATCCCTCACTAAAAGTCTGGAACACTGTGCTTAGCATTTCCATGAAGGCTACAGAGATTGTAGCTGCTGTTGCAACTTGTGAAGGAGGAGCTTCCTGCATTGACAATATGACTGGGAAATTAAAAAAACTACTGCAAGGGTATTAATGAAATCATGTTGTGCACATAAAAAGAGAAATACTTGGTATACAATATTGATTCAGACATTGATCATAAATCATGTACAAGAAACCGAGTCCTTGTTGCATCCTAGGAATAAAGAACAACCACACGTTCATTGCTTTTCAACGATATTTGAAAACTGAAAGGGCTTGATCCTGACATATCAATAGGTTCAAACATATTCTATTGACTGTTTATTTGCCAGAAGTTATGGTGCATAAATTGCACCCTCCTTTTAACCAACAGTATGAAAAGAAAACAAAGGTAATCTTATTTTAAGTCAGTTCCCTTGCATGTTTGTAGTCACTGTTCCAAGCATCTCATCCATGCATTGCTCATTCAATGGATACATTAAAAAGGTTTCATTTGATTATAAAAGACAAAAAAAAAACTTCTTCCATGCCTGTGCACACCAACAACAGGCATCATATGAAGAAAATGCTTAGCCTTCTTCTTACTTTGTATCTTAGTAAAACTTCAACATCCACAATCCAGAATTCACAATTTATAAGGCATATTTGGGCACATCAGCATAACTATATAAATTAAAATAATATCAAACCAAAGTTAAAAAAGAAAAAACAGATTTACCTTGAATGCATCAGGGAGTACCTCAGCCATTACCATCCAGATCATGCAGCCAGCAGCAAAGCCCGTACAGAAAGGAAGGACTTTGTGGAAAGCATCGGCACATATAAATGAAGGAACAGCTACAATGGGCTACAAGAAACCACAGTCAGTGCAGTCCCATTAGCTTCATTGAAAAAAGCACAGAGAGAAGCCATACATATTGGGGTAAAAACAGTTGTATTGAGTTAACAATCACAACAACGAAGGTGTCAATAGCATAAATGTTATATCTTCTACAAGATCTTCAATTGAGAAAAAACACAAAAATATTTAGAGCGGTAAGCATTATGCCTACAGTTTCATACACTAAACAAGTAATTGCAACTAAATATGCAAGACGCAGACTGATAAAAAGTGTGAAGCCCCAAGGTGGGAAGGATCAAAACATTCTAGGTAGATATCTCGAATAGAATCAGTTTTATATAAATATCAAAAATATTGTAATAGTGCATTTGGATAAATGCATACAGATAGCAGTGCTTCTCATCTTGTTTCTTGCCATAACTTTTGCTTTACACACAAAAGACATCTAGAAACAGCAAGAAAAAGAGTACCTGCTTGTCTGCTTGATAACTCCAAATGAAAAAGCTGAATACATAAGGGATGAACAAATTCCGCAAAAGTCAACATGAATATGCAGTTTGAAGGAACATGTACAGGCTTACCTAAAACACACTTTTATATTGCATAATATTCATGTTGGTTCTGCAGAATTTATTCATCCATCATGTATATGTCTTTGTCAATTTTTACAGCAGAATAGCTGCAGTACATTTGGATAAAGAAAAAAGAAAAGGAAGCCTGAAAATGAATAAGGAAATGTCTGTAAAATGGAGAATATGCGTAATGTACAGATGGATTTTATTGTCCCACTCAATGATGTGGAAAATGACCATTAACAAATATGATCCAAACGATACTACTTGACACGATCACCTGTCTCATACAGCTGCAAAATGGAGAATGTGCAGAATGTATAGATGGATTTTACAATCCCACTCAATGATGTGGAAAATGAACATTAACAAATATGATGCAAACGAGACTGCTTGACATTATCACCTATCCCATTATGACAGCAACATGATTTAATTTGGTTGCATAATGTGAGCACATGGATTCTACAATTCAATTCAATGTTGTGGATAAACATTATATATATATATATATATATATATATATATATATATATATATATATATATGATGCAAAGTATACTATTGGACACAATGGTGTGTCCCATTTTGATAGCAATAAGATATATTGGACTACTGTGTTGTAGCATACCACTCATAATAGAAGGAAACAATCTAGTCATTGCTTGCTATTTACTTTTTTCCTTCTCTTTCTAAATTCTTGCAGCACCACATAGACATAACGATAAAACTAAGGATCCATACTTCTTCCAATTTTAGGTATTTACTTCACTGATTCAATATATATATATATATATATATATATATATATATATATATATTGCAAGAACCCGTTTTTCTTTTGAAAACATAACAAAATTTTCTTCTTTTTCTTTTTACTTTAAAAGTTTCAACCAATGCACTAAAACACAGCATGCCTATGCATTTTCATGTCATGAGTTATTTTAATATTTCCTGCTTGACAGCTTCTATTAAATAGCTAAAAGTTGAAGAAAGCTGCAAAGAGGTGTAACAAATTTCAGGAGCATCAAATGATGGATACAAAAATATTCAACTCGAAGAAAAAATTTACTAGCCATCTTGATATGGCATGCCTACAAAATCTTAAGAAAAATAAGTTGGATACTCATTAATTCTGTCTCAAATGGCATTCGAATGAAAATAAAACTCCACACCAACTCACTACCAAACCATATCGAACCTATTAAAAAGTGCCTCTTTGGAAAATTACCATTTACCAACTTATGGAAAAACACTAACCAAAATAAATAGTAATGATACAATAACTACAATTATAATTGTTAACCAAATCATAAACAACCTATTAAACCATAGCAATTTGTAGAAAACACACACTTTTCATATTGAACAAGGACAACAGCCAGCAGAAGCATTCATTATGTAATACCTGTGGCAATGATGTAATTACGCTCCACAACATTGCATTCCGAGGTGAGACCCCTCTAGATGCAAGGACCATGCTCACAGCCAAGCCTTCTGGAATATTATGTATAGCTATGGCTAATGTTACCAAACTACCTTGATAAAGTCCCTTTGATCCAGCAAAGGAGACTCCAACACCTGAGCCCTCACCAAAAGAATGAAGAGTCATTATTCCAATCACAAGAACCGCTTTTCTAGCATCAGCACCTTTAATCTCCAACATGCTTACTTCACCATATTGCTCCAAGAACTGCATATTTAGAAGAAAAGGGTCATCGAGCACATTACTGACACCATCCAAGCATCTTCCATCAAAAGAACAAAATCAGAAATCAATAACATCAAGAGAACTACTTAAATTGCACATAAAACTTGAATATAATTCAAAGAACATAAAAAAAGAGAACAAGAGAAAGAAGAATAAAAAATGGAAAATCCAGAAATCTATGATTTGATGGCATCACTTTGACTGATAAAGATGACCAAAAAAATATATTCCTTTTACAATGATAGGATCAAAATATTCATGTCAATTCAATAAATACCTCACATCATAAATGCGAGGTATAGCCATAAAACAACAACATTTATCAATCATCAGTTAATAATAAGGATATATAAGGCGATGAAAACTTTATTCACATTTTTTTTTAACTTGTTACTTGCCTGATAGACAACTATTTCAATTTGAAATGTTAACTATTAGGACTTCCCCTCATAAAAAACATCAACTATCAGGACAAGTAAGATTTATCGAATCACATGAGAAGGTAACAGGATGCTTTTCTGAATGTCAGGAGCAATGGCTTCTAGTGGCCAGTAGGAATTAGTGTTTTTCAAGCAACAAAATAGTAGTAGAAATGATGGCCAAGAAATTAAATCTGCCGGAAGTTTGAATATCAAAATTTCCAATGGATAACATACTGAGTAGACTAAACATACACGATATCAGTATTAAAAAAAACAGGAATACAGTAACAATCTTAGAGTATAAGTAGTTTTAGTGATTTTTCTGTGAATCTGTGGTTCTTCATTGTGTTTACTGTTGGAAAAGAAACCTGGTGTACCCTAGGCATCTAATCAGAGTCCAATTCAAAACCACCAATGCAAGAAACCAATCTGAACATTCTAATTTAGACAACCATTTCTGCGTATGGTAGTAATATGAAATTCCAGTCAACTCTGGTTGTTACCAAAATAAAAGACATGAAGATTGACGCTTTGACTTCAGTACTTTTCAAACCTCAAAACTGAAGAAAAAGAAGCCAACGGGAAACTATCTCTAGTGGGCAAGGGAGAATTCACATAGAGTTTTATGTTGAAGACTGTAATATAAGATGTATCAACTATCATGTGTATTACTATCCATGTGCTACCCCTCATTAAGTGTATATATTGTTATTTGTTAGGGGTATCAATGTAATCTGTTAGGAAGTTAGGAGGTAGTGGTCAAATATTTTTGACATGTAGTGCAAAGGGAGTAGGAAAAAGAAATGAAAGTGGAGAAAGGATTTTAGATTTTTGTTTGTCCTATGATATGATCTTAGCAAACACTTGGTTTAGGAACAGGGAGTCTCACCTAGTAACATTTAAAAGTGGGGTTAATACGAGTCAGATAGATTTTTTCCTACTTAGAAAGAGAGATAGGGGTTGTTGCATCGATTGTAAGGTTATACCAGGAGAAAGTGTAGCTACACAACATAGAGTCTTAATTTTAGATCTTAGAATTAGACAATGCCGCAAAAGGGATAGACATAGGATAGATCCTAGAATTAAGTGGTGGGCACTGAAAGGAGCTAAACAAGGAATGTTTGTAGAGCAGGTAGTTAAGGAAGTTGATTGGTGTCTCGAGGAGGATTCAGAATCAATGTGGAATAAGATAGCGGGTGGTATGAGAAAAGTAGCTAAGGAGGTATTGGGTGAGTCTAAAGGCGGTGCACCACTAGGTAAGGATACATCATGGTGGAACGAGGATGTCAAATTAGCTATTAAGGTTAAAAGAGAGTGTTATAGAAATCTAAGTAAGAGTCGTGATAATGAGAATTTGGAGAAGTATATGATAGCAAAGAAGGAAGCTAAAAAAGTTGTTCGAAACGCGAGGGCTAAGGTATATAAGGAGGTTTATGACAAGTTGGATACCAAAGAAGGCGAGAAGGATATTTATAGGCTTGCAAAGATGAGAGATAGGAAATCGAAGGATTTGGGTATGGTTAGATGTATCAAAGATAAAACGCAAAGGGTTTTAGTCAAAGATGAGGAGATTAAGGAGAGATGGAAAGATTATTTTGATAAGCTATTTAATGATAGTCATGCTCAAGATCTTGGAGACTTCTCCATTCCTTTTCATGAGATAAATCGTGACTTCATGCGCAAGATTCAAAAGAAAGAAATTGCAGAGGCTTTGAAGAAAATGAAATCAAGAAGGGCAGTTGGCCCAGATGGTATACCTATCGAGGCATGGAAATGCTTGGGAGAGAAAGGTTTAGAATGGTTGAAAAATCTTTTTAACTTGATTTGGCGAACAAATAAGATGCCTAATGAGTGGAGGAAGAGTACTTTGGTGCCTTTATATAAGAATAAGGGTGATATACAAGATTGCACAAACTATCGTGGTATAAAACTCATGAGTCATACTATGAAACTTTGGGAGAGGGTGATTGAGTCTAGGTTGAGGAAGGTTGTCATGATATCGGAGAATCAATTTGGTTTTATGCCTGGAAGATCAACTATGGAAGCTATACATCTTCTTAGACAACTTATTGAAAGATATAGAGAGAGGAACAAAGATTTGCATATGGTTTTTATTGATTTAGAGAAGGCATACGATAGAGTACCTAGGGACGTTCTCTGGTGGACAATGATGAAGAAAGGTGTTTCTCTCAAGTACATTAGTATAATTAAAGATATGTATGAAGGAGTAGTGACCAATGTCCGCACTTGTGGAGGGGTGACAACCAATTTTCCGATAACGGTTGGGTTACATCAAGGATCTGCTTTAAGCCCTTTCCTATTTGCGATAGTGATGGATGAGCTTACGAGATCAATTCAAGAAAATGTACCGTGGTGTATGTTGTTTGCTGATGATATTGTTTTGATTGATGAGTCTAGAGCTGGGGTTAATGCTAAGTTAGAATTATGGAGACAGACATTGGAAGCTAGAGGTTTTAAGTTGAGTAAGAGTAAGACTGAATATATGGAATGTCGGTTTAGTAAGCAACGAAGTAGTGATGTGAGTGTAGTGAAACTTGGTGAGCAAGATATACCGGTGAATGATTATTTCAAATATTTGGGATCCATCATTCAAAAGTATGGAGAAATTGATGGAGATGTAAATCATAGGATAAAGGTTGGGTGGATGAAATGGAAAAGTGCTACTGGAGTGCTGTGCGATCGTAGAATGCCATTGCGGTTGAAGGGAAAGTTTTATAGGACGACTATTAGACCCGCTTTACTATATGGTACGGAATGTTGGGCTGCCAAGAGACATCATATTCAAAAAATGAGGGTAGCTGAGATGCGGATGCTTAGATGGATGTGTGGAAATACAATAAAAGATAAGATTCGGAACGAAGAGATACGTAAGAAGGTAGGTGTTGCACCCATTGAAAATAAGATGCGAGAGAATCGTTTACGGTGGTTTGGACATATTCGGCGAAGGCCTAATGATGCTCCAGTTAGAAGGTTAGAGAAATGGGAAAATATATTAGTTAAAAGAGGTCGGGGTAGGCCTAGGAAGACTTGGATGGAGATGATAGGAAAGGATATGAATGCTTTGAACCTCACCGAGGACATGGCGTTGGATAGAAATGATTGGAGGAAAAGGATTCATGTGGAAGACCCAAAATGAATTTCTTTTTTGGTTCATATCGCTGACCCCAATTGTTTTGGGATGAAGGCGTAGTTGTTGTTGTTGTTTTGTTGTTGTAGTGCAAAGGGAGAGGTCGACCCTATATGTTGTATTATTTCTTCGTTCTTGCTAATGAAGTTTCAACTCTTCTCTATCTTCTTGTTTCTTTCTTGTGCTTCAATGGATGCCAAAGCTTGAATATTTTACACCTCTTGGCCCGTAAAGGAACATCCAAACGAAAGTGGTTGTTTCTGTTGGTTTCCGGCGAGGATATTTCGGCGAGGCGGCAAAACAGACGGCGTCACTGTAGCAGTGGCCCTGCAAAACAAAAACAAAACACACAGAAAAAAAAGGACAGCGTACCTGATGCTGCCATTTACGGAGGTTGGAGGTCGCCGGAGAAAAGGATTCTTCAACTCAGCCTGTCTGCAGCCACCACAAGCGCAGGCCTCCTTATGCAGACGGTGAGTCGACCTCTTCCCCTCTCAAATTTCTGCATTTTGCTTGACTTGGGTCGCTCATGATACCCAGTCAATATAAAGCATACGGTGGGAACGGTTTGCGTAACCGTTCCCCTTAATCGCATGCATATTTATCGGATGGATCATCCCTAATGTGGGGATGTATCCACATCGTGGATAACCACCACGTTAATCGTGGTGGTTAATCCAACATTCTCCCACTTGATCCGACGATAAATCTTTTTAACCAGAAAACCTTATGGAAATAACTTGATGAATAGAATGGCCTTTATATTCTATTCTAAAGGTCCTTAGTTGAATCTCTAATCCTTATGAGATTAACAACAACCAAAATGAGAATCAAAAAACTGAAAGTGATCACTTTATTTATATGCATATGTCAAAAAGAGTTTAACAATCCCATCCTCATTACATGTTCGGAATATAATCCCGGTGCTAGCCCTTTAGTAAGAGGATCAGCGATCATCTCTTTGGTACCAATATTGACAATATGCACTAAATGATTCTCCGTCCTTTCTTTAACAACAAAATACTTCAATTCCATATGCTTGCATGACGTAGTACTTTTGTTGTTGTTCGAAAAGGACACTGCAGCTTCATTATCACAGTAGACCTTCAGTGGCTTCCCAATGGAATCGACCACCATTAACTGTGATATGAAGTTCTTTAACCATATAGCCTGCGAAGTAGTCTCGTACAATGCAATGAATTCTGCCTCCATGGTGTGGGCAGCAGTGGTCGTCTGCTTTCCACTCCTCCAAGAGATCGCTCCCCCAGCTAGTAAGAAGACATACCCAGTAGTAGACTTTCTACTATCAAGGCATCCTCCTAAATCCGCATCTGAGTAGCCAATGACCTCGAGGTGGTCAACCTTATGATACGTTAACATATAGTCTTTTGTCCCTTGCAAATACCGCAAGACTTTCTTGGCAGCCTTCCAATGAGGTAAACCTGGATTAGACTGAAATCTACCAAGTACCCCTACTGCAAAAGAAATATCTGGTCGAGAACATGTCTGCGCGTACTGCAAGCTGCCAACAACTGATGCATATGGATAAGCACTCATCTGTGCTTTGTCAATATCGTTCTGTGGACAATCCTTTAGGCTCAGCTTGTCACATTTTGATATGGGTGTAGAAGTAGGAGAACAATTCTCCATCCCATATCTCTTTAACACCTTTTCTATATAGGATCTTTGGGAGAGGCCTAAAAACCCTTTTGCTCGGTCTCGACGAATCTCAATGCCAAGAACATAAGCAGCCTCACCCATATCTTTCATATCAAAATGTGATGCAAGAAACTGTTTTGTCTCTGAAAGTAACTTAATATCGTTGGTTGCAAGTAAGATGTCATCCACATACAACATCAATATAATGAACTTACTCCCACTTTCCTTAAGGTATATACATTGATCAATAATGTTTTCTGTAAACCCGAAAGTCACAATGACTTGGGAAAATTTAATATACCATTGTCGGGAGGCCTGTTTAAGTCCATATATTGATTTGTTAAGCTTACAAACCAAACGATCATTTTCAGAGAAACCAAGAGGTTGTTCCATGTATACCTCTTCATTCAGATCCCCGTTGAGGAACGCTGTTTTCACATCCATCTGATGTAGCTCTAAGTCATAATGAGCTACGAGGGCCAGAATTATCCTCATTGACTCCTTAGTTGAGACAGGAGAAAATGTCTCATTATAGTCAATGCCCTCCATCTGGGTGAATCGTTTAGCAACCAATCTTGCTTTATGTCTCTCTATGTTACCTTTGGAGTCCTTCTTGGTCTTAAAGACCCATTTACACCCTACGGGCTTTACTCCTTTAGGTAACGTGACAAGATCCCACACTTGATTTTTAGCCATAGAGTCTAACTCTTCTTTCATGGCTTCAATCCAGTGCGAAGATTGTTTGCTCTCAACAGCTTCCATAAAATTCAACGGGTCATCATCCATATCTATGAAATCACCAGGCTCCTGAAGGTACACCACATAATCAGGATGTATTGCAGATCTCCTAATCCTTGTGGATCTCCAAACAGGTCGTTCCTCAGGCTCAGATTGAACCTGATCATCCTGTTCGTGCTCTTCCGCATTGTCCACAATAGGTTCACTTTGGATTTGTGCATTAACAATCGAATGATCAACCACACCATCATTAGGAATAACAATGTGGTATCTTTCGATGTTTTCCTTAACAGGTGATGAAACTGGATCCTGTATTTCCTCAAAACCAATGCTTTGAAGTGCACTTAATCCTACTGAACCATCTTCTAGGAATTTAGCCTTATCCGTTTCAACAATATGTGGTGAGTGAGATGGGCAATAAAACCTGTACCCTTTTGATCTTTCTGGATAACCAATGAAATATCAACTGGTTGTTCTTGGATCAAAGGCTTTAATGTGGGGGTTATATAATTTAGCCTCTGCAGGACATCCCCATATGTGCATATAAGACAGTGATGGTTTCCTACCTGTCCACAACTCGTAAGGAGTTTTAGGCACAGATTTCGTAGGAACCTTATTCAAAATATGCACAGCTGTCCTTAAGGCTTCACCCCACAACTTTATGGGAAGTGTTGAATAATTCAACATAGCCCTGACCATTTCTTTAAGCGTACGATTTCTCCTTTCAGCTACACCATTCTGATAGGCACTACCAGGCATGGTATATTGAGGCACAATGCCTTCCTCTTTAAGAAATCGTGCTAATGGTCCTTCCCTTTGCCCCATCTCAGTAAACCTACCATAATATTCGCCACCTCTATCAGACCTGACTATTTTAATAACCTTATCGGTTTGTTTCTCTACTTCTTTCTTAAATTCCTTAAACATCTGAAAAACATCAGATTTTTCGAAAATCAAGTAGAGATACATATACCGAGAATAGTCATCAATAAAGGTAACGAAATATTTTTCGCCTGTGTAACAGGGGGAAAATGGTCCACATACATCCGTATGAACTATTTCTAATATCTCACTACTGCGTTTGGCACCCTCTTTATATGTGTTTGTATGCTTAGCCTTTATGCAATCAACACATGGGTCATTGTTAGTAAAATCTAGAGATTGCAAGATCCCTTCATTTACCAGTCTCTTTATTCTCTTTTCAGAGATATGACCCAACCTTCGATGCCAAAGCATGTAAGATTTATCATTCATCATGCTACGTTTATTTCCAACTAATGCGTATTCAGAAGTCAAAGACTCCTGAGTTTGGATCTTCACATTCAATCTATATAAACCATCATAAACTGATGCAGAACCAATTTCAATTGAATTTCTGAATATGAACAATTTGGAATTTTCAAACTTAAAACAATATCCAAATTTATCCAACTTTGAAATTGAAATTAAGTTTCTACTATACGATGGAATATAAAAGACATCATGAAGATCTAAAACTACGCCCGTATCCAGAGTAATCCTGCAGGTTCCAACACCCTTCACATGTGAACGCATCTTGTTTCCCGAATAGATGCTTTTCTCATACATTGTTGGTTCCCTTCTGCTCAGGAACAACTGTAGACAGTTGGAAATATGAACAGTAGCACCAGAATCAATCCACCAGCTATTTTCAGGAATTTGTAATAAATTACATTCATGAGAAACAAATGACAAATTACCTCTCTTTTCCAACCACTTCTTGTACTTTATGCAATCTGCTTTTATGTGTCCCTTCTTCTTGCAAAAGAAGCACTTTATGGGAACAGAGTTTGATTGCTTATCTTGGGATGACTTATCCCCAGTTGGCTTTTTCCTAGCATTTCTCTTAAATGCATTCTTCCTTGGTCCTACCTTGGACGTATGAGAAGCCATATGTGCACTTTGCACCTTCTCACCTTTCATCCTCTCTTCTTCTTCAACACACTTAGACATGAGTTCATTAAATGTTCATTCATCATTATGTGTGTTGTACGAGATTTTGAAAGGTCCGTATTCCAAAGGTAAGGACGTTAGAACTAAATGCACTAGGAAAGAATCAGAGATAGTGAGCTTCATGTCATTCAGCTGAGACGCTATGTTTCTCATCTCCAAAATGTGCTGGCGAATGTTTCCCCCTCCAGTATATTTCATAGATATCAGTTTTGACATCAGGGTACTGGCTCTGGCCTTGTTTGAACTCACAAACTGTGCCTCAATGGCATTCGTGAATTCTCTCACTGTTCTGCATTGTGGGATAGCACTCCGAATGTTCTTAGCTACTTTAGATTGCAAAAGCAACAAGCTAAGTCTATTCGAGCGCTCCCACTTCTCAAAAGCAATCTTTTGATCAGCAGTACTCTGATCAGTGAGGGCAGCGGGTTCATCTATCCTTAGGGCCAGATCTAAATCCATATACCCTAATGCAAATAAAACGGTTTCTTTCCAATCACTAAAATTGGATCCATCTAGAAAAGGTATGGAGCTAGAGCCATCTAAAATCACAGAACTAGAAACTGCATGACAAAAGACACGTATCAGGAAACATTCATACGAGACTAAAACTTTAGTGGAAAAAGCAAAATGATAAAGGCCCTTGATATGCTTCTTTCCAGGCGAGTGAAGGGGGTCATCGGAGTCCTACTTTGGTAAGAGTTCCGACACGCGAAACCACTTCGCCTACCAACCATATTCGGTAAAACTAAGGTTCTTGTGAAGATAGACCATCAACACAAGGTATCTTTGGATACACATGTGTGATGTATCTCGACACATTTACCTTATTCTACCCTACTTAAATTCCAAACACGATAAAACTACCTTTAGGTCGTCTATCGTTTCATGAATATAAGTACAATGTGCATATCGGCTTAGGAACTGTATGATAGTATAAAATTCATTCATGACTCACGTGTATTCAATCACTTTGGTGACATGAAAACACTGATTCATTTAACTATCCTTTATGCTAATATGCAAAATTATATCTTAAAATAGTCCGTAAACCGAATGGACTAGACATATGACCCTCGAAATGGTTCTTAAACTGAATGAACCAGTCATATGTATCAAGAACCGGTCTTAAAGCACTATGAACCGGTCATCCAAGGGTCCGAACCGGTTTTGAACCTTATGAACCGGGTCAAAAATGAACAAAAGTTCATTAAAACCCTATAACCGTATGCCAAAACCCCTATATTTTCTTATATTTAAGGAAACAGGGTCTTAGCATCTCGGAATCGGTGAGAAACTGGAAGGAACCGGCCAAAAACGGCTCTGAACCGGTCCCGAAAGGGGACTGAGTCAGTCCCTGATCCGGTTCAGGCCAAATAGTGCCTGGACCCT
Organism: Nuphar pumila; assembly: GCF_984573655.1. NCBI lineage: Eukaryota > Viridiplantae > Streptophyta > Magnoliopsida > Nymphaeales > Nymphaeaceae > Nuphar > Nuphar pumila. The sequence goes on from NC_143251.1 coordinate 136,880,156, forward strand.
TCTAGATCCGGATCAAACCCGACTGCTAACTGGATCTGGATCAGACCCGGGGTTATCCGGATCCGGGTCGGACCCGGTACAGTCCTTATCCGGGTCGGACCCGGTACTAACTGGATCCGGGTCGGACCCGGTACTAACCGGATCCGGGTCAGACCCGATACTAACCGGATCCGGTTCAGACCCGGTACTAACCGGATCCGGGTCAGACCCGGTACTAACCGGATCCGGGTCAGACCCGGTACTAACCAGATCCGGGTCAGACCCGGTATTACTGGATCCGGGGCCAGACCCGGTACATACCGGATCCGGGTCGGACCCGGTTACCGCTGGATCCGGGTCAGACCTGGGGTTTTCCTTATCCGGGTCGGACCCGAGCGGGTCCCCACCCGAATCCCTGATCCGATCCGAATCACTTTATGGATCGATTTCAGGTGGGCGGGTCCGGTTCAAAAATGAACCCGACCCAAAAAACAAAAACGATAAGAGTCAAAATTAGGGTTTTCCAAAACCCTATTTCGCCCTTTTCATTTTGTTGCAGGGTTTTGCCGCCGCCTGCCGACAGCCAACGCCGGCGCTGCCGGCGATCAATGCCGCCGTCCGCCGGCGACCAACGCCGCCATCTGATGGCGCCCTTCTCCGACGAAAGCATCCATCCGCCGGCCAAAAACGATGCTGCAGAAAATTTCAAAAATCCGGCGACTTAAAAAATCGCTGGCGACAACTCCCGCAGCCTCCTGATGGCGGATGAAGATGAAGACGCCGGCGGGATCCTCGACGACAGGAAAACCCCCATGAACAGAGGTAAGATCTTTTTTTTTATTATTATTATTATACTGTCGCCCAACGGCGACAGTCGCCGGTGCCGGCAACAGGCGCCGGTGACCTGCGTTTCTGGTCAAAACCGGAGCACACCCCGCGCAGCAGGAAACGTGGTGTGGGCCCATAACCCAATGTTGGTTTCCGGCGAGGATATTCCGGCGAGGCGGCAAAACAGACGGCGTCACTGTAGCAGTGGCCCTGCAAAACAAAAACAAAACACACAGAAAAAAAAAGGACAGCGTACCTGATGCTGCCATTTACGGAGGTTGGAGGTCGCCGGAGAAAAGGATTCTTCAACTCAGCCTGTCTGCAGCCACCACAAGCGCAGGCCTCCTTATGCAGACGGTGAGTCGACCTCTTCCCCTCTCAAATTTCTGTATTTTGCTTGACTTGGGTCGCTCATGATACCCAGTCAATATAAAGCATACGGTGGGAACGGTTTGCGTAACCGTTCCCCTTAATCGCATGCATATTTATCGGATGGATCATCCCTAATGTGGGGATGTATCCACATCGTGGATAACCACCACGTTAATCGTGGTGGTTAATCCAACAGTTTCTTCCCATTATTGAAAAAAAAGGGAAGAGATAGAGGTGCTCCTACAAGGTTACACACAACAAAACCATGAGGTAAAAGTATAAGTCACTACCTTCTTACAAAGCCAGATGAAAATGCCACCTGCAAGGATCCCAATCACCACCCAGCTGTCACTGCCATAGTCCTGCCCTTCTTGCACAAGGTCGAAGCTTGCTGCTAACATCACACCTGCAGCCATCCCATTGCACACCCCTTCCCACTGAGGCTCCAGTTCCACAAAGAAGAATGGCACTGCACCTAAGCCAGTTACTGCAGCCATCGCCAGAGTGAACCAAGCAACTGTTGACACTGCAACTCTGTCATTCCTCTCCTTGAACACATGAGAAGCACTACCAAAGCTCATAAAATGTTCTGTACCAGACCCATCTATGACAGAAGCTCCCAAATACATATCAGGCGCATGCACAACTTTTTTATGTGACTGCACTTCCAATAATCTCCTTGAATTGAAGCTTTTGGTTGTTGAATCTGCCAGGGCAGAACCACATAATAGTAGAAGAACCACCCATAATATACATGCTCGTTCAGATGTTAGTGTCATTGTCCTTCAAGAATGCAATAAGGAGTCACGAATACGGCAATAAAAATTCCTACTGCGTCCAATCTCCTTCAAGCATCTAAGAAAGCATAACGACAAATATTATAAAGCAGAAATTGAGTAACAAAACTATACAATCAGGTTTCCGAAAATGGGAATATCATCAACCAATTTATACATCTGAACTGATTATGTGATGAGTATGAGGATCGAAACAAAGGACGAACTTTCCATGTTATTGAGCTCATAAACAAATGCCCAGAAAATCACAACACTCGCAAATCATGGGTGACTGAAGAAGCACCCCACCACCTTTTTTCATTTTTTTGAAGTAAAGAAAAACACAAACTAAAACAAAAAACCATTTTTAAAGCTAAAAGTAGGTTCACCAACATCTTCAAAAGTACCAATACCCGTCATCGGAATTGATTAAAAAACGCGCGTCTGAATTTCAATTAAAATGAACGTTCCCCATGACTTCAGAATCAATGCAAGAGTATATCCACAATCCAAATGACCGAAATACCATCTCAATTTAACGCAGAGAATATCGACGAGAAGCGAAAACCTACTCTTCTTCAAACAACAAAACCAGATTTGAGACCATAATCTGAATACAGAGCCAAATTTCAACTCTCTGCATAAAAAAATCACGATTTCTTTTTCCTTTTTTTTCAATTATTCCCAATTCAAAACACGTAAACAGTTATGAAATCTCAAAAAAATTTGACGTCTCAAGCAACTTAAAAATAAAAACACGGAATTCCGATACCACTGAAAATCTACTACTAGTAATCCCAAATTAAAAATAAAAAAGATTAAAAAATGAATAGAAAAAGATACAGAAATCACCCGTTCATTACTCACTCCGACTCGTAACAAGACCCTAATTTCGATGATAAAAAGGGAGGAAATATGCGAATTTCATCAAAAAAGCCACCTAGAAATTCAGTGTATCGCATGATCTCGAGCACACATTCAAGAAACCAGGATCAAATCAACGCCGGAACACGCCGATTCCCGAAAACCCTAGTCCCTCCCAGCGATCGAAATCTTGCGCTTGTAACAAAAGAAGGAAGAGAGTTTCACGGAAATCCGAAGGAAATATCACCGCAACCCCACAAATGAATAACAGGAATTTACGACGATTTCAGATGCGGAAAAAAACAACGCAGGATCAGAGACGCACCAAAAACTCCGAGCTTGCGGAAGACAGGATTTCCGAGAGGTTATAGGCGCCGGAAAACCACTTTCTAGTGTGGTAGATGGGAAAATGGTGGTTTCCCGGCGACGCTTCGCGCTCTTTGTCTTGTCCGGTTGGCCGCGGCGGGAATTTTGAGACAACGTATTTAAAGGAGAACGGAGCTCGTTGGGCCTGTGGAATTACCAAATGTTCGTCATTTCGTGGTCATGGACATATAAGGACTTCATGGGATGAATTTGTGAAAGGGCAAGAGTTGGTCGTAAATGACGGACGTGTCCCTTAGTGGGTTCGGATTTCTGAACCTTGAAGGTAAGTCACAAATCTTGTCATCGGGATTTTTTCGGCAAAATTTAAGAAAATATCTGCATATTTAAAATTTAAAAACATATAAAATATAATATAAATAAATAAATATCTAAAATATATAAAAATATAAAAAATATAAAATGTCACATTAATAACAGATTAATATTGCCATAGAAACACTATTTAAAAAAAATAGATGATATTTGGAAAACACCTTTTTTAAATTTTATTGGTTTTTGAAAATCTTATAATAAATAGTGAGAATTTCAAAAAATGGCTGATATTTATGACCATGCTTTGGAGTAGGATGGTGAGCCTCACATGGATACATATACCAAGAAAGATAAGAGACTTTATGATGCAGTGAACAGGAAGATCGCTTCCAAACCTGGCAAAATTAATTGATACTCTAGCCAAAATTATTTTTTCATGAAAATAAAAATAATACAAAAACAAACCCAAAATCACAAATAACTCATTCACCAAGCTCTACTCATATTCTCCATACAATGAATATATATAACAAACCCAATAAAAACAATAGAAACCATAATCCTAATATGCATCCGAGGTAGATCACTTACCAACTAAAATACAAAACATGATGCAAAGGCTAATATCTAACTAAATAATTATAAAAAAGCACAAATAATAATATGGATCCGAATGAACCTTATGGACCTGGTAGTGTCTCATTCCTGCTCCTGGGTCACATTAACATGTGATTTTTTTTTAAATCATAACAGGACATGTGGTTTTAACTTTTAAATTTTAATTTATAAGTTATTATTTACTATTTTACAATAATGTTAGATGACTTTCATTTTACAAGTAGATATATGTACACCAAACTTTACATTAAAATTTATTTTAAAAGAATCATTCAAAGTATATCCCATGTGGAAAGGGGGTACTATGCCAAGCTGAAGGCCCAAGTTCTAATCCCTCTGCCACATGGGGCTTAAGAGATATCTGGTAGCGATCTGCCTAACCCCAACTTGCTTTTAAAAAAGAAAGATCTATAAAATAATAAAATATAAAAAATTTATTGACAAAAACACAGACTGTGCAATTTGTGTGCTGCGGGCTCTGAGCCTCTTTCCTTAAGAATAGACGTTCCTCTGTTTGTGTGACCACAGTGTGGCCCATGGAAATACATTCGGGACCAAGTGATTTTTTGCGGAAGCACTCGATTTCTGTGACACACAGTAATATCTAAGCGTCCAACACATGTCATGTAGCGGTGTCAATCGGTCGGGTTTACATAGACCAGACCGGGACCAAACCCTATAGGGTGCGGGTATGATGACAAATAAGGATACCCAATTAAGACACAGGTCCAGACCTGAAGGTCTGATTAATACATGGACCTAGGTATAGTTTGTGACATTTTATACCAGACCCGAACCCAACCCGAGTTTTGGTTAAGATCCAAAAAAATTTCAATGTCAAAATGATAAAAAGTATTATTTTACCGGGTCGGGTTCAAGTAGTTCTTATCGGATCCGAGTATGGTTTCTCTTATTGGAGACTTGATTAGACCTGAGTCCAGACTTGATACCATACCCAAATATCTAATCCAAGTCTGGTTCCACCTGGGTCCGAACCAAACCTGATCCATTGACACCCCTAATGTCATGGTTATGAATATTGGATGGCTGTTTGGCTGCATCCCAAATCACATGAGATGTGAGTGAATCCACCCCAAATCAAATCACATTTAAAAAAAATAAAATCATGTTTGTTTGGAAGTGAGAAAAGGGCAAACAAATGAACTTGGGTACGGATCACTCGTTCAACTTTGTCTAGCACTTGGTTTCGAGTTTAATGCAGTGTTATGCATCATATAAAGCTTGTTGTTGATAATGATAAGCACCCACCTAGTTTGGTCAGTCAAAATGGACAACTATTTTCCCAAAGGGATTATATAGGGCACCTTTTGGAAGAGAGAAAAACTCTCATAGGAAAAAGAAAGCTTTGCCTGTGATGAGTTTTGATAGGAGAAGTTTTTCAAAAACAAAAAATTTGTTTGTTTGTGTATTATGATAAAAACAAAGTGGAAAAATATGAAAAAAATTAGATGAAGAGTATTATAAGTAATTTATGAAAAATCAAAGCCTTTTGGTAGGTGACAGCAAAGGCATTTCAAATTAGTTGAAGAGTATTATAGTAATTTAAAGATGCGATACTGGTAGAATAGTTATTTTATAAAGAAACAGGGTTAATTTTTTCGGCGCTCCTTGAAACAGGGGGCCCGACTCAACGAGCGGAGATCTTTGAAAAAACTGAAAACCAGCGGCACACCCACTCATGCCTTGAATCACTTGCCCACCGATCAATTTGGTGTACTGTTTTTGTTTTGTTTTCATCCTACATCTGGCAACGAATGATGGCCTCTACTTGGGTGATCCCTCCTAATGCTTCCCCTACTCGCGCTACTCGTCGATAGCGACCCCTCAGCCGGTTCCTTGGTGAGCCCAGCCCATCCTTTCTCGGGCACCTCCTCCCTTTGAAACAAGTGCTCTCTCTCTCTCCCCCTTTGAAACAAGTGGGACATTCAACTTTTGAGCATGCTTTGTCAAATTGTAGAAGAATCTACGTTTCACTTGTTCTAGTCTTGCCCAATATTTATAGAAATCTTTAGCAGGACCTAGAGGCATCCGGAAGTATTTGTTAAGGAGGAGTCCTTTGCGCTAGATCTGATCTTGGGGCCGGTTTGTATTAGGCGCAGCAAGAGGTGGAGGTTCATCCGGCGGACGTGGTTGCTTACTTCTTGGTGGTTTGTTTGGATGGTGCGAAACGATGCTCATTTTCGTCATATTCGAGTTAACATTCAAAACCTGGTGCATAAAATCTTGGTAGATGTTTATGCGATCTTGCGTATGCATCTTAGTGATCTTCCACTCCCTCCTGCTGATGCTACCTATCCTTTGTCGCAATCTGGGCAAGCGGCTCTGGCGTGAACCCATTTTATCTGTCTAATGTTCTTTTCTCTTGTGCTTTCTTTATTTGTTTTGGCTTTTGTTCTTGTTCAGTTCATGGGTTCAACATTTTGTTGATCTTCATGAGTGGTAATGTTGAATTACTTTTCTCTCTCTCTCTCTCTCTCTCTCTCTCTCTCTCTCTCTCTCTCTCTCTCTCTCTCTCTCTCTCTAATAGAATTAGGAAGGCATCTCCACAAATTACAGTTACTTTCCTTAATAATAGATAAAGACAATGTCGTAAATTGAAATCTTTAAAGCCCGAGAGGCCCTAGTTTTGCCTTCTCTTTTTAATTTTTTTTTTCTTTCTCACACTTGCCATCCCATAGAGGCACTTGTTCCTCAAATCCTTTTAATAAAAACAGTGTTGGTGCACGGCAGGTTATATGTCCCCCCCCC